>NC_136432.1:51225513-52425513 GCF_052849685.1 Lactuca virosa
TGTACCCCCCATCTAAAAAGAAACCTACAACAAAAAAAAAAGTCCTAGGAGCAACAATTCTAATATGATTTGGAAGATATGCATAAGAATTAAAAATCATACGAAGTTGAAATCAAGCATCAAAAACCTAAATAATTCCATGGAGATTTTAATCAAAGACTCGGGAAAATCTTTGGAGCAAGAAAACAAGCATAAAAATCCTTATATAATTCCAAGGAGATTGAAACGATATCACAACAGCATGGGAGGATGAAGACAAACGGGATTGAGAATGATGATTTCACAAGCACGAAAATCCCTTTCTAATAACAACATGTAATCTTTTTTAGTAAAGAAAAAATCCTCTAGCTTCTTCTCAATTCTTCTCTGTAAGTGGATTTGTTTGAGTCTTGATCCAAATGCAAATGCACGAGCTATTCAAATCAAACAATGTTTGCCTTAATAAGGCTCTAATATTAATGTCTGATTCTATATCAACTCGGAGATTACTATCGAACGAGCTTTGATTCTTACTTAATCTCATTGATTGAAGAAGAGGAAATGATATTTAAAAGTAGGGTTTGAACGATTAAGAGAGTAGTTTTAAAAATGTATGTGCATTAACTTTAAATGTAAAGGTTACCAGACCAAAGTTTAACAATGTATAATTATAATATATGTTTTATAATAATAACGTATAACCATTGCATAAGTTATATGGGTAGCATAACTATATCCTAGTTACGTGGACAGAGTAATGACAGTGCATAACTAATATCCAGGTTATGTGAGCAGAGTAACGACAATGTAGTTTATCCATTATATAATAGCGACAGTTTACCGACAATTAATATAACGATTAAATAACAACTTTAGTTTATAATAAACAATAATCAAATTCAATTAATATAAACAATATATCGTTTTAAACATGTATTCTCCCCTAGAAACAGTAAAAGAATTTAAAATGGGGCCGTGAACTCAACCTTGAAACATGCTTCTAAAAACGTTGTATTTTTTGTTAAAAACTTCGGATTGCGTCGAAATAGAAATGGGCAACGCTTCGTTGTAAAAAGGGTCGGAATGTGATCAGAACAAAGTGAGGCGGTCGTTGGAATTTTTCTACCAGAAATCGTCGCCAAAAAATCCTCTGGTTGCCGAAAAGTGGTTGTCGGCGATGGTGCGTTGAGAAAGAAGGCTACCTGAAGGGTAGTCGGAGCTGGGAGAGTGGTGGAAGGTTTGTCGCTAGTAGGGGAGGTCGGAGAGTGCAGATCATTGCTAGAGGGTGGTTGGAGTGGGTGGCCGGAGGTGGCGAAAGGGGGAGGAGTGTGGCCGTGGTGGTGCTCGGCTGCCAAGAAAATAGAGAGGAGAAAGGGGAGATTTTGAGGGCTTATGAAATCTTCGATTTATAGCCAAGGGTTGTTGCTATTGGTGGACGAGATTGTGTTGTATGTCGCGATCTCGTGCCATGAGCCCGAGTGTTTGATCTGACATTTCACGAAATTTCCAAAGCCACTGGTTTGTAGTACTCGATCCCCTAAGTCGTAAAACATGAAAATATCCACCTAACAAGTCTCGCAACTATGCGAACAAAGCCTTTAAAAAGTACGATTATGGGGGGTTTCCCGTTCCTGCGTTTCGGCTAAAATAGTGAAAGCATCATACTTTTGTGAAACGGAAAATTTAGCAATTGAATCAAATAATAGATTATATCCTGATTTGTAAAATGTCAACATCTTTTTCTAACGAGTTTCGTTGATAACCTAAGGAATCGTTTGAAGATTCGTTAATGGGAAAGTTGGTACTGCTGTGTCCGATCCTTAAGGATTTTTCAGGAAAAAATAGTTAAAGATAGATTTAGATGCTAAATCTAGTTACGATCGAGGGAAAGTTATTAGAAGTTGAAAATTCATCCTCTAACGCACCTAACGAAGTGTTTGAAGTTTTGTTAATTATTCTTTAGATAGTTGATTTGTACGTTTTTCTTCAAGAGTCCATAACTTTTGCATACGAACTACGTCTTTGACGTTTTTTATATACATGTGATCATGATAACACGTACTTTCTGATTATGGCACTTTTTATACAAAACAACACTTAATACATATACTTATTTCAGTAGTGCATTTTAATTCATTTTTTGTGTACAACGTCGATAATCCGTTATTTCTTTAGTCTGCGGTTTGTGGTAGAAACTAAATATCCATGATGAATGGTCCGTAAATTTCCACATTGCATATAAATATATTGATGTAAATCCACTTATTTAATCTTTTAGAAAGAAAATATAACTAAATTGACCCATGTACCCAAAATAATTAATCAAAATTGTCACATTCGCTTGTAACCGTACCACAACAAAAAAAAAGAACCCTTAGTGACGACAAATAGACGAGGGTGTTGGGCTTGTATTTCTTCCTCACTAAACTGTCTTGGAGGGCCTCTTGTCTCGTGTTCATCATTATAGTCGAAACTTTTTCTCCATGGATGGTCAACATCTAAGAACCGGCGATGACCAACATATACGACTTTATTTGATACTCGGTATGACGGAGTGTCTTCGTTGCAAGTCGGACAAGCTTTGTACCCTTGTCTACTGCAACCGGATAAACTACTACACACTGGACAGTCGTTTATTGTCCATAACACCATCGCTTTCATATTTAAGAATGTATTTGTCGCTGCGTCTTTAGTACGTACGCCAAAACTCCATAACTGCTTCAACTCATCCACCAACGACCTAAGGATCACATCTAAGTCCTTCCTAGGTGCTTTGGGGCTGGGAATCAACAAGGTCTATGAAGGAGGACTCTTTCATGCATAGCCATGGTGGAAGATTGTAAGTGGTGAGTATGACGGGCCACGTGCTATGAGGATTACACATGTTACCAAACGGATTAAAACCATCAGCAGCAAGCCCTGAGCGTACGTTTCAGGGTTCCCTCGAGAAGTTAGGATACTTCATATCGAACTTTTTCCATGAAGTACCATCAACGGGATGAAGCATCGTACCATCTTTCGATCGCCCGGTACTGTGTCAAATCATATATTTAGCTGTGTGTCTAGAACAGTACAAACGTTGTAGTCTGGGGGTCACGGGAAAGTATCGTAACACCTTATGAGCCACCTTCTTACCCTTTGTATTATTATCAACCCACCGACTCTCATTACAAACTGGACACTTTTGCAACAACTTGTGTTCTATCTAGAAAAGAAAGTCGTCGTTTTTACATACGTGTATCGACTTATAACCCAAGACGATCTTTTTAAGTGTCTTTTTTGCTTCGTAATGTGTCGGGGGGGACCCTATTTCCTTGAGGAATTGTAGTTGACAAAACTCAAGAAGTTGATCGAATGAACTATCAGTCCATTTGTTGATCACCGTGATATGCATCAGCTTTGCTAAAAAGTCAAGGGACGAAAACGAACATCCAGGATATAATTTTAATTGGACTTCCTCTAACAACTTTTAAAATCCATCATCGACACCGCTACCCTCTGTATCCAGGTTCCCTTCGTCGCGGTTGGTATCATTTTCAATCACACCCCCATAACATCAACAATAACATCGGCCATGTTGTTACTATGCAGTATGTCTTCGACAACCGAATGAACTGTATTTTCGCCTTGATACTTCCATATGCTATAATGTGGACTAAAAACATGTTGAAGTATATGGAATTTCATAATGGATAGTAGTATAAATTTATTGACATTACATTTGTTACACGGGCATCTGATTTGACCTTTGTTATTGACCTGTGGTTTGGACCTCTCGAAAAAAGATTCGAGTCCTTGTTGGAACAAGGTAGAGTTAGAGTTTTCAATAGTAGTCCAGGTTTTATCAATAGACATGTTGCAACTGAAACATAAGTTAGGTTTTAGTGTTTACTCTAGAAGAAGTAAAATTAGGATTGAATATTTATAAGGATAGAGTAACCGCTTAATCAGATAGAGTATTCACAAGGTTAGGCTTCTAAACCCACCTTTTGAATACATTACCTCATATCTGAATGTGTATTACCTGATTAACCGTTTAAGAAAAATTCGGCAGCATTTTCTCTTAGCTCCTAAGTATATATAGAAATATATAATCGAGGAGCAAAGAGAAAATAACAACCAAATCTTTCTTAAACAATCAATCATGTAATACACATTCACATCCTAAATGAGATAAAGTATTCAAAAAGCAGTCCCAAAACGGGGACAACCCGAAATTAATTTCTAAGGCCCCGTTTGATACGCATCTTTCCAGGTCCAAACAGATCTTTCTGGCTGAATGGACCGGAAAGACTGTTTGATTTGCACAAAAGAAGGGGTCTTTCCCGGTAAGATATGTCTTTCCCAGAAAGCCCCAAAATCATATCTTTCTGGCTGAATAGGTTGGAAAGACAATTATACACCAAACCCCGCCTCTTTCTTTCTTTATTGGATTATTAATTTTTTTAAATAACTTTTTTTAAATTTATTTTTTATTGAATTATTACTTTTTTTTTCATTTCAGCACCGTCAATCAGATGTACAATCAAACAGCATGGTTTCTTTCCTAGTCAGAAAACTTTCCCAGACAACACTTTACCAGACAACACTTTCTCATACAGAAACTATCAAACGGGACCTAAATCAACTTCAGGCGGGTATTTATAAGCTCTTGATGATTTAAAAGGAAAATAAAGGAAGATACTTAAACTAAAAAACCAATTTTTTATTATTATAGCATTGTACTTTAAATAATTAAGTTTTTAGATTACAACTTAGTAGATTTACCGTCTTATGTTTTTCGTTTTTGTTTTGTATTATTACATTTTACTTTAAACAATTGTAGTATATATATATATATATATATATATATATATATATATATATATATATATATATATATATATATTACTTATATCATCTTTTATTTATGTTCCAAATCAACATTCAAAACAACATAAATGTGACAACAAATGGATTAGTTACGAATTATTGCTATAAAATATGTAAGTATTGTCGTTGAACCTCAAACAATGATTTACGTATTTCATTTGTCATCATTGATTTTTTTAACATATAACGAAGAAGTTGTTTGATGTGCTTTTTGTTTAATTATAAACTGGATATTGTATTTTTTTTTTGTTTTGTTTTGTTTTTTGTTATTTGTTTTTTTGTTTTTTTTTGTTTTTTAATTTGTTTTTTGTAAATATAGATATTGAAGCGATAAAGTTAATGGATATGATTGATTAAGTAACGGCTTCGATTGTGATATGTTGTAACGTTGACTACTTCTTTTAGTTAACTAATTGTGAGATTATAATAATCACAAAAAATATAATGGTAAAATAATAATATATTTGATTAGATTAAAAGGTCTTAAACTCTGAATGTCAATACACTTAAAGTGATTTTCGATGCGTTAAATTCATTTAATCTAATTTTTTATTTAAGTTTTTTGTTTTCATAATAAGATTGTTTATTTATTTTTACTTTTTTCAGTTAAAATTTTCATATATAATCGGTAGATTAGTGATTTTATATAAGGTGGTTCATGAAACTATATGTAAATACATACGCTTAATGTATTTGGGTAACTAATATCATTATAAATTAATATTTCAATAACTAATTTATAAATAATATGATTAGTTTATTATGGTTGTATTATTGAATGATAACTATCATATTCTTAGAAATATTTGACAATATTCATTTTATTATGTCATTTTTAGAAAAACACTTAAAGCGATTTTCGATGAGTTAAAATTCATTTAATCTAATTTTTTTTATAAGTCTTTTTGTTTTCATAATAAGATTGTTTATTTGTTTTTACTTTTTTGAGTTAAAATTTTCATATATAATCGGTAGATTAGTGATTTAATATAAGGTAGTTCATGAAACTATATGTAAATACATACGCTTAATGTATTTGGGTAACTAATATCATTATAAATTAATATTTCAGTAACTAACTTATAAATAATATAATTAGTTTATAATGGTTGTATTATTGAATAATAACTATCATATTCTTAGAAATATTTGACAATATTCATTTTATTTTTCCATTTTTAGAAAAACAAAAAAAAACATTACGAATTTTGTTTTCTTTTAAATAGAACTTTACCATTAATTATTGATTTTCTTTTATTTATTTAAGTCATTATTTACATAATAAAATTGGTAAACATATAAAAAATGTTTAACCAACATAAGACACATCATAGTGCACTTTTTTAGGATCAACAATGGGTTGTTTAGGATAAATTTTACATATACATTCCACAATACATACATTTTTACGTACACATTCAACAATACATGCATTTTTACATACACATTCAACAGTTTCACATAAGGCACATCAGTGTTAAGGTTTTTAATTTATTCGTTATTATTGTTTTTTTGAAGGTTTCATACAATTACATAACTTAAACAAATATGGTGGCTAGAAATTGAAGGAGATATTGATTTTGATTTCCCACTAGGGAATTATAGTTTATATACATCAATTTTTTGTCTACATTCAATAGTTTCACATATATACATCAATATACATCAATTTTTGTCTACATTCAATAATTTCACATATATACATCAATTACAGTTTATATTTTCATCTACATTCAGTAGTTTCAAATATATACATCAATTTTACATATGCATTCATAAATTCATACAATGATTAACATATCCATATACATACAATACACATTTAGAAGTGAAAAAGAAAAACTAACCTATGCTCGCCGGAAAACCAGTGCTCGCCAGAAAATGTAGTTGCAATCGGTGGTGAAGTATCCTCACCGGAACCTTCAACACAGAAAAAGAAAAAAAATGACAATTATGTATGTCCCATTCGTAACCGGTGGTCAGAAATGAAGAGAAAGAGAAATGGGTAAAGAAAACGAACGTGGCCGGTGGTAGCAGGTGGTAACTAGAGGTGACATTCGGCAAGCGGAGGTGGCAGTCGGCAGGCGGTGGCAGTCGGTGAATGAGGTTAATCGACGGTGGCAGTCGGCGATCAGAGTAGGGTGGAGAGTAGTGACGTCAGTAGAAGTTGCGGTGTTGTCGCAAATCGCCGCCAGACAGAACCATGTGAGTGTTTTGGCAGATTAGACGTCGTCTGGTGCGGGGAAGTTGAACAAAAGGGATAACCCTTTAGTGGCGACGCTAATAGTGGCGACAAGCTGGAGGGAACTGAACGCGCCTTTTCTGGAGATTATTGACCGTTGGATCGTGTAAGAATCGTAGGGCCAAGATTTCGTTCAATGTGGGTTAACGGATCGACACCAATAGCGACGACATGACGCCACTAAAGGTGTCGTCGCTATTTCCTTCCACATGAATGAATCCTATCCGTTGGATCATGTTCCAAACCAAGGGACAAGATTGAAAGTAGCTTGTCTCCGACGGATCTCCGGTCCATGCCTTTAGCGACGACATTGTCTTTTAGTAGCTACACCAAGCGTGGCTTGTCTGGTGTCGTCGCTAAAGGTCTAGTAGTCGTTAAAAGCGACGTCCCTAGTACTCTGTTTTCTTGTTGTGTACATTTAAACTTAATTAAGAATTATTGCTACCATTTTTACAAGACCAAACTGCACAAATGGCCCCTGTGGTTTGCTCAAAATTACCACTTTGGTCCAAAAAAGTTTGGACTAGCACCACAAGTCCAAAGTTTTTATTTTGTTGCGAGTTCGGTCCAAAGCACTTTAAAAATTCTTCAAATGACGGATTTGCCCCTTTCTATTTGTTTTTTCCTTTTTTTTTCTTTACTATTATTTTATTATTAAATTAAAAAGGGTCCCACTCACCGTCTCTCTCTCTCTCTCTCTCTCTCTCTCTCATGATGTCGTATGAGAAATACCCCCTTTTCATCGGACAAAACACTCATTTCCCTTCATCTTTCCAGTCATGAAGCCCTACCGGAAAACCCAATCTCCTCCCTTCCCTGCCACTAAACCACCAACGTCGCTGTCACCCCATCTTGATTCGTCGCAACTCCAACGTCGGCATGATTACGCCTCACATGAATCTTTTCTTGTTGAATCGACTATGTCTGGATGTTCAAGAGTTGAAATAATTTTAGATAAGATTTAAGCTGAGGCCACTTGCTGAAGCTTAATATGCTCTCTAAACTTGGCTATAAATTCATCGACTTTCCTATCAACCTCACCAGAATGTGGTGGAGTGCATATGGGTTTCTTTGTTCATGGTTTGCTGGTAAGATGAAGAATGATGAATTGCAGGTAAGATGAAGAAGGTTCTTTAAGTAAATCACACCGTCACTCCACCTTTAGCAACCACAACTTGTTGCGACATAAATTTCGTAAATCGGAGACCAAATTTGCAGAAATTGGCATTCTACCTGTGTG
Organism: Lactuca virosa; assembly: GCF_052849685.1. Taxonomy (NCBI): domain Eukaryota; kingdom Viridiplantae; phylum Streptophyta; class Magnoliopsida; order Asterales; family Asteraceae; genus Lactuca; species Lactuca virosa. Next base: position 51,233,847 of record NC_136432.1, read on the forward strand.
TTTCTGTCTGGGGTTTTTTATTAGGGGTGACAGAAGGTTAGCGAAGGAAGATTTTGATGCCAAATCGACTTTAGCATTGCTCGAAACAATTCTGCCGTTGGTCGCCATGCTTGATTCTGACGATCTCGATTCTCAAATCGCCGCTCTCTACATCCTTCTAAATCTTGGAATCGGCAATGACTCGTAAGTACTTCTCTTCCATATGCGAATCAATTGATTTTCAAGAACCAATTGATTCTCACATGAAGTCAATTCATGAAAAACGTTAGTCAGTTGATGTTGTTCTCCTTACCTTAACGTCATCATTTCCCACAACAAGTGGTCATCTTTGATTGTCTTCCTCTTCTCCCTTTGGCATTTGGTGAATGCTTCTCCGGTGATGAAACTCATGAACTAAGTTCCTTTTTTGCTTATACCCATTTCAAGGAAAAGGGCAAAACGGTGAAATTCTTTGAGAGAAAAGGGAAGAAAAGGATGTGTGTGTGTGTGTGTGTGTGAGAGAGAGAGAGAGGACCCTTTGTAATTAAATAATAAAATAATAGTAAAGTAAAAAAAAGGAAAAGGAAAAAAAATAGAAAGGGGCAAATCCGTCATTTGAAAATTTTTTAAAGTGTTTTGGACCAAACTCGCAACAAAATGAAAATTTTAGACCTATGGTGCTAGTCCAAACTTTTTTGGACCAAAGTGGCAATTTTGAGCAAACCACAGGGACCATTTGTGCAGTTTAGTCTTTTTACAAAACTAAATATTCATTTTACATAAAAGACATTTAATACATAATTCTACCATTTATACAAAACTAAATATTCATTTTACATGAAAGATAGTTAATACATGATACAAGTACATAAAAAAATACATATTATAATGAAACTTAACAAAATCTAGCACACTTATACATACAAACATAGAGAGACACTAGTTAAGGGGTTGTAACATGATTAAGCAAGAGTCTTCATAAGAGATTGAAGAGCTTCTTCAGAAATAATTTTATACATTCTTTCAGTAAAATGAACAGCATCCCAATAAACATACTTGCTTCTGTTGACACAAGTAGACAACCCTTTACAGCTTGGCCCGAACTCTAATGCTGATCCACAACAGCCCTTTGATGCCTCTATGAAACCTGCAGTTTATTTATGAGCAAATTATAAGAAAGTCACTATATTAGCATAAAATTTCGATTTTGATACCGAGGGTTTTTTTTTCTCTCAAAATTAGTAATTCTAGCTAGAAATATATAAACTACAAGTTTAATTACAATATTATATTTAGTACTGCGAGTTAAACATGCAAAATAATTTGAACATAAGAACTTACCATATTTTCTTGGGTTTTGAACTGTGTCTAGTATAAGACTATAAATGTCTGTGTAGAAGTTTATTATTCCCAATGATGGTTTAAGAGTAGCCATAAGTGTTTTGATCTTTGTGTTGAAGGTAAGAGCCACCTTGTTGTAAACATCATCGCACTCAACTGTTCCTCTAAGCGCTTTAATGAGTGGAATACACCCAAATGGCTCCATTCCCACCACTGCCAGTCTCCTTGCACCCTCGACATGCATTTCCTAAAATTTCAATCAAAAATACTTGGTAAAAAGCAAACCAACAAAGACTATTAATTTTTTTTGAACCGGCAAATATAATCTACTACTAAACTAACAACACCTATTCCACCTATGTCCACGACGGGACTTGAACTCTCGACCTCAAAGAGGGAGGGCACCACCTGATACCGCTGGGCTACAAGCCCTTTGGTCAACAAAGACTATTAATATACAAAGAATAAAACCATTAATATGACCTTATTTTATTCACATCCTAGCAACTCATGCCTGCAAATTTTTTATTACATTTTTAGTTATGTTTCCATTGACTATTATTATGCAACACGAACAAACAATATTTTTTCTTTAGAATTTATTTTGAATAGAGTAATACACACATGTTTTGTATTTTTTGAGACAACAATTATTTATAGGGATAATGACTTATAAGGATAATCAACTCTTGAGTTTGTACATATTTAATCACTAAACGTATTTGTGTGCTTGATATATCATTGAACTTGTTGAAATTGTTCAAAAAGTATCAATATGACCAGGTAGAGTGAGTTTTGCTGGTTTCGTGCGTCATTTCCGATTAAACATGTTCTCCGGTCACCTTTTTCGGCTAACTATGAATTTTCCGGCGAGTTCTGAGGCACACAGACAAAAACCAACGAGTTCAACCTTCAAACTTCGATTTGGTTCCAGATTCGTGGATTCTTTGTTTGGTTCCAGAAATTAGTTAGGTTTCGATTTAGGTTTCTTCAAAAACAAAATTGTCATTTTTGTGTTTGAAATTGATTTCGTTTTGATATGTTTGTTTGAAATTATCCATCAGAAACAAAATTGATTTCATAAGTGTGTTTGAAATTGATTTCGTTTAAAGGGTTAAAAATCGATGAAGATGAATGGGTTTAGAAACGAGATCCGAAATCGAGTTCGATTCTTGTTAGGGTTTCTTCATCAGAAACAAAATTGATTTTAGATGTGTGTTCCAAAAACAAAATGGATTCCAAATATGGGTTGAAGGGTTTAAACTCGAAGAACATCATGGGTTCCAGAAACGAGAACCTGAAAAAACTTCCATTGACGAACTCGAACTCTGCCATGGATAAACTTCCTTTAACGAACTCGGAATTTGCCATGGATGAACTTTTTTTTATGTGTTTCACATGTATTCTAAAACCATGGATGAACTCGAAATCTATCATGGCTGGAAAACTGATTTTTTACCTGAGAAGATGACCGGAGATAAGGAATCCCGGAAATATCACTGGAAAACCTCTCAAAACTGGTGTTACTTGCAATAATTGCAGGTAATAATGATATGTTTTAAACAAAAATATATGTTTAAGGGTTACCAGTGCATAAAAAAAATTAAGTGACCAAATATGTATAAAATGTATAGTTGGTTACCTTTTAAAGTCATTATCCTTTATTTATAAATTAGTATTATAATAAATAATAAAAAAAAACATAACGCAAACACTTTTTAGTAAAATCTATGTGGTGATGTTGCTTACATCAGTTACTGCAAAGTTTGTTTGTAGTTTAATGAAAGGTTTGTTTGTAGTAGAATATCAATAGGTTAATAAGTCATATTTACACATGTTGTACTATAATACACATTAGCATGTCATGCATTCTTATTTAAATTATGTCATACCAACTCTTACAATCACTTTACACTTTATTGCAATGCCATCACTTTTAAAAAACAATATCCACCAACAAATATATAATGATATATGTCATATCACTACTAAAGATAAAGACATCAGCAGCTAGGTTGTTCCCACAATGAATGTTTACATTATCGATGATTATGCTATTGAACATTCGAGAAAACTATTATACAATGTTCAATAACATAAATTAGTTACAATTAAGAAATAGTACCATATATATAATTTGACTTTTGTACCATTCCTCAACCTTTAATTAAAATTAGATTATATCATCTATGAGATAGATTCCAACATATATTGATGTATATTAATGAGATGTATATGATATATCTAACTATCATATTAGATTTCAACACCTCTCACGATATATGTATGAGGCACTCCAATACATTATTAATTAGATGTATGGACTCTTTACATATTTTTTCCTAACCTACTTAGAGTAAAGATGCATTGTTTCGAAAGTCAAGAAAAATGATTAAATATTTGTAGTATTTTTATGTATGATTTTATATTAGTTTTTGGTTCTAAATTTTTTAGTTTTCATTAGATCAACTCGGTGTGTCTATATATATATATATATATATATATATATATATATATATATATATATATATATATATATATATATATAGACACACCGAGTTGATCTATTGAAAACTAAAAAATTTAGGACCAAAAAACTAATATAAAATCATACATAAAAAACAAAAAACCCTATAAAAAACTCTGAAAATCATAAAAATACATAAAAAAAATATTTAGAGATCACAAAATCTTTTTTTTGAGTTTATATCTTTAAAATTTGTCTTTTTACATAATTTCGCTGAAAATATTTTTGAAAAAAAAACCAAAAAGAAAAAATCATTTTTTTTTCTTTCTTTTCAGCGAATTTATAAAAAACACTGCGTTTTTTTATATATAAAGTAAATAAAAAGATTTATGATCTCTAAGTATTTTTTTTTATGTATTTTTATAATTTTTAGGGTTTTTTTGTTTTCCATATAATCTTTCCTTATATATATATATATATATATATATATATATATATATATAGATATATATATATATATATATATATCTATATATATATATATATATATATATATATATATATATATATATATAAGAGAGAGAGAGAGAGAGAGAGAGAGAGAGAGAGAGAGAGAGAGAGAGAGAGAGAGAGAGAGAGAGAGAGAGAGAGAGAGAGAGAGAGAGAGAGAGAGAGAGAGAGAGAGAGAGAGAGAGAGAGAGAGAGAGAGAGAGAGAGAGAGAGAGAGAGAGAGAGAGAGAGAGAGAGAGAGAGAGAGAGAGAGAGAGAGAGAGACCTTAATGTATTTTGTCATGGCAGAAATCAAGAAATCTTGATACTTGTCTATGGTGAATTGTTTAGCACGAGTAGGCTGGATGTAATAGTTCTGTAGGAAGTCATTCGTACCCATGCTCAGTAAAAACACACCATTTGTGACGATTTTCTGGGCTCTTTTCTTCCCCACTAGCCTTCCTAGTCTTGCCTTGTATTGCCGAAAGTAATCCAATTGTTTGGAGAGTGATATCACGTTCTAAGTCATGCAAAAGTAATATGGAAAATATGACCATTGGTTCAAGACACTCCGTTAGATTGGAGTAAAAATATATATAATCTACAGAGTTCTTACGGAGAGCTCGGCAGTAAGATCATCAAAACCAGAACCACCAGACGCGAAGCTTACACCATTAGGAAGTTGTGCATTTGTCAAATTTGGATCAAGATACGCTGGTATGGTTTTCGTGTGACCCAATGCCTCCGCTGTAAAACAAGGTATTAGACAGATGTAACGTAAGTACATGGTTATGGTAATCGGAAAATGATTTAAATAGTATGATACCAATGAGATCAGTTGCAAGTCTTCCGTTGCTAAACCGGCCGGTAGGTCGGCCATTGTAGAAGTCTTTACCATAAGGCAAGAAGTTAACCTTTTGGTCCGTAATAAGGTTATTGTTGTTACCAGGATCAACACTAGAGTCGCCAAACACGAAAATGCAAGACACATTGTTCTTGGCTGCAAATACCCTTAGCTTTGCAATGTCTGTATATGCTTGTGCATGTACAAGCACAGCAAAGAGTGCCACAATCACCCTCAGGATCATATTAGAGTTAGAGAATGCAAATACTATCGTTTAAATTTGAAATATAGTAGACATCTATTCTCGTTTAAATAAGTACACAACAGTAGTACAGGTATTTAATTTTGTTAGGTTGAAGACTTTAATGATTCTACAGATATATTGATCAGAATTTATTAGTCCAAGTCCTTTAGCTTTCAAAATATTCAGTCGTGTCTAGTATAATATTTTAATCAAATTTCTGGTATGTGGTAGGGTTCATCGTTTACTTTGTAGTAGTGGATATCATTGAGAAATGTGCAATAGTAATCTATTACTGTTATGAACTTATGCAAGATGTTACGTGTTATAGCAATTATCCATAAGCTTCTCTAAATAAATTTATCTCTGCAATTCCTTTATAAATTATTAACAAAATAATGTTATTGGTACTTGTGGTTTTCCATATATATATATATATATATATATATATATATATATATATATATATATATATATATATATATATATATATATATATATATATATATATTAAAAAAAAAACTATTAAAATTCATATGGAATATCTATGTGGTTTCAAAAATTGTCTATCCGTTTGGCCGATGTAAAAACTTTTTTTAATTTAATTTACCTTTATTACAAGCAATTCTTTTTTATATAGTCTTTTATTTAGAAAAAAATAAATAAATAAATAACGATCTCTTTCTCCACCATTAACACCCATTTCTTCTTTTCTTACTCCACCATGTTCTTTAATGGCTTCTTCTCCCCTAAAAATTATGTACTTGTACCCCCCATCTAAAAAGAAACCTACAACCAAAAAAAAAGTCCTAGGAGCAACAATTCTAATATGATTTGGAAGATATGCATAAGAATTAAAAATCATACGAAGTTGAAATCAAGCATCAAAAACCTAAATAATTCCATGGAGATTTTAATCAAAGACTCGGGAAAATCTTTGGAGCAAGAAAACAAGCATAAAAATCCTTATATAATTCCAAGGAGATTGAAACGATATCACAACAACATGGGAGGATGAAGACAAACGGGATTGAGAATGATGATTTCACAAGCACGAAAATCCCTTTCTAGTAACATGTAATCTTTTTTAGTAAAGAAAAAATCCTCTAGCTTCTTCTCAATTCTTCTCTGTAAGTGGATTTGTTTGAGTCTTGATCCAAATGCAAATGCACGAGCTATTCAAATCAAACAATGTTTGCCTTAATAAGGCTCTAATATTAATGTCTGATTCTATATCAACTAGGAGATTACTATCGAACGAGCTTTGATTCTTACTTAATCTCATTGATTGAAGAAGAGGAAATGATATTTAAAAGTAGGGTTTGAACGAACACTACAAGAATAAACCTCTACAACGAAGAAGCTATAAGGACGAAGAATGTCATTGTTATAGAGGACCCTATAAGGACGACTGTCGTCGCTATAAGGTTGACTATTAAAATTTGACTTCAAAGCTAAAGCGACGATAAATTGTCTCTATTGGTTGAGGAGGAACGAAAAAAACTTTCACGGGTATCCAAAAATCTAAAGGGAAGACATATCGTCCCAAAAATAAATAAATTTAAATATACACATATTTTTTAATGTATTTATCCAGAAAAAAAAAGAAACGACATCATTTTGTAGAAAGGTATATAACGACAAGTCGTCCCTATAAGGTTTAGACATAGGGTTTAGACAGAGTACAAACTTGAGAAAACCATTTTCCCCATTAATTGATACAACTCACACACACACACACACACACACTCTCTCTCTCTCTACTTCTCAGGCGATTTCCTTCTCATGGGCACCACCATTTCGAGCAGATAAATGTCATCGCTCTTGTTCCTCTGTTTACTCCTTCAATGTAACCCCTTGTTCCGAATCGTTTCCTAATTCGGGGCTGTAACCCGAAGATCGGTTATCATAAGGATTAGGTCCTTTGGGAAAGAGGGATTTAGACCCATTGGGTGTGGGTAAGGTAAGTTAGATGATCCGGGAGTTCGGTTTGTGATTTGGAGCTCAAGGGTATGACCGTAATGCGGCAGTTCGGGCTTTTATGAATATTAAATTTTAGTTCGGGAAGTTTTAAGGTAAGAATGAGTTGATAGAAGTGTAGAGTTTCTCATTGCCTTTCCGTGGATATAAGGATCGTCGAAATCGGACATAGAATGAAGAAGTTATGGCCTACGGAAGTTAGTGGTTTAAAGGCTAAGCCTTGTACGCAGGGCGTACAAGGGAGTACGTTAGGCGTACTAGGCAGAAGGGATCGCAGGCACTTTATGGAGTACGCTGGGCGCATGGGGCGTACTGCAGCCAAATGAAAACCCTAATTTTTAGGGTCTGCACCCTATTAAAGCATCATTATTTCATCTCTTGGACATTTTATACCAGCCTCCATCTCCCATTACCCTGAAATCGGAACCCTGGAGTGATTTGGTGAGTCTTGAGCTTGAAAGAGTGTTTGTTGGTGGTTTGTGAAGAAGAAGAAGAAGAAGAAGAAGAAGAGCACTTGAGGGGATAACTTGAGGTTGTAGATCGAGGATCTTATACTCATTTGCAAGCATTTTGAGGTAAAAAGCTCTCACATTGATGGTCTTTGGTGTTAGATCTAGTTTATGGTGTATTTTGTGCACTTTTGGAGACTTTTGAGTTAAAGGTGAGCTTTTGATCTACTCTAGAAGTTACGGATGCTAGATCTTGGCTCCATTTAGTCCCCATGTTCATAAAAATGTCAACTTTATGGAAGATTTTGGTCCATGCAGGCATTAAGACCTTTATTAAGCTCTTTTTGAGCTTTAGAGTCCCTTTAAGCCATCCATGAGTGTAAAGTTACCAACTTTACGTGATAAGTTTCCTTTTAGAATCAGATCTAAGAGTTTGGTTTGAGGTCTCAACCGATTAAGTGCTTATTGGAGCGAAAAGGTGGTATGGGGAGTACGTTGGGGGTACCCAGCTGGTACGATGTACGTACTGATCCTGGACGGAGTACGCTTAGCCTACAAGCTGAGTACACCCCGCGTACTCAGCGGATGGACGTTTGGGCTTGGTATTCTCAGTTTGGGCCATTGCTTGGGTTTTCTTATTTTGGGCCTGATTGGACCATTAGACTTCTATTTTTGGGCTTCTGGTTTGTATTTTTTGGGCTCTTTTGGATTTAGGCCCATGATGGGTTTTGGGCCTAATTTGGAAGATTGGGCCATATTGGGCTTTGGAATATCATTTAGGATTTGGGCCTTGGGAGTAGTTGAGTTGGGCCTTGGCTTTGGGCCAAGTGAGATAAAGGGTAGAATGGTGTTTTACCCTGGTTATGGGCTAAGTAGTTTAGACTCTTGGTTATGGGTTGGAATCCAATTAATAATTGGATATTATTGATGATGATAGCGTGGGGATTCTCCGGACCAGCAGTCAGAGATCTATTCGAGTGTTTCAGCAACTAGAGGTGAGTCTCCTCACTATACTTGTGGGTCGAAGGCACCAATGTCGGCCCACTAGGATAAGTTATGTTATCTGTCTTTGTGACTCTTGCATGGTATGTTGGGCTAGGCCCATTAGTAAGTTGGGTTGGGCCCATTTATATGTTGGGCTATGCCTATTTGTATTTTGGGCTAGGCCCATGGATCAGGAAGGGCTAGGACCATTGTATATTATGAAAGTGCTAATTGTCTTTATGACTTTTGCATTTGTATGATTGGGCTGGGCCCATTATGGTGGCATTGGCCCAATATGCGGGTTGGGCCCTATGTGAGGGCTAGGCCCAATGGTATGTATGGTATGTGGTATCTTGGGGAACTCACTAATGTTTGTGTTTACGGTTTTATGGTTATGTTTTCAGGTACTTCCGGTTCGAAAGGGAAGGGCCCGACTTGATCGCAGCGCATCGACCCATGTTTCTGCATTATAATGATTTTGGGATTGTACTATGATAACTGTTTTCATTATGAAGTACTTTTGAATAATTAGAAAAAGGATAATGGATGTTTGACTAAAAGATAATTGGTGTTTTGGTTGAATTAAAAATGAAAATGTTACCTCATAATTTTTGGGACGTTACAAGTTGGTATCAGAGCCTTGGTTTGAGGGATTGAGGCACACTCTCGGGTATGTCTGAACTCAAACTGAGGAATTGATAATCTGTTGAAAGAAAAAGAGTTTTTAAAAATATTTTGTAAAAGGGAATAAATTTCTAAAACGATTTTATAAAGACAAAGGGGGTGTGATACGTGCAATCGGCCGAGCTCAAGTAAGTGATTCCCATAATACCCATACATGTTTTTTACGATTATATGTTATGAGAGTTGCATGCTAGGATAAGGCTAGGGATACTTTCAGGAATTGCATGATAAATTGGCCTAATGTGTGATGCCTCGTAGTTTAGGAAGCATTGGATGCTATGCTAGATTGGGAATATTTATTGGTATCAGTAATTGCTAAGTGTATGCTTTAAAAATTGTATACGGTAAGGGTCATATAGCCCTAGAATGATTGATTTGGCCTATTTCATGTTCCTTGTTTGGTTGTGGTCCTAGGGTAAAGTCTTTTATTCGACAGTCTATTTGATCATGTATTGTGTATAATTTGCATGCATAAGGCAACCGACAATGAGAGTGGAAGTTCTTAGCATGAGTTGTAGTATGTAAGTTTGAATGCTCTTTGGTGATTCTATGGATTGGAGTGCTACTGCACGAATGCTGCTTGCTTTGTGCTTTGTGGAACTCTTAAGTGATGTGAGTTAGCCATTAAGTGAATATGTTAAGTCACATGTGACAAAGGTTAAATAATCTCAGAGTGATGGATTTGACCCTATTGCACAACTCTCGTTTGAGTCTAACCGTTCTAGGGATGAGTCTTTTACTCGAAGGATTATCTAAGCTTTGTTGCATATGATTGTATTCATGAGGTGGTTAACTGACATTGTGGGGAGTTCTTCAATAGCTGATGGCTGGGTGAGGTCGAAGACCTAGGAAAGCCTAGGAAGTGCTCCAGTGGGTTTAGTCGCACTGTTTTAGCGAGTACTTGGAGTATCAGTTTGAGAAGGCGACTTAGAGGATTCTGGAAGATTCTTGAGGAAAGTATGGATAGGTGTGGAAGGTAGTATTGGGCACGTACTACTGAAATCACATGATCCATACTCGAATCGGGGAGAGTCTTGGAGAATCTAGGAAGCCTGTCGGATGAGGATTCTTAGGAATGTTCTGATCATTTGCATGTTTGTATTTCAAAATGGTGATGAGAACTCAGGAAGGGAGTTCAGGTTCTAGTTCCGGCTCAGGTGCAAGTACTGAGCCGATCGATGAGCGGATGCGGGAGTTCATCTCGTCGAAGATTACCCGCGGTATTTTGGAGCAGACTCTTGTGATTTTTGTTACGGTCAAGGAGGGGATTATGGAGATTTTGGATGAGCGTCTGGGAGCGTTCCGTACCGAGATTATGACTATTGTTGGAGCTCGCACGATTTCCTTCTGTGAGTTTCGTGCTTGTGGAGCTCCCAAGTTCTTTGGGGAGTAGGACCCCATTTCCAGTAGGAGATGGTTAGAGGATATGGCTAACGCTTTCTGGACGCGTTTCTGCCCTGAGGGGTCGAAGGTCAGATTTGCCTCTTGTCTTCTGAAAGACAAATCCCGAGATTGATGGGAAGAGGTAGACTTCGCTTTAGGAGGAGAATCTCTACAGACGATGACTTGGGATGAGTTCGTGACCCGGTTTAGGGCCGAGTTTTCACCAGCTATTGAGGTATAGCAGTTGGAGAGGGATTTTCAGGACCTTCGCCAGACTACTGAGACTGTGGAAGAGATCACATCCATGTTCCGGGAGAGAGCTTTGTTGGTTCCACAGTATGCAGCGGACGAGGAGATGAAGAAGGCAAGGTATCATGACATGCTGAGGGATAACATCAGGGAGTTTGTGAGTTTATCAGGGTGCGAGACCCTGAATGATATGATTGCTAGAGCGCGGGAGTGTGAGATTGATTTGGAGCACCTCGGGAAGAGGAACTCAGAGCAGATTTAGATTGTAGTGGGCCAGGTGAAGAGGCCCAAGACTCAGGACTCACGTTTGGGAAGCCATCAGGTTCGGGGCTATTTTGCCAAGTGTGGGAGGACCCATGAGGGAGCATGTCGGGATACAAGCCGAGGATGTTTCAGTTGTGGTCAGATGGGTCATTTTAGTAGGGATTGCCCCCATAGGCCGGTTCCGATGTGTTTTCACTATAACCAGGTGGGTCACAGGAAGGTCAACTATCCGAGGTTGAGGAGTAGAGTAGTGAGTGCACCTGCTCCAGTTACTTTGAGGATCACTGACGGTCGTGAGGGTAGGGAAGGAGCCCCAGCAAGCATTGCAGTGTCTGTCAGGGGATGCCAGAGTTTCATCAGATGCTATTGCGGGTATGTTGTCTTTTGCTTTCTTCATGATTATTATCAGTATTTATATTACCTTGGAATCTTGTTTTGGTATGGGTAAGCATTATCTTTGGTTTGGTTCTCTATTATTACCTAGGTTATATCATCAAGAATTGTTATATGCCATTTTTGAATGCCAAGATTTGTTAGTGGGTTGTATCTTGCTGAGCGGGATTCAGTTTGTTCGTTCGTTTCTCCAGTTCTTTGATGGGGGCCAATTCAGGGGTATCATTTGGAAGTTCTATGGATGGATTAACTCAATTAGTTCTTCAATGAAGTCAGAGTTCAGTCGTGTTAGAATCTGTTCAATTAGGATCGGCAATCGTCTATGGAAGGACCTTTAGGTCCAATCACTACCGTTACTAGGGAAGAAGCGGTAACAAGAAGATGGTGGTGGCAGTTGCATGAGTTTGTTTGGTCATTGGAAGTGTCAGGGGGAATTTTCATAATCGCAAGGGTTGAAGATGATTAGGATGCAGAGATACTTTTGAGGATGGGAAGTTGGTGTGAAAATTTGCCAGTTTAGAGCAAGGATTATAGTTTTTGTCACTGGCATAAAGGACTTAAGGATATGGTGATGTATCATGGGAAGCGATTGGGATTACTGGACTTGCTGAGATTGCGGGGAGTATTCATCTGGATTTCAAGAGTTGTGCGATCATCGAGATTGGCTAGTAATGGAACGCTGGCATTTGTAAGCTCAGGTTGTCGACAGTTGGAATCGTAAGGTTGTAAGATGGATTGGAACTCCATCAAATCTTGTGGATTGGAAGAGTGAAGTTGAACCCAAGTGGGGGAGAATCGTTGGTCTAAGGGATTGCACAAGGAAGGATATTCGGGTTTCGTTGCACATCAGTTGTGGTGCATGGAAGGTATGTGGATGGACTCAGGTCGAGGGTGGTGTTAGGGCCCCTCTGCTTATTCTTGTCTGATTAAGGCTTTGGGGTTCGAAGCATGACCCGAACACCTAGTTAGGGTATAGTCGGATGCGGGATCGACTCATGATGATTGTGGTCGGTATAGTGGATGGGCGGTAAGACCATGGGTGGGGCCAACGGAAGTGTTGTAAGACTACGAGGTAGTCGTAGCATTCACCAAGATAATAGACAGTTGTGGAAATGTTGTAAGTCTGCGGTGGGATCGTAGTATTCTCCAGATTGAGGTAGACCATCGTTGGAGTGGTCGTCGATATGGAGGAGGATCATCTCGTGCCTTGGGCAAGGCAGACAGTATTGTCAGAGAATATATCCCTGTTATGGGAGGAGAACCATTTGGGTCCGAGGTGAGGTTAGGACTGAATGACTCTCCATTGGGTGAGACCCGCAAGGCGTGGCCCGTTTGTTGGGTAAAGTTTCCAACTTTACCCATTAATACCTTTGCTTAATGGGTTTAGCTCAAACCCTAACTCTTTAGGACTAAATCTTGGTCCACATGCCATCCAAACTCCAAGCTAAAGCATACAAACAGAGATCTAGACCCTAAACACTACATGAACACGTAAAGCTTCCACCTTTCTCTACATGCATGGCCTTTTGGAGCTTAAAAGTCCAACATGACACCCTATGGATTTCATGCGGCTTCAATGGCCATAAGGTTTGCACTTTTATGCCATGAAAGCCCTCCATGATTCCAGATCTGAAGGTTTACTCACTTGGGACGTCCATATCCCAAAGATCAAGCTTTTTGGACCAAAAACCCAATAGAATGATAATAAAGAGATCTAAGAAGCTACTAAGCAAGTTTGAGACTTGATTACCAGAAAATGATGAGGTTGAAATGGAGTCTCTGGATCTACTAGCTTCTTCTTGAATCCCCAACATGGCGGTGATCTCGGTTACCGTCTCAGTTGTCTGTTGGAGATCCTGGAACTCCCTAGAAAGTTGCTGCACCTCAATCACAAGTGCGAAATAGGCCCTGAACCTGGCCGAAAAATCACTCCAGGTCATCGCATCTAGAGTTGCATCATCTCCAATGGCACGTCCGACCTCCTCCCACCAGTCACATGCTCTGTCCTTCAGAAGACAGGAAGCAAGTCGGACCTTGTCCCCCTCGGGACATCGGCTCGTACGGAAGGCCTTGGCGACATCAGCCAACCATCTTCTGCTAGCAATGGGGTCCCGAGCCCGATGGTAGTCTGGAGCTCTGCAAGCTCGGAACTCCCTGAACGTCAACGTGCGCAACCCCATCATGGCCGCCACCTCGGTGCGAAATGCATTGAGTCTCTCATCCAAAAGCTCCAAGATGCCCTCCTTGATCGTACCGAAGATCACAGGAGTCTGGTCTAAAATGTTTCACGTGATCTCAGGTGAGATGAACTCCCTCATCTGGTCATCAAGTTGCCCGACTCCGGAGCCCAAGCCTGATCCCTCACCGGCGCCTAAATTGCTGACTGGCCTAGTGCGTAATGTCACCATTCTGAAAATACACCATAACAAACATCAGAATACACATCATATCTTGCGGTATCACATATACTACAAGTTCCCTGGATTCATCTTAGCCTTCCTTGATTCGAGTACGGATCCTCTGCTTTCAGTAGTACGGGCCCATACTACCTCCCACATCTATCTGTACTTTCCTCCAGAACTGCCTTGACTCCACCAGGTCCCTTCTACTGTACTGTTGTTCTCAGGCTAATATCATCCTAGGCTTGCCCTAGGGTAATCACCAACCCACTCTCCGCCATCAGCTGCATAAGAAGTCCCTTCTACCTCCCCCTAACTAGCTCGCGAATACCATTACATATCACTAAGACCATATAATTCTTCGAATGAGAGGTCCTACCCTACAACGGATAGACTCAAACGAGAGCTGCGAAATAAGGCTAAACCTTACATTCTGAAATTATTTAGTCCTCACAATATGTAACTTAACATATTCGTTTACTAGTTAGTTGAAGATAACTAGAACTCCTAAAAGCACAAAGCAAGCAGCATTCGAGCATTGAGTAACCATAATCAAGCATATCCTAATCAGACGATCATATCACTGACTAATCTGTACTAGCATGCAGTTCATAAAGCTCATACACATATAATAGGCACATAAGGCATCCTTCCTAGATCCTTAGCCCTAATCTAGCATGCAGTTCTCATAAACATATCATAACATAAACTTGTATGGGTAATTTGGGAGTACTTACTTAAGCTCGGTTGATTGCATGTACCACACCCTTTTCTCTTTTCAAATTTCCTTTCTCTTTTCAAAATTCTTTTCTCTTTTCAAAGTTCTTTTTCTAAAAATGATTTTCTTTTGAAAATTTTCATACCAAGTCCTCAGTTTGAGTTCAGACACACCCATGAGTGTGCCCAAATTCCTCAAACCAAGGCTCTGATACCAACTTGAAACATCCCAAAAATACGGTCCAAACATTTCTTTTTAATTTATAAACAGAACCATAGTAATCCAAATCATCTCATAAAAACATAAGTGATAATATCTCAAAACATCATATCAAAACACTGTATTAAAATCACATGTTCAAATATCATAGTAAATCATCCCAAGATAAATGTTGTGGTGTGTGCGATGCAGTCATCCCGAGATCTTCCCCTTACTAGTGGAAGTACTTGAAACCAAAACTGAAAATTGTAAGCACGAAGCTTAGTGAGTCTCCCCAAACTACCACATACCATACACATAATCACATAATAACATACATTGGGCCTTGTCCGCTACATCGGGCCCCACCCGGCATCGTACCAAAGTCCGGCATCGGGCCCCGCCCGACATCGGACCGGAGTCCGGTATCGGGCCCCGCCCGACATCAGACTAAAGTCCGGTATACATATAACATATCAACAAGCACATAACATAAACATATAAACATTCCTCGGGCTTGCCCCGGCATCGGACCGAATCCCGGAACATATAAACATAACAAATAAGCTAAATATTCCTCGGGCTTTCCCCGACATCGGACCGAAGCCCAGAACATATAAACAAACACATGCAAGAATCACGAAGGCATCAAGCGCACAAACATTCCTCGGGCTTTCCCTGGCATCGGACCGAAGTCCGGAAACATATAACCTACATCGAGCTAACCCCAACATCGGACCTAAGTCCGGCATATGCTAACATACATAAACGGGCCGACATTGGTGCCTTCGACCCGTTCCTACTGGAGGAAAATTCACCTCAAATGTCGAGCAAAGTAGCTGAACGTCTCTGCTCCTGCAACCGGCTCTACTCAGGCCCTATACAAAACAACTCCTCAGATACCATTCCTTACATCAAGACCCCTCCACGGGTTAACCTTTGTCAAATTCAAGGTCCAAGTCAAAGTCAACGCTCATTCAAAATCAAAGTCAACATTCCGAGTTGACTCAACTCGTCGAGTCATCCACCTGACTCGCCGAGTTCCCTTGCTACTCATAGTCGTGATAACGTGAGTCAACTCGTCGAGTCCCTCTTCAGACTCGTCGAGTTCTACCATATTCAATATCGTGACAAATTGACTCAACTCGTCGAGTTCCTCTATGGACTCGACGAGTTCCTCGGTCTGTTTGGGCCATCTTAAAGGATTAAGCCCCTACTCTTCAGATCTAAGCTTCATGCTTCTCATATACACTGAAAATGTCCTTTTAAGGGTAACGTTTCCAACTTTACCCATTAATACCTTTGCTTAATGGGTTTAGCTCAAATCCTAACTCTTTAGGACCTAAATCTTGGTCCACATGCCATCCAAACTCCAAGCTAAAGCATACAAATAGAGATCTAGACCCTAAACACTACATGAACACGTAAACCTTCCACCTTTCTCTACATGCATGGCCTTTTGGAGCTTAAAAGGCCAACATGACACCCTATGGCTTGCATGGGGCTTCAATGGCCATAAAGTTTGCACCTTTATGCCAAGAAAGCCCTCCATGATTCCAGATCTAAAGGTTTACTCACTTGGGACGTCCATATCCCAAAGATCAAGCTTCTTGGACCAAGAACCCAATAGAATGATAATAAAGAGATCTAAGAAGCTACTAAGCAAGTTTGAGACTTGATTACCAGAAAACGATGAGGATGAAATGGAGTCTCTGGATCTACTAGCTTCTTCTTGAATCCCCAAGCTTCTCCTTCCTTCACAAGCTTCAAAACACACCAAGTTTCACTCAAAAATGGCTCACAAGCTCAAAAATGCATTAGGGTTTCTGAATCTAGGGTTTGGGACTTGGAGGCCGGTAATAAGATCAGCAAGTGAGGATTAGGATGCTTAAATAGGGTGAAAAACCCCGAAATTAGGGTTTCATTCTGGAAGCCCTACTCGTCGAGTTGAGGGCTCTTAGCTCGTCGAGTAGGTTACTTAAAACCCGCGTCAAATCTGGTTTCTACTCGACGAGTTTGGGGCTCCAAACTTGTCGAGTTGCACTACAAAATGAATAAATTATAATTAAATGCTTACCAGGAACCAGTTGTTACAGATAAAGTCGAGAACTTTATGTCCATGAGGGCGTAGAGGAGTCCAGATCTGAACTCCTCACTTCAAAACGTGCTCAATACCAAAAATGCCTCAAGAATAAGCTAGAAATGACCTTAATCTCTTAAATGGAGAGATCTAACAAGAACATGATCAAGGTAATGACTTTTTACCTTCAAATGAATGCCAAAATGAAGTAGATGTTGGATCTACAAGCTCATTCTCGTTCCAACCTTCTCAATCTTCAAGTCTCTTCAAGAAATGCACCAAACAGACACACTTTAGCCTCACACACACTCAAAATAGAAGGTTAGCTCGATTAGGTTTTGTTTCTGGACGTGAAGGTGGTAAGGGAGGCTGGAAGGAGGACTTAAGGTCTTTTAAATAGGGTGCAAACCCTAAAAATTAGGGTTTTCAAGCACAACCTCTACTCGTCGAGTTGGGTCCTCCAACTCGTCTAGTAGGTTCTAAAATTCACGCGGGCTGACAAGGTTCTACACGACGAGTTGGGGCCTCCAACTCGTCGAGTTGCCCTAATAATAAGAATATAAAAGCTTTAAATTTATACCTGGGAGTCGGGATGTTACAATTCTCCCTCACTTGAACTAGACTTCGTCCTCGAAGTCTGCTGTGGTGAACAACTCTGGATAATGCTCCCGCATCTCGGCCTCCGGCTCCCAAGTCCACTCGGATCCCCTTCGGTGCTGCCACTGTACCTTTACCAAAGGTATCTCCTTGTTACGCAAGATCTTCACCTTTTTTTTTCCAAAATAGCCACCGGTCTCCTTACGTAATTCAGGCACTCGTCGACCTAAATATTATTCAATGATACAATCGCCTCCTCATCCAATACGCACTTCCGCAACTGTGAAACATGGAATGTTCTATGAATCTGACTGAGCTCCTCAGGGAGGTCGAGTCTATATGCCACCTTGCCAACCCTGGCAATAATCCTGAATGGCCCAATATATCGGGGACCCAACTTTCCTCTCTTCCTGAAGTGAATCACACCCTTCCAGGGTGAGACCTTCAATAGTACCATATCACCAACCTAAAACTCCAACTCAGATCGGCGCCGGTCGGAGAAACTCTTCTGCCAACTCTGAGCAGTTTGCAACCGTTGTCTGATCTGTTGAATCATCTTGGTAGTCTGCAGAACTACCTCGGTCCGTTCCATCACCCTGTAACCAACCTCACCCCAACAGAGTGGGTTACGACACCTCCGCCCATACAACAACTCATAAGGTGGAGCACCAATGCTGGAGTGAAAGTTGTTGTTGTAGGAGAACTCTGCAAGGGGTAGGTAGGAGTCCCAGCTCCCACCAAAGTCAATAACACAGGCCCGTAACATATCCTCGAGGGTCTGAATGGTCCGCTCGCTCTGACCATTCATCTGCGGATGATAAGTTGTATTAAATTGTAGCCGCGTGCCCAGTTCCTCATGGAACTTCTGCCAGAAACGGGAGGTGAACCGAACATCACGGTCTGAAATGATAGAGACCGGAACCCCATGGTGAGAAACGATCTCGTGTATATACACATCGGCCAGCTTCTCGGCCGATGAGCTCTCCCGAATGGGCAGAAAATGGGCACTCTTGGTCAATCGATCCACGATGACCCATATAGCGTCAAAACCCTTTGCCGTTCTCGGCAATTTGGTGATGGGAATCTCTAGAGGCTGCAGCTTGACATGCGGCCTCTAATTGTAACACCTATAAAATCATGCCAGATTTGAACTTTTAAAAACATTTCAAAACCATTAAATCATTACAAACTTGTTTTCAAAATGTATAATATCAGATTTTTTTCCTAGAAACATAAACAAAATATGAGGAGCAGTACGATCACGCCTTTGCCTTGCCGCGATCTCCTGATGTACCTGAAACAATAAACTGAAACTGTAAGCCCGAAAGCTTAGTGAGTTACCCCCAAAATACCAACCTCATATAACCATAATCATATCGTTTCAACAAATACAGAACAACATGTATAACGAGCCTTCAGCCTGACTGGACCGCCTCGCATGGCCTACAGCCTATCTGGACCGCTCCCGAGCCTTCGGCCTAACTGGATCGCCTCGTAGGGCCTACAGCCTATCCGGACCGCTCACCGGGTATGTTGGCCTACAACACAAAGCAGGACCGCCTCAACCCAACTCCCAATCGACAAACATGTGCACATAAATATGATACGCTAGCTCATATCATATAACAGTCAAACCGATCTAGAAGATCACTAATCATAGCAACATACCAATAATCGGGGTACAGACCTAACCGGTCACTAGCATAACATCATCCTATAATCAGGACACTGACCTAACCAGGTCACTAAGCATAAGCATATCACCATCCTAACTACCAGGATGTAAACAATAAACATATCATGCCATAATCCGGATACAAATCCATAAAGGGCCAGCCTTGGTGCCTTAGACCCTATTGATATAGTGAGGATAACTCACCTCGCAACTGTCGACTCGAAAGATAAGCGCAACCTCTCGGATCACCGACACGAACTCCACCACCTATAGTTACTATCAAACCATGTTCATAAATTTCCAATTTCCCAAAATGTCCCCAGAAGTCAACTGGTCAAAGTCAAAGTCAACGGTCAAGGCCAACAATCCATGTTGACCTCAACTCGTCGAGTAACCTTAGCTACTCGCCGAGTTCCTTGCATAACTAGTCAGCTCGTCGAGTCACAAGAGTGACTCATCGAGTTCCTACGGTTTGTGGCTGTAAACTCCTTGGCCAACTCGTCAAGTTTCCCTTACAACTCGCCAAGTTCAAATGTGTCCAAAGGTTGGTAAAAACCCTAGCCGACTCGCCGAGTCACTCAGCTGACTCGCCGAGCCCACGACTATCTTCATCGGACTCGCCGAGTTGACCATGCAACTCGCCGAGTCCCTTCAGTCCTTCATCCATACAGATGCTTTTTAAGTCATGCTAAGGTTCCATATTGCAGATCCAGCTTCCGAAGGCATGTTTATCACGTAAAGTTGTAAACTTTACATGCATGCAAAGCTCTAAAGTCTTAAAATAAAACCAAGCTTGTAAAGAAGTCTTACACTTGATGGGAGGTTCATACTTGCCAACCTTGACCATTTTATAGACTTAGAGACCAAAGAGAGCTCAGATCTGAAGTTGCAACTTCAGATCTTAGCTCAAACACAAGAAAGGCTTCCTAAAAACCCACCCAAAAGAGATCTAGGAAGAAATGAGCCAAGGCAACAGCTTAATACCTTCAAAAGAGTGCCAACTGAAGTAGATCTCTGATTCCCACGAGTTCCTTGTTATAATCACTTATTTCCCAAGCTTTTCTCACCAAAATCCTTCTTCAAAGCTTAACACACCAATGTAGCATACACACACGAATTAGGATTTTGGAATGATAAGGGGCTGTGAAAGGGGAGGCAGGGGTGGCCAATGATCCTTTAAATAGGGTGCAAAACCCCGAAAATTAGGGTTTCATCCTGCAGCTCCTACTCGTCGAGTCCCTATTTGGACTCGACGAGTAGGTCACTTAAACACGTGGACCAACCCGCTGCTACTCGACGAGTCGGGCAACCAACTCGTCGAGTAGACCTTGAAATCAAGAAAAATCTTATATCAGAAATCAATACCTGAGAATCGGGGAATTACACTAATGCTCGGCCTTGACCATCATACAGGTCAATCACCTCTCGACGTACCAAGCGATCTCTTTCTCTTCATGCACGGCCAGCAGTAACTCAAACTCAGATCCCGATACATCTTGGTGGCCCCCGGGTGAATGAGAAGCGAAACTTATGAGCCTCCTCTGGTACAATCTGTATGACCCCACCGGACATCGAAACCTATACCCGACCAGAATGGGTCAACAATCCCTGACTATCTTGCATGAATCTGGTGATCTTGCACCTAATTCTCTCCATTTTCTAGTTCTCCTGTCGCACACCCTCGGCCTGAGCTTCCCTAATCAAGCTCACAAGTGGAGAATCCACTGATATCCTCATACATGTCGTTGGAATAGAAGACCCAATCGACTTACTGCTCAGGGCGTCCGCCACAACGTTCGCTTTACCCAGATGGTAAATGATCTCGCAGTCATAATCTTTGACTACGTCCAGCCACCTATGCTGCCTCATGTTCAGGTTCAGTTGATCCATGATATGTCTCAAACTCTTGTGGTCCGTGTATATGGTACAACATACCCCGTAGAGATAA
Source organism: Lactuca virosa (assembly GCF_052849685.1). Lineage (NCBI taxonomy): Eukaryota > Viridiplantae > Streptophyta > Magnoliopsida > Asterales > Asteraceae > Lactuca > Lactuca virosa. The sequence continues at coordinate 51,255,209 of NC_136432.1, forward strand.
TGTCTCCAAATCTTGAGAGCGAATACCACCATACCCAACTCCAAATCGTGTGTGGGGTATCTCGTCTCATGCGGCTTCAACTGCCACGACGCGTAGGCTATCACTCGTCCTCTCTGCATGAGGACCGCTCCCAGTCCTGTGATAGATGCATCACATAACACTACAAAATCCTCAACTCCCTTCGGGAGAGTCAAGACTGGAGCCTCGCAAAGTCGCTGTATAAGGGTCTCAAATGCCCTCTGCTGCTTAGGGCCCCACCGGATATCCACCCCCTTCCTCGTCAGACGAGTGAGGGGTACTGCAATCTTGGAGAAATCATGCATGAACAGTACCCTGCCAATCCCAAGAAGCTCCTAATATCTGAGGGAGATTTCAGAACCTCCCACTGCATAACCGCCTCGATCTTGGCCTGATCGACCAAAATCCCCTCCTGGTTAGCGAGATATCCAAGGAACTGAACCTCTCGTAACCAAAACTCACACTTCGAGAACTTGGCATAAAGTTGTTCTCGTTTCAAGACTCCCAATAGCTCCTAAAGGTGCTCCTCATGCTGCTCTCTGGTCTTGGAATACACCAAGATGCCATCTATAAACACAATGACGGAGCGATCGAGCATCGGTCTGCATACCCGATTCATCGGGTCCATAAATACAACTGGTGTGTTGGTGAGCCCAAACGGCATCACCACGAACTCGTAATGTCCATAACGAGTCCATAACGCGGTATTCTCCACGTCCTCCTTCCTCACCCTGACCTGATGGTACCCGGACCTCAAATCTATCTTGGAGAACCAAGATGCTCCATGTAGCTGATCAAAGAGATCATCGATCCGTGGAAGTGGATAACGGTTCTTCACCGTCAACTTGTTTAACTCCCGGTAATCAATGCACATCCGTTGTGAACCATCCTTCTTCTTGAAGAAGAGAATCGGCGCTCCCCGCAGATAACTGCTCGGACGAATGAACTACTTGCCTAGAAGCTCCTGCATATCAGGTGGTGCCAATCGGTATGGCTCCTTGGCGATAGGAGCCGCACCTGGCATAGGGTCGATCCTTAAATCGACCTGCCTCTCCGGAGGCACTCCGGGTAACTCCTCCGGGAATACATCAACAAAATCTCGGACGAATGGAATGTCTGACACCGAGACCTGATCCCTGACCCGTGTATCCACCACATACGCCAAATAACCAGCACACCCGTAATGAATATATTGTCGAGCCCTAGCAGCTGAACAGAATCCTGAATCCAACCTGATACCCTTGCTGTAGATAACCAGTTCACCCCCACTTGGGGTTCGAACTACCACATGCTGGCCCTCGCAGTCGATCATGACACCGAATCGACTCAGTCAGTCCGTACCTACTACCACACAGACTTCCCCCATGGGAATGGGAATCAAATCAATCGGGAAGGATACCCCGAAGATCTCCAGAACGCAACCCTGATAGACTAAAGAAGCAGAAATCATGTGTTCTTTAGCGATGGAGACTCGCAACGGACAATCTAGGTCTCCTAAGGGCAAACCGAACTCCCTACTAAAAGATTGCGAGACAAAAGACCAACTCGCCCCTGAGTCAAACAATACCAGAGAAGGTAAGGAGTTCACTAAGAACATACCTAGCATAGGTACAAACACATAAGAAATAAACATATATAATTAATAAGATAAAGGATAGAAACATACCAGCCACCACATCTGGTGCTGCTCTACCCTGACTCCCGTCAGTAATCCTCAGTGTAGTCGGCGCTGGAGCCTGCGCCGGCCTGGCAGCGAGCACTAGACAGTTGGTCATCACGTGACCAACCTGATTGCAGTGGTAGCAAATCCTCATATCCTGGACCGGGGCTAACTGGCGGCAATCCCTCGAAAAGTGCCCCTCCTTGCCGCACTTGCGGCACCCACTACCTGATCGACAAACTCTCGAATAACCCTTGTCGCACTTTCCACAAGTGCGACTACGCTGGCCTCCATACCTAGAATCGGCGGTCTTAGACCGCTTTGGCGCCGACTGTGACTGCGCCGGGGCCTTCCTCCTCTCTCAACTACAACTCAATCTCCAGCTCACGCCGCCTAGCGGCCTCCTGTAACTCCAGTAACGTATCACAACGTTGAGTAGCAACAAACTGTCTGATATCAGTCTTGAGCATGCTCAGATAACGTGTCATCTGAGCTTGCTCTGAAGCAAACTCCGGGCAGAACATCGCCCTCTCAGTAAACATACGGGTGATCTCCGTCACCAACTCTATGGCCTGTCTCAAATCCAAAAATTCTGGTGCTAGCCGCTCCCGCTCCACCCGCGGAATATAGCGAGAGCAGAACATCTCCCCGAACTGATCCTAAGTAACCGCTGCTCGTTGCTCATCAGAATATGACCTCGTCATCATTCTCCGCCAGTTCTTTGCTCCTGACCTTAGTAGGTTCAGAGCACACCTGACCTTCTGGTCAGCAGGACATGAGCATGTGAAGAAAAATCCCTACACGTCAAATAGCCACCTCATGGATACGATCGGGTCCTGAATCCCATCGAAAGTCGGGGGCTTCATGTTATCGAAGTCCTGGTACTAGAAAGCCCGACTGCCCCACTGCGTGCAGTTGCTACGATTGTGGAAGTTGCAGCGGAAGCCGTCTCAACAATGGCTGGATAGCGTTCATCGAAGTACTCAACCGTGGCGGTCTTAATAGACCCAAACATCTCCGGCAACTATGCCCGGAACAGTGTAGCAACCTCATCATGCAGGATCTTCCTAATCCTGGAATCCAACTCGTCTGATCTCATCTGTCTGATGGTCTCGGGCACTGCTGGTTCACCCTGATTGCCATCCCATGATCCCGATCTGGATCCGGTCACAAATCGCCTCGTAACCACCATGTTGAAAATATATCAGGAAGATATCGTACATTCCATATAATAACGGGGAACCAACTCCCAACAAATCCCTAGGGGTTGTGACTTCCTTGCTATGCATATGGGTCCTGTGCTTTCAGTAGTACGGGCCCATACTACCTTCCACACCTACACATATTTGTCACAAGTAACATCACAACACCCTAACCACATAAATAAACGTAAGTGAGCGTTTGATCCTCACTCCTAGAGGAAGGCTAAATATCTCATAACTGGTCGACTGACCCCACACAACTTATCCATGAAACTTCCACCAACCCTACAACACTCGTGTATGCTAGCCATACAAAACACTGGACCCTATAGACTTTCGAATACGTGATCATACCCTAAAGCCCTTCATCAAACAAGAACAGGAAATAAGGCCAAACCAAATATTCTTAGGCTATAAGATCTTAGTTATATACAGTCGTGATGCACACACTAAGAAACTACAACAATGATGTCAATTTCATATAAGAAGAACGCTAGGCTATCATGCATCATAAAATTAGGCAATTCTATCATGCAATTTCTGAAGATCCCTAGCCTATCACTAGCATGCTGTTCTAACATATCACAATATCAAATAACCGTAAGGTATTTTGGGGTCTACTTACTGGCTCCGGTTGATCATACACTTGCACCCTCCTTTAGTATTTTGAAAACCATTTGAAAATCAATTTAAAAATCTTTTTCCTTAGTTTGAGATTGTATTCACACGAGTGTTCCTCTAATTCACTCAAACCAAGGCTCTGATACCAACTTGTAACTGTTGGATTAGATGTCTAAGCCCCTAACTATTATTGGTATGTACTTGACCCGAGAGTAGCATGGTCCATTTGGGTTGCATATCATCAGGATAATTTGTTAGGATGGACTCTTGAGAGAAAGGTTATATATGATTTATTAATATATTATAAGTTATAATATATTAATATGAAATCATATGTTTTAATTAGTATTGATCAAGAATTAATTTTGAATTAATTTAGTGATCAAAAGAGACTAATTAAATCTATGGGGACTAATTATGGTAATTAGTTATATTTATATGTGTTGGGCTTATGATCCATGTTGGACCAAGTTTATGCATGGATACATAAAGAGTTGGGCCACATGAACCATGGATCATAAACCCATGGGTATGGATTTGGGTTATACCCATGACCCTTGGAATCCACCATATAAATAGGTTGCTTCATGACCAAAAAACGGGTACTTCTAGTTCTTAGAGAAACATGGTGGTTTTTGGGTGCATGGAATTCTCTCTCAAGTTCCACCTTTGTTCATGATGTGTTGTGACTTCATTTGAGGCTTCCACACTATTGGGGCTAAGCTCTTAAGGCCAAATACATCAATACTTCAAGCTACATAAAAGGTATGTTACCCTAACTAGTATCTTAAATGGTATATGTCAATTGCATGCTAGTTATAGGCTTAATACCTTGGAAACATCATTGCATGTATAATTAGTGAAAACATAGATCCAAGGTATTTAGGGTTGTATGTGCACCATAGGATGTTGTTGTATACAAAAACCCAACAATGGTATCAGAGCCATGGGTTGTTTTCAAATTATACTTGATGCTACTTGCTGAAAAAAGCTGAAAAATCGAATTTTTTGCTGTCTGGACAGGGGACTCGACGAGTCCATTCAGGGACTCGATGAGTCCATGTGTAAACTCATCTAACTCGTCGAGTTGGTTCTTGCACTCGACCAGTTGGAGCCCCTGACAGTATATATTCGAGTTTTTGGCCTGTTTTGGATTAGAATCATTACCACAAAGTGTTTTTTGTTCATAAAATTTGATTTCAGTGCTATTGTAATGTTTATTCTCATCCAAAATAAAGGATAATTGTCAAAGTTTCAAGATTTGTGTTAGTTTATGTGGTTAGCTAAGTTCTTGAAAATTGTTGATATGAATTATCTTTGCTTATGAGTTTGATCTTGTTCATAGAAATATTATTTGATTTTTATGTTAATTGGAATAGTTGATCTTAATGAATTTTATGACTCCATAACTTGTCCTCAAGTTATGGAAAATGAAGAGTTTTTCATTTAAAAGCACATTAAGTCTCATAGGTTATGAAAATGGAAGAGTCTCTAATTTTAGTGTCATCATAAAATGATTTTATGTCTTCCATAACTTGTCCTCAAGTTATGGAACTTGATAAGTCTTCCATAAAAACCATATTAAACTCATAAGTTATGGAAACCAAAAGTTTTTGAATTGTTCAAAACTTGCCCTTAATTTTTGGAATTTGTAAAGTTTCCCCCATGAATACTTTAATTCCAAATTAGACCCTTAGAATTTTAAAAGTTTAAAATTCAACCCTTATACTATTATAATATTATAGGTTTAATATTTATATATATATATATATATATATATATATATATATATATATATATATATATATATATATATATATATATATATATATATATATGTATAAGAGTAAGTAAGTATTACCGTTAGTAGGCCTCATTCACGAAGTCGGTTTATAAGGGGGGTATAAGGTTACTGCCTATAAAATGGCAGTTTAATGGGTGTCCACTCTCACCCACCGCTTCCTTGCCTGGTGGAGGGTCGTTAGCCGAACGGGTAGGACAGGACATTAATTCTCCTTTCATTAAAAGTATAATGATAAATACTAAGTAACTAAACTCTTATAAATTCCCAATCTTAGTTACTTAGGAAATGTGAATTTGGTGCTAAGCCATGAAATTACACTTTGCACATTGTTAAGTCGTTAGTGGAGTGTGTGTGGTTAACTGGCACACTAATATGGGACTGACAATGTGTGGCAAAGGGTAGCTCGATGTTAATCATAGATCAATGGAGCATGTGTGGTTAACCGGCATATTGATTAGGTGGTTGTAACATTAAGTGTATTAAGTTAATTTGCATGGTTATTCACTCCTTGTTTGTGATCCTCGGCATCCCAGTCACAAACTTGAAGGGCACAATCCTGATTTAAACATGTCATTGAATAGTTCAATGAATCTCAAAATATCTAGGAGTTTTAATTCATTTAAAACCTAATGTTAAATTTCGTTTTTCATGGTGGAAATTGGTAAATCGTCATTTACCTACCTTCAAATATTTTGTAGCTTGGATTACGGCAACCCTCTTCCAAGTTATAAAATATTGTGTTGGATCCTAGCCTTATTATTTCATATTGAGTGTTATATTAAGGACTTAAATCAACTAAACTTGAATTTCTCCCTCATAGATGTCTAGTTATGACAACTATGGTCTTCCTTATCCTTTTGGATAAAGCTTTCCTAATGAAGATGATATCCTACATGGTAATCAAGGTGAAAGACTAATCCCTTTGTTGTGCATTAATGGGACTGGAAATCATACTTCACTTCCTCCACCTCCTCCAATTATTCTCCCTATTGGAAAGGTCTATATGCACCCACATATTGGAGATGAAGTTATATATAGACAGGCCGGGAGAGTTGGGTGTCAAAGTCTCAAGGAAGTTGGCTGTTGACTGGGTTCTTCAGTCGCTTCCTAAGTCACATAGTGAGTTCCTTAAGGACTACTATATGACAGACCATGACATGAACCTTAATGATCTTACCTATTTGTTTGATGTTGCCGAATCAGCAATGATTTGGAGCAATGGTAAAGCGAATTTGATTGGAAGATCTACTTCCCTTACTTCCATGGACATTAACAATGGGAACATTGGAAGTCCAAAAAAGTCTTCTCTTCCCAATGGAAAGGGATCGGCCATAGTCAACCCGGATGACCAAATGGTAAAGAGAAAGGCTAAGTCTGAGATAGTCCCGTGTACCATTCCCAAAGAGTCCATATGTTTCTATTGCTAAAAGAAGAGGCATTGGTTGCGAAGCTGCCGAAATTTACCTGAAAGTCCATAAGGATAGTGAAGTCAAAAAGTTTGACTCTACTTCGGGCAAAGTGCACTATCTAACTCTATTAAGTTCCTATTTGGAGATTCTTATTACATGATGTGACTAGGTCACATTTTGATGTTTTGTAGAATCGAAGAAAAGAGAGGAAGCTTAAACAAAGAGTAAGCTGATTCTGATCGCGAAGATGGATTACGATCGCATGATTCGAAGATCAGAATTTTGAGCTGTTGCTGAGAGTTATGATAGATTACTTAGGAATGGATAACAAGATTGTTTTCATTTGTATTTGCATCGTAAGGATAAATTTTTCCGCAAATTTAAAATAAAAAGAAAAATTTTGATTTTATTTATTTTAAGTATCCTTACAATGGCATTTGTGAAAAATTGTTGTTTATATGATTCCATTGATAGCAATATTGGAAAATGGATTTGATTCTTCTGTTTGTGGTAGTGTCATCATTTACCAAATAAGGGAAGATTCTCATCACCCAAGTTTCAGTTGGATAGAAACTTGGAATCATGCAACTTGTATTGTATGATGAATGATAAATTTTCATCTTTGGGAGTTAAGACTAATTCCTTTTTCACATGTATATGTGAGTCAAGTGAAGGACTAGGAGATCGGGTACACTTGGTTGTGCGCTGATCAGGTCCACCACAAAGAACGACAAGGCTATTCGTCATGATTTACTAAAGTTTAGTAAATATGGTTGTGCTTACAAGTTTAAATATAATTTTGAAACATTGGAAAAGTGTTAATGTATGACAGGACGAATGAGTAGAATCAAATTAGGCAGAAAGATAAAAGTTTCTCCAATCTGAAAAGATGGGAGAGTGCTTCGGTATCATGTTTTATGATCATCTTAATGATTATGAATAACCATATCACAATTGATCCTCTAATGACATCTTAGTGAATTTGTTTCACTAAGAAGAGGAATCATGAATTGTTGAAATGGTTAAATCAAAAGATGGATCATACTTCGTTCTAAAATTGAGTCTTAGAGTAACACTCCAAGATCAAACCTTGAGTGACATAATGTTAAAATGGTTTAAAACACTTATCAAATGTAGAGTAAAATGTTTTCTACTCTTGTACATTTGAAATTTATGAGTTGTGATGTTTTGGATAAAACAAAGACCAACTACGGCCAATTATGTGAAGTGTTTGTCTTGATAAGAATTCGCACTAACTCTTGAATATTTGCTTTGTCAAGGAATGGTTCTTGACAAGAGAATATTATATGTCAAGAGGTCAGTGGGAGTCTTAAAGATCTTGAAAGGTTTCAAGAACTAATCAAGGGTATTGTTTATCACTAACACACGACTTGAGGTTTATAACCTATCGTGTTGATATATTCTTATTTCTATGCCCATTCTAGTTGAAGTTGACTATGCATGTGAGTTCTATGAGTTCTCAGTTGTTTGCATAACTACTTGGAAGCAATGGTAGGCCCTTGTGCTGCCAGGTGGCAAGAAGTTAAGATTGAACAAGTTCAGTCCATATGAGTTTGGATTTGTCACTAACTTTGTCTTGTGATTATGGTTTTGACAAATTCACATGGATAGGAACACATACACCATAAAAATCTAAGTGTCATAAGGTTCTCTCCGATTCATGAAAATGATGGTGAGGAAACGCTTTCACTAAGTAGATTTTAAATAGTTAGCAATTGTGATATTTGCATTTCTCAAATTCAATTATGATTTTGGCATCCCTTTTCATAATTCGAATTGTGAGCAGTGGCAAAGGTCTAAACATTATGATTACGACATCCCTCTTCATAATTGTTTAGACACACATGTGAGCTATCTAAGGAAAGGTGTATGATTTTGATAAAGTCTTATCAAAGCATCTCATATCAGAAATCTGAACTTTGGTAAGAACGTCAACTAAGTGTTGATTTCTAGAAGTCCAGCTGATTTCTGAGTACATGTCAAAGCTAGTGGGAGCATAAGTGTTATGCTAATAAGGATGTAATTATTATGCTAGTGGGAGAATAATAAATTACGGTAAGTGTTGCAAGTTAGCAATGTTAATTATAGAAAACAAAAGTTTCAATTTGCAAATTTGCAGGTTTTGAAAAGTTGTTTTGCTATAATTAAGGGAGAGGAAATTATACTTCATCCCAATTCTAAAAGCTTAGATTGAGATTTTAATCAAATTTAGTCAAGTATATATATGAATGTTATGTTGGAATGGTTCAACATAAGGAAATTCTATATATGGGAACATTATTTGCGTTCTAAAATTCGATTATGATTACGGCATCCTTTTTCATAATCTGAATTATGAGAACATGGCAAATAGAAATATTATAGCAAAAGACTGGTCTAGTATCATGTCTTTATGTGAGACATCATGAAATCATGTCCCATATGTCTCAGATATAGGATCGATTATATGTGCTGTAATATTCATCCGTTTTAAATTTTCCAAATGCCTTGGGCATCAGGAGGGAAAAAGACTAGAACTGGATATGACTAAAATGGTTAAGCAATTGTCGAGGATAATCTAAGCTTTACCAAAGATTGGCTACTTATGGACAGTTGGAAGTATGGTATTAATTTTGGAAGGACCATATTGATATATTCTGAAAAGAGGCAACTCTTGTTCAGAAGTGATAGTCAAAATGGGAATATGGAAATGTTTATGTAGGTGGAAGTGATTCATTGAATCTGTATAAGATTAGAAAAACTTAATGCAAGAAGGATGTTCAAAGGAATGTACTTGAATGTGAGACTTCGTTTCCATGGAATTACTCTCCATTGGAATACTTTGTAATGTCTATTGCCAAGCCTTTGTGACTTTTGTGCATAGTCATTACTAGTGGATCATTGCATATAAGTTTAGAATCTAACAGATTATAGTAAATGACAAGAATTTGGTATTCTTACATTTATCATAAGGATTTGGAATTGTGAAATGAGTATCATTGAAATGTTTTTCAATTGATCTATTTCACAAAGTAAAGACCATAGACAAACATAGTGTGCATGCTTGGAGCATGGCATAACTATTGTTTTAATTCAAGTATTAAGTTGATAAATCGAAACATTATACAATGAATAATGAGTAATCAATATGACTCAAAAGTGTTTGGGCCATATAGGATTAGTATTATTATTGTGTTTCACTTTGCATGTTTTGACTTCCCGAATAACTAGGTTATTCAAAACCATCCACAGTCGATCATACTTTTGAAGTAGGTACTGAGGCAAGACTGTCATGAATGGGTTTGTAGTTTGTCTAGGTGTTTTAGACATAGCTGCAGTATTCATGAGTGCTCCTGGAATAAGATTCGAGTATTGGATTAAACCCACACTCATTTGTATCACTTCATGGATTTTATCACGAGTGATCATGAGACGATAATATCTTATATTCTTCAAATGGAGAGATATGAGTTGCAGTCTACAAGTGGGTTGCACATTGATAATGTGAAAACGCACCAGTAACTTGGTGTTATAAAACACATTGTTGTGTGTGATTTGATGAGTATATAGAGCAAGCATATGAGTCGAAGTTTATCCATTCCTTTTATCCTTGGAGGGATAAAAGCGATATCTGTGGGCCCTTCGATAATTTGGCGATGACAACCGTAAGTGCTCGGCCGGGCCTGGACTAATTTGATTTGTTCAATTAGTCAGTCGTCATAAATCGGAAATTGGGAAACAATAGATGGACAGTGAGAATGATTATAATCCAGGTCTCAATCCATATGATATTTATAATGGAGGAATATATGATCCCTTATCTAATGGACATGTCATTGACTAGGTCAGAGTTCGACAGCGGTTTTTAAAAGCTACGATTGCTAGTCGGGTTTTGGAGTCGTACTTGCAATAATAGTTTTAGACTTATCCAAGTGGGAGACTGTTGGATTAGATGTCTAAGCCCATAACTATTATTGGTATGTACTTGACCCAAGAGTAGCATGGTCCATTTGGGTTGCATATCATCAGGACAATTTATTAGGATGGACTCTTGAGAGAAAGATTATATATGATTTATTAATATATTATAAGTTATAATATATTAATATGAAATCATATGTTTTAATTAGTATTGATCAAGAATGAATTTGGAATTAATTTAGTGATCAAAAGAGACTAATTAAATCTATGGGGACTAATTATGGTAATTAGTTATATTTATATGTGTTGGGCTTATGATCCATGTTGGACCAAGTTTATGCATGGATAAATAAAAAGGTGGGCCACATGAACCATGGATCATAAATCCATGGGTATGGATTTGGGTTATACCCATGACCCTTGGAATCCACCATATAAATAGGTTGCTTCATGACCCAAAAACAGGTACTTCTAGTTCTTAGAGAAACATGGTGGTTTTTGGGTGCATGGAATTCTCTCTCAAGTTCCACCTTTGTTAATAATGTGTTGTGACTTCATTTGAGGGTTCCACACTATTGGGGCTAAGCTCTTAAGGCCAAATACATCAAGACTTCAAGATACATAAAAGGTATGTTACCCTAACTAGTATCGTGTATGGTATATGTCAATTGCATGCTAGTTATAGGCTTAATACCTTGGAAACATCATTGCATGTATAATTAGTGAAAACATAGATCCAAGGTATTTAGGGTTGTATGTGCACCATAGGATGTTGTTGTATACAAAAACCCAACAGTAACATCCATAAAATTCAAGCGAATTTAAAACTTTTTCAACCATTTAAAAACCATAAATTATTACAAAGTGTTTTCAAAATAGTTTCATGTCAGAGTATCCCAGAAATCAAAATCATAAAATGTGAGGCACGATCAAGCCTTCGCCTTCCCGCGATCATCTGAAGTACCTGAAACAAAATCAACAACGGTAAGCCCGAAGCTTAGCGAGTTCCCCCAAACTACCAACGCCATACAATCAAAACAATATCATAGCAAACAACATGCATATAGAGTCTACAGTGTGACTGGACCGCCCTCACCGGGCCATCATTCTATCTGAAGCACTCTCAGAGTCTACAGTATGACTGGACCGCCCTCACCGGGCCATCGGTTTATCTGTCCCACTCTCAGAACTTTTAGTATGTCTAGTTCGCCCTATTGGGCCTTCAACTTATCTGGACCGTTCTCCGGGTCTTCGGCCTGACTAGTACGCCCTACCGGGTCTACAATCTATCCAGGCCTCCCTGGGTATGTTGGCCTAGAGTACAAAGCAGGACCGCCTCAACCCACCTCTAATCATACAAATAACACATAATATCATACGCTAGCTAGCATGTACGGATAATCATACAGATCTAACAGATCACTAATCATAGCATCTTCCTATATACCAGGATACCCATCTAACAGATCACTAAAAATAGCATCATCCTATAACTAGGATACAATCCAAAAGGGCCGACCTTGGTGCCTTAGACCCTGTTGATATAGTGAGAAGAACTCACCTCACAATGTCGAACTGAACTGAAAGAATCAAGCTCCCGAATCACGGCTCCAAACTCAAACACCTACAATCGTCACAGGACCAATTCTATCAAAACCCAAATTACCAAAATACCCTTAAAGTCAAACTTGGTCAACCCTGGTCAAAGTCAACAGTCAACAGTCAAGGTCAACAGTCCTTGTTGACCCAACTCATCGAGTGCATCTAGCAACTCGTCGAGTTCCTACAAAACTCTGAAACCGCGAAAACCCAAGTCAACTCGCTGAGTTACCAAACAACTCGTCGAGTCCATGCAGTGTCCAGAAGGTTCGGGAAAACCCTAGCCAACTCATCGAGTTGGCTATACAACTCGTCGAGTTCCTTCAACTCTTTTCTCATTTAGACACTTTTAAGTGAAACCAAAGCTCCAAACTGTAGATCTAGCCTCTTAGGGTGTAGTTACCACGTAAAGTTGCCAACTTTACGTGCATGCAAGGCTTCAAGAGGCTAAAACGCCCAAAACTATCCTTAGGAAGAGGTTTATGGCATGGAGAGGGGCCAAAGCTTGATAAAGTCGAGAACTTTATGTCCATGAGGGCCTAAAGGAGTCCAGATCTGAACTCCTCACTTGAAAACGTGCTCAATACCAGAAATGCCTCAAGAATAAGCTAGAAATGACCCTAAACTCTTAAATGGAGATATCTACCAAGAACATGATCAAGGTAATTACTTTTTACCTTCAAATGAATGCCAAAACGAAGTAGATGTTGGATCTACAAGCTCCTTATCGTTCCAAGCTTCTCAATCTTCAAGTCTCTTAAAGAAATGCACCAAACACACACACACTCAAAATAGAAGGTTAGGTCGATTAGGGTTTGTTTCTGGACGTGAAGGTGGTAAGGGAGGCTGGAAGGAGGACTTAAGGTCCTTTAAATAGGGTGAAAACCCTAATAATTAGGGTTTTCAAGCACAACCTCTACTCGTCGAGTTAGGTCCTCCAAATCGTCGAGTAGGTTCTAAAATTCAAGCAGGCTGACCAGGTTCTACACGACGAGTTGGGCCTCCAACTCGTCAAGTTGCCTTAATAATAAGAATATAAAATCATTAAATATATACCTGAGAGTCGGGATGTTACAGGAGTACACTAGGCGTACCCAGTTGGTACACTGTGCGTACTGACCCCAGACGGAGTACGCTTAGCGTACAAGATGAGTACGCCCCATGTACTCAGCAGATGGACGTTTTGGTCTTGGTGTACTCGGTTTGGGCCATTACTTGGGTTTTCTTACTTTGGGCCTTGTTGGGCCATTAGACTTCTATTTTTGGGCTTCTGGTTTGTATTTTTTGGCTCCTTTGGATTTAGGCCCATGATGGGTTTCGGGCCCAATTTGGAAGATTGGGCCATACTGGGTTTTGGAATATCATTTAGGATTTGGGCCTTGGGAGTAGTTGAGCTGGGCCTTGGCTTTGGGCCAAGTGAGATAAAGGGTAGAATGTTCTTTTACCCTGGTTATGGGCTAAGTAGTTTAGGCTCTTGGTTATGGGTTGGAATCCAATTAATAATTGGATGTTATTGATGATTATAGCGTGGGGATTCTCCGGACCAGCAGTCAGAAATCTATTCGAGTGTTTCAGCAGCTAGAGGTGAGTCTCCTCATTGTACTCGTGGGTCGAAGGCACAAATTTCGGCCCACTAGGATATGTTATGCTAGTTGTCTTTGCTACTCTTGCATGGTATGTTAGGTTAGGCCTATTAGTATGATGGGTTGGGCCAATTTGTATGTTGGGCTAGGCCCATTTGTATGTTGGGTTAGTCCCATGGATCAAGAAGGATTAGGCCCACTGTATGTTATGAAGGTACTAACTGTCTTTGTGACTTTTGAATTCGTATGATTGGGCTAGGCCTATTGGTTTGGCAGGGCTAGGCCTATTATGGTGGGTTGGGCCCAATTTGTGGGATGGGCCCAATGTGAGGGCTAGGCCCAATGGTATTATGGTATGTGGTATCTTGGGGAACTCACTAAGCTTTGTACTTATAGTTTTATGGTTATGTTTTCAGGTACTTCTGGTTCGAAAGGGAAGAGTCGGGCTTGATCGTAGCACATCCACCCATATTTCTGCATTATAATGATTTTGGGATTGTACTCTGATAACTGTTTTTCTTATGAAGTACTTTTGAATAATTAGAAAAAGGATAATGGATGTTTGACTAAAAGATAATTGGTGTTTTGGTTGAATTAAAAATGAAATTTTTACCTCATAATTGTTGGGACGTTACATTTAACCTTTATCTCCTACGTTGTCCTATGTCGATCCAGCTCTTATCGGTTGACTTTTGATAATCTGTCATCATTAATTGCAAGTGCTTTCACTGCCGGTCTACCCTCTCACTTCCGGCGAACGGTGGTTCCTACTGCTTCCGGTGTTCTCTATTTCTTCAACAAGTATGAAATTAATTTGTGTATTGTCACAATATAATGAATATTATTTGTGTACTTTCAAATTTTATGAATCATATTTGTGGTGAGTTGGCTGTGTTTTTTCTTAAATATTTATCTAAATGTGTTTGAAACTTTGTGAAACTTTAGGGTATGTTTAGGATTATTGATCTGTGTACATAGAAGCTGTGAAGTTCTTGGTTCTGTATGAATTTGTTAATCTAGATACTATTTATGCTATTAATTGTTTGATTTTGTTAAACTTGAAAATTATTGTGTTTCAACAATGTTAATGTGGATATATAGGATTTTAGTTTTGTCCATCTTTTGTTTGAAATAGATGTAGAATACTATAAAAAGTAAAGCAATACAAGTAGGCAAATTTGTGTATATAGAAGTTGTGAAATAGAAGTAGAATGTTTGAAACTTTGTGAAACTTTTTAGGGTTGTGTCCATATAAGCTGTGAAGTTCTTGGTTGTGTATGATTTTGTTAATATGGATAATATTTATGCTATTAATTGTTTGATTTTGTTAAAGTGGAAAATTATTGTGTTTGAAGCATGTTAACGTGGATGTTCTAGTTGTGTCCCTCTTTTGTCTAAAATGGAAGTAGAATGTTATAAAAAGTAAAGAAATAAAAGTAGAATGGTATAATGTAAATACAATGCTATAATTGAAAACAACATAAGTAAGATGTTATAGGGGTAGTGATGGCGAATATATGTCGTCGCTATATGGGTAGCTATGGCGACAATACCGTCACTATAGGTCTATCTATACACACGATTTTTTGTCTCTATAAGGGTGGCTATAGCAACGAAGGCTATGGCGACGACAATACGACCTAAAGCGACAAATCTACGGCGACAACATGTCGCCGAGGTCTATAGCAATGACTTCACACTCTATAGCGACGATTTAGTCGTCCCCATAGGTCTTTATCATGTAATGGCGGCATTGACGGTTGGTTATGTGGAAGTAGTAGAACTCTTCTTTGATTTTCACATCATTGTTTTATATTGTGGATGAACCATTTTTGTATATGGAGCTATGAATCATGAATGTGATGCAGTTTCATTAAAACGAAAATTATGTACATTGGGAAGATAGAGATGAATGGGTTGGCAGGAAAGAGAGCTATCTTATTCATTTATTTATTTTCTTAGTGTGTATATATATATATATATATATATATATATATATATATATATATATATATATATATATATATATATATATATATATATATATATATATATATATATATATATATATAAAGGTAAATTGATTTAAAAGGTTACAAAAGACTATTACAAGAAAAATTGGCCAAAACGGCAAGACGGGCATGTTTTTGAAACCGTAGGAACCCAACGCATAGATGTTTTAGTAGTTGTCTTTATTACGTTTGTTTTCGGGAACTACATGGATCAAGCATGCAATTTAATCTAAATTAATATATATATATATATATATATATATATATATATATATATATATATATATATATATATATATATATATATATATATATATATATAACTCTTATATAAATACGATGAACATAATACAAAACAAGCAAAAGTGACAAAATAATTATAGAAATGCTTATGGTGAGAAATCACAAGCCCCTTGAACTTGGGTACTAAAATTAATAGATGGAAGAGAATGGATTACAAGGCCGTGAAAATTTCGACGTTAAAAGATAAATCAAAAAATAAGTATGATCAGAAAACTAAACTTATATTTTCAAGCTTTTTACATGTGTTTAAAAATAACTAAATAACTTTTAATTTAATTTCAAAACAAAATGGAAACATTACACCTAATTGTACAAATGACTTCGAGTGACATATGAAAACTGACATACACTCTTATTAATTAGAAAAATGACATTTTAATGATAAATAAATAATGAAATACACTTTTATTATGACACACGAATAGGTTTGTCATAAAAATTACGTCATCTTCTATGAAAGTTTAAAAATCTACGACAATCACAAATGTTTGTCGTAAAATGATGTCATCTTTGTCCAAATAATGACATACGTCTTTTAATGTTGTAAATCATTTTAATAATAAAAAAAAGGATAACCTTCTTATTTTTATTTGTTATCTTTAAAAACTCAAAAAAAAAAAAAACAAAAAAAAAAAAACTATATCGTCTTTTATTTCCTGTTAGAAAAGATCGAGCTTTGTTTTTTAGAGCTTCAAAAGGTTTCTAGTGGTCTTCTTTGCCAATGCATTTAGGGAGTTTGGATAAAAAGAAATTGACACAACTAAAGGCGATTAATGGATTTTTCATGATCAATGTTTCATCAACCATTGTTCCACCACCTTCGCTCAATCCACATTCGCTGGGAGGAAGTAGAACATTTTGATTCGTATTGTGATGATGATGTTTCTATCAGCGACATTGTGGACACTAGTGTTCGCACTTCAAGATGTGTTTTAAAATGGTTTTGGCGATTCATCATAGGTCAAATAATGAGTTATCATGTGCCTATAAACATGATGGAATCTCGATATTAATCATTAGGCATTCTTAATGTCTAACCTACTATTTTGGCATGTATTCAGGTTCAAGTAGTGATTGATATGAGGATAAGCTTGGAACATTTTGCAGGCGGTTGATATTTAGTGTATCTATCTTATGTGTTGATATTTGTAATTTTCGCGCTGCTCTTTTACTCTTTTTGAACTAAAGATGTTTTGATGAAAATGAGACCTTGAGACCAAATTCGGCAAAATGATGTTTTATATTTTAAAAGTGATTTTAATGGTTTTTAAAAATAAAACCAAATAGATAGGTGTTTAGTTGAGAACTCACGTTAGAAATCTAGAAGCATGTGCATTACATTTAAAACGATTTTATATTGAATACTTCTAATGCCTCTTAATCCCATATACCTTACATTTATAAACGATTTTTGAAGTGATTTTTGGAGTTATGACTTCGTCATTGGGTTATTTTCATTATCCATTTAAACTATAAATCTAACTCTGAATTTACTCAATAGGCTTTTTTTCAAGCCTAATATATTATTTTGATGTGTATTCTTAATATTATGAAGGAATTGAAAGTTAGCTTGTATGGGATTTTAAAGTCCGTTAACATGTCATGGCATGGTTGCTTATACTTTTGATCCGTAAAAGTTGAATATTGACATATGTATTATTTTAAAAGTATTAAAACCTTACATTTTCATAAATGTGGTATTTTAAACAAATAAATTGTTTTTAAATGATTTTCAACTACCATGTGAAATGAGTGTTTTATTTTCAACCACTTATCTATCTAATTTATTATTACCTTTTATCATTTCATTTATAGCCAATATCATTTTATACCCTTAATGATATTTTATATTTTATATTTCTTACTGGTTAATCTATTTTAATAAATTTGTCAAGTAATTTATAATAGTTTTATTTTCTTAACTACATAATTAATAAAATAATGACAACATCATATATGATGTTATTTAAAAAATAATATTGGGTGTTATATGAAATATTTAATAAATGATGATAGCTATTTAAGGGTAAATGTCACAAATGACATTAAATCTTTTTTATTTCGACACTCCATTATTTTTATTCAATTTGAACATCGTCTTTTTTTTTTTTTTCAATTTTTACCATTTTTATGGTCACCTTCAAGCTATCCGATTACTAGATGATGTGGCGCTGACATAACATGATGATGATATGTCACTATTCAGTGACATCACATTCTAGATTTCAAATTGAAAAAAAAAATACAAAATGAGATTTATTATCTATATCGGCATGTAGTGGATGATCTCATAACATGTTACTTTGAAGATGAGATTATTGAAAGAAGTTTTTCCATAAGAATACCCAACAAAGGAATGAGTCTATTAATTGTTATCCCAATTCTATCTTTTATATCAACCTGATATATCCCCTTTTTGATCATCCTTCTGTTTGAAGAACTGAACTATTTCCGGTCGGCGAGTTCCATTTTGTTTTGAATTTAATTGAATTTATGATTTTCTAATGTCTACATTTGTTTATTTGATGGGTTCTTTTGAAAACTCTATTTTAAGCAGTGACTGCTTGATGTGAAGTCTCATGTGAATATGTTGGAATTTCACAATCTATAATACTGCTTAAGAAGTCTCCTGAAGAGGTTTTTTATGCACTCAAGAATCAAACAATTGACTTCGTTTTCACTGTTTACCACACTCAATCCATACGTAGATCTTTGGTTCAAAAGCATGACAGGTATAAATTTATAAAACATATCCAGGTTTTATCGGATACCAAATTTCAAAGTTGACCCCTTAATTGCTTTTTAGGATTCATTGTTGTTTGGCACAAGACTTACTCCTGATGATAAACAAGAACTGCAAGAGGCTTTGCATAGAGAAGTAAGCATTAATAATTTAAATCCGACATCTTGATTGTCTTTATAATAGCTTTATAAGGATTAATCAGTGTTATTGTATTTGTAGATTCAAGTTGCTTTCCATACAAATGAAATAAGGACTCCACCAACCCCACAAGATGAAAAAAGAGCTGGAATGAGTTACTTCCATGAAACAATCTGGAAAGGTGTCCCAAATTCTTAACACGTGTTAACACTACTCTTAAGAACATCGGAATCAATGAACGTCTAAGGTAACAAGGGATGTTTGGGGGAAAAGTATAGAATCAGACTTGATTTTGTAATGAACGCCGGAGAATGAACTTAGCCTTCAAATTTTTTGAAATAAGTTGATACTTTTTATAAAGTTCCTGAATTTTATTGAATCGTGGGTGGGTACACATGCATATGGGTTTTGCGGGTATATGAGGGAATTTGTTAATACTTTCTTAAAACGTATGGATTAATCTCACAAATCATGATTAGATGTATATGATTGCGATATTATATGATCGTGATGTATGTCACTGTGTCTACCCATATATGTGACTGTTTATCAAATGCATATTGGATTTGTGGTATTGTGTAAAGCAAACTGCATATATTTGTAGAAGTTACAAATGTAATTGGATTTAGTAAACTCACTCCAACATCTTCTTCTTTTTTTCTTCAAAATATATGTTAATTCATTACATTCTTTCCAGACTTTAGATCTTCTGAGGTTTAATCGAATAATTCACTACTCACTTCAATCACATGGTTAGTCTTTTCTTCATATTTTTTGTGTTATTTCATAATCCATTTATGTTTTGATGATTTTAATTGGTTATGTGTGTGATGATGAATCAGTGGTAGAGTCCATAGAGCCAGTGCCAGAGGATTGTGTGTCAACTATAGAAGATATAGAATTTGAAGATAAAGAAAAACGGAGGGAAATGGGGTTGAAGGCTATTTCAGATGGGAAGTTAGCTGCATTGCTTTTATCTGGTAGAGTCGGACGCTCATAACAACAACGACATATCGTCTGCCTCCACCGTAATTTTGCTTGGCAGCACCACCTAACGAACGTTGGATGGTTCTGTTATTACTCCACTGCTACATCGGTATGAGTATCTTCCCTGACACTAAATAACCCTAGAATTTAGATTTTTCGTTCCAACAATAGGATTTCAAAATCTTGATACTATTCCGTAGAAAAAAAAAGCCATGCTTTTACCTAATCTTCCAAATTAGGTTAATATTAGCTACTTATTTCTTTTTCTTTTTTCTAATTATAGCAGTGAAGCAGATGGAAAAGAGATTATTCAAGCCAAGTTCCATTACATCAAAGTTTTCATTGATGGTGTTAAGTTTGATCTGTATGATTATGCATTTGTCAAAGTGAGCCACCTCATGTCTATCCAATTAGTAGTTTATATGCCATTAAGTTTTTTATATAATCAACAAACTCACCAATGCAGAATTTTGCGTAGGTCTTATATTTATTATTTGCTTGATTCTATCAAGTTGAGAAGGGCATCTAGATTTTATTGTTAGGATTATGGAGATGTTTGAAACCGTTGTTAAAGAACTATATTGCTCAGCTCAATGGTTTTTTAGAGCAGAAGATATTGTAAGATTTTACTTGACATATATCTACAATTCTCTTTCTAATCCACACTAATTGTATGCTACTATTTTTAGGTAATTAAAAGCCAAGCTCATATTATTGACAAAAGATGAGTGTTTTATTCTGAAATGAAAGATGACAATCCACTAGATAACATTTTGACAAAAGTTAAAAATATTCAATTTCCTCCAAATGTAGGCATACTTCTTTACATGATCATACCTTTATAGAAACTTCTACATATATAGATAATGAACATATTGAATTTCAATGTGCTACATAAACATGTGGACTTGGTTGAAAGAAAGAAGGCACTCACATCATATGATCTTTAGTATGAGTATCTTCTCCGCGACTGAAGAACCCTAAACTTAGATCTTTTGTTCAAACAAGAGGATTTCAAAATCTGGTTACTATTCCTTACTTTTTTCATACCAATCAAGAATTTAGATTTTTATACTCCAATGATTTTTACTGAATTTCGTTCAGTCCCAAACATGTGATAAATTATGATTTCTCCTGATTCCCTTCTTTCCAAACATTATACCAACCAAACACCCCTTGTGTTTCTACTTTTGATCAAATTTGTTTTTAAAGTATTTGAAGGTTTACATGGAGACAATTGAAGACCTCATAAATCCAACAAATGACATCATTGTTATTATTGAAGATCCAACTACAACTCTTGTAGATATATGGACCCATCAGTATTTCATGCAGTTATTACGTCTAGTAGAAGCTAATCTAGTTGCAGCCAATACTAAACTCAATATTGAATCTTCCCATAAGCATATTATCCTCATGGAAAATAATTGAACTGTACGTAATATAGCAATGTATTTTATTTTCTACCCATAATAGCAATCTACTTACATTACGTTAACCATAGTACCATCCTACTTTAATTTTTTTTACCAATAATAGCAATGTGCAACGCATAGTAGCTATAACGCACCCAAATTCGGGTTAAACATTTTAAGGATTATAAATTATAAATGTTCATTTTATTGAATAATTAAATCTTCGAATAGGATAATCGTAATTAAATAAGAATCATTCGTATGTGATACGAGTTATATAAATAATATTTATATATTGTGTACATGTTTAATGGACAAATATTATGGGCTTATAATATCTATATAAAACATTATTATGAATTTAACGAATTAAGTTAATTAAGCATTTAAAAATAAAAGATTATTTAGGATAAATAATCTTAACAAAAGTTATAGTAGTCGTGATGAAGATTATGTAGGTATAAAGAACGCCCAGATCTGACTTCGTATGAAGAAGTTATGATTTTTTAAAGTTTCACGTTCAAGCATTGTAACATCCCAAAAATCATAGAAATTTTAAATTTTAAAAAGCAACCATTATCCATATTTGTTTAAAAGAAAAACCATTGTTTCATAAGTAAACATCATATCAAAGTGTCCCAAAAGTCAATATCATGAAAAATAGGAAGATGTGCATGATCATGCCTTCGCTTTCCCACGATCCTATGAAGTACCTGAAACTATAAACTGAAACTGTAAGTCAAAGCTTAATGAGTTACCCCAAAGTACCATCACACAACATAATAAACAAAATCATGCAAATATAAGTCTTTAACCTGACTAGACCGCCTCACAGGGCCTACAGCCTATCTGGACCGCTCTACGGGCCTTCGACATGACTGGATCACCTCGCAGGGCTTACAGCCTATCCAGACCGCCCCGGGTGTCTTGGACTTTAGCACAAAGCAGGACCGCCTCAACCTAACCACAATATGTCGACATATGTAAAAGATAAACATAACCACATATCCAGCAAATACCAATAATCATATAGATCTACTAATCAGCCATATACTAGCATAACATTATCATATAACCAGGATACATAATCTAGTGGGCCGACATTGGTGCCTTTGACCCACAAGTACAGTGAGGAAAACTCACCTCTCAGTCCGACGAGTAACAGAAAAGTACACAACACCGCATACAACTCCAACACCAATTCTACCGATCACCTAAACGAAACTAATGACCTAAGCTTAGTTAATAATCCCAAAAGACCTAAAATACCCAAACTACCCTTAGGTCAACCTTGGTCAAAATTTCAAGGTCAAGAACCAGCCGAGTACGTTTAGCATACTCATCTCTATGCGAGGCGTACTCCTCTTGACCAAGAAATCGAGGGTTTGACCGCGTACGCGCAGCATACCATTTGGTACGCCCAGCGTACGCACCTAGTCACCTCAACTTCTTATTAAGAGCTTAATACTTCAAGTCCTTACATCCAAATCCAGATTTAAGCCCAAAATAACATTATAAGTCATAAAGTTTCCAACTTTATGACTTTGCATGGCTAGAAGTGCTTAATACCAACTAACCCTAACTTCTTAATCCATTAGGACATCCTAGCACATGCATGGGGAAGAACTAAGAACAAAGATCATATTTTTATTCCTCTAGACATCTCAAGACGTCTGAAAGGACTGCTTATATGGGCTAGAGTATTCCATACTCATAAAGGTCAAGACTGTTGGGTTTCGTATACTACAACATCCTATGGTGCATATACAACCCTAAATACCTTGGATCTATGTTTTCACTAATTATACATGCAATGATGTTTCCAAGGTATTAAGCCTATAACTAGCATGCAATTGACATATATCATACAAGATACTAGTTAGGGTGACATACCTCTTGTGTAGCTTAAAGTCTTGATGTATTTGGCCTTAAGAGCTTAGCCCCAATAGTGTGGAAGCCTAAAATGAAGTCACAACACATCATGAACAAAGGTGGAACTTGAGAGAGAATTTCATGCACCCAAAAACCTCCATGTTTCTCTAAGAACTACAAGTACACGTTTTTGGTCATGAAGCAACCTATTTATATGGTGGATTCCAAGGGTCATGGGTATACCCCAAATCCATACCCATGGGTTTATGATCCATGGTTCGTGTGGCCCAACTCTTTATGCATCCATGCATAAACTTGGTCCAACATGGATCATATGCCCAACACATATAAATATAACTAATTACCATAATTAGTCCCCATAGATATAATTAGTCTCTTTTGATCACTAAATTAATTCCAAATTCATTCTTGATTAATACTAACTAAAACATATGATTTCA
The DNA here is from genome assembly GCF_052849685.1 of Lactuca virosa. Classification (NCBI taxonomy): domain Eukaryota; kingdom Viridiplantae; phylum Streptophyta; class Magnoliopsida; order Asterales; family Asteraceae; genus Lactuca; species Lactuca virosa. Next base: position 51,278,957 of record NC_136432.1, read on the forward strand.
TACTAATATATTATAACTTATAATATATTAATAAATCATATATAACCTTTCTCTTAAGAGTCCATCCTAACAAATTGTCCTGATGATATGCAACCCAAATGGACCATGTTACTCTTGGGTCAAGTACATACCAATAATAGTTATGGCTTAGACATCTAATCCAACAGTCTCCCACTTGGATAAGTCTAAAACTATTATTGCAAGTACGACTCCAGAGCCCGACTAGCAATCGTAGCTCTTAAAAGCCGCTGTCGAACTCTGACCTAGTCAATGACATGTCCATTAGATAAGGGTGATGGGTTTTTGAGCATTCTAACACTCCTATGGTGTACATGCAACCCTAGAAACCTTGGATCTATGTTTGACTATGATACATGCAAATAATTATTTTTCCAAGGTTCTTATCCTATCTAGCATGGCATGGGGAACTTGAATCAAATAAAGCTAGTAGAATTACTTACCTTGTAGTTGTAGTTGATTGCTTGGAGTTTTAGAGCCTAGCACCAATAGTGTGGATGCCTCAAATGGAAGTCACAAATCACCACAAAATTGGAAACTTGAGAGAATAGTCACAAACTTCTTGAAATCGGCCCTCTTAGTTTACACACATCAACTAGTGTTATTTCAAGAACCAAAGCCTCCTTTATATAGTGTGGTGGATTAGGGTTACATCCATGTAAACCCTAATACCCATGTCTTTTCATTTCCATGAGATCCATGGGTTAAAGCTCCATGGAGTATCCATGGACTTTCCATGCAAGCCTAGCCCATTCCAAATAAGCATTAGCCCACACTATATAAATACAAGAGCCCATATTTAATTAGTCATACTTTTGATCTCTAAATTAATTCTAAATTAATTATAGATCAACACTAATTAAATAATATGATTTTATATTAATATATTAGAACTTATAATATATTAATAAATCATAACTTATACTATTCTCAAAAGATTATCCGTAAATTGTTCGGGTGAAGTGCAACCCAAATGGACCATGCCGGGTCGGGTCAAGTACATACCAAATATAGTTATGGACTTAGACACTATCTCTAACAGTCTCCCACTTGGATAAGTCTAATAACTATAGTTGGAAGTATGACTTCAGGAACCGATCAGCAATCGTAGCTCTTAAAACTCTGTTGAACTATGAAGCGCCATTTTAGATAAGTGATCATATAATCCTCTGTTCTAGATATCAGCCGGACAAATACATGGAACATGGTCTTGCTTATTGTCCAGCATTTGTTTCCCAATTTCTGATTTGTTTGACATAGAACTTAACTGAACACATTAATTTAGTTCTAACCGGGCCCGGTACATTGGTCAAAACAAAATCATCGAGGGGCCCAGATATCGCTTCTAATTCTAGAAGGAATAAGATAAACTTCGACTCATATGTTTGCTCTACTACTTGTTGAATTACACACAAAAGCACGGTTTATAACATCGAGTTACCAATGCGTTTTCGTGCAATCAATGCATAACCAACTCATAGGCAACAAATCATATCTCTAGGTTTGAAGACTTATATGATATTACCGTCTCACGATCACTCGAGATAAATTCCATGAAGTGATACAAGTGAGCGTGGGTTGAATCCAATACTCAGAACTTATGAGCACTCATGAGTGTTGTAGCCCCGCTTTGTCTAACATCTTAGACCTCTACAAGCCAACCCATGACAGTCTTAATTCATATCTACTTCCAACATATGACTGACTGTGGAGAGTTTGAATAATATGATATAAACCATAACATAATTATTCTGGAAGTCAAAACATGCAAAAAGAAATAATAGTAAACGATTGACAAGAGATAGCAACACTTTACTCATAAATAACAGCTTTTATTTATCATCAAATGTCAATTACATTTTACAAATTTCAAGATTATCTAACTACTAAAACTAATATCATCCTTCAGCCCTATGCTCCGAGCATGCTGGAGATGCTTAGCCCGAGTCAGTCCCTTCGTGAGGGGATCTGCTGGCTTCTCATCCGATGATACCCTCTTTGCCACGAGGATTCCTTCTTCTATTCGATGTCTGATGAAGTGATATTTTCTGTCAATGTGTCTGGATCTCCCATGATCTCTTGGTTCCTTGGCTAAGGCAACCGCACTATTGCTGTCACAGAAAATCTCCATTGGCTCTTTTATAGCTGGTACAAGTCCAAGGTCTCCGATGAAGTTCTTTAGCCATATAGCCTCCTTTGTTGCCTCGCTTGCTGCTATATACTCTGATTCACAAGTGGAATCAGCCACTGTCTCCTGCTTGGAACTTTTCCAAGTAATTGCCCTTCCGTTTAGAGTAAAGACCCAGCCCGACTGAGAGCGGAAATTATCCCTGTCAGTCTGAAAGCTAGCATCACTGTACCCTACAACTCTCAAGTCCTCACTGCCACCGAGGGTAAGGACCTAATCCTTAGTCCTCCGTAGGTACTTGAGGATATTCTTTATCGCAGTCCAGTGTGCCTTGCCAGGGTTCCCCTGATACCTGCTAACCATGCTCAAAGCAAAGGCTACATCAGGTCGAGTACACGTCATAGCATACATGATCGATCCTACAGCTGAGGCATAAGGTATTCGACTCATTTATGCTATCTCAGCCTCAGTACTAGGGCTTTGTGTCTTACTCAATCTGGCGTTACTCTGGATGGGTAACTCTCCTTTCTTGGAGTTATGCATGTTGAACCTTTTCAACACTCTGTCCACATAGGTGCTTTGACTAAGTCCAATTAGTCTTTTACTCCTGTTTCTCAAAATCCTTATCCCTAGGATATAGGCAGCTTCTCCAAGGTCCTTCATAGCGAAACACTTCCCAAGCCAGGACTTTACTTCCTGCAGGGTTGGGATGTTATTTCCTATGAGTAGTATGTCATCCACATACAGTACCAAAAAGCTGACTATACTCCCACTAGCCTTGATATAGACACAAGATTCATCTTTACTCCTTGAAAAGCCAAATTCTTTGACTTTCTCATCAAAGCAAAGATTCCATCTGCGAGGTGCCTGTTTTAATCCATAAATGGATTTCTCGAGCTTACACACTCTACTGGGGTACTCTGTACTGACAAAACCCTCTGGCTGAACCATGTAAACATCTTCAGCCAACTTTCCATTAAGGAAAGCGGTTTTGACATCCATTTGCCATATTTCATAATCATGAAATGCATCAATGGCAAACAGAACCCTAATAGACTTAATCTTGGCCACTGGTGAAAAGGTCTCATCATAATCAACTCCCGGAGTTTGAGAATAACCCTTTGCAACCAGTCGTGCCTTATAAGTGTGTACATTACCATCCATGTCGGTCTTCTTCTTGAAGATCCATTTGCACCCAACTATCTTACGATCAGGTACATTGTCAACCAAGTTCCAAACTTGATTGTCATACATGGACTGTATCTCGCTATCCATAGCCTCTTTCCATTTAGCAGCCTCAGGGCCTGCCATGGCTTCCGTGTAGCTGTTAGGCTCATCCAGATTTGCCAGTGTGTTATCACTGATAAATGTCTCACCTTCTGCAGTAATATGGAAACCATAATAATGCTCAGGTGCAGTCCTAACTCTGGTGGAATGCCTCAGAGGTATAGATTCTTCAGTCGGCTCAACAAGAGTTTCCTCCTCAGGTTGAGGGCTAGGGTTTGAGGTTCCTTCACCACTTGACTCTTGAATTTCCTCAAGGTCAATTTGCCTCCCACTGTCTCCTTGGCTCATGAGTTCTCTCTCTCTCGAAAGAATCCTCTTCTTGCTACAAAGACCACATTATCACTGGGTCTGTAGAAGATGTAACCAAAGGATTTCTGTGGGTAGCCGATGAAAATACACCTTTCGCTTCGGGGTTCGAGCTTATCGTGAGTCTTACGTCTCACTAAAGCCTCGCAACCCCAAATCTTGATGTGGTCTAGATTGGGAACTTTTCCAGTCCACAACTCGTGAGGTGTTTTGGCAACCTTCTTTGTAGGGACTAGATTAAGGATATGGGCGGCAGTCTCTAAGGCATACCCCCAAAATGAGATTGGTAGCGAAGCTCGACTCATAATGGAACGAACCATGTCCAACAAGGTCCGATTGCGCCTCTCAGCTACACCATTCAACTGTGGTGTCCTAGGAGGTGTCAATTGTGAGACAATCCCACATTCCTTAAGATGGTCAAGGAACTCAGTACTAAGATACTCACCACCACGATCGGATCGAAGCATCTTAATGTTCCTGCCCAACTGATTCTCCACTTCTTGCTTAAACTCTTTGAATTTCTCAAAGGTTTCTGACTTATGCTTGACTAAGTAGACATATCCATATCTACTAAAATCATCAGTAAAAGTCACATAGAAACGATTAGCATCTCTTGTGGCAGTTCTGAAGGGTCCACACACATCCGTGTGTATGAGGTCCAACAAACCTTCACCCCTAGCACAAGTGCCAGTAAAAGGTGACTTTGTCATTTTACCAAGCAAACAAGATTCACAACTATCATCTGACTTTAGGTCAAATGACTCCAAGACTCCATCCTTTTGGAGTTGGCCTATGTGTTTCTTGCTTACATGTCCAAGACGACAATGCCATAAAGATGCTTTATCTAAGCTAGTGGAAGAGTCAATACACAATACATTATTTCCTAGATTATCTACAACAGATACAGTTTCATACACACCATCACAAGGTAATGCTTTAAAATAAATAACATTATTAAAGAAAGCATCAATACTACCATTATTATTATCAAAATAAAAGGTAAAACCTTGTTTATACAATGCATGAAAGGAAATAACATTTCTTGCCATTTCTGGCAAATAATAACATTTATTCAAATCTAATGTAAACCCACTATTTAGCACTAAGGAATAAACTCCTATCTTGGTGACAGGTGAAGCTTTCCTGTTTCCCATGATCAAGTTTATCTTTCCTTGCTCCACATTCTCACTTCTTCTTAGTCCCTGCAAACCACAACATATGTGAATACCACAACCTGTATCAAGGACCCAAGACTTAGAATGAGGTGAGTTATTAGACAATATAGTGTATATACCTGCATGGTTGGGTTTTACTTTCCCATCCTTCAAATCTTGCTGGTACTTTGGGCAGTTTCGCTTCCAGTGCGACTTTTCATGGCAATAGAAGCATTCAGCCTCATTAGGGTTAGCAGAAGGAGGGACAAAACCTTTCTTGGTTTTGCTTGAAGAGGAGCCTTCAAGGGTCTTACCCTTGGTACCCTTAGAAGGGTTCTTTCTCTTCTTCCCTTTGCCATGCCCGATTGCCAAGACATTGGCCGCAGTTGGAGTAGGAGTAGGAGTAGTAACAACCGACTTACCCTTTAGACCACTTTCGGCGGTCTTCAAGAGTCCTTGAAGTTTGCTAAGGGTGACTTCTTCCTTGTTCATGTGATATGTCATGCGGAATTGATCATAACACGATGGTAAGGAGTGCAAAATGATGTCTATTGCTAACTCCTCAGGGAAGTTCACATTCAGCTTCAGTAAACGGTCCACATACCTTTGCATTTTCTGCATGTGGCCTGTGATGGGTTCACCATCCTTCATTCGGGTTGTTATCATGGAGGAGATTATTTCATATCGCTCTTGACGAGCACTTTGATGGTAGCGGTCCATCAAGTCCTGGTGCATCTCAAAAGGATAATAGTCCTCATAGGACTTTTGGAGCTCGGCTGTCATGGTGGCCATCATGATGCATGCCACTATTGTAGCATCTCTTTCATGTACCTCATATTCAGCAAGCTCTTCAGGAGTAACAGTTGGCTCGGGTACCTTCAGCTCCTTGTCGAGAACATATTCTTTGTTCTCATACCGAGTGACCATCCTGATGTTTCTGATCCAATCTGTAAAGTTGGACCCATCAAAGATGACTCTCCCACAAAGATTCATGAGAGAGAGGGAGCTAGTAGGGTTTGAGCCAGAAGCATTGTTATTGGAAGACATCTGAAAAGAAGAGGGAATAGATTAGATTAAATATAGAGATAGTCCTTAACAAAACACCCACATGTAATATTAAGGCTAGGACCCAACACAATATTTTATAACTTAGAAGAGGGATGTCGTAATCTAAGCTATAAGATATTTGAAGGTAGGTGAATGACGATTCACAAATTTCCACCATGAAAAACGAAATATTTAATTAGGTTTTAATTGGTTTAGAAACTCCTAGATTCTTTGAGATTCATTGAACTTTCTTCAATGGCATGTTTCAATCTCGAGTGTGCCCTTCAAGTTTTGTGACTGGGATGCCGAGGATCATAAAACAAGGTGTGAAGTAGCCATGCAAATTACTTTGTACCCTTAATGTATTACCCCTCAATCGATGTGCCGGTTAACCACACACGCTCCATCGATACTATGATAAACATTAAGTCACCCTTTACCTACCTTGTTAAGTCCAAGTTAGTGTGCCGGTTAACCACACACGCTCCACTAACGACTTAAACAAAGTGTAAAGTGTAATTTCATGGATTAGCACCTTATTCACATTTTCCTAAAATAACTAAGATTGGGAATTCAATAAAGTTTAGTTACTTTAGTATTATCATTATACTTTTAATCAGAATTTATAAGTCCTTGTCCTACCCGTTCGGCTAACGACCCTCCACCGATCAAGGAAGCGGTGGGTGAGAGTGGACACCCATTAAGTTGCCATTTTATAGGCAACAACCTTATACCCCCCCTTATAGATCGGCTTCGTGAATGAGGCGTACTAGCGGTAAGACGACTTGATCTTATACATATATAAATATTATTAAACTTATAATATTATAAAGTATAAGGGTTGAATTTTAACTTTTAAAATTCTAGGGGTTTGAACTAAAGTTTTTAATATGACTTTACATGTTCCAAAACTTGAGGGCAAGTTTTGTAAACTTTCAAAACTTTTCATTTCTCATAACTTATGAGTTAATGGTTATTAAAAATGAAGACTCTTCATTTTTTGTAACGTATATGTTCTTTTAATGGTTATTTATAAATGTGACTTTTGGTTATCCATAACTTAAGAACTAGTTATGGACTCCATTAAAACACATAAAGATCAAGAATTAATCTAATCAATTATTAGCGCATAATTTCTATGATCTTCTAAACTCATATGTTTATGAATGTTCATATCAAAAATTTCAAGAATCGTAAGTGCATATACAAAACTTGAAATTTTGATGCGAGCTTTTGAACAAAACTTCGATTTTCAAGTTTTTTTTTTTGCATCAAGTATCAAATAAACAAACCTGACTCTGATACCACTGATGGGTTTTTGAGCATTCTAACATTCCTATGGTGTACATGCAACCCTAGAAACCTTGGATCTATGTTTGACTATGATACATGCAAATAATTATTTTTCCAAGGTTCTTATCCTATCTAGCATGGCATGGGGAACTTGAATCAAATAAAGCTAGTAGAATTACTTACCTTGTAGTTGTAGTTGATTGCTTGGAGTTTTAGAGCCTAGCACCAATAGTGTGGATGCCTCAAATGGAAGTCACAAATCACCACAAACTTGGAAACTTGAGAGAATAGTCACAAACTTCTTGAAATCGGCCTTCTTAGTTTACACACATCAACTAGTGTTATTTCAAGAACCAAAGTCTCCTTTATATAGTGTGGTGGATTAGGGTTACATCCATGTAAACCCTAATACCCATGTCTTTTCATTTCCATGAGATCCATGGGTTAAAGCTCCATGGAGTATCCATGGACTTTCCATGCAAGCCTAGCCCATTCCAAATAAGCATTAGCCCACACTATATAAATACAAGAGCCCATATTTAATTAGTCATACTTTTGATCTCTAAATTAATTCTAAATTAATTATAGATCAACACTAATTAAATAATATGATTTTATATTAATATATTAGAACTTATAATATATTAATAAATCATAACTTATACTATTCTCAAAAGATTATCCGTAAATTGTTCGGGTGAAGTGCAACCCAAATGGACCATGCCGGGTCGGGTCAAGTACATACCAAATATAGTTATGGACTTAGACACTTTCTCCAACAAAGGGATCATATATTCCTCCATTCTAGATACCATATGGACTGAGACATGGATTATAATCATACTATTTGTCCATCTGTTGTATCCTGATTTCCGATTTATGACGACTGACTAATTGAACAAATCAAATTAGTCCAGGCCCGGCCGAGCACTTACGGTTGTCATCACCAAATCATCGAGGGGCCCACAGATATTGCTTTTATCCCTCCATGGGTAAAAGGAATGGATAAACTTCGACTCATATGCTTGCTCTATCTACTCATCAAATCACACACAACAATGCGTTTTATAACACCTAGTTACTGGTGCGTTTTCACATTATCAATGTGCAACCGACTTGTAGGCTGCAACTCATATCTCTCCGTTTGAAGAATATAAGATATTATCATCTCATGATCACTCGTGATAAAATCCATGAAGTGATACAAATGAGCGTGGGTTTAATCCAATACTCGAATCTTATTCCAGGAGCACTCATGAATACTGCAGCTATGTCTAAAACATCTAGACATACTACAGACCCATTCATGATAGTCTTGCCTCAATACCTACTTCCAAAGTATGATCGACTGTGGATGGTTTGAATAACCTAGTTATTCGGGAAGTCAAAACATGCAAAGTAAAACACAAGAATAATACTAATCCTATATGGCCCAAACACTTTTGAGTCATATTGATTACTCATTATTCATTGTATAATGTTTCGATTTATCAACTTAATACTTGAATTAAAACAATAGTTATGCCATGCTCCAAGCATGCACACTATGTTTGTCTGTGGTCTTTACTTTGTGAAATAGATCAATTGAAAAACATTTCAATGATACTCATTTCACAATTCCAAATCCTTATGATAAATGTAAGAATACAAGATTCTTTGCCATTTATAGAAATCTGTCAGATTCTAAACTTATATGCAATGATCCTCTTGTAATGACTATGCACAAAAGTCACAAAGACTCGACAACAGACATTACAAAGTATTCCAATGGAGAGCAATTCCATGGAAACGAAGTCTCACATTCAAAGTACATTCCTTTGAACATCCTTCTTGCATTAAGTTTCCTAATCTTACATAGATTTAAAGAATAACTTCCACCTATAGAAACATTTCCATATTCCCATTTTGACTACCACTTCTGAACAAGAGTTGCCTCTTTTCAGAATATGTCAATATGCTCCTTCCAAAATTAACACTATACTTCCAACTGTCCATGAGCAACCAATATTTGGTAAACCTCATAATGTCCTCGACAATTGCTTAATCATTTTAGTCATATCCAGTTCTATTCCTTTTTCCCTCTTAATGCCCCAGGCATTTGGAAAAATTCCGAACACATAGAAATATTATAGCATATGCAATCGATCCTATATCCACAGCATATGGGATACGATTCATAATATCTCACATAAAGACATGATCCTAGACCAGTCTTTTGCTATGTTGTTTTTTCTATTAGCCATGTTCTCATAATTCAGACTATGAAGAGGGATGTCGTAATCATAATCGAATATTGAGAACACAATTAATATTTCCATAAATAGAATTTCCTTATGTTGAACCATTCCAACATAACATTCATATATATATTTGACTAGATTTGATTAAAATCTCAATCTAAGCTTTTAGAATTGGGATGAAGTATAATTTTCTCTCCCTTAATTATAGCAAAACAACTTTTCAAACCCTGCAACTTTGCAAATTGAAACTTTTGTTTTCTATAATTAACATTGCTAACTTGAAACACTTACCATAGTTGATTTGACATGTATCCAGAAATCAGCTGGACTTCTAGAAATCAATACTTATTGACTTTCTTACCAAAGTTCAGATTTCTGATACGAGATGATTCGATAAAACTTTATCTAAGCTTCCCAAAATCATACGTCTTTCCTTAGATAGCTCACATGTATGTATAAACAATTATGAAGAGGGATGTCGTAGTCATAATGTTTAGACCTTTGCCATTGCTCACAATTCGAATTATGAAAAGGGATGTCGTAATCATAATTGAATTTGAGAAATGAAAATATCACAATTGCTAACTATTTAAAATCTACTTAGTGAAAGCGTTTCCTCACCATCATTTTCATGAATCGGAGAGAAACCTTATGACACTTAGATTTTTATGGTATATATGTTCCTATCCATGTGAATTTGTCAAAACCATAATCACAAGACAAGGTTAGCGACAAATCCAAACTCATATGGACTGAACTTGTTCAATCTTAATTTCTTGCCACCTAGCAGCCCAAGGGCCTACCATGTCTTCCAAGTTGTTATGCAAACAACTGAGAACTCATAGAACTCACATGCATAGTCAACTTTAATTGGAATGGGCACAGAAACAATAATATGTCAACACGATAGGTTATAAACCTCAAGTCGTGTGCTAGTGATAAACAATACCTTGATTAGTTCTTGAGACTTTTCAAGATCTTTAAGACTCCCAATGACTTCTTGACATATTAAGATTCTCTTGTCAAGAACCATTCCTTGACAAAGCAAATATTCCAGAGTTAGTGCGGATTCTTATCAAGACAAACACTTTACATAATTGGCGTTAGTTGGTCTTTGTTTTATCCAAAACATCACAACTTACCAATTTCAAATGTACAAGAGTAGAAAACATTTTACTCTACATTTGATAAGTGTTTTAAACCTTTTTAACATTATGTCACTCGAGTTACAATCTTGGAGTATTACACTAAGACTCAATTTTGGAACAAAGTATGATTCATCTTTTGATTTAACCATTTCAACAATTCACGATTCCTCTTCTTAGTCAAACAAATGCACTAAGATGTCCTTAGAGGATTAATTGTGATATGGTTATCCATAATCATTAAGATGATCATAAAACATGATACTGAAGGACTCTCCCATCTTTTCAGATTGGAGAAACTTTTATCTTTCTGCCTAATTTGATTCTACTCATTCGTCTTGTCATACATTGACACTTTTCCAATGTTTCAGAATTACACTTAAGCTTGTAAGCATAACCATATTTACTAAACTTTAGTAAATCATGACGAATAGCCTTATCGTTATTTGTGGTGGACCTGATCAACGCACAACCAAGTGTACCCGATCTCCTAGTCCTTCACTTGACTCACATATACATGTGAACAAGGAATTAGTCTTATTTTACCAAAGATGAAAATTCTCATTCATCATACAATACAAGTTGCATAATTCCAAGTTTCTATCCAATTGAAACTTGGGTGATGAGAAGCTTTCCTTAATTGGTAAATTATGACACTACCACAAACGAAAGAATCAAATCCATTTTCCAATATTGCTATCAATGGAATCATATAAACAACAATTTTTCATTAATGCCATTGTAAGGGTACTTAAAATAAATAAAATCAAAATTTTCCTTTTTATTTTAAAATTGCAGAGAAACTTATCCTTACAACACATATAAATATGAAAACAATGTTGTTATCCATTCCTAAGCAATCTATCACAACTCTTAGCAACAGCTCAAAATTCTGATCTTCAAATCATGCGATCGAAATCCATATCTTCACGATCAGAATTAGCTTATTCTTCCTTTAAGCTTCCTTTCTTTTTCCGATTCTACAGAACATCAAAATGCGACCTAGTCACATCATGTAACAAGAATCTCCAAATAGGAAGTTAATAGAGTTAGAGAGTGGACTTTACCTGAAGCGTAGTCAAAATTTTGACTTTTACCATCCTAGTGAACTTTCAGTTAAATAAGGCAGCTTCGCAACCAATGCCCCTTCCTTTGGCAATAGAAACATATGGACTCTTTAGTAATGGTACATGGGACTATCTCAGACTTAGCCTTTCTCTTTACCATTTGGTCAACATGGTTGACTATGGCCGATCCCTTTCCATTGGGAAGAGAAGACTTTTCTGGACTTCCAATGTTTCCATTGTCAATGTCCATGAAAGTTTGGGAAGTAGATCTTCCAATCAAATTTGCTTTACCAGTGCTCTAAATCATTGTTGATTCAGTAGCAACAAGCAAATATGCAAGATCGATAAGGGTCATGTCATGGTTCGTCACATAGTAGTCCTTTATGGACTCACTATATGACTCGAAAAGTGATTGAAGAACCCATTCAATAGTCAACTTCCTTGAGACTTTGACACCCAACTCTCCTAGCCTGTCAATGCATATAGACACTGCTTACCAATTGGGATTGAGTGACCTTGAACTTTTCAAGAACTTGTGGGTTAGGGAGAATAATTGGAGGAGGTGGAGGAAGTGAAGTATGATTTCCAGTCCCATTAATGCACAACCAAGGGATTAATCTTTCACCTTGATCGCCATTTGGGATATCATCTTCATTAGGATGGCTTTATCTAAAAGGATAAGGAAGACCATAGTTGTCATAACTAGAAATCTATGAGGGAGAAATTCAAGTTTAGTTGATTTAAGTCCTTAATATAACACCCAATATGAAATATTAAGGCTAGGACCCAACACAATATTTTATAACTTGGAAGAGGGATGTCGTAATCCAAGCTACAAAATATTTAAAGGTAGGTTAATGTCGATTTACCAATTTCCACCATGAAAACGAAATTTAACATTAGGTTTTAAATGGATTGAAACTCCTAGATCTTTTGAGATTCATTGAACTATTCAATGGCATGTTTAAATCTCGATTGTGCCCTTCAAGTTTGTGACTGGGATGCCGAGGATCACAAACAAGGAGTGAATAATCATGCAAATTAACTTGGTACACTTAATGTTACAACCACCTAATCAATGTGCCGGTTAACCACACACACTCCATTCATCTATGATTAACATCAAGCTACCCTTTGCCACACATTGTCAGTCCCAAATTAGTGTGTCGGTTAACCACACACGCTCCACTAACGACTTAACAAGGTGCAAAGTGCAATTTCATGGGTTAGCACCAAATTCACATTTTCCTAAAGTAACTAAGATTAGGAATTTAATAAAGTTTAGTTACTTTATATTTATCATTATACTTTTAATGAAGGGAGAATTAATGTGATGTCCTACCCGTTCGACTAACGACCCTCCACCAGTCAAGGAAGCGGTGGGTGAGAGTGGACACTCATTAAACTGTCATTTTATAGGCAGTAACCTTATACTCCCCTTATAGACCGGCTTCATGAATGAGGCCTAATAACGGTAAGACTGACTTACTCTTATACATATACATAAATATTAAACCTATAATATTATAATAGTATAAGGGTTGAATTTTAAACTTTTAAAATTCTAAGGGTTGGAATTAAAGTATACATGGGGGGAGGGGTAACTTTACAAATTCCAAAACTTGAGGGCAAGTTTTGAACAATTCAAAAACTTTTGGTTACCATAACTTATGAGTTTAATATGGTTTTTATGGAAGACTTTTCAAGTTCCATAACATGAGGACAAGTTATGGAAGACATAAAACTATTTTTAAAAATGAGACTCTTCATTTTCATAACTTATGGAAATTTTATGAGTTTTAAAATTCATAAATGAGACTTTTCATATAACTTGAGGACAAGTTACAAAAACTCATATTATGAACAACTTTTAGATCAATTTGAATCGAAAACTAATTATCACATAATTTTTCTATTAATCTAAACTAACTCATAAGAACAAGATAATTCATATCATCAATCTTCAAGAAATTAGCATAAACATATAAACTAATACAAATATTGAAATTATGACAATTATCCTTTATTTTGGATGAGAATAAATATTACCATAACATCAAAATCAAATTTTATGAACAAAAACACTTTGTGGTAATGATTCTAATCCAAAACAGGCCAAAAAACTCGAAAATCTGCAATCCGGACTACTAACTCGTCGAGCCCATTACTGGACTCGACGAGTCCAAGGCAAACTGCATGCAACTCGACGAGTATGCCAGTAGACTCGGCGAGTCCACTGTCAAGACAACAAAAAAATCGTTTTTAAGCAATTTTCAGCAAGTAGCATCAAGTATAATTTGAAAACAACTCATGTCTCTGATACCACCGTTGGGATTTATATACTACAACATCCTATGGTGCACATACAACCCTAAATACCTTGGATCTATGTTTTCACTAATTATACATGCAATGATGTTTCCAAGGTATTAAGCCTATAACTAGCATGCAATCGACATATACCATACAAGATACTAGTTAGGGTGACATACCTCTTGTGTAGCTTGAAGTCTTGATGTATTTGGCCTTAAGAGCTTAGCCCTAATAGTGTGGAAGCCTCAAATGAAGTCACAACACATCATGAACAAAGGTGGAACTTGAGAGAGAATTCCATGCACCCAAAAACCTCCATGTTTCTCTAAGAACTACAAGTACACGTTTTTGGTCATGAAGCAACCTATTTATATGGTGGATTCCAAGGGTCATGGGTATAACCCAAATCCATACCCATGGGTTTATGATCCATGGTTCATGTGGCCCAACTTTTTATGCATCCATGCATAAACTTGGTCCAACATGGATCATAAGCCTAACACATATAAATATAACTAATTACCATAATTAGTCCCCATAGATTTAATTAGTCTTTTTTAATCACTAAATTAATTCCAAATTCATTCTTGATCAATACTAATTAAAACATATGATTTCATATTAATATATTATAACTTATAATATATTAATAAATCATATATAACCTTTCTCTCAAGAGTCCATCCTAACAAATTGTCCTGATGATATGCAACCCAAATGGACCATGCTACTCTCGAGTCAAGTACATACCAATAATAGTTATGGCTTAGACATCTAATCCAACAGTCTCCCACTTGGATAAGTCGAAAACTATTATTACAAGTACGACTCCAAAACCCGACTAGCAATCGTAGCTCTTAAAAGCTGCTGTCGAACTCTGACCTAGCACTTCAAAGCCGCTGTCGAACTCTGACCTAGTCAACGACCCCAAAACCCGACTAGCAATCGTAGCTCAAACAAAGGACTAGGGTTTGCTAAGGTTGAATGAAGTTATGGAGGCTGATGAGAAAAGATACTTGGAGGCCATAAGATGTTTAAATAGGGTCCAAGCCATAAAAATTAGGGTTTGGGATCCTGCCACGTATGCCCAACGTACGTGCCCCATGCCCATTATTTATAAAAATGCCATTATGGGCCATTTTGAAACATTTATCATACACAAGGGCTAAAATGCAATAATCTTCATACTTAGGGTTAAATTTTGGAAGTATCTCAACATCAGAATGTTACAGGCACATACGACAAAGTGTGTCATAAAATACGAATCATAGATAGGTTGCTTATTAGCCTAAGTGATCTAAATGAAAGTCGTAGTAATCGTAATTACGAAAGTGTGCATATAAAGAATGCCTAAATCTGACTTTGTATGAAGAAGTTATGATTTTTCCAAGTTTTGGTGCGATATAGTACAACAATGTGCGACATAGAAATCGAAATGAAAATTAGTTGACTGTTAGCTAAAACAATCTAAACAAAAGTCAGAGTTCTCGTAAATATGAAACCGTTGATAACGGAGTTCGTATGAAGAAGTTATGAATTTTGCATAGTCTTTTTACAGTGTAATCTTCATAGATTGTAAAATTAAAAATAGAACGAGTATTAGCCGACACAGTCTAAATGAAAGTTAGTATCAGACCATCAGCAGGTACGTCTGAGTCATCTAGTGGAGTATAGATTACTACGCCTGACTTAACTCTCTTGTAGTGTTAATAAATCATACTGATCCAAAAGAATTATGTGTTCATTAGATGTATTACATCCCCCTTAAGGTTGCCTTTTTTGACTTTCAGCTGCCAAGGAATCCATAGTCAACTCATTGCTTACAGTGATCCATCAGGATAGATCTCATAATATCACTATTATAGGATCAATATATGAGGATCGACGGGATGGGTAACTAAGGGTAGAGTATTTTATAGATATGTGCGATGTGTTGTTGGATAACAGTTGGTTTTGCAAGTTATTGATTATCGATTAATATAACATTATGGGATTGAAAACCCTATGTATCTCACTAGGTTTCCCAACCTAACCCACTCAATTTATATGTATCACAGGTAGCGGTGTTAAGACTGTTGAAGACTTGAATAGGATGTCGAGTGATTAAAGAGAATACTTGCAATAGTTTTCAGAACCATTAGGTATTTATGCTTGATAGATTCCATTCTTTTGCTGCATCTTGTACTAAAAAGGAGAATTCTCTTAACTTGATCTGGTCTTCTGTAATAGCATGTGGCTTCATCGCAGACCAGACAACATGGAACTCCTTGAGAAAATTGTGCGGGTCTTTGTTCTCAAGGCCTCAGAAAGTAGGAAGCAAATGGATTAAACCAAACTTCAGCTCAAAGTTCTGAGCTTCCGGAAAAGTGATATACAGTGGTTGTTGCGTAACCTCTTCCCTGAGAGTCTTTTCCTGATCGTGGCCTTTGTCACTCATGTGTAGTTCTGGGGAGTCGGGTTCTGAAGGTTGTGGTGATTCTGATTTTCTAGAGGGTGTTGGTGAGTATGTTTTAAATGGACTTTGAGGAGGTGCAGATAGGGGTACTTTCGGGAAGAATGGAAAAGTCGAGTCTGGTTCGTTCCACAAGAGACTGCCTTGTGGTGTGGTGATCACGTGGTTGGGAGGATGAAACTGAGGAACCTGCTTGTTGCTTCTAAAGTTTAGCTATCTTCTTCATCCTACTTGCAGTTTTCTCAATTTATGGATCGAAAACTAGAGGTATACATGTACAAATATTTATTGTCATACAAACTATTAGCAGCACCGTGTCCACGGAAACTACGCCAATTTGTTAAACTGTTGTTGCACACGATTTAAAAAAATAAAATTTCACTGCTCGAATACACTAAAGGATAGCACAGGGAAGCAAGGTCGAATCCTCAGGGACACAATCTAATGGTCAATGCCTCTTTGCGTAAGGCAGATACTAGTCATTAAACAGAAAAATATGAAAAATGGGGGATTTTTTATTATTAAGTAAAACTAAAATAACAGTGAAAATAACTAAGGAAAATTCAGTGAATAAAAATGAATTCAGTTTTGATGCGACTTTCCTAATAATGCAATCAATCAATATCCGATTATTTAGAATATGTTCTATTTAAGTTGGTACTGAGAAAACCTAACAGGATCTAGTAATTTTTGTTTTACCTAATTAGCTAACCAAAACAACCTCTTCAATAAACCCTAACTTTTTACTGATCTAATTAAACAAGCTCTTAATTAAATTCAGAAAAACTGCATTAAGATTTGTGTAAAATTCTCAACAATATCAAATACTTCTCATAAGCTCAGAAGCGTAAATATATGAAATTTCAGTTTATAATAAAGTCAAATCCAAACACAAAACCGATTTATTACTTGTTAGTTATTACCAAATTGGCAAAACAATTACGGACTTCAACAACTGATTTAACTGGAATGATTAAACTCTAGCTAGATGATAAGACCAACTAGAATCAAAATCAAACATTCACTAAGCATAAAACTGAAATTACTAAATAGAATCACACACTAAAAACTAGGGTTTTAGTCAAACATGGCTAAAATCGAATTAAAAATAATGAAAATAGAAACTAAATGACTAATCTTACTAATCTAACTGATTGAGATGATCCACAACTTTCAGATCTTCAGAAAGTGATGAAAAAGTGCAGAAAACCACCTTTGAAAATTGTTTTCGTCGTCTGGGAACGTCCAGGGCTTAAACTGATCAGAGAGGGATCCTTTATATACGAGCCAGCAACTTCCGGAGCAAGAAAGAAAAAAATGTGATTGTATTTTTTGGAAAATGCAACCGCATTTGTGATCGCATTTTGGCAAAAACCCAAAAACTCTGTTTAATGCAGTACGTTGCTATTTTGAACACTTTTTAAGACATCGAAGAAAAAATGCGATCGCATTTTTGCTAAAAAGACTCTAGATGAATTTTTCGGTGCAACAAATCCTCGATGCATAAATGTGATCACATTTATGAAAAGCACGATTGCATTTTTCATAAAACGCGCATTTCGAATGCGAGCTCATCAGTTGCAGCAAATCCAACCCAACTTCCAGCTTCCCCAGGTTTTTTAGCTCAATTAAGCTCCAGATATGCATCCAAAGCTGCTCTCAAAGTAATGCTCCACTCGAAATATCTGAAAATGATATAAAAACATGAGCAGCACAAGAATTCTGATGATAAACATGAGCCGAACATTATTTAAACTAATGCACATGAAATAACATAAAATATGATGAAAAATACTAATAAAAACAATCATAAAAGATGCATAAAATGGAATCTATCAACAGTGTAACATATGTTGTGTATTGATTATGACATCCTTAGGGTTTTAATATTTTGAAACAATTATTTGTATTCAAAATATTTTAATATATTGGGATTTTCCGCAAACAAAGATATTATGATTTTTAAAGCGAAAAGAAAAGTTTTTTTTTTGTTCTCGAAAATAGGGAATGTCACAGTAGGAATGTACTTACATGTCCTTATGAATACGAGCTATGTAGTTGTGGTTATTAACCGATAATAGTAATCTACCTTAATTTTTCTACCCATAATGGAGACATACTTTAATTTTTTTTACCACTAATAGCAATATGAAACCCATAATACCCTTTTACCAATATAGCTAATAATAGCAACCTGCTTTCATTTCCTTACCCATCGTAGCAACTTCATTTTTTTTACTGATAATAGCATTATATAGCTAATAATAGCAATGTACATAATTTTTATTACACGTAATAGCAGTGTACTTACATTTCTTCATTATAATAATAATATAATTATATTTGTAATGGAATGTAAGTAAACAAAAGTCTTGGTTGTTAAAGGGTACACAAGAATTTTAAAGCCAGGTTAATAAGTGCAAATCGCTCCAAGGACCTTGTTATCTTACATGTAATATCTAGATTTGAGTTGAATGTATAAACTTGAAGGTTGAAAAAACAATGTATAACTGAATACACACAATTCCTATTCTTTTGCAACTTTATGTAGATTGGTTTGCATGGATAGTACTAAATGTTAACTCTGAAATGCCCCTAAACCAGAGGAGAGCTACAACAGTTGGTATCACCCTCTATATATTTTGTGTCATCCCTTCTATATTTTATTTCATCTATATGATCTTTATGCAATCTAAAACGAATTTCAGGTAGGCTTAAGTGCTTTTATTGAGGGAGCGGGGGCTTTGGTTGTGATGGAGGGTAGTAATAGAAACAGAGTTAAATGAATGAAGTTGCATCAGATTTCCTAATCGTTGACTTTAAGGTGAAAAACATGAATACATACACACATAAAAAAATAATAAATAAAAAACAATACCTTCCATCCCGCGCAACGCGCGAGAAAACCTTCTAGTTCCTATTATTTATTGTTAGGCTATTTTAAATTTTCATTATTTGGCAGTGTGTTCAAACTTGAAAAATTAGAATTTAGCAAGATATACATAAATGATTTTGACTATTCATAAATGGTGGGTCTTAATAGACAACTTGATATCTATTATCATTCTTTACACCATGATGAAAAATTTTGTCAACTTGTAGGGAATTGCGGACCTCTCTTGTTAGTTGGTGAAAACAAGAAAAGCACCTCTATTTTCCTTTGGTTTACAAATTATAAAAACTAACCTTGCTTTGCTCGTCGCAACCACAACCATTGTATTTTACCATATCGAATGATACCAATAGGCCATAATTCTAATGTCTTCATATGAGTGCAATATGAATGAAAATTTCAATTACATCCTCGTGATTGTATAGAATTTCAACAAACTAATAACGTTATTATTGCAATCTATTAATTTGATTATCTCATAAATTTTAATAAACTATATTTTATTTGAAATCGAGTAGACATTTATAACTATTGTAATATGTCATATTCAACTCGATATCTTTTTCGATCCTCAAACTATCTCAATAATACATCAAAATAATATTATTATTAAATAAAACTCAATAATGATATGATCATAATTAACGTAGATATCTAATGTAATTGTTCTACCAATAAAAAAATAAAAACTATTCCTTTTAATAATTGTCAATGCTAATCTGACAGTGTACATGTTTCTTAATCATTAACTAGAAAAATGCCACTTTCAGACAAGGTTTTATTTATAAAATTATAATTATTGTTTAAAAAAATAAATAAATAAATAATCCTTCAAAAAGACCATTTCGTAATTATTTTTTACGTAGGGACAAAAGCTCATTTTTTAAAACTTGTTATTAGGAACGGTCATATATGACATTTTTTAAACATATGTTCAATTCTTGTAAATATAATTCTACACAAGGACCTATTATTGCAAGCATGCGAAGATACAAAAGGTAAAGAGATGAAAAATGTCGGTGTTCAAAATTGACAAAGTAAAGTGATATTTTACAAGGTAGTGGCATTCGACAAAGTAATTGGTGGAAAGTGCGAACATATGAAAGTTTAGGGATCAAATATGTCAAAATAAGAAAGTTTTATTGCAAAATTCTAAAATAAAAAAGTTTCTGACTAAATTGAAGATTATTTGTGGCCAAATCCTAAAATAACAAAATTTTGGGACAAAAATGTAAAACTCTAGAAATATATATTGTAGCCAAAACTTAAAATAAAAGCTTTAGTGGCAAAAGTTTAAAAATCTAAACTTTAGTATTTATAACAACTTTTGTTTTAACCATTAAGTCCCAAATTTATTTATTTTTTTGAATAGGAAAGCCCAAAAAACGCTAAATTTCTTCACTTTAGTCCGTTTTGATCTGTTCAGCAGGTCATGTATAACGCCCGCAACTTCGGGCTACATGTGACATCCCTATTTTCACGGCCAGAAAAGACCGATTTTGTTTATGCTTTATAAAAATTAGAGTACTTCTTTTGATAAAAATGTTGCTGAATTTGTTCCTAGTAAAATATGATAAATACGTTATCAAAGCATTTCCGAAGAAATGTATTTTTATTCATTTTAAAACATTTGAGATGTCATCATCAATACAGAAACATAAGCATAAACAGAACTTACATTCATTATCACTAGTGATCTACACCTCTTTAATCTCTCAGTGTAATGTAACTTCATATCGACACCTGTGATAGAAATAAGTTGGAGTGGGTTAGGTTGGGAAACCTGGTGAGTACATAGGGTTTTCAACCCATAATAATATAATTATTATGTTTAAACATCAAACAATCAACCCAATTACCCATCCCTATTATCTTCTTTACTCTTAAGGATCTACCCTAAGAATCAATTATTCCTCATTCATTCCTAAGGATCATCCTAAGGAATCGGCACGAAGTCCATCGTCACCGGGATTTAGGCACTAAGTCTGCATAGTCGCCAGGATTTATACAACAGGTACTAAGTCCGCATAGTCGCCAGGGTTTAGGCACTAAGTCTGCATAGTCGCCAGGGTTTATACAACAGGCACTAAGTCCACATAGTCGCTAGGGTTTTGGCACTAAGTCTGCATAGTCGCCAGGGTTTATACAACAGGCACTAAGTCCGCATACTCGTCAGGGTTTTGGCACCAAGTCTGCATGATCGCCAAAGTTTAGGCACCAAGTCTGCATGATCGCTAGGGTTTAGAGTACACCGGGTGAACAAATCGTTCACAACACCTACAGGTTGCGAGCCTACTAGTATTCCACTGGACTGTCTAGAATAGTCCGTGGTTGTCATCCATACTCTGCTAGATGACGGGGCCATCATTTGGGAAAGGCTTCTCACATCGTCCACCAGCATAGACAGCAAGTACTCAGATAATATGCACACATAGCACGTAGTTTATATAAAATACTTCATATCTATGTGTAAGATGAAAGTAACTATGCACTCACTTGATAAGGTGGTGACTCGGTACTCGGACAGCGCTTCGTTTACTTTAAAATAATTTCCTTCGACGAAACCTAGTATTATTACCACTAGATTTTAGTCTAATATTTACCGTGACTAATTATTAGTCTTATTATTATTATATAAGCGTTTAAACGATACTTTCCAACCACTATGTACAGACAGGGGCCAATAGTTTAAAAGATATTATAACGACACTTATATAAGTCATAATAATAACTCAAATATTTATTATAAGTTCATAATAACAATACTAATTTTAAATATAAGCTATATTAAAATAGGTAAGCATAACTTACTTACAAGGGGGTTTTAGCTAGGAGTCGGGCTCTGCAGGGGCAGAACTTCGTCGCTGAATCTTTCTAAGAAAGATTCGTGCAGCGCTTCAGCGCTCACCTTACTATACTAAAACTACAGAAAGAGAAGTCGAATCACGAGGGACCGAGATGCTCGGGGGATAAGAAGAGAAAGACTCTTGAATCAAGAGAATGGTGCAAGAAATATGAGAGCCCAAGCCTCTTATTTATAGTAATTGAATTTACAAAAACTACCCTCCATAATTACTTAATGACCTTATAGTTATATGAACGACTAAACACCCCTTCATAATACTATTTTAAATAGATTTAACGATATTTGTACTAAACTAATGTCGAAAGTACTCAACACTAGTCTTATAATAACCGCATCGTCGATACCTTTCTAATGATATATACATTTGTATATATATATTGTACGTATATATGATTTATACTTTATTTTAATACGTAAATATGTTAATATAATTTGTAACTCGTTCATACGAACTCCATTTTTGACGTTCTTTATATCCACGCGTTGGTATTTACGAATACTACAACTTTCATTTAGACGCCATCAGCTAATTCTCATTCTATCTCAGATTTACAAAACTGTATCGAATTTATCGCGCTCGAAGAGTAGGGACCAAGTTTCGTCCATATTTTTAACATACGATATCTACTCTCGACATTCTTTATATCCACGCGTAGGTAAAAACAAGATCTAAAACTTTCATTTAGACTCAGTCGGCTAATTCTCGACCGATCTTAAATTTAACAGTAGGAGGAGATTATACTGTTAAATGTCCGCGTAAAATTCATAACTTCTACATAAGGACTCCGTTTTCGTCTGTCTTTTTACCGTTGAGTTCCTATTAATGAGATCTTCAACTCTCATTTAGGTCTCGTAGGCCAAAAACCGCTCAAACTAAAATTCGAGTTTCGGGTCGTGCACTGCTATGCCAAATCTTAGAAAATTCATAACTTCCTCATACGAAGTCAGATTTGGGCGTTCTTTTTTTGTATGTTCTCGGTTTAACGTATACTACAAATTTTGTTTAGATCACTAAGGCTAAAAAGTCTTCTACCGTAAATTCACTATTTACGTCTCCCGGTGCCGGCCGGTTTTGCCGTAAAACTTCGACGGGCCATAACTTCTTCGTTATAACTCGGATTTCGGCGTTCTTTATATATACGGAACCCTTGTAACATATACTATGACTTGGTTAAGATTATTAATTCTAAATAATCTTCTATTATAAAGTCATTTTTGACGCTTATCATCTCTAAATTGACTAGCCCGGATATGCGGGCGTTACAATTATCTCCCCCTTAGGATGATTACGTCCCGGAATCATCAACGAAACAGGGCTCACATGATGACTCCATACGTTATCTCTTCATCCTAAGTAATAATCGTAACTTTGATGTTTCTTTGAACGAGTATCTAACTCTAAGACTTCCTTACTGCAGGCGGTGCCCGATCTTGGACCCGCTCCCTATCTCACGTTGGACTCCAATTTATGATCTTCAAGTCACAATCTCGATCCTTACTGGAGACTCCTTCTTCTTCTTGACAAACTTAAGAATAAATTCTTTGATTTCTATAATAGATTGATGTGCCTCGTTCTAACGACCTCTCGTCGTATGTTGCAACACTTAGACTCAGGTCTCTTATAGTCAAATTCCAGAACAGACTATACCTTCCATCATGTTCTAATGTGATTTAATGACATCGTAGCACGTAGCACTTCTAACTACAAGTTTCTTACTTTAACAACGATCACAATCGCTTTGACTATCTTTTACTTCAATCTTCTGGCTTAAGTCGGATGCTACATCAAACTTGGCTCTCTGAACCACGTAACATACTCATCTTAGTCGGACTCGATATGATATGACCTCTCGGGTCAGAATAATAATTATCTTCTCAATCATTACCGAAACAATGGTAACGACATACTCGAATAAACCGAAGTCAATTACTAGCTCCTTAGTAACCTTGTGACTTTCCCTGATCCAAGTGTGAGTCATGTGCTTCCGGTAGTATAGGCCTCTACTACCATTCACACATACTCATACTCGTCCCAAGTATTGTCTCGCAGTTTTCCAAGTCACCATACAAGAAGATCACATAACAATTTAACACACCAGATAACAAAACGAAGGTTTAATATTATTCCTTGAAACGATTACATAGGTGTTCAAGTTCACCCTAGACTATGCCTCTAACAGGCTACATCATACGATACTATGGCTACTGCATAACTCGATCTTCGGATATGAAGTCCTCATCATTGATTCCTCGCGTTGTTGTCTGCTTCATCGAGGATCATGTGGAATGCCCTTGGCCTTGGTGGCGTTTCTAGCCTTGCTGCCTCGTTTTTCTTCGGGCAGTCTTTAGAAACATGCCCTTCTTTGTTGCGTCTGTAGCACACCCTTTTGTTGGATGTACACTTGCTGGCGTAATGCCCTGTCTTTCCACATTTGTAGCAAGTCACCTCATCGCTACATTTCCCGAAGAGTTTCTTTTTACACTTCTCGCACCACTTAGCTTCACCTCCTCCTCCTCCTCCTCCTTCAGATTTTGAGAATTTTCTTTCTTTGTTGGATTTTGAAGATCCTTCAAACTTCCTCTTTTCTCCCACCTTATCCTTTTCTAGACCTTTTTCTCTTATCTGGGTCTCTACATTCTTAGTTGCTCTAACGGTTGTCTTTAAAGTAGTTGCCATTTTAACCGTTGGGCCAAAGTCTATTGGCATTCTGTTAGCAAACCTATCTATCTTGGAGAGTTCAGTAGGCACCAAGTAGGGAAACAGCTTCATCCTCTCGGTGAATGCGGTGGCATACTCATCGACACTCATATTCCCTTTCTTCAGGTTCTGAAACTCGTTGTTTAGGTCTATCAGATCTATCTCTGAGCAGTATTGCATTTTCAGCTTCTCCATGAAATCTTCCCAAGACATCTTGCTTGCTTCTCCTTTGGGCATCGTATCTGCCAATAACTTCCACCAGCTCAATACTCCGGTCTTCAGTTGTCTGACCGCAAAGACAGTTTTCTGCTTGTCGCTACAGTCATAGCTCTCGAACACCATCTCCATTTCGAAGATCCAGTCCATAATCTCAACCGACTTCGGGCTTCCAGAAAGGCTTGGTGGCTTGGCACCCAAGAAGTTCTTATACATTCGTCCATCCTTGTCGTTTCCCCTCTCCGGGCCATTCCTTCATTCTCCTTGAGTCCCAACTTGACTCACAGGGCGGCTATAGTTCCCTTCCTCCGATTGCTCGGGAATCAGCTCAGGTTGCTCAATGGGCATGGTAGGTTCGTCCCTATTTTCATGCAACATCCTCCTCATTTCTTCCCTTTGTTAAGCTAACATAGCCCGAATCATGGCTTGTACTCCAGCCATGGTGATTGGTTCAGGTGCAGCTTCTACTACAACAGGTATTTGCTCAATCACTGGGGGTTGATTCTTGTTTGCTTTTGCATTCTCGACTCCGCTTCGGGTTCTTGCCATTTCGATCTATACACCAAATCAGAAGTTCAGTGTGTAATGACGAGAATTAAGATAGGAAAGATTTGACGTGTAATTCTCCCTATCACTCTGAAAAGTTACATGTCAGTTCTAATATCGTAATCAAACGTTTAGAAATCTGAACACATAAAATTTACATATCCGGTCGGCAACAGACCATAGATCCGATCAGACATTTAGCATCATAAATCATTTAGCATATAAAAGCATGTTAGGCATTTTCCCTAAATTAGCTAGTGCTTATGTCTATTCAGATGTATTACCTAAATTTTATTAGACACACTCCTCACAATCATTGCTTAGCATTCTAAGTTTAAGTCTAGAAATAAATCCATATTCCTAGTTCGCTTAAACTAATGCTCTGATACCAACTGTGACATCCCTATTTTCACGGCCAGAAAAGACCAATTTTGTTTATGCTTTATAAAAATTAGAGTACTTCTTTTGATAAAAATGTTGCGGAATTTGTTCCCAGTAAAATATGATAAATACGTTATCAAAGCATTTCCGAAGAAATGTATTTTTATTCATTTTAAAACATTTGGGATGTCATCGTCAATACAGAAACATAAGCATAAACAGAACTTACATTCATTATCACTAGTGATCTACCTCTTTAATCTCTCAGTCTAATGTAACTTCATATCGACACCTGTGATAGAAATAAGCTGGAGTGGGTCAGGTTGGGAAACCTGGTGAGTACATAGGGTTTTCAACCCACAATAATATAATTATTATGTTTAAACATCAAACAATCAACCCAATTACCCATCCCCATTATCTTCTTTACTCTTAAGGATCTACCCTAAGAATCAACTATTCCTCATTCATTCCTAAGGATCATCCTAAGGAATCGGCACGAAGTCCATCGTCACCGGGATTTAGGCACTAAGTCTGCATACTCGCCAGGATTTATACAACAGGCACTAAGTGCGCATAGTCGCCAAGGTTTAGGCACTAAGTCTGCATAGTCGCCAGGGTTTATACAACAGGCACTAAGTCTGCATAGTCGCTAGGGTTTTGGCACTAAGTCTGCATAGTCGTGAGGGTTTATACAACAGGCACTAAGTCCGCATAGTTGCCAGGGTTTTGGCACCAAGTCTGCATGATCGCCAAGGTTTAGGCACCAAGTCTGCATGATCGCCAGGGTTTAGAGTACACCGGGTGAACACATCGTTCACAACACCTACAGGTTGCGAGCCTACTAGTGTTCCACTGGACTGTCTAGAATAGTCCGTGGTTGTCATCCATACTCTGCTAGATGACGGGGTCATCATTTGGGAAAGGCTTCTCACATCATCCACCTCTCACACTCACCTCGTGGTATATAACACCTCTCAAGTCATCATCCAACTCATATTCCATCTATTACATCTACCCATGTTTTACCCAACATATTATCGTAGATATATACATATATATACAGTTTAAATCATTTAAAACATGTATAAAATCGTTCATCCAGCATAGACAGCAAGTACTCAGATAATATGCACACATAGCACGTAGTTTATATAAAATACTTCATATCTATGTGTAAGATGAAAGTAACTATGCACTCACTTGATAAGGTGGTAACTCGGTACTCGGACAGCGCTTTGTTTACTTTAAAATAATTTCCTTCGACGAAACCTAGTATTATTACCACTAGATTTCAGTCTAATATTTACCGTGACTAATTATTAGTCTTATTATTATTATATAAGCGTTTAAACGATACTTTCCAACCACTATGTACAGACAGGGGCCAGACCTAAAACACCGGAGGGCAGGACCATTTTGGCATATAGCACTTCTGAAATCCAACAACCGTATGCGACCCTTTAAACCAGATTTCCCGTACCGCGAGTAGTTTAAAAGATATTATAACGACACTTATATAAGTCATAATAGCTCAAATATTTATTATAAGTTCATAATAACAATACTAATTTTAAATATAAGCTATATTAAAATAGGTAAGCATAACTTACTTACAAGGGGGTTTTAGCTAGGAGTCGGGCTCTGCAGGGGAAGAACTTCGTCGCTGAATCTTTCTATGAAAGATCCGTGCAGCGCTTCAGCGCTCACCTTACTATACTAAAACTACAGAAAGAGAAGTCGAATCACGAGGGACCGAAATGCTCGGGGGATAAGAAGAGAAAGACACTTGACTCAAGAGAATGATGCAAGAAATATGAGAGCCCAAGCCTCTTATTTATAGTAATTGAATTTACAAAAACTACCCTCCATAATTACTTAATGACCTTATACTTATATAAACGACTAAACACCCATTCATAATATTATTTTAAATAGATTTAACGATATTTGTACTAAACTAATGTCGAAAGTACTCAACACTAGTCTTATAATAACCGCATCGTCGATACCTTTCTATTGATATATACATTTGTATATATATGTGTACGTATATATGATTTATACTTTATTTTAATACGTAAATATGCTATTACAATTTCTAACTCGTTCATACGAACTCCATTTTTGACGTTCTTTATATCCACGCGTTGGTATTTACGAGTACTACAACTTTCATTTAGACGCCGTCAGCTAATTCTCATTCTATCTTAGATTTACAAAACTGT
Source organism: Lactuca virosa (assembly GCF_052849685.1). Taxonomy (NCBI): domain Eukaryota; kingdom Viridiplantae; phylum Streptophyta; class Magnoliopsida; order Asterales; family Asteraceae; genus Lactuca; species Lactuca virosa. The sequence continues at coordinate 51,307,235 of NC_136432.1, forward strand.
ATCGAATTTATCGCGCTCGAAGAGTAGGGACCAAGTTTCGTCCATATTTTTAACATACGATATCTACTCTCGACATTCTTTATATCCACGCGTAGGTAAAAACAAGATCTAAAACTTTCATTTAGACTCAGTCGGCTAATTCTCGACCGATCTTAAATTTAACAGTAGGAGGAGATTATACTGTTAAATGTCCGCGTAAAATTCATAACTTCTACATAAGGACTCCGTTTTCGTCTGTCTTTTTACCGTTGAGTTCCTATTAATGAGATCTTCAACTCTCATTTAGGTCTCGTAGGCCAAAAACCGCTCAAACTAAAATTCGAGTTTCGGGTCGTGCACTGCTATGCCAAATCTTAGAAAATTCATAACTTCCTCATACGAAGTCAGATTTGGGCGTTCTTTTTTTGTATGTTCTCGGTTTAACGTATACTACAAATTTTGTTTAGATCACTAAGGCTAAAAAGTCTTCTACCGTAAATTCACTATTTACGTCTCCCGGTGTCGTGTCGTGCCAGTTTTGCCGTAAAACTTCGACATGCCATAACTTCTTCGTTATAACTCGGATTTCGACGTTCTTTATATGTACGGAACCCTTGTAACATATACTATTACTTGGTTAAGATTATTATTTCTAAATAATCTGCTATTAAAAAGTCATTTTTGACGCTTATCGTCTCTAAATTGACTAGCCCGGATCTGCGGGCGTTACACTACACATTTAAGATATAATAGATAATAATTATAATATAAATCCTCGATTAGGATTGTCATTAGTCATGCAAGTTGGAGACTACCTATTATAAATCCATTCCAGTGATTTATCGATAAACTATGTAATGATAATCTCGATAGAAGATTATTTAGGACAAATAATCATGACAGAAAATGTAAGAGTTGTGATATTAATCTCGTACACATAAAGCACATTCAAATCCGACTTTGTATGTAGAAGTCATGGACTTCCAAAGTTTCATGTTAAGTCATCGTATCGTAAATAGTGAATCGGAGATAGGTTGCTTATTATCCTAAGTAATCTAAACAAAATCCGTAGTAGTCGTAAAACTGAGGTCATACATATAAAGAACGCTCAAATCTGACTTCATAAGAGAAAGTTATGATTTTTTAAGTTTCAACGCAACAGTGGGCAACACTGATATTGACTTCTAGATCGGCTAATTGTTAGCCGAAATAATCTAAACGAGAATTGAATATCTCGTTAATAGGAAGCCGAAAATATAAAGACGAACGAGAACGGACTTCGGATAAGAGAGTTATGAATTTTTAACAGACTTTAACATTCTAAGCCTATTAAAAATATAACTTTAAAATAAAGCTAAAATTAGTTGCGAAGTCTAAATGAAAGTTGTATATATCGTCGATAGCTACGCGTGGATATAAAACCTGTTGAAAACGGAGCTCGTATGAGCAAGTTATGAATTTTCTAAGAAAACAGAAATTCATGTGCGCATAGATAGCATGTGTGGCGCACACTGCCACACCACCCAGAACGCGAAACATGGCACCACGCAGAAAGCGACACGTAACCCTGTTCTGCCTAGATGTGTGGTGCGCATTTGATCTATGCGCGTTACGCACTCTAAATTTGTAGTGAATTATGAGCATTTGATTTGATATGCAGAATTGTAAAGAACACAATGAACATGGTGATTTGGGTGTCAAATAGATGTATTTGATTATGAAAGGTGTTACAAAAAAGTATAAGCTAGATCTAGAAAAATAAATAGTTCACACTAACACTCTCAATGTTACATCTCTCAAGCACACTCTAATAGTGGTATGCAATCCACTATTTATAGAGGTTCTAACAAGTCTCTATCTCTCTCTCTCTCTCTCTCACATGTCATAAGGCTCTAATCCCACATGTGAAAGTGGGTCTTCTCAAGCCAAGCCTTCAATAGTCATATAATGGAGAACTTTGTACCCAACATTCTCCCCTTCAAAGTTAGGAATGAATGACTCGGCTTCAATCTCCAAAAAGAGCAACTTGGCGAACGAATCCTCAAGCGTGACAATTGTAGAAGTGATCATCAAATCTTCAAGTCTTCAATGATTTCTAAATCCTAGTTCTAGAATGTGAGACATGACAATCCGAGCACAAAAAGGTAATTTGGAGTATCCAAATCTCCACAAATCAATTACCCAACTTTGAGCATAAAAACACACCCCAAAAATCTTCATTATGTCCAAACCCTTCATGAAACCAGGAAAAACCCAAATCACTTCAAAATTTCCAATTTGAATCACTTCATAAACTTCTCTTTCTCAAGGTCACATCGGTCTTCAAATTCACCTAATATGAAAAATCCAAAACTTTCAACTTCGAATTCTCATATTACTAATCTCTTCCCCCCTTTTATAATCGAGATATGATTATAAAACCCAAATAGGACTGAGAAAGCGCTCAATGTGGAATATGCAATACAATCCTCCTCCTTGACATGTGGCATAAACGTTTCACTTCAAATCTGAAAAATCCATAAAATATCACAATTTTTGAATTCTTCACTTCCCGGACCTTTTTGACTCGAAAATGAACAAACTAGTGCATATTGTTTGAAAACATTTTTTAAAAGTATTATCATTGAAAAACCCATGAAAAATCTTCAAGAATTGCAAGATTTTCTGTTAATGGTTTAAAATTGTCAAGATGTTGAAACTGCAAGGACTAAAAATGCATCTTTAGTTGTTTCTTCCCCAATTCCTGATGAACAAGAACACAACAACAACCCAGCCGAAACCTTACTTTCGACTCTAAACCATTTACTCAAACTTTCGATCCTCAACCTTGAACTTTCGACTCTCGATACCTAGCCTTTGCAAACAACAATCGAAAGTTAACTTTCGACTATTAAACGAATTTTTGATTGTTCAATCTTTTCCCAAGCTTTTGACCATGGACCTCAACTTTCGATGCTCATAGCTACATCCTTTGATTTCGACTCGAAATTCTTGAATTCGTTAACATCCTTTCACCCAACACTTCACATTCGTTACGATTCCAATCCCAACCATTCACATTCGACTCAAACCCAACTCAATTCATTATCAATAGCTTGATATATTTTATTTTCTCAGCCTTCGATTCACAATCCTTTACACTGACTATCGAACCACCATCTTCATATTCGATATCCATAATCGACCATTAAACCTTTGAACCAACATCAAACTTTCGATTCACAATCAATTCTGCCTTTGACCCACTCGATACGAATCATCTCCATTCGAACCTTTCGTTTCTCAGTCTTCTTTATCATACTTCAGTATTAGCCTTCAATTACATCCAAAACCTTCGTCATTGAATCCGAACATCGAAGTTATGAACCATCGAAGATTCAAATCCTTCGACCTAAGAACACCCATCGAAAACCTGACGTTCGACAATGAAACATCAAGTTTTACTTTTCTTTGACTTTCTTGAATCGTATCACCGATAAACAACAAAATTAAAACTTCCAAATGATTTTTCAGACTAAATTGCCAATTTCAAACAAATTCATCAGATTCTTTAATTATTCTGATTAATCATCGGAAACCGTTTTGAGCTCATGTGAACAAGACCAAAGAATCAAATTCAATTTTGACGAAGAAAATAATTCTCTGACCATTCATCAATATTTGAGTTCGTCAACATTGATTTATCAAAAATATATTCTCACCAATATAATCATTCATAGGATAAATATATGATTACGACTCCAAATCAATTCAATCGAGTATAACACGTATCGTCACAATTTATATAATCAATTCGATTACAAGAAAGATGCAATGAATTGAGATAATGAATCGACCGAGCAACAAAAATCAAGAACAATTGAATATGAAATCAAATTGATCATATGAATTTGAATAAGAAAATCGATTTGATGAGATAAGAAATAAGAACGTGAATTTGATTTAAAACTGAGAACGAGATTCAAAATTTGACTCAATAGTCATAAATCAAAAATATCGTGAGTCACCGGATCCAGATATCTATATGATGCCCTGAACACAAATTAGATTTAAGCATTTTGAATAATTGGACTTGCAGGGGGTGTTTGGCTTGTCTTTTTGAGAGGAAAAAGTCCTTTTTGTAAAAGATAAAAGGTAAAAGATGTTTGGTAAAAATATTTTAAAAGCTACTTTTGGATTTTGGATATAAGGAAAACTAACTTTTTGGAAAAGTTAGGAAATCCTGACTTTTTGTAACTTTTCCAAAAAGGACTTTTGCCCCTCAAAAAGACAAGCCAAACACCCCCGTAGAATCATTGGGCTTGAATAAACAAAATATGAACAACAACGAATTAAAGAAATGAATCACACGGATTGGGCTAAAAAATGATTTAAATCGAATCAAAACCATTTTATTTCGTTTTAGGCTAGATCAATTGAAAGAAAATTAATTGGATCATAACAATTGGGCTTGAAAAACATTTGATCCAAATGAGTAAAGTGATCAAAAATCAATAACAAAATCACAATTCTAAGAGATTATGAAAGATTACGAGAGACTTGCCATAGATCGTTCACATTGTGTTGATTGTTGTCAAATCGAGAACCGTTTATTCAAAAATCACTTCTATCTTCAAAGATGCACTCTGATACCAATTTTCGTGAATTATGAACATTTGATTTGACATGTGTAATTATAAAGAACACGGTTAGCAAGGTGGTTTGGGGGGTCTAAGAGATGTATTTGACTATGAAAGGTGTTACAAAAAAGTATAAGCTAGATCTAGACAAATAAATAGCTCACACTAACACTCTCAATGTTACATCTCTCAAGCACACTCTAATAGTGGTATGCAACCCATTATTTATAGAGGTGCTACCAAGTCTCTCTCTCTCTCTCATGTCATAAGACTCCAATCCCACATGTGCAAGTAGGTCTTCTAAAGTCACGCCTTCACTAGTCATCTAATGGAGAACTTTCTACCCAACAAAATTCAACAATATAAACCTTTGATCTTCAGCTCATTTCTTCATCCCTTCACTCCAATTCTCCCTGTATCTCTTTCCACCCTTAGTCCCTTTTACTCCCGAGTTCTTAGCCACTGCGACGAAGCCCTGTGGTGTTAGATAGTCGGTGAATAGAAGCTCCGCATAATTCCCTATTTTCACTAGATTACTCTGTAAGTTAAGCTACACTTTTTTTTATCTAAGTGTAACTTTTAGTTATAGTCATAGTTGTTATTATGAACATATAATTAATATTTATCAGTGATTCCAAGTCATTATACTGATTGATCTACTTACGAGAATGATGTCTAGGTTGGATTTAGTGAGGGGTTTAAAGTAGGATTTCCAAATAGTATACTATGTATACCAACAGACCCTACCTACGATAAGATCCTACCAGGTTATTCCTTACTTGGTAGATCTTCATGTAGACATTGAGATTATTAAGGAATCTAGACTATCATTAAATAGTCGCCATGATTATGAAACCAGACTAACTCTTAGTGCTTCATATGTCTAGGTCTCTTTGGAACTACGAAGCAAAGCGTTGCCGGAATCTTCAGTCACCCATTTTATCAAGTGAGTGCATAGTCCCTTTCATGAACATGATTTAATACAAATATCAATTATTTGTTGGAAGAAGTATATGAATTATATGATTATTACCTGGATTATATATATATATATATATATATATATATATATATATATATATATATATATATATATATATATATATATATATATATATATATATATATATATATATACCGTGCTGTGTGCAAACCAGATATGGTTCTATGTTATGTTAGGATAAATAGTTAATACTATATAATAATATTAGAAGGAGCATTATTAAGAAGACAAACGAATAATAATACCTAATACTCTGTATGGAATATATATACACACTAAAGATAGGTTAGTGTCACCCAAAAATAGAGTTGGTATTAGAAGTTGATTATAGGCATCGTAATCTAGTCTGGGGATAAACTTATACTTATGGAAGATGCCTAGTTCAATTAAGTTTGATATTTGACAGTCTCATCTGGAAAATGTGTGTAAGTTAGGAACGAAGAGTACAGTCCTATTCTATGACACTTTCAGGTGTCGATGTACGATAGTGTAACGTCCGTGTTTCTGGGCTAAGCATTAAAGACGAGGTAATAGTCTAGGTCAACTATTGTAACGTGTTTTGAAGTAATAAGAATGAGTTATGTGAATTTATGTGCCTTATATTTAATTATGATGATATAATAAATTAAGGATAAAAATAAGCGTCGAAAGTAAAATGTTAGATATAGTCGATATCTATGAAGAAAGTTGTAGTGGTTGAAACAAAGATTTCGGAGATATAAAGAATATTGAAATCCGAGTTATAACGAAGAAGTTATAACTTGTCGAAGTTTCGCGACAGAACTGACACGACGCTGTGTGACGTAAAAAGTGAATTTACGATAAATTGCTTTTTAGCATTAGTGATCTAAACGAAAGTTAAAGGGTTCGTTAAACCGAGAGGTTGCATAAAAAGAACGCCCAAATCTGACTTCGTATGAGGAAGTTATGATTTTTCTAAGTTTCGGCTTAACAGTGTGCAGCCCGAAACTCGAATTTTAGATCGAGTGATTTTTAGCCGAAACAATCTAAACGAGAATTGAATATATCGTCGATAGTAGTGTAACAGTAAAAAGACAGACGAAAACGGATGTCAGATGAAGAAGTTATGAATTTTTAACGGACATTTTCTGTCCCGGCCTGTTAAAAATATAACTTTAAAATTTAATTCAAAATTAGCCGACGGAGTCTAAATGGAAGTTGTAGAGCATAGTCTCACCTACTCGTGAATATAAAGAACGTCAAAAACGGATCTCGTATGCAAAAGATACGAATTTTAGAAGTTTGGAAATTCGGAGTACGCCCAACGTAAGGGAATACGCCCAGCGTACTCGTGTTCATGGTCTGAGTTGGGCCACGTAGCCTACTCCATCGCATGGTCGGCGCGTGTACGTAGCGTCCGAGATGATTCACCTGGTGTACGCCCTGCATACTCGGTGTACACCCAGCGTACTGAGCCGCAACACAGTACGCCCAGCGTACGAGGACATTACGCCCAGCGTAACCCCAATGTCCAGCCACTATAAATAGAACTCAAGGCAGCCCGATTATTGTTTACTTTCTTTACATCTCTCACCCTTATACTCTTTCCTAAATTGAAAGAAATACCCCCGAAACCTAGTGTATCGTCCTAGCACCCGAAGCAAGTTCCAGAGCCCCGAAGATCCCGAGAAATATAGTTTTCGAGCCGAAACTCTGCCCGCGTGAAGCCCGGTTTTCGAGAAAACATCCTGGTTTCATCAAAGAATATTATTATTAAGAAACGAAGTGCTTCCCGATTATCGTTAAATCAAGTGAGTGTGTAGTCACTTTCATCTTACACATAGATATGAAGTATTTTATATAAAATACGTGTTATGTGTATGTATGTTGTTTGTTTATTTGAGATGGATGTTGAATGAATGTTTTATACAGGTTTTAAATTGTATATGTATTTTATATCTACAAATATATTGGGGAAAACATGGGTAGATGAAATAGTTGATGTGTGTTAAAAAAGATGAGAGGTCTCGATGTTGTTGTTATTGTTGTAGTCATCTAGCGGAGTATAGATGACGACCACGGACTTTTCTAGACAGTTCAGTGGAACGCTAGCAGGCTCGTAACCTTTAGGTGTTTTTGAACTAGGTGTTCGTTAAGTATTTTTGAACGGAGTGTTTACCAGGTATTTTGATTTACGTATTTACCAGTTGTAATCTATATATCCTGGCAGCTGCGCCTAATAGATAATATTGGCAGTTGTGCCTAATAGATACAACATAATCCTGGCAGTCGCGCCTAAAAGATAACATTGGCAGCTGTGCCTAATAGATAATATTTATTTTTGGTTGATGAATTTAATAAATTTATTATTAATTGTGGGTTGAAAACCCTATATGCTCGTCAGGCTCCTAAGCCTGACCCACTCAACTTTTTATATTACAGGTAATGGAACAAGAGCATAGTTGGACGATGATGATGGATTTGGATTATAGGCCAATAGATATAAATAACTGGTGTAAGGCCTATATGGTATTGTTTATGCTTTTGGTCTGTATCGGAACATGACATCCCGAGGTTTTGATATATAATGAAAATATATATTTCTTTAAGAAATGTTTTGATAAATTTTTATCATGTTTTGATTTGGGGAACAAATTCCACAATATCTTTTAAAAAGATTACTCTGATTTTATTTTAAAAGTATAAACTAAATCGGTCTTTTCTGGCCGAGAAAATTGGGGATGTCATAGATAGCTCCGTACCGGAGTACATATCAGTATTCCATCTTGGGATGACCAAAAATGGTGGGTCCCGATTTGGCAATTATTAATGGTATGTCTGGTCATCTCCCAGAGTAGGATGACAACACTTGACCATTCTAGGCGGTCTGGTGAATTACGTTGCTAGTATAGGTTCATAACATACAAACGTAGATGAAAAGTAATATAATATTCATCAAAATACACTAACGGCTCATGTGCCTTTATGACTTACACTGGCCAAGGAAGCCCTTAGCTGTGTAGTCAAACCCTTTAAACGATTCATCAGGTAAGACCAAACTTCCTAATACTCGTGGAATAGGATCTGTGAGGACCAATTAGGATGGGTAGAGGGTTCTATAGATATATAAACCTTATCTATATTATTTGGTAACTGTTGGTTTTGCAAGTCTGATAATTAAGGAATATTGTCATGAAAATATTATAGGATTGAAATCTCTATGTATCTCACCCGGTTTCCCAACCTGACCCACTCAGTTTATATGCATCACAGGTATCAAAACTTAAGCTACTGGAACTTGATTAGGATGCTCAGTGATTATGAGATAGCATGTAATAGATTTCGGGACCATTAGATCTTTAGGATGTAACCTATGCTTCTGTATCGATTATGACATCCTTAGGATTTTATTGAGACAATCAAATGCACTCAAAATGTTTCAAATGTACTGGGAATTTCCGCATCAATGATAATATAATTTTAAAAGCATAAAGAAAAAGTTTTAATTGGTTCTGAAAATTAGAGGATGTCACAGTTGGTATCAGAGCATTAGTTTAAGCGAACTAGGAATAAGGATTTATTTCTAGACTTAAACTTACAATGCTAAGCGAAGATGGTGAGATAGGTGCCTAGAACATCTTAGGTTGTATACCTAAATAGACACATGCACTAGAATAATTTAGGGTAGATGCCTTAAATAACATAAGTGCTAAATAAGAAATTTTATATAGCATAACTTAGGTTGAATACCTTACCTGCTATACTATGCCCTATCATACTTTAGGAAGAGATGCCTTATATGCTAAATGGTATGTAACAGAGCGTATCTTAGGTGCTTACCTAGATAGTTATTAGTTGGAAAGTTAAGGTCTACTTCTGACCTAGAACCAAGAAACCTATGTGTTTAGGGTTCTAAGCGTATCATTACCGTATTAGAACTGGCATGTAACGTTTCAGAGTGAGAAGGAGGACTTATGCGTCTAAAACATGAATAAAATATTCCCTATCATAATAAACTCGCCTCTCGGTACACTGAACACCTGCTTTAGTGTATAGAACGTCATGGTGAGAACACGTAGTGGACTGAGGAATGGTAATGGAAACCAACAGACCGAGCCTTGTGTGATCGAGCGGGCACCTAAAGTCATGCCAGTGGTTGAACCCGTCATCATGGCAAGAATTCAAGCTCTGATTCGGGCAATGCTAGCAGAGGAAACTAGGGGAAAGAGGCACGATTAGGGTTTTCTCTGGACTGAGGGGATGGTGAGGGAGGCTAACAATGGCTCATAAGGTCTTTAAATAGGGTGCAAAACCCTGAAAATTAGGGTTTCATGTTCAGACCTCAACTCGTCGAGTTGGGGCCTTCTAACTCGTCGAGTAGACCTTAAAGATACGCGGCCATTTCAAACTCTACACGACGAGTTGGAGTCTCCCAAATTGTCGAGTTGCCCTGAAAATGAATATATATTAAGCTTTAAATTCATACCTGGGAATCGAGGTGTTACACCTCTCCCCACTTGAACTAGGCTTCATCCTCGAAGCCAGCTGCAGTGAACAAATTCGGATAATGCTCCCGCATCTCAGCCTCCGGCTCCCAAGTCCACTCGGATCCTTTCCGATGATGCCATTGTACCTTTACCAAAGGTATCTCCTTGTTGCGTAGGATCTTTACCTTTCTTTCCAAAACAGCCACCGACCTCTCAACATAGTTCAGGCGCTCGTCTACCTGAATATCATCCAATGACACAACCGCGTCCTCATCCAATATGCACTTTCGCAACTGCGAAACGTGAAATGTGCTATGGATCTGACTAAGCTCCCCCGGGAGATCCAGTCAATACGCCACCTTGCCAACCCTAGCTATAATCTGAAATGGCCTAATGTATCAGGGACGCAAATTTCCCCTCTTCCTGAAGTGGATCACACCCTTCCAGGGTGAGACCTTCAGTAACACCATGTCACCGACCTAAAACTCCAACTTAGATCGGAGCCGATCGGCGTAACTCTTCTGCCGACTCTTAGCAGTCTGCAACCGCTGCCTGATATGCTGAATCATCTCGGTAGTCTGCAGAACCACCTCCGTCCGACCCATCACTCTATGACCAACCTCGCCCCAACAGACTGGGGTATGACATCTCCGCCCATACAACAGCTCAAAAAGTGGAGCACCAATGCTGGAGTGAAAGTTGTTGTTGTAGGAGAACTCTGCAAGGGGTAGGTAGGAGTCCCAGCTCCCACCAAAATCAATGACGCAGGCCATCAACATTTCCTTGAGGGTCTGAAAGGTCCGCTCGCTCTGGCCGTCGGTCTACGGATGATAAGTTGTGCTAAAATGCAGCCTCGTGCCCAGTTCCTCATGGAACTTCTGCCAAAAACGGGAGGTGAATCGAACATCACGGTCTGAGACAATAGAGACCGGCACCCCGTGGCGAGCAACGATCTCGCGGATTTACACATCAGCCGACGAACTCTCCCGAATTTCCAGAAAATGGGCGCTATTAGTTAATCGATCAACAATGACCCATATAGCATCATGTCCCTTCGTCGTCCTCGGCAACTTGGTGATAAAGACCATCGTGATCTGCTCCCATTTCCACATGGGAACCTCCAGAGACTGCAGCTTGCCATGCGGCCTCTGATGCTCAACCTTGACCATCCTGCAGGTCAAGCACCTCTCGGCGTACCAAGCGATCTCTCTCTTCATGAAGGGCCACTAGTAACTCATACTCAGATACCGGTACATCTTGGTGGCCCCTGGGTGAATAGAGAAACGAGACTTATGAGCCTCCTTCAGCACGATCTATCTAACCCCGCCAGACATCAGAACCCACACCCGACCGCAGCGGGTCAACAATCCACGACTGTCCTGCACAAATCTGATGATCTTGCCCCTAATCCTCTCAATTTTCCAATTCTCCTGCCGTACATCCTCAGCCTGAGCTACTCTGATCAATCCCACAAGTAGAAAGTCCACAGAAATCCTCATACATGATGTCGGAACAGAAGATCCAGCCGACTTGCGGCTCAAGGCATCTGCCATAATGTTCGATTTACATGGATGGTAAAGGATCTCGAAATCATAGTCCTTAACTACGTCCAGCCACCTGTGCTGCCTCATGTTCAGGTTCGGTTGATCCATGATATGTCTCAAGCTCTTGTGATCTGGTAGTGTTGAACTGGTAATATCAATCCCAACTTACAGCTCCAACTCAACTGCCTACAATCACCAAGTGACTAACCTCATCAAAATCCCGTAATACCTGAAATACCCTCAAGGTCAAACTTGGTCAACCATGGTCAAAGTCAGAGTCAACAGTCAAGGTCAATAGTCAAGGTCAACAGTCCATGTTGACCTTACTCGTCGAGTGCATCTTCTGACTCGTCGAGTTCCTTCATGTCTCAGAAAATCGTGAGAAGCTCGAGGCAAGTCGCCGAGTTACCAGAGCAAATCGTTGAGTTCTTCAGCATCCAGAAGGCGGGAAAACCCTAACCAGAACGTCGAGTTGGCAGGGCAACTCGTCGAGTTTTCCTAGCCTTAATGCATTCAGACACTTCCAAGCAAAACCAAGGCCCCAAACTATAGATCTGGTCCCTTAGGACTGAAATACCACGTAAAGTTGACAGCTTTACGTCCATGCATGGCATCATGAGGGCTAAATCACTTAAACAAGGCTTATCAAGGGAATTATAGCATGAAGGAGGGCCAAGACTTGATAAAGTTGGTGATTTTAAGTCCGTGGAGGCCATGAGATGTCCAGATCTGAAACCATGGCTTCATAACATGCTCAAATCAAAGAATGGTCCCAAAATAAGCTAATAATTGCCATAAACTTTCAAAAGAAGAGATCTAGCAAAGGGATGATCGAGATAACGACTTTATACCTCCAAATGGTTACAACAACAATGAAAATACCGGATCTAAAGCTTCTCCTTTCAACTTTGCACCACCAACTTCACACTCCTTCAAGAAAACCACTAAAGAATACTCTTTAGGCTCTCACACACTCAAAATGGGGAAAGATGCACAATTAGGGTTTTCTATGGACTGAGGGGACGGTGTGTAACATCGAAAATTTCCAAACAAATTTTTCGTTTTAAATTCATATAAATCGCATAATGCATTTCACAAAATCTGATTTATTTAATTTACAAAACGCATCTCCATAATTGTTTGTTTAATAATCCAGGATCCTCAAAACATAACTCTTTCTCTGGTGTGTACAATCGAGCCGGTGCCTTCCCGCGATCCTGAGAAAACCTGAAATACATAACACATAACACAGTAAGCACGAAGCTTAGGGAGTTCCCCAAAATACCACACACATATCAGTAGCCTCCTATGGCGATACTCAGATAAGACCCTCCGGTCAATGTGTCTCAGTGGGACCCTCCGGTCCCATAACTCAGGTGGACCCTCCGGTCCTAACTCAATAAGCTCATAATAACAATACTCAACATAAATCACAGAGACATAATGCAGAATATCACAATAGACAATAAGCACATAAGACATCTCAGTCCCACACGGATACCACTCATGGTAAGTATAGTGAGAAGATTCACCTCGGGTGACGAACAACTGCTATAGACGCTGCTGCTACACACCGGCCACTCACTCTGTGCCAAACCCACAATTATCCCAATTAGGAACTAAGTCCAAAACTCTCACTAATTAGGTCTAAAGGTAGTCCACTAACCAGCCCATCAAAGACCTAAAACCCATTGAGTCCACCAAGGCCCAATAATAGATGGGCTCTCCCAAGGCCCAATTCTCAATCTAAATGGTAAGCCCAACTCAAGGGCCCAAAGCACAATATAATGTTTCTCTGCTCAAAGTCTCTAATACACAAGCCCAAACATCCAGGCCCAATCCCTAAGTCCCATTAAAAGATCTAACCCAAAAGCCCACAGAAGGTTACGCGGGGCGTACCTCCCTTGGTACGCTCAGCGTACACTAGCATCCACGAATCTGATCGGGGACCTCAACCCAGTACGCGGGGTGTACTGGAATTACGCTGGGCGTATGCCCAGTTATGCTTAATCCATTCTCTTGGTCTTAACCCGTTAAGACCTTAGCTCATTTCTCAGATCTGGGCTCCCTAATGGATCTTACTCCATAAAGTCAGGGACTTTAAGCCTTTGCATGGCTGATAAAGTCACAAACACCCAAAAATCTCATTCTCTTGATTAAAAATACTCATATCTCATGCATGAGGTGGTTCCCACGTCCAAGACCTCATTTTTATGGATCCTCTTCACTAGAAGCCCTTATAAGGACAGATATTAGGCTCTGGAGTGCAACAACTCATAAAGCTTCAAGCTTTGGGGCCAAAAACCCTAAAATGGACCATATTATGCACAAATCAAAAAGGATGAGAAAGCTCTAAGCTTTATACCTTAAAATGATGCTCCATCTACAGGAAAGCTCAGATCTAAAGCCTTGACTCCAACTCTATTCTCTTCCATGCTCCATCTTCACTCCAAAGGTCCCACAAAACACTTATAAACTCACAATGGTCACACATAAGCTCAAGAACGAGGATTAGGGTTTAGGGGGGGTTTATTGAATGAGGATGGTGGCCAGGAATGAGGCCATCTCATTCTTTATATAGGGACACTCCTCTTAATTAGGGTTTCCTTCTGTGCCTAGTACGCCCAGTGTACTAGGTGGCTCAGCTTAAATGTCACGTGCATGAGTACACTAAGCGTACACACACGTATGCCCAGCGTACTCTACTGCCAACAATTTCAACTAATGGACCTATGTTGCCAAATCATCAACTGTCATTGCTTCCTCGACATAACCCCAATTCCCACGAACCTCATACCCTCGGATAGGTGACGAGATGCCCTAAGCTCCTAGCAACTTATCACAACCCTGAGACTCCCTCTTGCTCGGTTGCAGCCCAGGAACCCTAATCACGGACGATCAGAAACAGGATGTTACAATTCTCCCCCCACTTGAAATAGATTTCGCCCTCGAAATCGCTCCTTATCAATACATAGATCGTACCGATAACCCGAAAAGCACCACCGAAAGGACCTCTTAACATACAACGATCTCTTCCAAAGTCACCTGATCCCAACAGGAACTCCCGACCCCGAAGAAGGACAGACCCATCTGCCGCTGCGGTACTCGATCTGACTCTTTCCGAACTAGAAAACTTTAGTGGTCTGTCTCCCTGTCAGACCATCCTCGCAAAATATCATGCTAATATCTCATTGATTAACAGACTCTAAGAACACTATACTCACTTGGAAGTATCCTCTGACACCCATAGACATAAGCCCCAGCTTCCTCTCAGATTTCCCCATCAATACTGAGCACCAGGTCAGCTCCTGACCTAAAAGATGAACCTCCAAAGGTTACTCATGGCAAACCAAAATGTCTCACCAACTTCCTTATCACGATAGCTATCTCGGCTCATCGCGACACACAAGTCATGAAGTTCTCTTTACCCCAAGCGAATGCTACAACTCATATGAAATCGTCTCGCTTCCGACCTTTGTCATCTACCACCCACTGGTTCCATGCGTCTCGCGAGTATTCTCATACCCACGAATTTGACCCACTCCGGTCTAAGAAATTAGGTGAAGATCAATATCCCTCAAAATGACACCCATCTACAAAACCGAAACCTCATCTCACCTACTCAACACACGAATGAATCCAGACTCAAGCTCGAGAGTCTGATTCAACAGCAGACTTGGAACCACTCAATTCCAATCTGGTATTCAACTCATGACCCAAGATTCGCGAATTTAAGCACACCTTCTCCCCAATTCCTTCCGATTACGATAATCCCCACTCACCTGCGATATATCAATTCCCAACTGACACGGAGACCCCCGTCTCGCCCCTGGTTCGGAAACCAGGCTCCCGAAGACTCAAACGATAAGGCTACCCAAGCCCAAGAACTCCTCTGCGCCATACTCTGACTAGCGAATACTACATCACCCCCCGCAATATCACGATACTCTCTCGCTGACTCACTGATGCTACGGATCCCCGTAGTCTTACAATACTCTTTCTCTAATTCACGTATGTTACGGCTCCCCGCAGTCACACGATACACTCCCTCTATGACTAGTGAATACCACGGCTCCCCGCAGTATCACGATACCCTCTCTCTGACTCACGTATGTTGCGACTCTCCGCAGTCACACGATACCCTTTCTCTTACTGACTCATGGATGCTACTGCTCCCCGTAGTCTTACAACACCCTCTTACTCACTGACTCGCCATGGGCTCACTCCCTGGTTTTTCCCCGATAATCCCAAGTGATTACCCCCACTCGGATCCGCTTGCTCTCGTATCACCTCATAATCTCATCAAGTCATCACCACACTGAGTTCACTAACTCATGCTCTGCAACCCAACATAGATAAGTGCATACACCCACTCAGTTTATGCACCACCACTTCCTGATGTAAGTTCTCGTAGGCAAGGCACTTTCCTTCGCACGATTATACCCTTAGACAATCCGACTCTGACGATAATTAACCGAGGGGTTCCCACTGGAATAAAAGTCACTCGGTACTCCGCTCGCCGTCCCACAACTCGAGTCTCAACATGACCAAAAATTGGGACATCATACATGGGTACCTCGGTACACCATCACTACATCTCACGATGTCTTGCCTCAACCACTGATCTTCCACTCACACAACTCGAAATCTCGAAATACCCCAATATCACAAATTAAAGCACGGAGACATCGCCAATGACTGAAAACACGTTGACAAAAATCTGAAGCTCCATTCTCTACTAATCACCACCCATACAAAACTACTCATACTGACTCTGAAATTAGTTGACAACTCAATTGCTGCCCCTTCTAGAGTGTAGATCACAATCCATATCGATGCCCACAAATCTTAGCAATTGCCCCCTGAACTCAGCGACTCAATCGCCTCGAACTCAACATTTGCAAACCCGAAAATCCCTGGCCACAATAAATTCTCTAACCAATGGCCACCTGTCGTGGATTCACTCATCCTTTCTTAAGCACATACACGTACATCATACCACCTTGCACCTCGCTTCATCCACCAATAACCATGATTTCCTGTGTCCGCACCACAGATCTCCATAACCAGCTCTCAAACAGAACCTGAACAAATCTCTGATCCTCTTAATAAAATAGTCAGTCCTCCCCCACTCAGGGTTCGACCCATCACCAATTGGCATACCCACTGTCTACTCCACAGACTGTTCCACCGGGTACATCACACTTAACTCTTGGAATGTACCACGTAGTTGCATCAATGATCTTCCCTATGGAAGCCAAACAACTCCAAATATCCCGTAACTCAGGCAAAAATCTTGAAATCCTCTCGACGTGACTGCCTCTAGTCATCTCGAAGCCTCAGACTGACACACCGTCGGGTACCCCAACTGTTCCAAAATAATCCTGACTCTCGGTCCGGAAATAATGCACTACCACACACCTCGTCTCCGACTCCTCGACCAGCCTCCCAACAAAGGAATAATCATCAAAGCACAAGACCTCACTCCCACAGCCGATATATAGCATAACAACGAGGGTCACCACCCCAGTATACTCCTCTTGATCACTTGATACCGCTGCTAAAAGCATGCCTGACCCGACTAAGGCATCTTTTGTCCTCCTCTCGGTCTCCACTAATCGCTCTCTCGTGGTATAAGGAATACCTCGCAACAAACATATTGCCCAAATACTCTAGTGAAAAGGTTGTAACCCTATGCTACCCCACGGGGTTTACCTCCAACTCTGAAACCGGAAGCTCAACATCTCGTTTTGCTTCTCCCAGGAAACGGGAACAACGTAACTCTTGTCACAGAAAGTGACATCTCAACTATCGACTGATTGCTCAATTCAGTCCGCAATTCTCCATAAAGTCTCATCTCTACTCATCCCTGTGTCTTGCGACTCCAACTGGCATCTCACCAAAAAAATCTCTCGGAAACTAACTCGATTCCTTCTCCAGGAATGCTCCAATAAAACTCTCTCGACATGGCCCTCTAGCCTCACACTCTATCACAACTGATCTCAGTCTGATCAATCACAACGGAAAAACTGGCAAACCAGAAACACTAACCGCCACGAATCATGGCACTCGAACCAAGTGGTCACCTCTCAAGCTTCTATGAATCATGGTACCCGAACCATGTTATCTTCTCTCGATCTGCTACGAATCATGGCACTCGAACCATGTTCTCTCTCTTCTCAATCTGCTACTTAAAACTTCTGGAATTCTCCCTGCTTCGAGTATGGGTCCTCTGCTTTCAGTAGTACGGGCCCATACTACCTGCCACATCTACCCATACTTTCCACACGGATCGTCCCAGATTTCCTAAGTAGCTGCTCAACCTTACCTATCACCAATCCCGTTATACCTGGTCGCTCTCCAACGAATACTCTCCTCTATCAGCGTACTCATATGACTAAGGGCTCTCCCGAGGCTATTCCTAGGTTCTCACACTTCTCTGCCATCAGCTGCTTAAGAATTCATTATGATGCCAGTCATCTACTTCCTGAATATCGTCATATTCACTTAGTAGCTGACTCCCATCATCAAGAGTTCCACAAAGCACGAAGCAAGCAGCATTTGGGTATCAAATAATCTCTACCAACACGTAAAACCACTCTAGGTTACAACTACACTTGCTCTACTTGCACTCAAAAGGTGTCACCGAACTCAAGCAACTTTACCCCTTGCGGGTATCTAACTAATCTCTCAGTAGGCTCCTCCGATGCTCATCTAGGTATCTCTCCTAGATTACTCCTCTACTCAAAGCTCTCTCTCTCTCTAAAAGATTCCTGCTGGATACTCTTACTCCGCACATACTCAAAGCACATCACAGATAGCAAAATTCCTAGGCTAAGGCATCACAAATCAGGCAACTCTAGCCCTAAGATATGAAATACCTAGCCTATCTTCTAGCATGCATCACTAATATCTTAATAATAACTCATAACACAAATAAGTAAGGGTATTTTGGGAAATCACCATTCGGGCACTGACTGATTGTACACACTGCTCCTTCTTGTTTTTATCTTAGAAACTCTTGCTCGTTTTAGAAAAATCATTTCTTTTGAAATTTTTTCTCAATTCCTCAGTTTGAGTCCAGATATACCCGAAGGTGCATCCGAATCCCTCAAACCAAGGCTCTGATACCAACTTATAACACCGAAAATTTCCAAACAAATTTTTCGTTTTAAATTCATATAAATCTCATAACGCATTTCACAAAATCTCATTTATTTAATTTACAAAACACATCTCCATAATTGTTTGTTTAATAATCCAGGATCCTCAAAACATAACTCTTTCTCTGGTGTGTACAATCGAGTCGGTGCCTTCCCGCAATCCTGAGAAAACCTGAAACACATAACACATAACACGGTAAGCACGACGCTTAGTGAGTTTCCCAAAATACCACACACATCTCAGTAGTCTCTCATGGCTATACTTAGATAAGACCCTCCGGTAAATGTGTCTCAGTTGGACCCTCCGGTCCCATAACTCAGGTGGACCCTCCGGTCCTAACTCAATAAGCTCATAATAACAATACTCAGCATAAATCACAGAGACATAATGCAGAATATCACATTACACAATAAGCACATAAGACATCTCAGTCACAAAAGGATACCACTCATGGTAAGTATAGTGAGAAGACTCACCTCGGGTGACGAACAGCTCCTATAGACGTTGCTGCTACGCACCGGCCACTGACTCTGTGCCAAACCCACAATTATCCCAATTAGGAACTAGGTCCAAAACTCTCACTCATTAGGTCTAAAGGTAGTACACTAACCATCCCATCAAAGACCTAAAACCCATTGGGTCCACCAAGGCCCAATAATAGATGGGCTCTCCCAAGGCCCAATTCTCAATCTAAATGGTAAGCCCAACTCAAGGACCCAAAGCACAATATAATATTTCTCTGCTCAAAGTCTCTAATACACAAGCCCAAGCATCCAGGCCCAATCCCTAAGGCCCATTAAAAGATCTAACCCAAAAGCCCACAGAAAGTTACGCGGGGCGTACCTCCCTTGGTACGCTCAGCGTACACTAGCATGCACGAATCTGATCGGGGACCTCAACTTAGTACGCGGGGCGTACTGGAAGTACGCTGGGTGTACGCCCAGTTATGCTTAATCCATTCTTTTGGTCTTAATCCGTTAAGACCTTAGCTCATTTCTCAAATCTGGGCTCCCTAATGGCTCTTACTCCATAAAGTCAGGGACTTTAAGCCTTTGCATGGATGATAAAGTAACAAACACCCAAAACTCTCATTCTCGTGATTAAAAATACTCATATCTCATGCATGAGATGGTTCCCACATCCAAGACCTCATTTTTATGGATCCTCTTCACTAGAAACCCTTATAAGGACAGATATTAGGCTCTGGAGTGCAACAACTCATAAAGCTTCAAGCTTTGGGACCAAAAACCCTAAAATGGACCATATTATGCACAAATCAAAAAGGATGAGAAAGCTCTAAGATTTATACCTTAAAATGATGCTCCATCCACTGGAAAGCTCAAATCTAAAGCCTTGACTCCAACTCTATTCTCTTCGATGCTCCATCTTCACTCCAAAGGTCCCACAAAACACTTATAAACTCACAATGGTCACACACAAGCTCAAGAACGAGGATTAGGGTTTAGGGGGGTTTATTGAATGAGGATGGTGGCCAGGAATGAGGCCATCTCATTCTTTATATAGGGACACTTATCTTAATTAGGGTTTCCTTCTGTGCCTAGTACGCCCAGCGTACCCTCTGGTATGCCCAGCGTACTAGGTGGCTCAGCTTAAATGCCACGCGCATGAGTACGCTAAGCGTACACACACGTACGCCCAGCGTACTCCGCTGCCAACAATTTCAACTAAGGGACTTATCTTGCCAAATCATCAACTGTCATTGCTTCCTCGACATAACCCCAGTTCCCACGAACCTCATACCCTCGGATAGGTGATGAGATGCCCTAATCACGAACCTCATGCCAAATCATCAACTGTCATTGCTTCCTCGACACAACCCCGAGACTCCCTCTTGCTCGGTTGCAGCCCAGGAACCCTAATCACGGACGATCAGAAACAGGATGTTACACGGTGAGGGAGGCTAACAATGGGTCATAAGGTCTTTAAATAGGGTGCAAAACCCTGAAAATTAGGGTTTCATGTTAATCCCTCAACTCGTCGAGTTGGGGTATTCTAACTCGTCGAGTAGACCTTAAAGATACGTGGCCATTTAAAACTCTACACGACGAGTTGGAGCCTCCCAACTCGTCGAGTTGCCCTGAAAATGAATATATATTAAGCTTTAAATTCATACCTGGGAATCGGGGTGTTACAAAATTCCAAAACCTGAAGAAAGGAGAGTTGAGTGTTAGCCAGTACGGTGCAACCTTTCTAGAAAAAGATGGAGCTATTTCTTTACCTAACTCCTATTGAACTCTCCAAGGTAGATAAATTCGCTAATGGTCTACCAACGGGTTTCAGTCTAATGGTAAAACTAGAAACTACCTTAGAAACAGCCATCCAAGTTGACAAATCCTTGGAAGTCATAGCCAAGGGGATAACCAACGACAAAGCAAAAGTTGGAAGAAAAAGGAAGAATGGAGAATCCTCGAAATCCAATAAAAGGAATAGGTTGGTAGAACCTGTCCAGCGGCATGAAGCCTGGGGAAAATAATAAGGCGAAATGGTGTAAAGAATGCAGGAAAAGTCATTTCGAACAATGCAAGGAAATTAGCATACTATAAGCGTGGAAGAACTATTCATTATTCCAACAACTATATGTACAACAATATGATATGTTACGCATGTGGAGGTAACTGACATATTTCACAGGATTGCCAAACAAAGAAAGATACTGCACTAGCACTGCGGATGACTCTTAGGACTGTAAAATAGGAAACAAACATTGCTTCGGGGAGTCAATAGAAGGAAGTTGCCTATTTACAAAGTTAGAGACATAGAGTGGTCGTTCCACTTAGATAGTGTTGTAGTATGTAGCCTGATATATGAGGCATAGAGTATAATAAACGTTGAATATGATTGTAATCATTTTAGAAGTTATAAAAATCTCTAATTATGTTATACTACTTAATTGGCTATGTGATTTAGTCCTTGTAAGGTGACTTGGAAAACTGCGAGATAGTTTTTGAGAAGAGTATGAGTATGTGTGAAAGCTAGTATAGGCCTATACTACCGGAAGCACAGGGCTCGCACTTGGATCAGGATAGGTCGCAAGGTTACCCACAAACTAGTATCCGAGTCAAGTTTATTCATTTATGCCATTAACTTTGTTTCGGTAATGACTAAGGAGACAATTTTCATTCTGACCATGATGGTCATATAGAACCAAGTCTGAATAGTTTAAAATTTTCGAAGTAAGTTGATTGTCCACCTAGTAACTAAACCTAGTTGATAGATCGGAGGAAGAGATCAAGGAAATCGAAAGAAAGATTGCAGCCTTCGTTAAAACCAAGAAACCGGTAGCTAGAAATGCTACTTGATATAATGTGGTTGTGCCACATTAGAACATGAAGGAAGGTATCCTCGGTAGTAGGAATTTTAGAGACAAAAGTCATGTTCAACGTGCATCGCATGCACCACACAATAGAAAGTAATTAGAATGTGACCAATTGGTCTGTTACTGTAGCAGGAGTAAAGACCTCATCTTAGGCCGAGTATTTACCAAAAATTCGAGAAGGAGCAGGAGCATCTAATAAAGATCGAATTTATGACTTAAAAATCTGGACTGGAGGTCCAAAATTAAGATACAAGTGCGAGATAAGTACCGCCAACAGAAGTCCAGAAGTTTGATACTCGTTGGGAAAATCACAACAATGGTGATTTTTATAAAAGGGATACACATAAGGACGTCAGTATTATGTCAGTATCCGATTACTTTAGTTATAACCAATTGAAGCATGACAAGGTTAATCTTCTTAGAAAGGAGGAAGAGAAAATATGGAGTCCAACAACCGTCGTTGCTGCTAATATTACGACCCTCATCTGCCATCTGGTACACGTGTGTGTTGGTAGAACAATCTAATCACTTGTCATAATCTTGATCGTACTACATTGGGTCTTACGAGATGATCACTCGTTATAAGCATAAGGAGAAATACTACATTGAAACTATTATAGTCATCATAATAATCAGGATTTTCTTTCAAGAAGAAAGAAAACTGCCAATCATAGAGAAAAAGCCAGCATGGGCTTTGGTTGATTGTATGTAGCAAGAAAGCGAGAGTCCGAACCCAAGAAGGGAAGACCCAAAGTGCAAAAGGTGACTCAACTTCGGGTTTTACATCAAAATACAGAAGAGTTGCATCACCAGAAGCTAATAAAATGAGTTATTAGCTTCGATACCTATTTAAATGGACGTTTTGGTTGGAAAGTAAGTAAACAACATCGTGAGGGAACTTGAAACCTTTACATGCGCCTATACGTAAATGAAACGTTCTCACCTTAGATCTTAATATCAAGTGTCTGTGGTTATGTAGAATCACGATATAACGTAGGTCAGAATCGACCAAGCAACAAAAGTATACCTTCCTAGGTATCAGACATAGGGAATTGGTCCATACAGAACGATCCATAGACTCATTGTCAAAATAAATAAGAGGTGTTTAGATTTGGGACCATTCTTAGATCTTCATAATACTTATTGATAACGATAACGTGAATATGGTATAGTCGCAAGTCAAAACCCCAAAGGGAGGCACGGAACAGTTAGGTTCATAGACCTTGTTATGGATAAGAAGATATAGTTTTGTAAAGAACTCGTCGAGATTATGGAACTTAGATAAACCCTAATAGAGTTAATGGTATTGAATTAGGTCGACAGACTGTTAAGTGGTCATAAAGGAACCTAAAATTTTGTGTCTAACACAAAAGGAAATGGCTAGCATAGTACTGTGAGGAAACAAGTACAAAGGAAACTCATTGCTTGAGGATTGAGAGACGACTTGGGAATTGTTATTCAACGCCATTTGCTGATGATTATGGGACGTAATCATCCTAATGGAGAGATAATTGTAACGCCCTGCAACATCGGGCTAGAGATTTAAGATATAATAGATAATATTTATAATATAAATCCTCGATTAGGATTATCATTAGTCGTGTGAGTTGCAGACTACATATTATAAAATCATTCCAATGATTTATCGATAAACTATGAAATGGCAATCTCGATAGAAGATTATTTAGGACAAATAATCTTGACAAAAAATGTAAGAGTTACGATATGAATCCCGTACATATAAAGTGCACTCAAATCTGACTTCGGATGCAGAAGTCATGGACCTCCGAAGTTTCACGATCAATCATTGTACCGTAAATAGTGAATTAGAGATAGTTTGCTTATTAGCCTGATTAATCTATACAAAAGTCGTAGTAGTCGTAAAACCAAGAACATACATATAAAAAACGCTCAAATCTGACTTCAGAAGAGAAAGTTATGATTTTTCAAAGTTTCAGTGCGACAGTGGGCAACACTAATATCAACTTTTAGATCGTTTGATTGTTAGCCGAAACAATCTAAACGAGAATCGAAGATCTCGTTAATAAGACCAGAAAATATACAGTCGAGAACGGATGTCGGACGAGAGAATTATGAATTTTTAACGGACTTTAAGAGTCTAAGCCTGTTAAAAATATAGCTTTAAAATAAATTCAAAATTAGCCAAACGATTTAAAATGAAAGTTGTAGATCTCATTGATAGCTACGCCTGGATATAAAACTCGTCGAAAACGGAGCTCGTATGAGCAAGTTATGAATTTTCTAAGAAAACATAAATTCTCGCGTCTAGCCGCGCGCACAGACAGCATGCGAGGCGCACACTGCCACATCACCCAGAACGCAACACATGGAACCACGCAGAAAGCGACACATCACCTTGTTCCGACCAGATGCACGATGCGCACTTGATCTATGTGCGACGTGTACTCGAAATTCAACAATATAAACCTTCGATCTTAAGCTCATTTCTTCATCCCTTTACTCCAATTCTCTATAGATCTCTTGACATCCTTACTCCCTTTTACTCCCGAGATTTCGACCACTTCGGGGAAGCCCTACGGTGTTAGATAGCAGCTGAATAGAAGCTCCTAGATCAGATTTTTGCCCACGTAATTCCCTATTTTCACTAGATTACTCTGTATGTTAAGATACACTTATTTTATCTAAGAGTAACTTTTAATTATAGTCATAGTCGTTATTATGAACCTATAATTAATATTTATCAGTGATTCCAAGTCATTATAATGATTGATATACTTACGGGAGTGATGTGTAGGCTGGATTTAGTGAGGTGTTCAAAGTGGGATTTCCAAACAGTATACTCTGTATAACAAACGGACCTACCACCGATATGATTCTACCTGGTTATTCCTTACTTGATAGATCTTCATGTAGAAATTGAGATTATTGAGGAATCTAGACTATCATTAAATAGTCGTCAAGATTATGAAACTAGACTAAGGCTTAGTGCTTCATACGTCTAGGTCTCTTTGGAAGTGCGAAACGAAGCGCTGCCGAACTAGCCAGTCACCCATTTTATCAAGTTAGTGCATAGTACCTTTCATGAACATGATTTAATACAAGTATCAATTAAAGTAGTAAATATTTTTTGGAAGAAGTATATGAATTATATGCTTATTATTTGCATTATATGTTAATATATATATATATATATATATATATATATTATTTTATGTATTTGGGTATGTTTTACGTATTTATGTATTTTTTTTTACTTCAAGTTTCATTATAAATTCTTCCATTCTTTCTTGAATTCAGTTTGTTCGTGAGCAAAGTTTACGGATATCTTTTTCGTTTGTTCATCAATAAATTGAATTCAAGAAAAAAAAAGAATTTGCATACAAAAATATCGTTGATTGTTAAAGATCGTCATCGAAAATATGTAAAATTACGTTTATATGTCATCTATCATGCCACATGTCAACCTATTAATTCTCCATTTCAAATTTAAAATATTAATTTTTTCACTCTAATTCTTCATTTTAAATTTCAAATTTAAAACTTCACACTCTAATTACATTAAATTAATAACATTAGAATAAAAAATAAAATAAAATTAATATATATTATAAGGTGATATAATTTTATGTATTTATTTAAATCAACGATTATAATTTTATATAACTAAAAAATATTTCTTAATAATTTATTTGAAATAATTGATTAATAATTTAGAGTTTTTACTAGGAAAATTTAATTAATTTTATAACTGTGGTTCTCACGGATTATAAACTAATATATATATATATATATATATATATATATATATATATATATATATATATATATATATATATATATATATATATGGTTTTGTTAAAAAAAAGTTGTGCGTACATTCTTAACAATCTACTTTTTCTTTTCTTATTTTGGACACGTTAATACGCACCACACAAAGTTGATATTAATGAGATATCAACAACCAAAGTGTTTAGTTTAAAATAGATGTTTGAAAAACTAAAATAAGAAGAGTGAAAGTTTGAACTATTTTATGGATTGTGTCACGTGTAATGTTTATATGAAATAAATTTTATGTACTCTCGAGTTTTGTATACAAATGCCATACAAAATTTATTAAAAAAAAAAGTCGTATATCGATTTTTGCATGATTTTTTTCGATGACTCTTGTCTTTTCGACTTACTAAATAAGATGAGGTGTGCATTTAATAGTCTCGCTTTTAATGAAAGTGCTTATATACGACCAAAGAATCCAAAGAACGCTCTAATCACAACATGCATCTTCATCGCTTCAACTTTCTTCAACCTAGCATCATTTCCAACCCCGAACATGTCTTCAATACGGAAACTCTCACAACCAAAGAGCTAGGTGAGCGCTCAACTCTCTACTCTAACATTCAAGAAACAAGTGACGTTTTGTCTACTTGTAAATGTTGCAAAGCGTGCACAAAGTGGATTGAATCTCCATTCCTCTATGCACCAAATTAACTTTAGTTTGAATCCTTCTTAATCTTAGTCTCTACACAAACATGTTTATCTTTTCTAGAACCTCCTTACACTAACCAATTTTGGACCGATTAATATCCAATAACATTGAACATATTATTTTCTGAGAGAAAACACCTTATAAATCTCACCAACTTCAAGCTCGTGCTTCCAATTATCATTATTGGTGTTGTCACTGTTCGGCAGCTCTAAAACAAACTATTTGTAACACCCGGATTTTCAGTTATTATTCTTTTACTTTTGAAGAATTGGATTTTTGGGAATTGTCCCATCCGTGGTGTGGTGTATATGTTACCACGGTGTGGTGATGCCACGTCACCGCGACACAGTTTCATTTAATTATCGCGATGTGATGCCTCATGTTGCACAAAACTCTAAGTTTTCGTCTTTGCGTCCTATATAAGGAATATGGGGGCTAGGGTTTTGACCACCCTCAGCCTCCATCACCTCCAAAAGATTCCTTCAAAAACCCTAGCCTGTCCCTTTGATATCTTGAGTTACTTTTGGTGTTGTTGGGCTTTTGAAAGTTGAAGGAAGATCTTTTTGAGCAAGGAATCATCAAGAAAACCCACCTTCATCTTCTTGAGAACATTCTGGACCTTTGTAAGTCTCCAAGTTCTCATATTTGTGGTTCGTTCGTTATATATCTAGGAAAAGGAGCTTATTTCTCCATGTTCGGTTCATTTGAGTGGTTGGCTTTGATAAAGTTTGCAACTTTATCTTTCGTCGAGGTCCCATGAGCAACATATGTTATAAATCTAGTTTTTTAGTTTGTTTTAAAGCCATGCATCAATTTTAACCTCCTTTCCTTACCTTTTGACCTAACGTGGGTGTGACATGCATTGAACATGCATGTTGACAAAGCAAGGATTTTTATGGATCATCTGAGTTCTTAGAATCTTTCTGAGGTAAGGACTTAACTAATTAATGTCTTAATCCATTAAGTTATTTTGAAGCATCTCCGCAGCGCGGTGACGGGATTCACTATACGCCTGTTGTGTCAGGTAGCTGCCACGGCGCGCTCAATGGTTGGCCACAGTGCGGTGGCTGATCGTTGACTTTGATCGATGACCATTGACTTTTGACCAATGTGACTTTTGGTCAAACATTGGAGATATTTTGAGTTATAGCCTGAGGATTGGTTTGTAGTTGCTTTAGGAGCCTTGTGTAGCTGATTCTGTAGGATTTCGAGTCGGGGATTCAACTCATGATTAGGTGAGTTTTCTCACAATACTATGTAGGGAATTAGGTGTCATTATATGCTAAATTGTTTGTGTGACTTTTTCATAAAATATTGTGGTGGGAGCACAACACTCGTATGAAAGACTATGGTTGGATCACAACACTTTCATGGAAGACCATGGCGGGAAAGACTGCAGCGGGGATGTAGCAATGGAAGTGACTGTAAAACTATGGTGGGATCATAGCATGCATATGGGTTGAAATATACCCCTAGGGTGGTGCCCACTATTATGTATGGTATGTGGTATTTTAGGGAACTTACTAAGATTTATGCTTACGGTTTATATTTAAATGATTCAGGTACTTCCAGTAGCAGGGGAAAGGAGCCATCCTGATTACGTTGCATCCACCAATGAATTCCACTATGAGATTTTGGGATTACTCTGATATTTGTACGAAAACAATGTACTTATGTTTTTGATTATTGGATTTATGAAGTATAGGGAATGGTTTTATCTACTTTAAAAAATGAAAATTTTTCCTTTCTAGTCGGATCACTCCAAGAGCTCCTAAATTCCTGATCACCTCTTTCCAAATACCATCAGGCCTTCTTTAAATTGCCACCATCATTTGATAAGAAGCATAATATAGATGTTCTAAGACTTACAATATTGATGCCTCATTTATCTTTTCTATTGATTGAATTATTCCAAATAGCCCAAGTAATCTTCTGTTTATCCTTGCTCGCACCCTAAAAGAAACAATTAGGGATGCTTTCCAATTTTGATACCACTTTTTATGAGCTTTATATAGAGAAAAATATATGATCCAATACTTCTAAGGACCGGATTTCAAAGAATCATATGACCTCCCATAAAGGGCTTAAAGATTTACAAGAAAAAAAATTGTTAAAATTTTGTAATCAACGAGTTTCAAATAAAAATGCAAGACATCCTTTTTCCTACCGACATACCAAGGAATGTGAATGGGAAGGAACATTAACTAAAATTCATCTACCTATTCATATCAAAAATATCACCGGTGGAGACCTCGATTCCCATGACCTTGCTTTTTCTAGTGTTATCCTTTTTCCACTCTCCCAAAAAGATCACACCATCCGCATATTAGAAAAAGAAAGTGTTGAACCATTGTTAGCAAACTGACTACCGTTATAGGAAACTTTTTCCAAGGCTTCTTAAATAGAAACCTTTAGATCATTTGAAACTAAAAGTACAAGGAAACGAGAAAGTGGTTCCCCTTTCCTAACCCCTTTCTCCATCTTGGACTCCTTTTTAGGTGATCTGTAAACAAGAACATAGACTTTAGAGAGGAAACAATGGCCAGAATCTAAGATCTATATTTGTCCCTCAAACCCCACTTTTGTCATAGCACCTTCAAGAAAGTTAAAGTTAATGGACAGAAAAGTCTTACCTAAGTCCACATTTGAATAATAACAATGTAAGTTTCATTTGTTTTTCTTAAGTTTAATGGTCTTGATTAAACATTCATATTGTTGTATCTTGGAAGACATAAATCCAATAGATTAGTTATTTTCCATGTTTTCAGTTTCTATCATTCGACTTCGTTTATGTTAATCTGCTATAGTTTATAAGATTTTCATGTAACATATTCTTTATTTTAATTAAAATTCTAATCTTTCTTATAAAGTTTCAAAAATATGGAATAAGTACAAATTTTTCTTTTCTTAAAACACCCTACATTTTGGCCTTGTTCTGTTTAGACCTAAAACTTTTTTTTCAAAAAGGACCCAACATTTTCCTATTACTTGTTATTTCAGTCCCCTAAGCATGTTACCAACATGTAAATTGAGTTTTTCTTCCATAAAAGGGCCTACATTTTGTATTTTTTTCCTGTTTTAAACCTATTTTTGTCAAAAGAAACCCAAATTTAACCTATTCACTTATTTCATTACTGGAGTCAGTTACCAAGGGTAAAGCTATATCCCCTAACGTATCTGCATCCTAAGCATCAATCATCTAAAAGAATAACATATTCTAAACCACAGGTCTCGTTTGTTCTTCTTTTTCTTATACGACATATATGTCATCTATCTTATGTTAAACCTAGGTAACCTTATATCCTCTTGTCCTAATATTGTTTTCATAAGATTGAGTCTATTTTCAAATGTTGTCCTAAGGTTGAAAAGTAAGTTGTTCTTTTTATCCTTAAGTCCATTATGTCTCAAGTATTTATTAATCTTTTACAATGAGTACTAAGTTTTTTCGAAACTATATTCATGAAGTATCTCAGACGTTAGCTTCATATTGGAGGTTACAAAGCTAAAAAATAGTTAATATATGAGATCGTCCATGCATACATTTTCAAATAAATTCACTACTCATTGTAAAACATTGATAAATACTTGAGACAAAAGGGAGTTAAAGGTAAAAAAATAGTAAGTTACTTGCAAAGCTGTCCTAATTCACTATTAAAATAAACCTACCATCAAAACATTGAAAATAGCCTTGTGCCGACTCTTGAAAATGATGGGTTTGAGCCAAAACAACATCCTATGTGCTCATGCAAACCCTAAAGCTTGGATCTAGGTTTCTCTATTGTACATGCAATTCATCCAAGACTTAAGAACCCTAGATCTAGCATATATATTTCGAAAATAACATATGAAAACAGATCTAGATGATTACCTCTTCAACAATGGCTTGAATCTTCTTGTCTTGGAGCTTAGAGTCACAAATGTCACTCCTCTAATGGCTTACAAACACCACACAAGCAAGAGGATGATATTGGAGAGAGGGGAGAGGCACAATTTCGGCTATGGAACTCTCTAGGGTTTCAAGTGGCCGAAATATGATGCCCTAAGGGTTCTATTTATACTTGTGCTGCTAGGGTTTCAGTCAAAACCCTAATGGACAGCTTAGGCCTTAAGCAATCCAAGGAAGCTTCTGGAATAGGGACCTTATGGCTGAAATTAGGATGGACACATCCCTAATTTCATCCATGCCTAGTCCATAAGGCTTCTCAGCCCAATATCCAACAATCACACATTTGACAGTTTAAGTCCCCGTTATTTAATTAATATCTTTTAGCCACAGAATTAATTCTTAATTAATTCTTTGTCTAATATTAATTAAGCTATATGATTTCTCTTTTAATATATTATTCATATAATATATATTAATAAACCATAATAACCTCTCTCTTCATAAATCACCCTGTCAAGTTGCTCTGGTGAAGGCAACCCAAAAGGACCATGCACAATCGAGTCAAGTACATACCAAATATAGTTACAGGCTTAGACACTAATCCAAAAGTCTCCTACTTGGATAAGTCTAGTAACTACAAATGTGAGTATAATCTGATTAGTAATCGTAGCTCTCAAAGACGCTGTCGAACTCTGATCTTATCAGTAATCTGTCCTTTAGATAAGGGATCGTATAGTCCTCCGTTCTAGATATTATGCGGACAATTACATGGAACATAGTCATTCTTATTGTCCAGCAGTTTGTTTCTCGATCTCTGATTCGTCTGACATAGAACTTAATTGAACACATCAATTCAGTCCTGACCGGGCCCGCCACATAGGTCAAACCAAATTATCGAGGGGCCCAGATATCGCTTTTACCCTCTTAGGATAAAAGGAACAGATAAACTTCGACTTATATGCATTTACCATTCACTCATCAAATCATGCACAACAATGCGTTTTATAACATCAAGTTACTCATGCATTTACGCATTATCAATGCACAACCAACTTGCAAACAATAAACCATATATCTAGGTTTTAAGACCATATGATATTATCGTCTTGCGATCACTCGAGATAAATTCCATGAAGTGATTCCAGCAAGCGCGGGTCTAATCCAATGCTCAAAACCAATTCATAAGCACTCATGAACGTTGCAGCAAACCTTTTCTATGTCTAATACATTTTAGACAATCTACAAACCAATTCATGACAATCTTCTTTCATACCTACTCCCAAAGTATGAGCGACTGTGGAACATTCGAATAATCTCATTATTCAGGAAGTCAAAACATGCAAAGTGAAACAATAGGTAAATAATTAACATAAGATAGTAACTTTACTCATAAATAACACTCTTTTATTTAATCATCAAATGTTAATTACAATTTATCTATTACATGTTTCAAGGCTATCTAATCTAAACTAATATCGTCCTTCAGTCTGA
Organism: Lactuca virosa; assembly: GCF_052849685.1. NCBI lineage: Eukaryota > Viridiplantae > Streptophyta > Magnoliopsida > Asterales > Asteraceae > Lactuca > Lactuca virosa. The sequence continues at coordinate 51,339,171 of NC_136432.1, forward strand.
TGCTCCCAGCGTGCTGCAAGTGCTTAACCCTACTCAGTCCCTTCGTAGGGGCATCTGCTGGGTTATCTTCCGACGATACCCTCTTCACTACGAGGAGTCCTTCTTCTACCCGATGTCTAATGAAATGGAATTTCCTATCGATATGCCTGCATCTGCCATGATCCCTCGGTTCCTTGGTCAAGGCAACCGCTCCTTCATTATCACAGAAAATTTCCATTGGCTCCTTTATGGCTGGTACAACTCCAAGGTCTCCAATGAAGTTCTTCAACCATATTGCCTCCTTTGACGCTTCGCTCACCGCAATGTACTCTGATTCGCACGTTGAATCCGCTACGGTCTCCTGCTTGTAACTTTTCCAAGTCACTGCTCCTCCATTAAGGGTAAAGACCCAGCCCGACTGCGAACGGTAGTTGTCCCTGTCGGTCTGAAAACTGGCGTCACTATACCCTTGCACCCTTAAGTCATCACTCCCACCGAGGACTAGAAACCATTCCTTGATCCTCCGAAGGTACTTAAGAATATTCTTGACTGCGGTCCAATGTGCTTTGCCAGGGTTCCCTTGATATCTGTTGACCATGCTCAAAGCCAAGGCCACATCAGGGCGAGTACAAGTCATAGCATACATGATCGAGCCAACTGTGGAAGCGTAAGGTACTCGGCTCATCTCTGCTATCTCGACTTCGGTACTCGGACTTTGAGTCTTACTCAATTTGGCATTACTTTGGATTGGTAACTCCCCCTTCTTGGAATTCTCCATACTAAAACGTTTTAGTACCTTCTCTAAGTAAGTGTTCTGACTAAGTCCTATTAGTCTCTTACTTCTGTTTCTCACTATCCTTATTCCCAAAATATAGGTAGCCTCTCCGAGGTCCTTCATAGCGAAGCACTTCCCAAGCCAGGACTTGACTTCCTGCAAGGTTGGGATGTCGTTTCCTATGAGTAGTATGTCATCGACAGACAATACGAGGAAGCTAACTATACTCCATTTGGCTTTGACATATCCACATGATTCATCTTCGTTTTGCAGGAAGCCAAACTCTTTGACTTTCTCGTCAAAACAAAGATTCCATCTACGAGATGCTTCTTTCAATCCATAAATGGATTTCTCAAGCTTACACACTTTATTAGGATGTTTCGCATCAACAAAACCCTCTGGCAGATTCATGTAAACATCCTCAGCCAACTTCCCATTGAGGAAAGCGGTTTTGACGTCCTTCTGCTATATCTCATAGTCATGAAATGCAGCAATGGCCAGCATCACCCTAATAGACTTTATTTTCGCAACTGGTGAGAAGGTCTCATCATAGTCAACTCCGGGAGTTTGAGTAAAGCCCTTCGCAACCAATCGCACCTTATAAGTGTGCACATTCCCATCCATGTCGGTCTTCTTCTTGAAGATACATTTGTACCCGACCATCTTACGACCTGGCACATTGTAAACCAAATTCCAAACTTGGTTGTCATACATGGACTGAATCTCGCTGTCGATAGCCTATTTCCATTTCACAGACTCCGGGCCTGCCATGGCTTCCTTGTAGCTGTTAGGTTCATCTAAATTTACTAGTGTATTGTCACTAATAAACATATCACCTTCACTTGTTATATGAAAACCATATAACACAGGCAGAACACTAACTCTAATAGAACGTCTAAGAGGTAAGGATTCGTCAATCGGTTCAACCGGAGTTTCCTCCTCGGGTTGAGATCCAGTGGTAGAGGTTCCTTCATCGTTCGATTCTTGAAGCTCTTCAAGATCGATTTGCCTCCCACTGTCTCCTTGGCTTATGAGTTGTCGTTCTTGGAAAACCCCTCTCCTCGAAACGAAGACAACATTGTCACTCGGTCTGTAGAAGAAATATCCAAAGGACTTCTGCGGGTAGTCGATGAAAATACACCGCTCACTACGAGGTTTGAGCTTGTCGTGAGTCTCTCGTCTTACGAAAGCCTCGCAACCCCAAACCTTGATATGTGCCAACGAGGGAGCTTTCCCTGTCCACATCTCGTGAGGTGTTTTGGCAACCTTCTTTGTAGGGACTAAGTTAAGGATATGGGCGACAGTCTCTAAGGCATACCCCCAGAATGAGATAGGTAGTGAAGCACGACTCATCATGGAACGAACGATGTCCAGCAACGTTCGATTACGCCTTTCAGGCACACCATTCAACTGCGGTGTCCTGGGAGGTGTCAATTGCGAAACAATTCCGCATTCCTTGAGGTAATTGTGAAATTCAAGACTTAGGTACTCTCCACCTCGATCGGATCGAAGCATCTTGATTTTCCTTCCCAATTGATTCTCCACTTCTTGTTTGAACTCTTTGAACTTTTCAAAGGTTTCTGACTTATGCCTGATTAAGTAGATATAGCCATATCTGCTATAATCATCGATAAAAGTCACGTAGAAGCGGCACACATCCCTTGTGGTGGATCCAAAAGGTCCACATACATCTGTATGTATGAGATCCAATAAACCCTCACCCCTTTCACAAGAACCAGTGAAGGGTGACTTGGTCATCTTTCCAAGTAAACAAGACTCACACACGTCATCGTCCCTAAGGTCGAATGACTCCAACACTCCATCCTTTTGGAGTTGGGCTATGCGTTTCTTGTTGACATGTCCAAGACGACAATACCACAAGCATGCTTTATCCAAACTATTGGAAGAATCGATACACAACACATCATTTCCTAAGTTATCTACAACCATCACAGTTTCATATATTCCATTACAAGTCAATGCTTCAAAATAGAAAACACCATTAAGATAAGCATTAATAGAACCCTTTTCATTATCAAATGAATATCTAAACCCTTGTCTATACAAACCATGAAAAGAAATGATGTTTCTTGCCATATCTGGCGAATAGCAACAATTATTTAAATCTAATCCTAATCCATTACTAAGCACTAAAGAGTGAACTCCAATCTTGGTGACAGGCGACGATCTTCTGTTCCCCATGATCAAGTTTATCTTCCCATGCTCCACATCCTTATTTCTTCTTAGGCCCTGCAAGCCAGAACAAATGTGAAAACCATATCCTGTATCAAGAACCCAAGAAATAGCATGCGATGAATCATTAGATTTAATAGTGTAAATACCTGCGTAGGATGGCTTGATCTTTCCATCCTTGATGTCTTGCAGATATTTTGGGCAGCTTCGTTTCCAATGCCCTATTTTGTGGCAGTGATGGCACTCTGCCTCCTTGGGGTTGGAGTTGGGTTTAGCAGAACCAGCCTTGGTTCCACTAGAAGAGGTACCATCATGGGACTTTCCCTTATGGTGGCTCTTTGAGGGAGCCTTCCTCTTCTTACCCTTTCCATGCCCAATTGCCAAGACTGGGGCAGCAGCAGGAGTAGAAGTTGATGCAACAAATTTATCTTTGAGGTTGCTCTCAGCAGTCCTCAGCAAGCCTTGAAGCTTGCTCAAAGAGATCTCCTCCTTGTTCATGTGGTAGGTCATGCGGAACTGGTTGTAGCAGGGAGGTAAGGAGTGAATGATGATGTCAATTGCCAGCTCTTCATCAAAGTTAACATTTAACTTTAGCAGGCGATCGACATATCTCTGCATCTTTTGCAGATGAGCAGTAAGGGACTCTCCATTACCCATTTTGGCAATGATCATCGAAGTGATGATCTCGTACCTTTCTTGCCTAGCGCTTTGGTGGTACCGGTCCAGCAGATCTTGATGCGTCTCATAGGGGTACATGTCCTCATAGGACTTCTGGAATTCTGCAGTCATAGTCGCCAGCATGATGCAATGGACTTTCGTAGTATCACGCTCATGGGCCTCAAAGGCCGCGATCTCTTCAGCAGAAGCAGTGTTGATGTTGATCTCCTTCAGTTTCTCATCGAGGACATACTCTTTGTCCTTATAACGAGTGACCATTCAGATGTTGCGGATCCAATCATTGAAATTAGACCCGTCAATGATCAATCTCCCACACAAGTTCATGAGTGAGAACGAGCCAGAGGAATTTGAGCCTGAAGCATTGTTGTTGACGTTCGACATCTGAAATAGAAAAGAGACAAGTTTGATGAGAAATGAATCCCCAATTAAACACCCAAATGAGAAATTAGGGCTAGGATCCAACAACATTATTTACAAATTAGAAGAGGGATGCCGTAATCTAACAAGTAAATAATTTGAAGGTAAGTGAATGACGATTCACTAATTTCCACCATGAAAAACAAATTAGAGATAAGTTTTAAATGTATTGAAAACTCCTAGATCTTTTGAGATTCATTGAACTTTTCAATGGCATGTTTAAATCTCGATATGCCCCTCAAGTTTGTGACTGGGATGCCGAGGATCACAAAGCGGGTGTGAATAACCATGCAAATATACATGGTGCCCCCAATGTTACAGTCACCTATTCGACGTGCCGGTTAACCACACACACTTCATCGAACTATGACAAACATTGAGTCACCCTTTGCCACCTTTTCTTAGTACCCAATTAGTGTGCCGGTTAACCACACACGCTCCACTAACGTCTTAGCAAGGGTGCAAAGTGTAATTTCATGGAATTGCATCAATTCACTTTTGCCTAAAGTAACTAAGATTGAGAATTTTTGAAAAACATTTACTTACTTTATAAATTCATTATACTTTTAATGAGGAAAGGTTTGCCATATCCTACCCGTTTGGCTAACGACCCTCCACCAATCAAGGAAACGGTGGGTGAGAGTGGACACCCATTAAACGACCATTTTATAGGTCATAACCTTATACCTCCCTTATAGATCGGCTTCGTGAATGAGGCCTACTAACGGTAAGACTAGCATTTAATTTATACATATATAATTATTATTCTTATAATATTATAATAGTATAGGGTGAATTTTAAACTTGTAAAATTCTAGGGTTTGGAATTTAATTATTTCAAAATTAAACTTTTAATCCAAAAATTTTAATTCCAAAACTTGAGGGCAAGTTTTGAACTTTTCAAAACACGTAGGATCAAATAGCAAATAATTTAAATTAAACATTTAATTTAACGATTATCTAAATTTGACCTATTCCATTTTATTCACAAGATAATTTACCAAATAATTTAAATAATCAAATATTATCATATAAGGAATTTATTATTCAAACAATTGGTAATTATCTTTTGTTTTGGTAAGGATAATCATATAATAACAATACAAATCGTATTTTATTAGTTAAAAACAGTTTTGGTAATTATCCTTCACCAAAACAGCAAGAAATCCCGAGTATCCCTCTATCTGACCCGCCGAGTCACTCACTGGACTCGCCGAGTTGGGCCGACTCACTGAATTCAGCAAGTGACTCGCCGAATCAGGTCGGCAGAGGGCAGAAAAATGATTTTCAGCAAGATGAACATACAAGACATCAATACAATAGAAACCAATCAAGGCTCTGATACCACTGATGGGTTTGAGCCAAAACAACATCCTATGTGCTCATGTAAACCCTAAAGCTTGCATCTAGGTTTCTCTATTGTACATGCAATTCATCCAAGACTTAAGAACCCTAGATCTAGCATATGTATTTCAAAAATAACATATGAAAACAGATCTAGATGATTACCTCTTCAACAATGGCTTGAATCTTCTTGTCTTGGAGCTTAGAGTCACAAATGTCACTCCTCTAATGGCTTACAAACACCACACAAGCAAGAGGATGATATTGGAGAGAGGGGAGAGGCACAATTTCGGCTGTGGAGGTCTCTAGGGTTTCAAGTGGCCGAAATATGATGCCCTAGGGGTTCTATTTATACTTGTGCTGCTAGGGTTTCCGTCAAAACCCTAATGGACAGCTTAGGCCTTAAGCAATCCAAGGAAGCTTCTGGAATAGGGCCCTTATGGCCGAAATTAGGATGAACACATTTGACAGTTTAAGTCCCTGTTATTTAATTAATATCTTTTAGCCACATAATTAATTCTTAATTAATTCTTTGCCTAATATTAATTAAACTATATGATTTCTCTTTTAATATATTATTCATATAATATATTAATAAACCATAATAACCTCTCTCTTCATAAATCACCTTGTCAAGTTGCTCTGGTGAAGGCAACCCAAAAGGACCATGCACAACCGGGTCAAGTACATACCAAATATAGTTACGAGCTTATACACTAATCGAACAGAAAACATACTCAATCTTGTGAAAAAAACCCTGGAACAAGATGATAGAGGCTTACCTAGGGTTTTAGAATCGGGTATAGGACCCAATATGATGTACAAGAAAAAAAAACATAAATGTGACCTACAGTTTTAAAACATGTTATTCTTTTAGGTGAGCGATGCTTAGGACGCACGTGATTTATGGGGATATATTGTTATATGTTGGTAATCGGCTTCATTAATGAAATAACAAGCAATAGGTTAAATTTGGGTTTATTTATTATTTTTTTAAAGTTTTATGTCTAAAACACAAAAATGAAAATTATACAATTTTTTATAGAAAAATACATCCAATTTACTTGTTGGTAACCTACTCAGGGGCAGAAAATAACAAGAAAGAGATATTGAGTCTTTTTTAGAAATAAATATAGAAATAAAGTTTTAGGTCTTAAAAGAAAAAAATAAAAATGTAGATAGGGGCTATTATGGAAAATCCATGTAAAGAAGATATTTAATATCTTTCAAGTATGTTATTGAATCTTTATTTACGAATATGGATCGAGTTTGAGAAAGATCGTATGTCTAGGTTATTAGGGAACATGCATCATGCATGGTGAATTTAATGCCTTGAAAACATTAAGAATGAGAGAGAATAACTCACCAGTTATATGTATTTTTTGCACGCCATCTTCAGTTAGTTGTTGTGGCGGTTTCAAAAAACATCATGGAGTTGGAATCTTGTTCCATATGAACTAATTATGATCAATGTGGTTTGTTGTCACACCTCGCTAAAGCTGACACACGAGGTGCAATAGTACAACGTGGTCTCATAGCATAAGGTAGAATACAACACCAACCATAGTATTAAAAGCATTACAATTTACAATAAGTTTGGAACAACTTTTAAAGAAGTTACAATAAGTTACAATACATTCGAAAATTTGACACATGTGTAATGTTTCTACATGTGATGTATCCCTAAGTGCCATCTTATAGACGAGTTCCTAAAAAAGCATGTAAAATGAGAGCTCAACTGCCTAAATAGTTGGTGACTTCACAGGTTTAAAACATAACATAGTTTTAAATCAAGAAAATTCGAATGTTCATAAAAGTTTCAATAAATGGTAGTTCGTTGCTAAAATGAGTAATAGAGTTTTCATAAATAAAAGTTCGTTGCTAAATGATAATAAAGTCCGTATGTGCATAATCTTCAAGCATTGAGTTCACAACCAAACCTAACGACCAAGGGTGACCTCTTGAAATCTATGTCTATCGCTAGCATAGAGAGAATATGGTAATATGCACTCCACGAAACCGGTGAGTGAGGAGTTTTCTACCTCCTAATAGCGCTATCCATAATAACCATCGACTCAAAAAAGTTAATTAGTTTTGTGAAACATTCCAGGGACATCATGCGATAGGGCCTCATGAATCAACATTTGCATACACATACATGAAATTTACAGCAATCGGATTTGATACAATTTGAAATAAGTATAACGAACATATTTGAATATATGACATGCTTTTCCATCCCAAAACTTTAAAAACTGAAAAGAGGAGTTGTGAATACTCAAAATAATGCATGAAGGTATTTATAATGCCTGGAGCTAACTTCTCTCACATCCTACAGCCGATGTCCTATGATGATGGCACGCACTAGTGAGTCTCTAATCAAAATCTAACACTAATATACTTAACTCTTATTTATTAAGAAATGCCAAATTTTTTTTCTAAAAACTTGGTTTAATATGGGTGGTAACTACTTACTGTAATTTCTAGATTTTTATAAATTAGTTGACTTATTAACATTTTCAAGTGATAGTTCCAAATCTAATGATATTATTTTTAATGTATTTTAGCATTTTTGGAGGTGTTTTACAAGCTAAAAAATCAAAAACTCAATCAAATCAGTTCTAAAAATTTCCAAACATTATATTTTAGTTCTAACTATAATCAAAGACCTTCAGATAAATTTTCATGAATTTTCAAAATGTCTAGCTATTTTTCCATCATTTAATATTTTCAATAATCATTAATTCATGGAAAAATAGTAAAAAGCTATGGAAAGTTCTCAAAAACATTATGTAAGTGTCATATAGAGTCAAGGATCTGCGAAAAATATTAGATGTTTTTAAATCTTGAAACCTGATTTTATTATTTATTTGAGTTTAACAAAAAGAAAATTGAAAGTGATAGAAAAAAGAAATAAAAATTTCTCAAACTTCATAGAGCATGTTTATTCATCGCCATCCCAGAATTTTTATAGGATTTATTGACCTCTGTAAATATTTTATGTGATTTATGCCCTTATTTTCTTGCACAAATTACAATAAATCATGAAAAACGAATTAATACTTCAAAATTTCCTTATCATCATATTACATTCTTAAGATTATGAGAAAAATTGTATTTGGACAGAAAATGAGTTTTGGGTATTTTTGTGAATAAAATTCTTTATGAACACATTTTAAAGCTTTTAGCAATGAACTTTGAACATCAAGCATTCAAACTAGATTTCCACCATACGCATGAGGGTTTAAAGACCTTGCATGGGTTTTGGTATGCTCAAATTTTGTTTTTGAAAGAAAACTAAAGTGCATGTGGTGATATTTCACCAAAACTTGAAGAAAAGTTCATTAGCTTGGTTTGACATAGGTTTAGGTCATGGGATTTCACCATCTAGCAACATGTATGATGTTTTTGGGTGAAGTCCTACCACCATCATCATCAAAACCAAAGGTACATGAGCATGCACACGATTTTACATAAAGAAGGATGTAGAAGAAGAAGAAGAAGAAGAAGAAGAAGAAGATGCAAGAAAAACCATGAATTTTGAAGGAAAAGAGAAGGAAAATCGAGTTTACCTAGATCAACACTTTTAGATCATGAAGATTTTGTGTAAAATGGATGTTATTGCTGGAAATTTCCATGGTTTAGAGGGAGAGGAAGAGAGAAAATAGAGTGATGGTGGTGTTGGGAAGTGAGAGAGAAATAAGAAGATGAAGTGCGGAGAAATGCAAAATGATTAAAGCTCTTCGGGAAGGGGCTCTCTTGGGAGAGGGAGCCAAACTTTAAGTGGGAAAGAGTCTCTCTCTCTCTCTCTATCTATCTCTCTCTGTCTTCCGTTTATTTAAATTATTTCCTCTAATTTTTATAAATTTTCCAAATTTTTATAAAAGGTGCATTTGTCTAGTTTTGTTTATAAAAATCCTTGATTTTTAGCTTATAAATTAGGGGTAAATGTTGATATTTTAAATTTTATTTCCTTGATTATATTTCATAACTTAAACATTTTATTTGGTATAATTAAGTTCATAATAATTTTATAGAATTTTAGATGTTAAATTTTATAAATTTGAGTTTTTAAGGCTTTTACGGTTTTAAGGAATTTATTAGACTTTTGGAAATCATAATTAATGATATTTTGAGATTTTATATTATTTTAGGGTTTCATAACCCTTTTTTAGTTGAAAATAGTGTTTGAAATTCATTTTTAATAAGATATTTGGCATTTCCTGGAGTAGTTAAGTGGTTCGCACGAAATGTGAGAGTTAAATATACTAGTCCTAGACTCTAATTTGACTTAAGTTACTACAAGCCTCTAACCTAATTTCTATTACTAGGTCAAAGGTCTAACATGTGTACATGACTCCTGAAAAGACACTCAAGTCAAGGAATGACCTGAATTTCACAGTCGTTACAGTTAAAGTAGTTGTAGAAGTTACGTATCAATGTGAAATCTACACTATCCCTCATTTCTAATTGTTTCCAAGTTTCTAGTAGGTTATAACTTAGCTTTTAGTTACTAAGTCTAGAATGTGTCGTGTCTGCATATGCAACTGAGCTTATTCAAATCTAGAACTGAATCGAATTTTGATGGTTGTCACATTTGTGCTTCTTGTAAAAGAAATGCTATAACTAGAGTCATACAACACAGAAGGTGCATGAAGTTATCGATAGTGGTGAAATTTAAAAAAAAACGATTATACTAAGAACATTTTCTTATAAGACTCGTAGATACATGGAGGATTTCTCATTACAAGAAATTTTTTTGTTTGGTTGATTTGTTTTCAGCGGTTGTTGAGATGCTAGAATATGTTGCAGAGGAATTAATTATTCTAGTCAACGTCAAGCAATTGTTGTTCTACTATATTTTAGTTCCTTTGATTTGGTGTTTCATATACACTTGATATTGCACACTTAGGGGTTCACAAAGTCAATGTCACAAGCTCTTCAAAGAAAAAGATCAAGATATCATAAGTGTTAGTTCATTGGTGAAATCAACCACGAGGGCATTACAACAATTTAGAGATGGTGTATTTCATTCTTTTATGACGACTGTCTCTTCTTTTTATGAGAGACATGATATTGGAATACTGAACATTGAAGAAGGTTATGTTAATTAAAGAAACCCAAGACAAATGATTGATATCACCAATGCTCATCTTTATGAGTTCGATTATCTTAAAGTAATCTTAGATGCACAAATTCTAGAATTTGTTGATTGTTATCTGACTCATGATTGGGAGTTGGGAGCAGTGGTACTTACTCTCAAAATTGGGCGGCATTATTTGTATGGGGTCCGATGTACTATCTACACAGATCACAAGAGTTTGATATATCTCATGGATCAGCCGAATCTGAATATGAGACAACATAGGTGGTTGGACGTAGTTAAGGATTATGACTGCGAGATTTTGTATCATCCCGAAAAAGCAAATGTGGTCATTGATGCTTTGAGCCGCAAGGCAGCTAGTTTCGCTATTGAGAGTCTATGTATGAGGATATCGATTGATTCTCCGCTTCTTGATCTGATTAGGGAGGCTTGGGTTAAGGGAGTCAAGAAAGAGAACTGGAAACAGGAGAGACTCAGGGGTGAGATTGACAGGTTTGCTATTGACAGTCGTGGATTATTGACCCGATATGGACGGGTTTGGTGCTTAATTTTGGTGGGGTCAGGCAGACTATGCTATAAGAGGGGCATAAGTCTAGTTTTTCGATAAACCATGGAGAAACCAAGATGTATCTGGATTTGAGACTTAGTTATTGGTGTCTGTGCATGAAGAAAGAGATAACCTAGGATGTCGAGAGGTGTTTGACCTGTTGGATGGTCAAGGCCGACAACCAGAGGCCGCATGGAAAGTTACAGCCATTGGAGGTTCCCATATGGAAATGGGAACATATTACAATGGATTTCATCACCAAGTTACATCGGAAGGCTAAGGGATTTGACGCAATATGGGTTATCATGCACCGTATGACCAAGAGCGCCCACTTTCTAGCCATTCGGGAGAGTTCTTCGGCCGAGAAATTGGTTGATTTGTATGTGCGCGAGATTATTGCTCGGCATAGCATTTCAGTCTCCATTGTATCTGGTTGAGATTTTCGGTTCACTTCTCGTTTTTGGCAGAAGTTCCATGAGGAACTGGGTACGAGGTTGTATCTTAGCATTGCTTATCATCTGCATACTGACGTCCAAAGTGAGCGGACCATTCAGACACTTGACGATATGTTGAGAACCTGTGTCATAAACTTCGGTGGGAGTTAAGACTCCTAACCTTCCCCTAGCTGAGTTATCTTACAACAACAACTATCACTCAAGTATTGGTGCACCGTCTTTTGAGCTCCTTTATGGGAGGATGTTTTATACCCCTATTTGTTGGGGAGAGATTGGTCATAGAGTTATGGGAAGGACTAAGGTAGTCCTTCGGACGACAGAGCTTATTCAGCAGATTAGGCAGAGACTTCAGACAGCTCAGAGTCGACAGAAGAGTTATGCTGACAAGCATCGATCTGAGCTGGAGTTCCGGGTTGGAGACATGGTTTTGTTGAAGGTATCACTCTGGAAGGGTGTGATATGCTTAAGGAAGAGGGTCAAATTGGGACCCCAATATATTGGGCCATTTCGAGTGGTTTATAGGGTTGGCAAGGTAGCTTATAGGTTGTATTTTCCCGAGCAGCTCAGGCAGATCCACATCAGCTTCCATGTTTTCCAGCTTTAGAAGTGTGTGGCTGATGATTCAACGGTTGTTCCTCTGGATGATGTTCAGGTTGATGATCGCCTGAATTATATTGAGAGACTAGTGACGATCTTGGATCGAAAGACGAAGGCCTTGTGCAACAAGGTAGTATCATTGGTCAAGGTTCAGTGGCAGCATCCAAAAGCTTCCGAATGGACGTGGGAACTCGAGTCAGAGATACGTGAGCATTACCCTGAGTTGTTCATAGCAGCGGACTTCGAGGATGAAGTCTAGTTCAAGTGGGGGAGAATTGTAACACTCAATTCAGGTGAGTAATTGTCAAGTTTAAAAATTCAAAGGATTTAACCCTACTCGCGACGTGGGGAATGTATGTCACGTCGAGAGAAGTTTAATGAGTACGCATATCACTTTTAGGTTCACGACGTGAGCACATATTGGCTCACGGCGTGAGAACTGCCTGAGAGGAGACCTTAATTTTGAGTGTTTTATTTTCGTATTTAAAGGAAGTGAGGGTTAGGGTTAGCCCATCCTCAGCCTCCATCACCTCTTTGCACTCCCCTTTGAAACCCTAGCATCCATATTTGATCGTGAAGCCTATTTGTGGTATTTTTGTTGGATAAGGTGTCTAAGTCCATAACTTATTTGGTATATACTTGACCCGACCCGGCATGGTCCATTTGGGTTGCACTTCACCCGAACTAGTTATGGATAATTTTATGAGAGTTGTATACTTACGATTTATTAATATATTATAAGTTATAATATATTAATATAAAGTCATGTTACTTAATTAGTTTTAATCTTGAATTAATTATGAATTAATTTAGTGATTAAAAGGAAGACTAATTAAATCATGGGCTATTATATTTATATGGTGTGGGCTAACACTCATTTGGAATGGGCTAAGCTTATATGGAAGTCCATGGATGATCCATGGAGCTTTTACCCATGGATCCTTGGAAGAGGAAAAGACATGGGTTATTAGGGTTTCACCCTAACCATGTACACTATATAAACAAGCTTATGTTGCATGAAAAAGACACTAATGTGTGTGTAAGTGTGGTGGCCAAAATCAAGAGTTAGTATACTCTCTCATACATCTTTTCCAAGTTTGTGGTGATTTGTGATTTCCATTTGAGGCATTCACATTATTGGTGCTTGGTTCTCAAACTCCAAGGAATCAACAATCAACAAAAGGTATGTAATTCATCTAGTTCTTTTATGGTTAAAAGTACCCCATGCCATGCTAGATAGGTTATAAACCTTGGAAAATAATATTTTGCATGTATCTTAGACAAACATAGATCCAAGGTTTAATAGGGTTGCATGTACACTTAGGAAGTGTTAGAATGCTCAAAACCCAACAGTGGTATCAGAGCCTAGGCTTGTTTGTTTGATACTTGATGCAAAATAGTGAAAAAAGTCGAATTTTTTGTTGTCTGCCTGATGAACTCGCCGAGTCCATGGGGGGACTCGCCGAGTTCATGAGTAAACTCATCCTACTCGGCGAGTAGGTTCGTGCACTCGGCGAGTAGGAGCCTCAGAATGCAGATTTTCGACTTTTGCTGCTGGAAATGGACTAGAAACATTACCCTAAACTATTTTGGTGTTTTAAAACTTGTTTTAGTTGGTGTAATGGTTGTTCTAATCCATTTACAATAGCTTATATCAAAATTTCATGCTTTGTATGTGTTCATATAATTCTTGAAACTTTGATGATCATGTTCATGTTCTTATGAATTTAGAAGATGATAGGAATTATTTACTGAATTGTTTAGGATTAATTCTTGATCATTTATGTGTTTTAATGGAGTCCATAATTTGTCCTCAAGTTATGGATATCCAAAGGTCACTTCTTTTAAACACATACTTAAAACACATAAGTTACATGGAAATGAAGAGTCTTCATTTTTATGAACCTTTAATTCATAAGTTATGAAATGAAAGGTTTTGAATAGTTTCAAAACGTGTCCTCAAGTTTTGGAATTTGTAAAGTTACACACACTTTAATATACTTTAATTCCAAACCCTTAGAGTTTTAAAAGTTAAAATTCAACCCTTATACTATTTATAACATTAATGGTTAATTATTATATATATGTATAAGATCAAAGTCGTCTTACCGCTAGTACGCCTCATTCACGAAGCCAGTCTATAAGGTGGGTATAAGGTTGTTGCCTATAAAATGGCAACTTAATGGGTGTCCACTCTCACCCACCGCTTGCTTGACTGGTGGAGGGTCGTTAGCCGAACGGGTAGGACAAGGACTTATAAATTCTCATTAAAAGTATGGTGAATATTATAAAGTAACTAAACCTTTTATAAATTCTCAATCTTAGTTACTTTAGGAAAATGTGAATATGGTGCTAACCCATGAAATTCACACTTTGTACCTTACCAAGTCGTTGGTGGAGCGTGTGTGGTTAACCGGCACACTAACTTGGACTAGTAAGGATCACGAAGGGTGACTTAATGTTTATCATAGATCGGTGGAGCGTGTGTGGTTAACCGGCACATTGATTAGGTGATAATATTAAGGGTACCAAGTGAATTTGCATGGTTATTCACACCTTGTTTTGTGATCCTCGGCATCCCAGTCACAAAACTTGAAGGGCACAATCGAGATTGAAACATGCCATTGAAAAGTTCAATGAATCTCAAAAGAATCTAGGAATTTCAAAAACCAATTAAACCTAATAATTCATTTCGTTTTCATGGTGGAAATTGGTGAATCGTCATTCACCTACCTTCAAATATGTTATAGCTTAGATTACGGCATCCCTCTTCTAAGTTATAATATATTGTGTTGGATCCTAGCCTTAATATTACATTTGGGTGTATTATTAAGGATTCGATATATCTAATCTAAACTTGTTTTCTTCTTTTCAGATGTCTTCCAACAATAAAGCTTCGGGCTCTAACCCTACTGGCTCATTTTCCCTCATGAACCTTTGTGGGAGGGTCATCTTTGATGGTTCCAACTTCATGGATTGGATCCGGAACATCAGGATGGTTACTCGTTACAAGGACAATGAATATGTCCTCGATAAGGAGCTAAAGGAGCTTGATGAGTCCACTGCTACTCCTGAGGAGGTCGCTGAGTATCAGGCACATGAAAGAGATGCCACCAAGGTGGCATGCATCATGATGGCCACCATGACAGCTGAACTCCAAAAGTCCTATGAGGACTATTACCCTTTTGAGATGCATCTGGATCTGATGGAAAGGTACCATCAGAGTGCTCGTCAAGAGCGGTATGAAATAATCTCCTCCATGATCACTACCCATATGAAGGATAGCGAACCAATCACGAGCCACATGCAGAAAATGCAAAGGTATGTGGACCGTCTAATGAAACTGAATGTGAACTTCCCTGAGGAGTTGGCAATTGATATCATTTTGCACTCCTTGCCATCGTGTTATGATCAATTTCGTATGACATACCACATGAACAAGGAGGAAGTCACACTCAGTAAGCTTCAAGGACTTCTGAAGAATGCCGAAAGTGGTCTTAAGAGTAAGTCGGTTGCTACTCCTACTCCTACTACTACCCCTGTTTTGGCTATCGGGCAAGGCAAAGGGAAAAAGAGGAAGCACCCTTCGAAGGGTACCAAGGGAAAGTCCCTTGAAGGCTCCTCATCTGGAACCAAAGGTGGTTCTATCACTCCTTCTGCCATCCCTAAGGATGTTGAATGCTTCTACTGTCAAAATAAGGGGCACTGGAAGCGAAACTGCCCAAAGTACTTGCAAGATGTCAAGGATGGGAAAGTGAAACCATCCCATGCAGGTATTTACACTATATTGTCTAATAACTCACCATATTCTAATTCTTGGGTTCTTGATACAGGTTGTGGTATTCACATCTGTTGTGACTTGCAGGGCCTAAGAAGAAGTGAGGATGTGGAGCACGGAAAGATAAACTTAATCATGGGGAACAAGAAGGTTGCACCTGTTACCAAGATTGGAGTTTATACTTTGTTGCTAGATAGTGGGTTAAAGTTAGATTTGAATAAATGTGTGTACTCGTCTGAAATGGCGAGGAATATTATTTCCTTTCATGCTTTGTACAAACAAGGTTTTACCTTTTCTTTTGATAATGAAGTTGGTAGTATTAATGCTTTCTTTAATAATGTTCTTTATTTTAAAGCATTACCTTGTGATGGTGTGTATGAAGCTGTATCGGTTGTAGATAATTTAGGAAATAATGTATTATGTATTGATTCTTCTACTAACTTGGATAAAGCATCTTTGTGGCATCTTCGTCTTGGACATGTAAGCAAGAAACGCATAGGCCAGCTCCAAAAGGATGGAGTCTTGGAGTCGTTCGACCTCAAGTCGGATGATAGTTGTGAGTCTTGTCTACTTGGAAAAATGACAAAATCACCCTTCACTGGTACTTGTGCAAGGGATGAGGGTTTGTTGGACCTTATACATACTGATGTATGTGGACCATTCAAAACCGCCACAAGGGATGCTAATCGCTATTATGTGACTTTTATTGATGATTTTAGTAGATATGGTTATGTCTACTTAATCAAACATAAGTCAGAAACTTTTGAAAGGTTTAAAGAGTTTAAACAGGAAGTAGAAAATCAATTGGGCAGGAACATTAAGATGCTTCGATCCGATCGAGGTGGTGAGTATCTTAGTACTGAGTTCCTCGACTATCTTAAGGAGTGTGGGATTGTCTCACAATTGACACCTCCCAGGACACCACAGCTGAATGGTGTAGCTGAGAGGCGCAATCGAACTTTGTTGAACATGGTTCGCTCTATGATGAGTCGAGCTTCGCTACCAATATCTTTTTGGGGGTATGCTTTAGAGACTGCCGCCCACATCCTTAATCTAGTCCCTACAAAGAAGGTTGCCAAAACACCTCATGAAATGTGAACTGGGAAAGTTCCCAATTTGGACCATATCAAGATTTGGGGTTGCGAGGCTTTCGTGAGGCGCGAAACTCATGACAAGCTCGAACCTCGAAGTGAAAGGTGTATTTTCATCGGCTACCCACAAAAATCCTTTGGTTACCTCTTCTACAGACCCAGTGAGAATGTGGTCTTTGTGGCTAGGAGAGGAGTCTTTCTAGAGAGAGAATTTATAAACCAAGGAGACAGTGGGAGGCAAATTGACCTTGAAGAAATTCAAGACTCAATTGGTGAAGGAACCTCAGACACTAGCAATCAACTTGAGGAGGAAATTCCTGTTGATCCAGCTGACGAGTCTATACTTCCGAGGCGTTCCACAAGGGTTAGGAACACACCTGAGTTTTATTATGGATTTCATATTACTACGGAAGGTGATACATTTATCAGTGACAGTACACTGGTAAATCTGGATGAACCTAACAGTGTTAAGGAAGCCATGGCAGGCCCAGAGTCTGCTAAATGGAAGGAGGCTATGGACAACGAGATACAGTCCATGTATGAAAATCAAGTTTGGAACTTGGTTGACAATGTACCAGGCCGTAAGACAGTCGGGTGCAAATGGATCTTCAAGAAGAAGACCGACATGGATGGGAAGGTGCACACTTATAAGGCTCGACTGGTTGCGAAGGGGTTTACTCAGACTCAGGGTATTGATTATGATGAAACCTTTTCACCAGTAGCAAAGATTAAGTCTATTAGGGTTATGCTAGCCATTGCTGCATTTCATGATTATGAAATATGGCAAATGGATGTCAAAACCGCTTTCCTTAACGGAAAGTTGGCTGAGGATGTTTACATGAATCAGCCAGAAGGTTTTGTCAGTGCAGAGTACCCCAATAGAGTGTGCAAGCTTGAGAAATCCATTTATGGATTGAAACAAGCATCTCGAAGTTGGAATCTTTGTTTCGATGAGAAGGTCAAAGAGTTTGGTTTCTCAAGAAGTGAAGATGAGTCCTGCGTGTATGTCAGAGCTAGTGGGAGTATAGTTAGCTTTTTGGTACTGTATGTGGATGACATACTACTCATAGGAAATGACATCCCAACCTTGCAGGAGGTTAAGTCCTGGCTTGGGAAGTGCTTTGCTATGAAGGACCTTGGAGAAGCTACCTATATCCTAGGGATAAGGATATTAAGAGAAAGGAGTAAAAGACTAATTAGACTTAGTCAGAGTATCTACTTGGATAAGGTGTTGAAAAGGTTCAACATGCAGAATTCCAAGAAAGGAGAATTACCGATCCAAAGCAATGCCAAACTGAGCAAGGCTCAGAGCCCGAGTACAGAAGATGAGATAGCTGAGATGAGTCGATTACCTTATGCTTCCGTTGTTGGTTCGATCATGTATGCTATGACATGTACCCGTCCTGATGTGGCCTTTGCTTTGAGCATGGTCAGCAAATATCAGGGGAACCCTGGCAAGGCTCATTGGACTGCGGTAAAGAATATTCTCAAGTACCTGCGGAAGACTAAGGATTGGATCCTTACCCTTGGTGGGAGTGATGACTTGAGAGTAGTAGGGTATAGTGATGCTAGCTTTCAGACTGATAGGGATAACTTCCGCTCTCAGTCGGGCTGGGTCTTTACCTTAAATGGAGGGGCAATCACTTGGAAGAGTTCCAAACAGGAGACTGTAGCTGATTCGACTTGTGAATCAGAGTACATAGCAGCGAGTGAAGCGGCAAAGGAGGCGATATGGCTGAGGAACTTCATCAGAGACCTTGGAGTTGTACCAGCCATTAAGAAACCTATGGAGATTTTCTGTGACAGCAATAGTGCGGTTGCCTTAGCCAAGGAACCGAGAGATCATGGCAGATGCCGACACATTGACAGAAAATATCACTTCATAAGACACAAGATAGAAGAAGAACTCCTCGTGGCAAAGAGGGTATCGTCAGATGAGAACCCTGCAGATCCCCTTACGAAGGGACTGACGAGGGTTAAGCATTTGCAGCATGCGAGGCGCATCAGGCTGAGGGACGATATTAGTTTTACAGATTAGATAATTTTTCTGAAACTTGTAAAATGTAATCGACGTTTGATGATGAATAAAATGTGTGATTTATTTATGAGTAAAGTGTTACTATCATTGTCAATTATTTACTATTGTTTCAGTTTTGCATGTTTTGACTTCCAGAATAATTAATTTATTCAAACCTCCACAATCGGTCATACGTCGGAAGTAGGTATGAATCAAGATTGTCATGAATTGGGTTTGTAGATGGCTAAAGGTGTTTAGCCATAATAATGGTTGCTACAACATTCATGAGTACTCATAAGTTATGAGTATTGGAATAAACCCACGCTCACTTGCATCACTTCATGGAATTTATCTCGAGTGATCGTGAGACGATAATATCATATAAGTCTTCAAACCTAGAGATATGAGTTGTTACCTATGAATTGGTTGTGCATTGATTGCACGTAAACGCATCAGTAACTTGATGTTATAAAACATGCCTTTGTGTACAATTCAACAAGTAGTAGAACAAGCATATGAGTCGAAGTTTATATGTTCCTTCTAGAAATAGAAGCGATATCTGGGCCCCTCGATGATTTTGTGTTGACCCATGTACCGGGCCCGGTCAGAACTAAATTGATGTGTTCAGTTAAGTTCTTTGTCAAACAAATCGGAAATCGAGAAACAACTGCTAGACAATAAGTAAGACATTGTTCCATGTATTTTTCCGGCTGATATCATGAGAGCAGAGGATTATATGATCACTTATCTAAAATGACGCTTCATAGTTCACAAGAGTTTTCGAGAGCTACGATTGCCGGTTGGTTCCTGAAGTAATATAGGCAAATACAGTTATTAGACTTATCCAAGTGGGAGTCTGTTGGATAAGGTGTCTAAGTCCATAACTTATTTGGTATATACTTGACCCGACCCAACATGGTCCATTTGGGTTACACTTCACCCGAACTAGTTATGGATAATTTTATGAGAGTTGTATACTTACGATTTATTAATATATTATAAGTTATAATATATTAATATAAAGTCATGTTACTTAATTAGTTTTAATCTTGAATTAATTATGAATTAATTTAGTGATTAAAAGGAAGACTAATTAAATCATGGGCTATTATATTTATATGGTGTGGGCTAACACTCATTTGGAATGGGCTAAGCTTATATGGAAGTCCATGGATGATCCATGGAGCTTTTACCCATGGATCCTTGGAAGAGGAAAAGACATGGGTTATTAGGGTTTCACCCTAACCATGTACACTATATAAACAAGCTTATGTTGCATGAAAAAGACACTAATGTGTGTGTAAGTGTGGTGGCCGAAATCAAGAGTTAGTATACTCTCTCATACATCTTTTCCAAGTTTGTGGTGATTTGTGATTTCCATTTGAGGCATTCACATTATTGGTGCTTGGCTCTCAAACTCCAAGGAATCAACAATCAACAAAAGGTATGTAATTCATCTAGTTCTTTTATGGTTAAAAGTACCCCATGCCATGCTAGATAGGTTATAAACCTTGGAAAATAATATTTTGCATGTATCTTAGACAAACATAGATCCAAGGTTTAATAGGGTTGCATGTACACTTAGGAAGTGTTAGAATGCTCAAAACCCAACAATTTTAGCCAAGGAAAAGAAGAGGAAGAGCATCTAGTCCATAGTTTATGCATTCAAGTCTCACAACCAAGCATTTGCACATCTTCTGGACATTTTGTGAGTTTCAAGTTCATTGCTTTATGAGTCAATAAGCTTAGATCTAAGTTTTTATGCTTAATCCTTCATGTTCAAGATGATATAGTGTTTGGGACACGCATTGGACATGCATGTCCAAAAAGCGATGATTTTTATGATATTCTGGAGTAAGTAAGACTCTATGGGGCATTTGATTGATGAGCCAAAAAGAGATTAAGAGGTTCATTAAGAACTTCTTATCAAAGCGTTCTCACGACGTGAACACAAGGGTGTCACGATGTAAGGATGGGGTTCCTCGACTATTTTGGACTTATTAGGTCACGACGTGACCACTAGGGGTCACGACATGGTTAGTGGATTGTGGGACTTTCGAGTGTGGATTGATTTTGACTTTTTCCAGGGTTTAAACAACTTTGACCTAAGGGTATTTTGGGTATTTTGAGAGCTAAGGGTATTTTGGGTATTTTGAGTTGTATTTTGAGATTGGTCATTATCTGATGATTAGGTTACCGCTGAGTTGAGATTTGGAGTTGTGTCCTGTTCAGCGATCTTTTTCAGACTGAGATGTAAGTTTTGCTCGCTGTACTTGTGGGTCAAAGGCACCAAGGTCGACCCATTGGAGTGATATCCTGATATAGATATAGTGATTGATGATATGTTGAGTATGTGGTAGATCAGTATGATTGTATGATGGTTGCTGATATGCGTTAGGCTGGTAGATTTGTAGGACTACCTGTGATTCTGTCTGTATAATTATCTGTCTACCGAATATGCTACTTATCTTTTATATGTCGACATGTTATGTTGGGGTTGAGACTACTGCTTTGTGTTGTCAGTCAGCAGACCGGGGAAATCCAACCAGGAGGTTGTGGGCCAGGGTATTCCAACCAGTAGGTTGTGGGCCAGGGTAATCCAACCGGGAGGTTCTGGATCCAGTACGTGACATGCATGACAATCTAACCAGGAGGTTGTGGGCCATGGTAAGCCAACCGGGAGGTTGTGGACCCAGCATGCAGGATTGTATAAGTTATGTGTTGTGTGGTGGTACTTTGGAGGAACTCACTAAGCTTTGGTTTACAGTTTCAGTTTATTGTTTCATGTACTTCAGATGACCGTGGCAAGGCGAAGGCATGATCATGCACATCCTTTGGTTTTATGTTGTTTGGATTTTGGGATACTCTGATTACTAAATTACACTTTTGAAACAATGGTTTTGTAAACATTTACGGTCATGGGTTGTTTTTGAAAAGTTAAAATTTATTGTGATTTTTGGAATGTTACACTCCCCATCGCCATCTCCGGCATCTCCGTCGCAGGTATGTGTTTCTGTCGCTCTGTTTCTCTCGTTTTTTTTTTCTACTTTTTTTTGTTGAATCTAACCTTAAATGCCGGTCCACCAAACTATAACCTCACTTTGAGTTCATTTTTCCTTTTTTTTTCTCTTGGTTTTTTGTTGAAATTGATGATGAAGTCGCAATGGTCTCCCTTAAATACAAGGAAATCGGTGATTTCTTGTAATTAAATCAGAATATTACTTGCTGATTTACCAAACCTGCCTAGTTTCATAACTTATGAGTGTCAAGTTTGGTGTTTATATACATTTTACTAATCAATTATTTTTGTAGTTTATTATTTTCATTTTGTCAAGTATAAACAATATGATTTGATGCGACATCTATAATGGATCTGTGAATTATGAATCGATTTTGTTGATTCGGCAAACATGAGTTCATTATGTTGTGTAATTCTTATGAGTTTTTTATATTTGTTGTTCACTTTAATAATGTATTGTATGGATTTTTTAAATTTTGTTGATAGTTTTGTGGTATATATTATTATGGTAAAATGGTCATTTTTATAGTGTTTGTATTTTTATAATTATAATTTATGTTAATTTGGATTTTGTATGGTGTTTATATATATTTTTTAAATATCTAGCAAAAAAATAATACTGAATGATAAAATGGTCATTTTTATAATTTAACATATAAATTCAGATGTTACTACCAAACAACATGTTAACGTTTATGACAAAGGCTTTAATGATATATTTATGTCTCATTATATATATATATATATATATATATATATATATATATATATATATATATATATATACAAATAAATTTAAAGATTCTTGTTATGACTTAAGAACCTAAAGTGACCAGGTCCAAAATGAGCAAATTTGAAGTACTTATCGGCGAGGGTCGGTTTCTTGTTAGATGGTGAAATTTAATACTCTGATTCCTATTATATTATACCTCCAAAGACTTTCATTCAAAAAGGCTAAATTACCAAAAACACCCTCACAATTTTAGTGGAGGACACTTCTTTACATTTTCTCTTTTAAATTATTATTTTAATATATGTAATTTAAACAAAATGTAATCTTCTATTAGAAAACAAAATGCCTTTCAATACAATTATACAAACAGTTTAAAAACATACAACCAAATCACTACAGTTAGCTTAACCGTGAGATATCTAATTTTTTTTTTTTTTTTTTTTACCTAGGATACATAAAAATCGCATATCTCTGCGAAATTATATATATATATATATATATATATATATATATATATATATATATATATATATATATATATATATATATGAAAGTGATTTTTATGTATCCAAAGTAAAATAAAACTATTAGATATCTGTATTTTTTTTATATGTTTTTATGTTAGTTCTCGGGTTTTCGAGAAACTTTGAGTTCACAAAAGATCTTTCCCTTATATATATATATATATATATATATATATATATATATATATATATATATGTTCAAATGAAAACATTTTTTTCCTATCACATTAAAACACGCATGTTTCTATTTGTGATTATCTTAAGGGGTTTTGTAACTTTGTTATAAACAATTATTTTGTCTGATTTCTTTACATGTTTGACACAAACTCGAGAGTATCATTTGAATTCAGAGTGATTCGATTCGATTTTTTCGTAATTCATCCTAGATCTCAGTGATTTCTTCTATTTTTCTTCCAAAATTCTATGCTTGTTGTTCGTCAATTCTTATAGAAGAAGAAATTACATCATTGTGACAACCCGAAATGTCTATCTTAGAAGTCAATCAAATCAATCAAGAGTTCAGACTTGTTTCTGTTATCTTTTACTGTGTTAAGGGTTATATTATGAGTTTCTAAGTCTAGTACACTTTAGGGTTGTATGTTAAGAAGTGAACACTTGAGATCTGAGAGCTGCATCCGAGCCAAGAACCTCATCAAAGGAGGTTCACGGCCGCAAACCATGTTCACGACCGTGAACCCTCCTTAGGCCGTGAACTCATGCCATATATATGAGTTTTAGCCATTATTTCTTCACTTCTACTTCTTCTAGCCGTGAACATCAAGGTTTTCTCTCAAGTATCATCCACCAAAAACTCTTCTTTCTCTTCTTTTTCGTAAGTAACTCATCCCTTCTTGTTGTTCATGTGAAACCCCTTTTGATTCACCTTTTGATTCATCACTTTGCTTCAAGATCTTCAAGATCTTCAAGGGTCGTGAACCCTTCAAGGGCCGAGAACCCTTCAAATCTTCAAGCTTGGGCCGTGAACACATCAAGTGTTCTTAGGCCGTGATCTCTTCCAAGGCCGTGAACCCTTCACTCTTGGCCGTGATCATCATTCAACCTCTCATTTTTAGTTCTAACACTTCATTGTAAGTGTTCCCTACTTCCTAAGGCTGTTTCCTTTACACTTTAGTTGTTAAATGCACTAATTGTACACACACACACACACACACACACACATATATATATATATATATATATATATATATATATATATATATATATATATATATATATATATGTTATTATATGTTAAATAGGATCCATTTGTGCTCGGGACTTCACTCGTGAAACTTATCATCCTATATCGATCTTTCATTCAAATCAGTCACACCAGGTGAGTTCATACCCCTACATTTTCATGATTTTTAACTGTTTTAGAGGGGGAATACCAGTTGAACACAATGAAAATTGTGTTAATATCTAAAATGCTTTTAAATGTTTTTAAAGTTTTTAAATTTTTTTAATTATCAAAAATTACATACTTATATATGTGTAAATTATATAATTTGGATTCATAAAGATTTAGAATATATAATTTGACCTCATTTCATGTTCCTTGTTTGGTTGTGGGTTGGGGTAAAGTTATATAATCGAAGGTCTAATTAATCACAATTATATAAACATTACGTTTATATAAATATAAAATGGTTTTCTAATTGTTTGGCACTGTTTGGTACAAACAGTGAACTTCATGGAATAACAGTATTACCTCATGGAATAACAGTATTATCGATTTCTTATCAACAGTTAAACTATAATATGTATAGTTTAGAGAACACATTCATTGGTATTTAATAGAAAACGAGTAGAAAACATTCTTTAGAGAACACATTCATTGGTATTTAACAGAAAACGAGTAGAAAACATTCTTTAGAGAACACATTCATTGGTATTTAACAGAAAATGAGTAGAAAACATTCTTTAGAGAACACATTCATTGGTATTTAACAGAAAACGAGTAGAAAACATTCTTTAGAAAACATCAATCAGAAAACAACCATATGAACTATATCTTATATAGTTTATGAAACTGACCTACTGATTATTTATTACATAGTAACTTATCAATATTCTATACATAATCATCAATATAGCATTTGTGAGACTACCTTCATGTACTTTTCCAAGTACGAACAAAAGTCCTGAAATTATAACTAGAATATCCTTGAGTGGGATCGTGGCACTTGTGTATAGATCTATACGGGACCGACAATCCCGCACCAGAGCTGCTTGCAACAGCTAGGTCGGCAGACCTATGGTGACAAATGATGTATCTTTTGCTACGCCTGACGAACGTCGTGTTCAGGCCATCCAAAGTCATCTAGTATGGTTATAATAACTCACATTTTGATATTGAATAAAATGATTAGTGTATGAATAAGTAAAACTTCACATAGTATTATCTTTATAAAACTATAATACAGTATTTTACCAGTTTAAATACGGAAATACTTTTTTCGTATTGGAAAACGCCTTTTCTTTATGGTTTTATGTAAACTATAATACAGTATACCACTTAAGAATCAGAAACTTTCACCCTTTTTGCTTACCGTATAATACATCAGAAAATATAAGATTTTCTGGGAAAAACGTGTTTACTTTATCAATTAACGAGAAAATGGATTTGAGATATAATACATTAGAAAATATAGGATTTTCTTGGAAAAACATGTTTACTTTATCAATTAACGAGAAAATGGATTTGAGATATAATACATCAGAAAATACAGGATTTTCTTAGAAAAACATGTTTACTTTATCAATTAACGAGAAAATGGATTTTAGATATAATACATCAGAAAATATAGGATTTTCTTGGAAAAACGTGTTTACTTTATCAAATAACGAGAAAACGGATTTGAGTTATAAACAAATACTTATGAACTCACCAACTTTAATGCTGATCCTCTCTTTCAAAATAAATTGTATTCTCAGGAATCCAGTAGACAGGTACACTCCCGGAGCTTTTGAGAAGACAGCCTAGTACTGTGTTGCGTCTTTTGTCTTTTACTATATCTACCTTTGATGTTGAACATCTAGTGTTTGAACACTCATGTAAAAACTTATATATTATTAATACAATGGTTATTGTACTTTGATTACTTTAATGCATGTGTTGTGATACTTGACATTCAGTCACCCACCCCCGGACGTTTCCACCGTTCTGGTATGGGGGTGTGACAATCATCGTCCAAGAATTTTAGGTTTAACTGTTCGTTCTATCAAAAGTTAAAAATCTTCACTTTGCTTAACTTTTTTTTATGATTAAATATTGACATTTTATTTATTTCATCTATTCTAGTAATCGAATCAGTTATTTAACATTTTGAGTTTGAACGGAGTTAGGTTTAACATATTGTTCATCGAAAAAGTAAAGATCGTCACTTTTCATAACTTATTTTGATTATTTATCGTCGATTCTTGTATTACAACTACATTTATGAAGTATAAATTGAATGTTTTGAGTTTGAAAGGAGTTAGGTTTAATATATTGTACCTTATGTTGATCATGAAACGACGATTATTGCATTTGTTGTTGTATTTATGTAGTATAAATCAAAATTGGTGAGTATGAAGTTAATAATCATGATTTATGTTTGCAGAAAAACCTAAATCATTCAGAAAACTTTTGATTAGTATAAGTTTAAAATCGTATTATTTCAATCACATGCGATTAATTTCTTTTATTAATAGTTTATGATTAGATATTAAAGAAACAAATGTGATTGATATCTGTTATATAAACTATAATACTCAACATAAATTATATGTGATTGATATTGTTGATATTTGTTATAAACTATAAACGTTTTATTAACATTGATAAAATCATATGTGATTGATATATATTATAAAGTATAATACATATAAGTTATAATCATATATGTTTTAGTCATATATGTTTAATATCATATGTGATTGATATATGTTATAATCATAAATGTTTAAAATCATATGTGATTGATATATGTTATAATCACAAATGTTATGAACATTTACATTTTATATTATAGCATAACATTTACATTTTATATTATAGTGTTTTATATCATATATTATTAATATTTGTTTTAATAATAAATGTTTATGTTGTTAATGACAAGTTCTGTTGTCTGACAATGTCTTTTACAAGCGATAATCTGAATTTCTTTATAAATGAAGATCAAATTAGTACTTTTTTGAGAGTGTAGAAGGTGTTGAACAATCAAGTGATCAAAACCGAATCTGCAATTTTTCAGGTAAATTTTAATTATTGATGTACTTAGAATTGAATCTGTTTTTATAATATTATTTGATTATTGAGTACTTTTTTTAGTAAATATGATTAATATTTTGTTAATCATATGTGATTATTCATTTTTACATATTTTAATAAATATTTACATCTGTTTATTTTATCTATGTTCAACTTTTCGTATAATCACATATCATTATATAAGGAATTCATTATTAATCACATGTGATTAGTCATTTGATTTGTTAATAAATTTACCCTTAATCACATTTGATTTTACATTGCATACATTGATGTATATTCAACATTATGTTATGTGATTATTCAGTAGTTCTTTATTAAATCTGTTTATTATAGTGTTAATCATATGTGATTGTCAGTTTATTATAGTGTTAATATAATGTAACACATGTTTAGTTTATTTATGTTCAGTTATCTATTATAATCGGAGATGATTATATAAGGAACTCATTTTAAATCACATGTGATTAATCATTGATTATACATATGAATGTTGTACTTCTTCCAATGATGCAAATTCAAGCAGTATGATGAGTACAAGTTGTGTATCAGATTTTTATATGTCAGAGGCTCTACATGATATCAGACTAGATGTTCCTGAAGAGTTTAAACCTACTAAGTCAATGAAGTTCAAAAGATGTTGATGAGGGAGTTAATTTTTATAAAAGATATGTAGAGAAGGCTGGTTTTGATGTTCGTATGAACACAATAAGGAAAAAGGGTTATATAATACATCATAGGTATGTGGTTTGCAACAGGATGGGTAAACCAAAAATAAATTCAACAGAACATAATACAATCTACAGGGTGACGAACTATAATGCTAAAATTATTGTGAAATATGTCATAGGAATAGATGAGTAAAGGTTTGATAAGTTTCAAGAAAATCACAACCACGACCTTGAAGATACATTTCACTTGAAAAGTACAAGGACTCTTTCATATTCTGATAAGGAGTTCATTGTTCGGGCTTCTACAGCGAAAATAGGTGCTACAAAATCTTACAAGCTCAAATCAACCTTGAAAGGCGGTTTTCAGCATGTAAGGGGCAATACTGTAGATTACAGAAATTTCAAGCGGGATATGGGATCTATTATTGGATTCAGAGATGCACAACTTACCGTGAACAAGATGAATGATCGAAAAAACAACTATCTGAATTATTCTTTTTATTATAAATGCAATGAAAATAAGGTTTTGAATGCAATGTTTTGGGCCGATGAAACAGAGAAAGCATACTATAGTGAGTTCGGAGATGTCATGTTTTCAGATGCAACCTTTCATACAAACAAGTAAGTTTTTCTTGTATATTTATGTTTTTAATTATATGTGATTGATGAACACACAATAAGTATGCTTAGGTAATTATTTTTAAATCACATGTGATTTATCAATTGTCAACAAGTATACTGATGTGATTATGATTCTAATCATATGTGATTGATGAATGATCAACATGTATTGTAATGTGATTATTATTATAATCATATGTGATTGATTATTTATCAACAAGCATACTGATGTTATTATGTGTTTAATCATATGTGATTATAATCACATGTGATTCATGATTGATTAATGCTCAACAAGTATGATGATGTAATTATTTTTCTAATCACATGTGATTTATTAATTGTTAACAAGTATTCTGATTTGATTTTTTGTTTAATCAAGTGTGATTACTATCATTATTTTTAATTTATTTGTAATTTCTAAATATGGTTAATTGTATTTTGGTTATGTCGTTATATATGAAACAGGTATGCATTGGTTTTTGTTCCATTCGCTGTTATTGATCATCATAAATCATTTGTTATTGTCGGAGCTGGGTTCTTAAGTACCGAGGATATAGATTCGTACAAGTGGCTACTTGAACAATTTTTGAAGGCTCATTCAAATAAAATACCATTACTGGTTTTAACAGATCAAGATCCAACATTAAATCAAACTGTTGATTTGGTTTTTTATCAGTCAAAGCATAGATTGTGCATGTGGCATATCATGAAGAAACTGCCAAAAAGGTTTTTTTTGTATAGTTTTTTTTTCTGTTAATCATATAGGATTTAATATATTTGGATATATAAAAGATTTATAATCGCATATGATTTTAGTCATATATTCGTTAAAGGTTAATACATTTAAGATTGCAACAGATGATAATCATATATTATTTAAAAAAATTATTATTGAATGTTATTTTGTTGTAACAGATTCTAATCGCATATGATTAAATCACATTGTTTGTTGTTTTATGTTTATAATAATATGTGATTGAATCATTTTAAGTTATGAGATATTATTATTACATTTATATTTGAATATTAATATGTGAATCACATGTGATTATTACAGCTATCTGTGGAATTTCTTAAAAGCATAGATTTCAAGAAAAGATTTGATAAGCTTGTTTGGGACATGTATATTTAGCGTGATGTTTTTGAGTGGAATTGGGAACTGTTGATGAAAGAAATTAATCTTGAAGATGAGAGGTTGTTTAAAGATACTTTTCGAAATAAGGAAGCATAGGTACCTGTATATTTTCAGTGATTTTCCAATGTGTAGGTTGATGAAGACAACATCAAGGTCTGAGAGTATCAATTCCTTTTTCAATACATATTCACAAACGAAAAATTTCCTTCTAAATTTCATGAAGAATTACGATAATACCATTCAAAAACAACGATATACACAATGTGAACTTGATCATAAAACTAAGGGAGCACATTATTCTTTCAAGTCACCACGTATGATAGAAGAACATGCAGCAAACGCCTATACGAGCAAGTTATTTTTTGAAGTTAAAAATGAGATTTATAAAGAAGGATGGTATTGTGATGTTAAAGATTTAGGCAAGGGATATGGATGGGAACTTTTTAAAGTTATGCACATGAACCAGAAACATGAAGTAAAAGCAATGTATAGGGTATTTTATTTTTTAATTATACCTTATTTTTTATATTATCATAATGTTAGGATCAGATGTGTTTTTAGGTACATATGATTATAATCACATGTGATTATCAAGATAACGAGTTTTAGATGTGACTATAGAAAAATTTAATTTTTTAAATCACATGTGATTATAATCAAATTTGATTATAGGTATATGTGATTAAAATCACATGTAATCATACGTGCCACTCCCGATGTGATTATAGGTACATTTGATTAAAATCACATGTGATTATAAGTACATGTATAATCATATATGATTATAAGTACATGTATAATCAGATGGTTAATGTGTAATCATATGTGATTTTCTATTGTTACAGGTGGAACTAAAATATGCTGAAAAAGAAGTGAACTGCAGTTGTCGACATTTTAATTTCGGTATATTGTGTAGATATGGTTTCATAATATTGATGAACACAATTTTGATGAAATTTCGGATAAATATATTCTTAGGCGATGGAGAAAGGATGTAATGTCTTCAAATTATCAACTATAAAGAGATCGTTTTGATGAAGAGGATGTAAATGTTTCTAAACTACTCAATGAAGTATTTTTCAATATTGAGTATGCTTTAGATACTGTGAGAGGTGATAAGTAGAAGCTAATGTCTTTGGCTGAAAAAACACAGCTTTTGTTGAATGATGTGAATAGTAATTCTTCAAATGAAGTGCCTATAATAAATTCTGATGTCCTTGAGAGACTTTATACGTTACTATACCAGAAGAGGTCGAGATTTTTGTTCCAGATGTTCAACACAATAAAGGATGTAGGAAGAAAAGGCTTATTGGTGAAGTTGAAAAATCAATTATGAAAGTTCAAAAGAAGACCAGAAAATGCTCAGTGTGTGGTAAAAGAGAACCGCACAACAACCGTACTTATCCAAGAAGATTTGTTGCTCAGAAATGATGCATAACATATAATGTTCATAACAAGTGATAATCATACATGATTTTTTATGTCATAATCATATTTGATTTTTATGAGATTTATTTTTTTATTATTACTTTTCTATTTTTAAGCATTATATGTTCATAACAATTGATAATAATCATATTTGAGTTTGTTTTCAATTTTCATAACAAGTGATAATCATATGTGAGTGTCTTTAATTTAATCTGTTTGTCAATATTACATATGGTAATCATATGTGATTGAGTATTCAAACTATGTTTATGTTTGTAATCACATGTGATTGATGTATAAATCATACATTGTTCATAATAGATGCAAATTTCTGATTTAATATTTCTGATCAAGAATCTTTTAATCACATGTGTTTGTCGAAATCATATGTTAATTCTTTCATAAATGATTGTGAATATAATCACACATCATTTTCTAAATAATATGTTATTACATTCATAATCACATGCCATTGTGCAAATAAATGATTATACAAGAGTCTATATGTATTTGTATAATTTTTCTAATCACATGTGTTGATATTAATGTTTATATGTTTAATCACATATTATACTATTGTATTTTTTCTTTTATATGTATAATCAGATGTAATTGAGTATTCAAATTATGTTTATCTTTGTAATCATATGTGGTTGATGTATAAATCATACACTGTTCATAATAAATGCAAATTAATCATATGTTAATTCTTTCGTAAATGATTATGAATATAATCACACATGATTTTCCAAATAATATGTGATTACATAATGATCACATGCCATTGTGCAAATAAATGATTATACAAGAGTTTATATGTCTTTGTATAATTTTTCTAATCACATGTGTCTATATTTATGTTTATATGTTTAATCACATATGTGATTGATATATAAATTATGTTTAAGTTATTCAATATAAATGTATTATAAAAAATGTTTATAATCATATGTGATTTAATCTATATTGTGCTAATGACATGTGATTGTCTAAATCATATGTGATTATATAAATAATCACATGTGATTGTTTATATCACATCGTATTGTACAAAGAACAAATGCATTTTATAACTGTTAGAAATATCAAAATCATATATGATTTAAAATGAAACATTGTCTAAACATTAATTTACAGTTAAACAAAAAAATAGAGATTGTTCTGTAAAGTAATTGAAAGAACCCCTTTCTATACTTTCATATTTCTGAAAGACCCAAACTTTCATATTTGACAATATCGTTACTCCAAAACATGCTACATGCATATTCATAAAACAATATTTTATATTGATAAAGCGGTTACAAACTATTTGATACAAACCCACTATTTCATAGTGGTATATATTACATAACTTCCCAGGATTCTATAGATTTATACATATGGGAGTGCAAAATACAATAGTTTCAAACTATTCAAAAATCTTCTATCAATACAGTAGTTTCAAACTATTCAAAAAATCTGCTACCAGTATATAACTATACTGGATGCTTATCTCCTGCAAATTAGTTAAACATTGAGAGGGGTAAGCGGTGACGCTTAGTGAGTTGAATAATAGATACAATATAACGTTATGCCATATATATACTGTATTATGCCAGAAGCAAAGAGGAACAAGGAACAACAAAGGCATAATGCGAAAAGCTTTCCCTATTAATCAATGAGACATAACAAATTCCATACTTGATATAAAATCAATAAAGTTTCAGCACAAATGGCACAGTAAATACTCAAGAATATCATTTTGCTAGAATATTTAGGCTTTCAGCCTTATCTTAGCATACTACCGAAGCCAAAGTGATGCCTATGTCATACACTTCATGGTCAACGGTTCATACCAATACCCAAGTGATGCTTATGTCATACACTTCAAGTCAGAGGTACAGCCTTGCTATAAAATAGCAGATACAACAACTCGAGATGATAACATGGAAAAGCACATAGCACATATAACACATAACATATAATTGTTCTTATATATTAAACTCACCGAGAAATAAACGGGGGTCAAAATAGTAATTTGGGCAGCACTTCGGCTTTAAATATGACTTTCTTCGTTGAAAACCGGGAGTTTTCTTGAAAACCGGGCTCTGCGAAGGTAGAGCTTCGAAACCGAAAAGATAAATTTTTCGGGCTTCTCGGGAATCTCGGGGTGTGCTTCGGGCTTTGGGATAAGTACCGGGGCTTCGGGGAAAGTCGGAATGTAAGAAAATGTTGAAAAGGGGTGAAAAAGACCAAAATTCAAACATGTAACCGGGAGGTCTCGCACCCTTTATATAGGTGCGAGCCTCAGATCCGAAGCGAGGAGAGGAGGGAATGTGTGTGAGGCTCGGAACACGCGGCAGCAGGGCGAAGCTTCGGCCGCAGAGCTGGCTGCTTCGGATTGGGTCGGCTGCTTCGGTCCAATGGGAGGAGGACACGAGGGTCGGATCACGTGTTGCATGCGAGGATCACGTGTGGCATGCGAGGATCACGTGCTTCTTCGGACACCTGTAAGACACGCGTCGCTTCTCGGACATGCCACGCAGCAGTTTCGGACACGTGGTCAACTCCGAGCGAGGGTGACGTGGCAATCACTATTCATGCGAAATTTCTCAAAAAATGTGTCCAATCTTGTAAAATCCATAACTTTCTCATACGGACTCCGTTTTTGACGTTCTTTATATGCACGCGTAGAGAAAATTATGCTCTACAACTTTCGTTTAGACTTCGTCGGAAAATTTTGACTTTATTTTTATATTATTATTTTTAACAGACCGGGACTGGTAAATCCGTTAAAAATTCATAACTTCTTCATCCGACGTCCGTTTTCGTCAGACTTTTTACCGTTGTACTACTAATGACGAGACCTTCTATTCTCGTTTAGGTTGTGTCGGCTAAAAATCACTCGATCTAAAATTCGAGTTTTTAGCTGTCTACTGCTAAGCTGAAACTTGTAAAAATCATAACTTCCTCATACGAAGTCAGATTTTGGCGTTCTTTTTATCGAACTTCTCGGTTTAACGAATACTACGAATTTCATTTAGATCACTAAGGCTAAAAAGTAGTTTATCAAAAACTCACTTTTTACGTCATTCGGCACCGTGGCGGTTTTATCGCGGATCTTCGATTGGTCATAACTTCTTCGTTATAACTCGGATTTCGACGAGGTTTTCGCCTACGTGTTTCTAACGAGATTATCTACAACTTTCAACAATAAAATTTTACTTATTTCAAGTTTTATATTTTCGCTAAATTTCACTATTTAGCTTTTAATTGGAATCTCATAAGACTTCCAATAATTTATGAGTGATTCTAAACATAGTTTTACCTTATTTCTAGTAAAAACTATCCGTTAGAACTCAGTACTCAATATCACATAATATTTCATAATATTATTTATATAAAACACGATCTCAAAACGTGTATGTTACAAATACCTCCTCCTTTTGAGAATTTCGTCCCCGAAATTACATTGATTAAAATAAATGGGGATATTTCGCTCTTATCTCATTCTTATTCTCCCAAGTATAGTTCGGGCCTCGATGGTGTTTCCATTTGACAAGCACCAACTCTACTTCTTTATTACGTAGCTTAGTCGTTCTTTCGTTTACGATCTCTTCAGGCTCTTCTACATAAGTTAACTTATTATCTAGTTTCACCTCGGATAATGGAACTGCCTCATCATAGATGCTTAGGCATTTGCGCAGATAACTCACATGGAAGACATCATGAATACCTGCCAAATCTTCAGGCAATTCCAAGCGGTATGCTTGTTTACCAATCCTCTGGAGGATTTTGAAAGGACCAACAAATCTAGGACTTAGTTTTCCTTTCTTTCCAAATCGCATAAGACCTTTCCATGGGGATACCTTCAACATTACGAAATCCCCCACCTGGAATTCTATTGGTCGTCTCCTCTTTTCCGTATAGGACTTTTGTCCATCCTGGGCGGCTTTCATTCTTTCTCGTACAATTTGAATCTTGTCGGTGGTGTCTTGAATCATTTGAGGGCCTCCAATGATTTTCTGTCCTATTTCACGCCATCATAATGGAGTACGACACTTGCGACCATATAATGCCTCATATGGCGGCATTTTGATTGAAGCGTGGTAACTGTTATTATACGAGAATTCGACAAGAGGTAAGTATTTATCCCAGTTACCACCGAACTCCAAGACACATGCACGAAGCATATATTCTACCGTTTGGATTGTTCTCTCCGTCTGTCCATCTGTCTGGGGATGATAGGCTGTGCTGAGAGCAACTCGAGATCCCAATTCACGT
The DNA here is from genome assembly GCF_052849685.1 of Lactuca virosa. Taxonomy (NCBI): domain Eukaryota; kingdom Viridiplantae; phylum Streptophyta; class Magnoliopsida; order Asterales; family Asteraceae; genus Lactuca; species Lactuca virosa. Next base: position 51,374,801 of record NC_136432.1, read on the forward strand.
TGCATACTCGCCCAAAAGTGAGAAGTGAAGCGAGTATCACCATCGGAAACGATCTTTAGTGGCACACCATGTCTTGCAACAATTTCATCCAAGTATACTTGTGCGTATTTCTCCATTGGAGCCGTTTCACGCATGGCAAGAAAATGAGCGCTTTTAGTCAGGCGGTCGACGATTACCCAAATGCTATCATGCTGTCTAGCAGTCTTTGGCAATTTGGTAATAAAATCCATGGACAGTTATTCCCATTTCCATACAGGTACGCTAAGGCTTTCTGGGGTTCCGTAAGGCTTTTGGTGCTCTGTTTTGACTTGTAAACATACTAAGCATTCCTGTACATATCTTCCAATGTCTCTCTTTAATCCAGGCCACCAATAATCAGCTCTTACATCATAGTACATTTTACTTGTACCAGGATGTATTGACAGTTTAGACTTATGGGCTTCATCTAAAATCTTCTTTCTTAATTCACCAATCTTCGGAATCCATAGCCGATTCTTGAATACCTTCAATCCTCGTGGTCATCAAGTAAAACATCGGTGTAATGTACCATTCCTTCTTTCTTCACATTTTCTGGTTTTAGGGCTTCTACTTGCCATTTCTCTAGTTCATCTAGAATAGTGAACTTTACTGTGGTGTGAGTAATAGCATAACACATACTATTACGATAAACCTTTCTGCTAAGTGCATCAGCAACTACATTAGCCTTTCCAGGATGATATAGGATTTCACAGTCATAGTCTTTGATCAGCTCCATGGCTCGTTGTTGTCTCATATTCAGAGTTTGCTGACTGAATATATACTTGAGACTCTTGTGGTCGGTATACAATTGACATTTTGTACCAAAGAGGTAATGTCTCCAAAGTTTTAGGGCAAATACCACTGCAGCGAGTTCGAGATCATGAGTGGGATAATTCTTTTCATAATCTTTCAGTTGTCTGGAGGCATATGCTATCACTTTACCACGTTGCATCAACACACAACCGAGTCCTAATATTGAAGCATCGCTATATACAGAGAAATCATCATCATCTTCTGGAAGTGATAAGATTGGAGCATGGGTCAAAAGATCTTTTAGAGTCGAGAAAGCTTTTTCTTGGGCTTCACCCCATTCGAACTTCACTTCCTTTCGTGTAAGACTCGTGAGAGGTACGGCTATACGAGAAAAATCCTTAATAAATCTCCGGTAATATCCCGCGAGACCCAAGAAACTACGAATTTCGGAAGCATTACGGGGCACTTCCCAATTTTGAATAGCTTCAATTTTAGTAGGATCTACGGATACACCGTCACCAGAAATAACATGGCCGAGAAATTGAACTTGGCGAAGCCAAAATTCACATTTCGAGAATTTAGCATAAAGCTTCTCCTTTCGAAGAAGTTCTAACACCGCACGAATATGAATGGCATGATCAGCTTCAGTCTTGGAATATATTAGAATATCGTCTATGAATACAATGACAGATTTATCGAGCATTGGGCGGCATACCCGATTCATCATATCCATGAATACAACAGGAGCATTCGTTAAACCAAACGGCATAACAAGGAATTTGTAATGCCCATATCGAGTACGAAAAGCAGTCTTCGGTACATCCTGCTCGTGAACTTTCAACTGATGATAGCCAGATCTTAGATCAATCTTGGAGAAATAGCTAACACCCTGAAGTTGATCAAATAAATCGTCAATGCGAGGTAGTGGGTATTTGTTCTTGATAGTCACCTTATTCAGCTCACGATAATCAATGCACATCCGCATCGATCTGTCCTTCTTCTTGACAAACAATACCGGAGCACCCCAGGGAGAGGTACTTGGTCGGATAAAGCCTTTGTCAAGTAATTCCTGCAGTTGGATCATCATTTCTTTCATCTCAGCTGGCGCAAGACGATAAGGAGTCTTAGCAATCGGAGCAGCACCAGGCACAAGGTCAATTCGGAATTCTACTTGCCTGTCCGGAGGAAGACCAGGCAATTCTTCGGGAAAAACATCTGGATATTCCTTAGCAATGGGAACATCATTCACCGTTTTCTTATCTTCTTTCGAGACATCGACTGTGTAGGCCAGATAGATAGAACACCCTTTCGATATGAATTTACGGGCTTTAAGGAAAGATATTATTTTTAAGGTTCCTTGTTCACCATAGACATAGATAGGATTCTCCCCTTCAATGGGAATACGTACTATCTTTTCATAACACAAAAGGTCTGCGTGGTTCTTCGACAACCAATCCATGCCGAGAATAATGTCAAAGTTGGGCAAGGAGATAGGAATTAGATTAGCAAGAAAATTGTAGCCTTCAATTTCTATAACACAATTCCTATAGACTTTATCGGCAAGTAATGATATACTTCCAGCAGTCTCTACGTGAAAGGGTTGCGCGAGTGCATAGCAAGCAATTTGAAAAGAATGCGCAAATTCATAAGACACAAAAGAATCTGAGGCACCAGAATCAAATAAGATGTGAGTAGGTATAGAGTTAACAAGAAATGTACCCGTCACAACATTCGGGTCCTCGCGTGCCTCTTCTGTGGTGATCTGGAATGCACGACCCTTAACTTTTGGAACCTCCTCCTTTTTAGTTGGAGTACCCCTTGATTGTTGAACAGGAGCTTGACTTTTCGCCAGTTGTTGAACGAAAGCTTGACTTTTCGCCGGTTGTTGAACGGAAGCTTGACTTCCCGTCATCTGACTAGTAAGGGTGGGGCAAAAACGCTTCCTGTGGCCAGTAACACCACATGCAAAGCATGTAACACCTTTCATTGGACACACTGGCCTCTTGTGTCCTACTTCTCCACATCCAAAACAGACCACGGTTCTTTCCTCTAGTCTGCATTCGCCCGGATGATTCTTTCCACAATTTCGACAAGCTGCCGACTGAAGAGAAAAAGATTGTGACATGCCGCGGCCACGAAAAGCACTCTGAGATTGTACTTGCTTGCTAGGTTCAGATCGAATGAATTGAGTTGGTGGAATAGGGGAAGCAGGAGCAGTCCTTTCACTACGTGGATGTTTCGGAACAGTAAGAGTGGCACCACGTATTTCTAAGTCATGCTCACGCTTTCGAGCATACTCAACAGCTTTATCAAATGATAGTACTTCCCGATTGGCAACGAAATCGTGAATTTTGTGCCGTAGTCCTTCTAAGAATAACTGAATTTTCTCATCTTCAGTTGGAATATACTTTACGGCAAACCGTGCTTTTTGATTGAACTGAGTTTCATACTAATTCACAGTCATTCCTCCCTATTTAAGCTCGAGGAATTCTTTCTCCAACCTCCTCCTCATGTCTAGAGGACAGTACTTCTCTAGCACACGAGTTTTGAACATTTCCCAGGATAAATTCTCTTGGTCAAACTTGCTGAGAGCTTCATAGGTTGCTTCCCACCAGACCAAGGCTTCTCCGATGAGCATTGCAGAAGTATAGTTAGCCTTGTCTTCAGCATCTACATGAGAAATACGAAACACTTTTTCTGTGTTCTGGATCCAAGTAAGAACAACAATTGGATTAAGAACACCAGAAAACTCTGTAGCACCGCTACTCTTGAAATCTTTAAACGAGGGACGCTTCACCTCTCCTCTCGAAGATTCTCTAGTGGCTTTCTCTTTTCCTTTATCACCACTCTTTTTGTGTTCTTCGAGAGTCTGTCGAATAACACCGGTAAGTTTACCCAAGAGTCGCTCCTCACGAGGAGATACTGGAGTATTCACTTCCTCAGGTTGAGGACCTTCACCAACCTCGGGGGTATGGCTACTAACCTGTTCAGCCATTGCTCTGAAATAGGGAGTAATATTGTATTTTAGAATATTAGGGTTTACTATTACCTAATACTTTTATATATATATTTCCTATGGTTTGTATCCCTATACTTACAATAATTAAGTTCATATATTGAACTTCCAATAGTTTAAGACTAAATACCAATCCGTGGAATTTAATTCACTTAAACCACTGCTCTGATACCATGATTGAAAGAACCCCTTTCTATACTTTCATATTTCTGAAAGACCCAAACTTTCATATTTGACAATATAGTTACTCCAAAACATGCTACATGCATATTCATAAAACAATATTTTATATTGATAAAGCGGTTACAAACTATTGGATACAAACCCACTATTTCATAGTGGTATATATTACATAACTTCCCAGGATTCTATAGATTTATACATATGGGAATGCAAAATACAATAGTTTCAAACTATTCAAAAATCTTCTATCAATACAGTAGTTTCAAACTATTCAAAAAATCTGCTACCAGTATATAACTATACTGGATGCTTATCTCCTGCAAATTAGTTAAACATTGAGAGGGGTAAGCGGTGACGCATAGTGAGTTCAATAATAGATACAATATAACGTTATGCCATATATACTGTAATATGCCAGAAGCAAAGAGGAACAAGGAACAACAAAGGCATAATGCGAAAAGCTTTCCATATTAATCAATGAGACATAACAAATTTCGTACTTGATATAAAATCAATAAAGTTTCAGCACAAATGGCATAGTAAATACTCAAGAATATCATTTTGCTAGAATATTTAGGCTTTCAGCCTTATCTTAGCATACTACCGAAGCCAAAGTGATGCCTATGTCATACACCTCATGGTCAACGGTTCATACCAATACCCAAGTGATGCTTATGTCATACACTTCAAGTCAGAGGTACAACCTTGCTATAAAATAGCAGATACAACAACTCGAGATGATAACATGGAAAAGCACATAGCACATATAACACATAACATATAATTGTTCCTATATATTAAACTCACCGAGAAATAAACGGGGGTCAAAATAGTAATTTAGGCAGCACTTCGGCTTTAAATATGACTTTCTTCGTTGAAAACCGGGAGTTTTCTTGAAAACCGGGCTCTGCGAAGGTAGAGCTTCGAAACCGAAAAGATAAATTTTTCGGGCTTCTCGGGAATCTCGGGGTGCGCTTCGGGCTTTGGAATAAGTACCGGGGCTTCGGGGAAAGTCGGAATGTAAGAAAATGTTGAAAAGGGGTGAAAAAGACCAAAATTCAAACATGTAACCGGGAGGTCTCGCACCCTTTATATAGGTGCGAGCCTCGGATCCGAAGCGAGGAGAGGAGGGCATGTGTGCGAGGCTCGGAACACGCGGCAGCAGGGCGAAGCTTCGGCCGGAGAGCTGGCTGTTTCGGATTGGGTCGGCTGCTTCGGTCTAATGGGAGGAGGACACGAGGGTCGGATCACGTGTTGCATGCGAGGATCACGTGTGGCATGCGAGGATCACGTGCTTCTTCGGACACCTGTGCGACACGCGTCGCTTCTCGGACATGCCACTCAGCAGCTTCGGACACGTGGTCAACTCCGAGCGAGGGTGACGTGGCAATCACTATTCATGCAAAATTTCTCGAAAAATGTGCCCAATCTTGTAAAATCCATAACTTTCTCATACGGACTCCGTTTTTGACGTTCTTTATATGCACGCGTAGAGAAAATAATGCTCTACAACTTTCGTTTAGACTTCGTCGGAAAATTTTGACTTTATTTTTATATTATTATTTTTAACAGACCGGGACTGGTAAATCCGTTAAAAATTCATAACTTCTTCATCCGATGTCCGTTTTCGTCAGACTTTTTACCGTTGTACTACTAATGACGAGACCTTCTATTCTCGTTTAGGTTGTGTCGGCTAAAAATCACTCGATCGAAGTCAGATTTTGGCGTTCTTTTTATCGAACTTCTCGGTTTAACGAATACTACGACTTTCATTTAGATCACTAAGGCTAAAAAGTAGTTTATCAAAAACCCACTTTTTACGTCATTCGGCACCGTGTCGGTTTTATCGCGGATCTTCGATTGGTCATAACTTCTTCGTTATAACTCGGATTTCGACGAGGTTTTCGCCTACGTGTTTCTAACGAGATTATCTACAACTTTCAACAATAAAATTTTACTTATTTCAAGTTTTATATTTTCGCTAAATTTCACTATTTAGCTTTAATTGGAATCTCATAAGACTTCCAATAATTTATGAGTGATTCTAAACATAGTTTTACCTTATTTCTAGTAAAAACTATCCGTTAGAACTCAGTACTCAATATCACATAATATTTCATAATATTATGTATATAAAACACGATCTCAAAACGTGTATGTTACAGTAACAAACTACTTATCAATATTAAGCTTCACATATCCATGATATCATATATATGTTCAAATTTTTATCTAATTAAAACCTAAACATTGTCTTAATAAAGTAGCAAACATTCATCTAATTAAAAAGTAATCATTGTCCAAATAAACCAACAATCAAATTATCCATTGACAGACTGTGACATCCCCTAAATTCTCGGCCAGAAAAGACCGATTTAATTTATGCTTTTTCAAATAAAGTCAGAGAAATCCTTTTAAAACATGTTGCAGAATTGGTCCCCAAAACAAAACATGATAAAAGTTTATCAAAACCTTTCTTTAAGAAATATATATTTTCCTTTTATATCAAAACCTCGAGATGTCATGTTCCGATACAGATCAAAAGCATAAACAAGACATTATAAGCCTTACAACAGTTATTTACAACTACTGGCCTATAATCCAAAAATCTTTCATCATCATCTGACTATGCTCGGGGTCCACTACCTGTAATATAAAAAGCTGAGTGGGTCAGGCTTGGGAGCCTGGTGAGCATATAGGGTTTTCAACCCACAATAATAATAAACTTATTAAATTCACCAATCAACAATAACCCTGATTACCCATTCCTATTATCCTCACTTTACGTCCCTAAACACCTGTCACAAGGCACCTAGCCTAAGGATTATCATCGGGGTGGACACCACTGTTAAGGGGAATCCTCAGCCATACATGTCCTAAAGGCAACCATGAGGGGGGTGGAGTACGCCAATGAACATTTAGTTCACCAACACCTACAAGTTGCGAACCTGCTAGTGTTCCACTGGACTATCTAGAAAGGTCCGTGGTCGTCATCTATACTCCGCTAGACGACTACAACAACAACAACAACATCGAGACCTCTCACCATTTTAACACATATCGACTATTTCGTCTACCCATGTTTTACCCAACATATTTGTAGATAAAATACATATACAGTTTAAAACTTGTATAAAACATCTATTCAACAGTCACCTCAGATAAACACTTAATATAATTACACATAGCATGTATTTTATAGAAAATACTTCATATCTAGGTGTAAGATGAAAGTGACTACACACTCACATGATTTAATGATAATCGGGCAGCACTTCGTTTCCTAAAACGATCGTTACTAATAAAATCGGGGGTTTTATTGAGAAACCGGGCTCTGCGAGGGTCGGGCTTCAAAACCGAAAAGATAAATTTTTCGGGCTTCTCGGGCACATCGGGACGTGTTTCGGGTGTTTGGTATGATACCAGGGCTTTGGGGGAAGTCGAAATGATAAAGATATTGAAAGAGGGGTGTAAAATGGCAAAAATCCAATTTTACCCGGGTAATCTCGCAAGCCTTGTATTTATAGGGCGAGGTCCGAAGGTCGGCCAAGAAGGGTGAGTCAGCAGCGAGGGACACGCGGCTCGGACTTCGCGAGGGCAGGTGGCTCGGACAGATGGCGCGCATGCGAAGGGCCACCTGTGCGAGGTTCCGACGTGACACGGGGCGAGGCGCGTCGGACGCCGGTTGGCTGCGACTTCGGTCGAATCCGGAAGCGGCACGCGTCGACTGGTCGGACACGAGGCTGATCGCGAGAGCGGTGACGTGGCCGACACTATTCATGCGAAAATTCTCGAAAATTATGCCCCAATCTTCTAAAATCCATAACTTCCGCATACGGGCTCTGTTTTTGACGTTCTTTATATGCACGCGTAGGTAAAATTACGCTCTACAACTTTCGTTTATACTTCGTCGGCTAATTTTGACTTTAATGTTTATATTATTATTTTTAACAGACCGGGACAGGAAATCCGTTAAAAATTCATAACTTCTTCATCTGACGTCCGTTTTTGTCTGTCTTTTTACCGTTGTACTACTATTGACGAGACCTTCAATTCTCGTTTAGGCTGTGTCGGGTAAAAATCACTCGATCTAAAATTCGAGTTTTTAGTTGTTAACTGCTAAGCTGAAACTTAGAAAAATCATAACTTCGTCATACGAAGTCAGATTTAGGCGTTCTTTTTATGCATACTCTCGGTTTAACGAACACTACGACTTTTGTTTAGATCACTAAGGCTAAAAAGTAGTTTATTAAAAACTCACTTTTTACGTCATTCGGCACTGTGCCTGTTTTGTCGCGAAACTTCGACAGGTCATAACTTCTTCGTTATAACTCGGATTTCGGTATTCTTTATATATCTGTAATCCTTGTCACGACCACTAAAAATTTGTTAATAGATATCGGCTTTATCTAGTATTTATTTTCGACGCTCATTTTTATTCTTAATTAATTAAATCCTAGTAATTAAGCATAAAACATGTAATATTCACATAATTCCTTTTCATTTCTTCAAAATGAGTTACAAAGGTTAACCTAGACTGTCACATCAATATTAATGCCTAGCCTAGAAACACGAGAGTTACAATTCTCTCCCCCTTAGGATGATTCCATCCCCGGAATCACACATCAGTAAACAAATGCGGGTAGCGACTCATCATGTCACACTCCGTTTCCCAGGTGAGATTTGGCCCATTCGTATGTTTCTAACGCACAAGCACTAAATCGACCATCTTGCGTCGCAACTTCTTAGTCTTACGGTCAACGATTGCCTCAAGTTCTTCAATTAACCTCTTGTTTTCATCCAACCTTAATTCAGAAATCGGAATTATGTCGGGCACATCTCCCGTGAACTTTCTCAAATAACACACATGAAAGGTGTTATGAATACCCTCTAGTTCTTCTGGTAATTCTAGCTTGTAAGCTTGATTCCCGATCCTCTGAAGAACTTTAAACGGTCCAATAAACCTTGGACTCAATTTTCCCCTCTTACCAAATCTTATAAGTCCCTTCCACGGTGAGACTTTAAGTAAAACCGAATCTCCAACTTCAAATGATATCAGTTGTCTTTTCTTGTCAGCATAGCTCTTTTGTCGATCTTGAGCTGCCAACATCCTTTCCCTAATCACTTTCAACTTCTCAGCAGTCTGATGGACTATTTCAGGTCCCATAAACTGCTTTTCCCCAGCTTCCAGCCAACATGACGGCGTTCGACACTTTTCTCCATACAAAGCGTGATTAGGTGCCATCTTGATGCTCGAGTGGAAACTATTATTATAGGTAAATTCTACTAGAGGTAAGTGTTCATCCCAGTTACCTTGGAATTCCAGGGTACATGCTCTCAGCATATCCTCCAACGTTTGAATTGTTCGTTCGCTCTGACCATCGGTTTGCGGATGGTAAGCTGTACACAAACACAACTTGGTACCCAAATCCTCTTGTAGACTCATCCAAAACCTTGAGGTAAAACGGTTGTCACGATCGGATACAATCGTTAACGGAACACCATGAAGCCTCATAATTTCCTTCACGTAAGAATTCGCAAGTTTTTCCATAGACCATTTCTCGTTAGCTGCTATGAAATGCGCACTCTTAGTGAAGCGATCAACGACCACCCAAATCATGTTGTGACCGTTCCTTGTTCTGGGCTGTTTAGTCACAAAATCCATGGTGATGTCTTCCCATTTACCCATGGGTACAGGTAAAGGTTCTAAACTCCCATACGGTTTCTGATGTTGTGCCTTAACCCTAGCACATGTTACACACTCGGCCACATACTTAGCAACATCGAGCTTCATCGTCGGCCACCAGTAGTAGGGTTTTAGATCCCTATACATTTTTGTACTGCCGGGATGAATCGAGTACATGGTCTTGTGAGCCTCTTCCATCAGAAGATCTCTTACTCCTCCCGTCTTAGGTACCCAAATCCTATCTTGGAATACCTTCAATCCTTGACCGTTTGTATCAAACACTAACGTTTTGACCAAACGTTCTTCCTTTCGGTCATTTTTCTCTAAAGCTTCCTCTTGAGCTTTCTTTATACTTTCCAAAATTATCGAGACAACTTCAATTCTCAACGCTCTTGGCCTTTTATTTTCAAGGTTTACCTTCCGACTGAGAGCATCAGCAACAACATTTGCTTTACCAGGGTGGTAAAGTATCTCACAGTCGTAGTCCTTGAGTAATTCTAGCCAGCGTCGTTGCCTCATGTTCAATTCCTTCTGATTAAAGAGGTATTTAAGACTCTTATGATCAGTGAAAAGTTTGCATTTAGTACCATAAAGATAGTGCCTCCATATCTTTAAGGCGAATACTACCGCTGCCAACTCCAAATCATGAGTGGGGTAGTTCTTTTCATGCTCTTTTAATTGCCTCGATGCATACGCTATCACTTTATCCCTTTGGGTCAGAACACAACCTAACCCAACTCCAGAGGCATCATTATAAACTGCAAAGTCATCAACTCCTTCAGGTAACGAAAGAATCGGTGCTTCACACAATTTATTCTTTAACTTCTCAAAAGCTTCCTTATGCTTCTCATTCCAAGTATAAGTAGCTCCTTTGTGGGTCAAAGTTGTTAATGGAGTAGCGATCGAAGAAAAGCCTTGGATAAATCGGCGATAATATCCAGCTAATCCTAAAAAGCTTCGAATCTCCGTAGGACTTTTTGGGTGTTCCCACTTCATCACAGCTTCAATATTTGCTGGGTCAACCATTATCCCTTATTGGTTAACCACATGACCTAAAAATTGGACTTCTTGAATCCAAAATTCACATTTGGAGAACTTTGCATACATCTTCTCCTTTTTCAGAACTTCTAGCACTTCACACAGATGCTTGTCATGCTCCTGCTTTCTTTTCGAATAAATCAAAATATCATCTATGAACACTATCATGGATTTATCAAGGTACAGTTTACAAACCCTGTTCATCAAATCCATGAAAGCTGTTGGAGCATTGGTTAGTTCGAACGACATAACCAAAAACTCATAGTGTCCATATCTTGTTCTGAACGCAGTCTTTTCGATATCCTGCTCTCTCACCTTTAGCTGATGATATCTTGACCTAAGATCGATCTTTGAAAAATAGCTCGAATCTTGCAACTGATCGAACAGGTCATCAATCCTCGGCAACGGGTACTTGTTCTTTATTGTTTCTTTATTCAGCTCTCTGTAATCGATGCACATTCTCATGCTCCCGTCCTTTTTCTTTACAAATAACATCGGGGCTCCCCAGGGTGATGAACTAGGTCGAATAAAACATTTGTCCAATAACTCCTGAAGTTGTGTCATAAGTTCTTTCATCTCTGTTGGTGCTAATCGATACGGTACTTTTGCTATTGGCGTCGTTCCTGGTAACAAGTCGATACGAAATTCTACTTGTCGATCAAGGGGCAATCCAGGAAGATCTTCGGGAAAGACTTCCGGATAGTCACACACCACCAAAATATTGTGCACCTCCTTCTTTTCGTTCTTAGCATCGATCACGAATGCTAGATATGATGTACATCCCTTGGCCAAACACTTTCTGGCTTTCATTAGGGAAATGATTCCATAATTTACTCTGCGTTTGTCTCCATACACCATAAATGACTCTTTCCCTGGCGGGTTTACTTTTACTATCTTCTTCCTACACAATATTTCGGCATCATTGGCGCTAAGCCAATCCATTCCTAGAACTATGTCGAAACCATTTAACTCGATAGGCAATAATTCCTCGTGGAACTTATTCCCATTCAAGTCAATGAGGATGTTTTTCATACGATGGCTAACAGGTATAAACTTTCCACTAGCAATCTCGACTATTAAAGAATTAACTAGTCTATCAACAGGCAAATCTAGTTTTCTACAAAATTCATGCGAAATAAAGGAGTAATTGGCTCCAGAATCAAACAAAATTTAGGCAGGCAATTCGTTTACGAGAAAGGTACCTAAAGCGACATCGGCTTCTTCTTTCGCAGCTTCAAGTGTCATCTGAAAGGCTCTCGCCTTCAGCTTTGGTGGAAGATTGGGCTTTGCTGCATCCTTCTTCTTTGGCCAATCCCTCAAAATATGCCCTTCGTCATTGCACCCAAAACAGACGTTCTTATTGAAGGTGCATTCATTGGCATAATGCCCAGGCTTTCCACATTTGTAAAAAGTGACTTCCACGCTGCATTTCCCAGCATGTAACTTCTTACACTTGTCACACCACTTGGCTTCGGCTCCTCCTCCGAATTTCCTCGAACCAGTCTTCGAGAATTTGTTCTTTTTATTGGAACCTGAAGTTCCTTGAAACTTTCTCTTTTCGCCAACTTCAACCTTGCCGGAGGCTCTCCCCTTAATCATATCTTCAACAGACTTGGCAACCCAGATAGCTGCCTCCAAAGTACGTGCCTGACGTACTGGCACCATATACTCCCATGGAAGTCCCTTTGCGTACCTGTCAATCTTTGCCAGCTCATCTGGGACAATACGCAAAGCAAACTCCATTTTCTCTGTGAAGTTATTTGTGTATTCATCAACAGTCATACTTCCCTTCTTTAACGTTAGAAATTGGTTTTCTAGCTCAAGCACATTTTGGGCCGAGCAGTACTTGCACTTGAAGTGCATCAAGAACTCTGCCTATGTCAGTTGCAGTGGCTCATTAGGGCTTAGGGTTTTCCCCAGAGTGCTCCACCATCGAGCAGCGCTACCTGTGAACTGCCGCACTGCAAATGTGGTTTGTAACTTGCCTTGGCAACCACAATTCATGAAAGCCAATTCCATTTCCGAGATCCAATCCAATACTCCGACGGAATCTTCTTTTCCAGTGAAGGTTGATGGCTTACAAGTCATAAAGTCTTTATACTTGCACCCATTTCTCTCCACTCTATCCTAGTGGTTATTCCTCTCAACCACAAGCGGTTCACTATGACCAACAGATCTACTGTTGTTTCCTTCTTCAGATTGATCGTCATTTAATTCACGTTGTTCAACAGGGATTGAAGGTTCATTCCTGTTGTTCAGCAATATTTGCCTCATTTCCTCCCTTTGTTCAACCATCATTGACTGAATCATGGCTCGTACTCCAGCCATGGTGATGGGTTCTCGTGCAGCTCCTGCTATAGGCACCTGTTCCACCACTTGGGGTTGAGGTTGTTGGTTTCTGTTTGCATTTCCAGCTCCACTTCGACTTCTTGCCATTATAATCTATATACCGAATAAGACGAATTTATATCTTTATCCTCGATAGATATTTCAATTCCCCTTATCACTCCGAAACGTTTACATGTTAGTTCTAATCTTCTAATGATACGCTTAGAATCCTACACACATAAGGTTTCCAGATCCGGTCGGCAACAGACCATAGATCTGAACAAATAATGGCATATATGGCAAACATATAGCATTTAGCACATAAAAGAATTTTAGGCATCTCTCTTAAAATAAACTACTGCGCGTGTCTAAAATATGGTAGACACTCATCTCACAATCATCATTTAGCATTCTAAGTTTAAGTCAAGAAATCCTACAAATTCCTAGTTCGCTTAAACTAATGCTCTGATACCAACTGTGACATCCCCTAAATTCTCGGCCAGAAAAGACCGATTTAATTTATGCTTTTTAAAATAAAGTCAGAGAAATCCTTTTAAAACATGTTGCGTAATTGGTCCCCAAAACAAAACATGATAAAAGTTTATCAAAACCTTTCTTTAAGAAATATATATTTTCCTTTTATATCAAAACCTCGGGATGTCATGTTCCGATACAGATCAAAAGCATAAACAAGACATTATAAGCCTTACAACAATTATTTACAACTACTGGCCTATAATCCAAAAATCTTTCATCATCATCCGACTATGCTCGGGGTCCACTACCTGTAATATAAAAAGTTGAGTGGGTCAGGCTTGGGAGCCTGGTGAGCATATAGGATTTTCAACCCACAATAATAATAAACTTATTAAATTCACCAATCAACGATAACCCTGATTACCCATTCCCGTTATCCTCACTTTACGTCCCTAAGCACCTATCACAAGGGACGTAGCCTAAGGATTATCATCGGGGTGGACACCACTGCTAAAGGGACTCCTCAGCCATACATGTCCTAAAGGCAACCATGAGGGGGATGGAGTACGCCAATGAACATTTAGTTCACCAACACCTACAAGTTGCGAACCTGCTAGTGTTCCACTGGACTATCTAGAAAGGTCCGTGGTCGTCATCTATACTCCGCTAGACGACTACAACAACAACAACAACAACAACAACAACAACAACATCGAGGCCTCTCACCATTTTAACACACATCGACTATTTCGTCTACCCATGTTTTACCCAACATATTTGTAGATAAAATACATATATAGTTTAAAACTTGTATAAAACATCTATTCAACAATCATCAAAAATAAACACTTAATATAATTACACATAGCACGTATTTTATAGAAAATACTTCATATCTAGGTGTAAGATGAAAGTGATTACACACTCACATGATTTAATTATAATCGGGCAGCACTTCGTTTCCTAAAACGATCGTTTCTAATAAAACCGAGGGTTTTATTGAGAAACCGGGCTCTGCGAGGGTCGGGCTTCAAAACCGAAAAGATAAATTTCTCGGGCTTCTCGGGCACTTCGGGACGTGTTTCAGGTGTTTGGTATGATACCGGGGCTTTGGGGGAAGTCGAAATGATAAAGATATTGAAAGAGGGGTGTAAAATGACAAAAATCCAATTTTATCCGGGTAATCTCGCAAGCCTTGTATTTATAGGGAGAGGTCCGAAGGTCGGCCGAGAAGGGTGAGTCAGCAGTGAGGGACACGCGGCTCGGACTTCGCGAGGGCAGGTGGCTCGGACAGATGGCGCGCATGCGAAGGGCCACCTGTGCGAGGTTCGGATGTGACACGGGGCGAGGCGCGTCGGACGCCGGTTGGCTGCGACTTCGGTCGAATCCAGAAGCAGCACGCGTCAACTGGTCGGACACGAGGCTGATCGCGAGAGCGGTGACGTGGCCGACACTATTCATGCGAAAATTCTCGAAAATTGTGCCCCAATCTTCTAAAATCCATAACTTCCGCATACGGGCTCTGTTTTTGACGTTCTTTATATGCACGTGCAGGTAAAATTATGCTCTACAACTTTCGTTTAGACTTCGTCGGCTAATTTTGAATTTAATTTTTATATTATTATTTTTAACAGACCGGGACAGGAAATCTGTTAAAAATTCATAACTTCTTCATCCGACGTCCGTTTTCGTCTGTCTTTTTACCGTTGTACTACTATTGACGAGACCTTCGATTCTCGTTTAGGTTGTGTCGGCTAAAAATCACTCGATCTAAAATTCGAGTTTTTAGCTATCTAGTATTAAGCTGAAACTTAGAAAAATCGTAACTTCCTCATACGAAGTTCGATTTGGGCGTTCTTTTTATGCATACTCTCGGTTTAACGAACATTACGACTTTAGTTTAGATCACTAAGGCTAAAAAGTAGTTTATCAAAAACTCACTTTTTACGTCATTCGACACTGTGCCGGTTTTGTCGCGAAACTTCGACAGGTCATAACTTCTTCGTTATAACTCAGATTTTGGCATTCTTTATATATCTGTAATCCTTGTGACGACCACTACAACTTTCTTAATAGATATCGACTTTATCTAATATTTATTTTCGACGCTCATTTTTATTCTTAATTAATTAAATCCTTGTAATTAAGCATAAAACACGTAATATTCACATAATTTCTTTTCATTTCTTCAAAATGAGTTACAAAGGTTAACCTAGACTATCACATCAATATTAATGCCTACCCTAGAAACACGGGCGTTACACGGACAACCGTTCAAACTTCACCATTTCCATCTTCACCTTCAACAATCTCCACTTCCATCTTCACCTTCACCTTTATCACTTCCATCTTCATCTTCCCTTTCACCACTTTTCCTTCAATCATCCTCATTGCCAGTCCTTCAACCTTTTATGGATTTCTGCACAAGCTTTTCGTTGATCGCTTTTTCTCTTATCTTTATCTTGTTTGTCGTACTGATGAGCAAGCTCCATGATATCATCCTTCAAGAAATTAATTTTAGAATTTATCAATGCGTAAGCATATCTGGTTCTCAACCAATGGAGCAATGCATCTTGAACTCCTTCTTTTGGAAATCCAGTTTTGTATTCTATTTGACCCATATATGTTTCCATATATCTCATCAAAAATACTCCACAATCTCTTTTGTTATTTTTATTTTTACATATCAGATGTTGTATTTGTGGTTTGATATTTGGGTTTTGAAGGGCATGACATCTTGGATGATTGATCTCATGCAGATATCTGAAGAAGTACTTTTGCTGAAAATTAAAAAAATATAAAGTTAGTCACATACAATTAAACATATAAAAATGTTATTTATATTTATATAATCATATGTGATTAAAAATAATTTTATAATAACATGTGATTACAAGCATGAAATAATGTTTTATGCTTGAATTCAAACATATAATCACACGTTATTTACAAATGTTTATTAATATTTTTTATTAAATCATATGTGATTGTTTTATATAATCACATTTGATTTTTTTTATGTAATCTAATTTTATTATAAATATTTTATTCAATCACATGTGATTGTTTTACATATTCACATGTGATTACTTAACATGTTTTTGAGTACATGCATGTACTTATCCTTGATTTTTTCCCTGAGATGTTGTTGTCCGGTATCACAATGTTTGCATTTTTGATGTTAAAAACAAATACAAACAAGTGTTCTTGCCGGAAAACAGGGAAAAATATATGCATTTAAATATCTATTGTCATATTTAGAAAAGATATACACTATAATAAGAATTAAGATTAAAAAAAAAACTTATAAGATCAGCAATTTTCATTTGTGCTTTTTCTTCGTCTCCATTTAACCAATCTATAAGGTATTTCCTGAATAGATTGTATATGTTATCGTCTTTTTCCTTTGCTTCTCGTTCCATTTTTTCCTTCATTTCTTTATCTATCTTTTTCTTCTTCTCATCTTTTGTTGGTTTTGAAAGTGGCTCATCCTCAATGTACTTTGTCTAAATGGTGAATCATGTGTGATTCACTGTATAATGATATATGTATTTAAGCAACTTTTTATTAATTTAGTGTTAGAATCACAAATGTTTAACTTACTGTGAGTTGGACGAAGAAGAATACTCTATACGGAGAATTTTTTAAGTCTCTATCCTTCTCATTGTAATTTAGCAATTCAGCCCATGAGTCTATAACATCGAAAAACATATATTCTCCTGGATACAAGCTTTCAAAGACATATCATAAAACTTCTCGTTTGTTTTCTGTAAACAACAGTTGATCATTGTAAAATATAAAAAATTATTTTGTTAGTTTATATTGTTATATTCATAAGTGTAACCACATGTGATTAATCCATGTTGAAAAAGTATACTTAACAAAACTTATAATCATATGTGATTATGTTTGGTAATCACATGTTATTAATCAATGTTTAACAAGTATGTTTAATGTGATTATTATATTCATAACTTTAATCACATGTGATTGATTAATGTGGAAAAATTATACTTAACAAAATTTTTATTCATATGTGATTATGTTGTGATTATGTTTAGTAATCACATGTGATTGATCCTTGTTTAACAAGTATGTTTTAATGTGATTATTATATTCATAATTGTAATCACATGTGATTGATCATATGTGATTATGTTTGATAATCACATGTGATTAATCAATTTTGAAGATGTGATTAGTTAATCTAATTTTTATAAGTGTTAATCACATATGAATAACTTACTATTCGCTTCCTTGTAAGTTGAAGAGCCATTCACCGATCATTTCTACATCAGATCTTAACTTTGTCTTTAATGAAATGGCTCGTTCTTTATATGGAGACCTCCTTTTTTTCTCCAGGATTCGTTTTCCTCTTTTTGCGAGGTTCCTACATGATATTTTCGTTCTTCGGAAATTTAAGGACAGTTTGTGTTTTTGAAACAATAATTTTAATTTTGGTTGGTTTTTGAGGTTGAATTTCTTCCACTACAGTTTCCTTACCTGTGAGTTTCTCTTGTTGAGTATTTTTCTGTGAGTTATATGTGATTATAGTTGTTAGAACTATTATAATGATATGTGATTATATGCAAAACATAAAATGAAATTAAATTTAAAAAAACAAATAATTAGTTGTAATCACATGTGATTTAATGTTTAAGATATATTGAAATCATATGTGATTACAGTTATAAACATATGATATTGTACAAAACAAAAAAAAAACAAGAAATATTACCTCTAGTGGTGTCAGTTGGCTTATGTTAAGATCATATGATGGCATGAAACTTCTCTCTTTATTTTTTTATATTTCATCATTGTCTTTTCGTAAATAGAAGTGACCTCATC
Source organism: Lactuca virosa (assembly GCF_052849685.1). Classification (NCBI taxonomy): domain Eukaryota; kingdom Viridiplantae; phylum Streptophyta; class Magnoliopsida; order Asterales; family Asteraceae; genus Lactuca; species Lactuca virosa. The sequence continues at coordinate 51,393,148 of NC_136432.1, forward strand.
ATAGTTTAACATTTGTGAGTCTTCGATTTGTTGTATGTTGCCAAGAATACTTGTGATAACATTTTGTATTGTTTTGTCAACAATTTCTGTATTTATATTTTCTATAAAAATATCACAAATGAAAAAATCAGTATTCATCATATATGATTTTAAAAACTATACAGACTTCATATCATATGTACATGTAATCATATGTGATTTAATCAAAACTCATGGTTGTTTATGTGTATAGTTATGTGTGATTGATGTAACCCATATATCATCACATATGTTATAATCATATGAGATAATAATCACATGTGTTTATAACATAAGTTGTTATAATCATATGTGATTATAATCACATATGAATTATAACAAATATAATCATATGTTATTATAACATATGTAATTATTTATAATTATATAATAATATGTTCTTATAACATATGTAATTATATATAATCATATGTGATTGAAGCTCTTTCGTGTATTTTTAAGAATTGTACCCACATATTATTAAAACAGGTTAAGGGTTATTTATTTTTATAATCATAGGATATCATAATCATTTGATCATTTATTCTTATATTCATTTAATCACATTTGATTAAATATAAATATTGATATGTTTTTAAATAATTATATGTGATTATACAAAAACATATCAACTTTTATAGACAATATTTATCATATAATTTAACCATATGTGATTATCAACTGACATCCAAAAGACTTTTAAATTGTACAAATTACATACAACAACAAAATTTGAAATATTTAATACATAAATTGCGAATGTATTCATTAATTTATAACATATATTTCCCCTTAACAACTGAATATTGTTATCGTTAGATCACAATATTCAGTACCTTCTTCTTCACGAACATTTTTTACCATCAATTTTGTATATAAGAGAGATAATGTTAATAATCATATATGACTATATATATATATATATATATATATATATATATATATATATATATATATATATATATATATATATATATATTTAATAATCATATATAATTCAAAAATATATACTCATATTTACCTCCTTCAAAACATTGTACAGATTCTTCCCCTCCACACCTTTCTTATCTTCCAGATTCTTCCCCTCCACACCTGAATATAATTAAAAAAAAGTTTATTAATTATTTGTAACTTGTACAAAGATATTACATTGATCTTTGAATATAATCATATGTAATTATAACATAGGTAATCATATCTATTGTATAAATATATATTGTTGCTTACCTCCTCCTTCAACATTTTATGGTTGTTCTCAGTTTTTCCTTCTCATGTTTCCGCATTTTCCCATCCAGATTCTTACCCTCCACACCTAAATATAATTAAAAAAATTGTTCATCACATGCGATTATAACATATGCAATCATATGTGATTATAATCTATATGATTATAAAAATATAATTATATGTGATTATAACATATGTAATCATGTAGAATCATATCTGAATATAATCATATGTGATTATAACATATGTAATCATATATAATCATATGTGAATATAATCACATGTGATTATAACATATGTGATTATATATAAATATCAATATTTTTTTGAATGATCATATGTGATTATACAAAAAACATATCACCGTTTATAAAGAATATTGAAAGAATGGATTCAAGGAATTTACATCCAAAAGACTTTCAATTTGTACAAATTACATATGTAATTATAATTAATCATATATGATTGAAGCTCTTTCATGTATTTTTAAGAATTATAATCATAACATATTATTAAAACATGTTAAGGGTTGTTTATTTTTAATCATAGGATATTATAATCATTTGATCATTTTTTGTTATATTCGTTTAAAAACGTTTGATTAAGTATAAATATTGATATTTTTTTTAAATAATTATATGTGATTATACAAAAACATATCAACTTTTATAGAGACTATTTATCATATAATTTAATCATATGTGATTATCAAATTACATATAATTTATTCATATTTGATTATCAAATTACATCCAAATGACTTTTAAATTGTACAAATTACATTTAACATAATTTAAAATAAATAAAAAGAAAATTTGTTCTTCAATACAATATCTTTAACAGATAACAATATTCAGTACCTTGTTCTTCACCAACATTTTTCACCATCAATTCTGCATATAATTAAAATATGTAGTTAATATTCAAATATTATTTACTAATATATATTTGTTTTACCTGTTTTTTGAACATTCTCTTCTCCCTTATCATCAATACTTTTTTTACCAACTCCTTCATGTACATTTCCACCCAAACCTGTATATAAATAAAATATGTTGTTAATCATATGTGATTCTATAAAGATATTTATAATAATCATATATGATTCAAAAAAAATATTCTATTACTTACCTCCTCCTTCATTATTCTTTTCTGCTTCATTTTCCTCTCCTCCTATAAAGTTATCACCGCCTTCACTTCCTTTATCCTTGTTTTCTTCCTCATTTTCCTCTCCTATAACAATATAAAATATGTAGTCAATCATATATGATTCTATAAATATACTTATAATAATCATATATGATTCAAAAAAAATATTCTTTTACTTACCTCCTCCTTCATTATCTTGCCCTCCTTCATTATTCTTTTTTGCTTCGTTTTCCTCTCCTCCTGTAATGTTATCACCGCCATCACTTCCCTTGTCCTTGTTTTCCTCCTCATTTTCCTCTCCTATAACATTCTCACCGCCTTCACCTCCCTCATCCCCGTTTTCTTCCTCATTTTCATCGCCTTTAATATTTTCATCACCATCATTATCACTTCTGTTTTCTTCTTCACCATCTTCATTGTCATCATCAAAAATATCTTCCAAACTATTTTTCAAATGATTTAATATTACATTTTCAGGGAATTTATTGACTCCATTATCGGTTAACATTTGTAGCTTCTTAAACTTCGTCATAATATTTTCCTTATAATCCTAAATCACAAATGAATGAAATTATATATTAACATATATGATTAAATATTAAGATTATTAAACAATGAGACTAATTAAGTTTATCTCCTCATTCAACTGTTCCTCTATGAACTCCTCATTCAATTCTCCTGTTCCAAAATCCCCCAGCTCGTCCTTCTCATAATTTTCTCTCATCTTCATCTTCTCTGTACTTCAATGGCTGATCACTGGATGTTTTCTTTCAACTTTTATAAGCTCAGATTTGACATTGTCTACATATAGTAACTGCAAAAAAAGAAGTAGTTGTCAATTCTATAATATGTGATTAAATTACATGTGATTATAACAATCCAGATTTTAATATAACTTTATTTGATCAATCACATGTGATTTTAAGGATAATTATTTTTAACATCTGTATTAAACACTAAAAATCACTTGTGATTATAGCTATTTATTTTAGATTTTAATAGCTATTATAAATACTAAAAATCATATGTGAATAAATAAGTTTACTGTTTTAATCACATGTGATTATAGCTATTCATGTTATAACATCTGTTATATATAATGAAAATCATATGTGATTAAAAACATTTACTTTTTCAATCACATGTGATTATAGCTATTCAATTACATGTAATTATTATAAATATATTGAAATAAAAGCGAAGTTATTAAACGTACCACCAAATAAGCAGATGATCCATTAAAATTGCATGTTGCAATGGATGGATCAAAGGATTGTTTGGTTTTAACCAAAAATTCTATCATATAGGAGCACCAATCAATTTTGTTTATTTTTGTCTTCTTTGTTACGTAGTTCAACGGGTGCGTGTTTGCCTTTTTTGAAGATCTTGATTCTATCAAAGAGTTGATCAACAAAGCTATAAAATTCATCTTGAAGTTCATATATGCTTTGTTTGAGGAAACGATCTTCATCTTTATGTCTTGTAGACGAATCATGGTCGTGTTTTCAAATTAGGTTCTCCATTATTCATGTGTTTTATCATTTTTTGTTCTGAATGGAAGTTTTGAAAACTCAATACTTCCCAATGGAAATCCAAGCATTTGATGGACTGATTCTTTACTCACATCAGTTTTTAATTTCCAAGATCATTTTTTTTTGTGGTGGAATCAAACTTCTGAAGAACGAAACAACTTAATGCCCCCGAAACCTCTATCAACTTTATTTTTAAAAGCCCCCGCAAAACCCATCTTTTTTACACAGTCTTTCTGAATATTATTAAAATTTTGGATTACAGACAACAATGCTCCAGGGGAACACCTATAATCAAATACAACAAATGATGATTTAAATTTATATGTGATTATAAGAATTAATGAACTTAGTATATATGTGTGATATTTTGAATTATGTGTGATTTACCAGAAAACACAGGAAATATAATCACATCTGATTTGTCTGTTTTGTATATATCAAAGATTATCGAAATCATATGTGATTATGTGTGTATGATATTTAAATCACATGTGATTTAACTAAAAAACACATGAAATATAATCACATGTGATTTTTGTTTTCTATATATATATATATATATATATATATATATATATATATCATAATCATATGTTATTATATATGTGTGATATGTTAATCATATGTGATTTAAAACATAATATATTAAAGATGGTAATCACAAAAAATATATCTGCTCTGATTGTGTTAAAATGCTTTTTCACTATCTTCTTCTTTCTTCTCTATATATCCTTTTTTTTGAAGTCAGAATCTTCACTTTCATCAACAATTTGTTTTTCTCTTTTTAAACCTACAAATTTTCTCTTTTTTTGACTCAGTTTTTTCTTCAACTGGTACGATAGTTGTAATGAAAATCACATGTGTAAACAAATAAATAATAAATAAGTATACATTCTTCAACACACGTGATTGAAGTAATAAGTTTTTAAAATTGATTATAATCACATGTGATTGAGTTACACCTTTGTCCTGTTTTTGTTTAGACCTTTTTATGTTGTTTCTTCTTCAATGATTCTTTTTTCCTTTTCCTTCATATTTTTCTGAGACATATAAATACAAATATAAATCACAAACTATAAAACAATGTTATTATAAAAAAAACATACATTGTTCTTTGATAGATGTTAACCACATGTGATTGTATATATTTTGTATATATAAAAGATTGTAATCACATTTGATTGTATATATTTTGTATATATATAAAAAAATATACATTAATGTTATTTGATAGATGTTAATCACATGTGATTGTATATATTTATCCAACATGTGATTAAAATATATTATGAACAATGTGTGTTTATTTATGATATATGCTAATCACATGTGATTGTATATATTTTGTATATATAAAAGATTGTAATCACATTTGATTAAAAAAGAGTATGTTATGTTTATGTGTATAATCATATTTGATTGAATTATACCTTTCTCATCCTTTTCTTTTGTTCTTCTCTGTATTTTTGCTGCTTCACTCTCCTTTTTCCCTTTTTTCCTTTTGTTTAGGATTTTCTGAGATATAAAAATACATATATAATCAGAAAATCAGAAAGTCAATTTTAATCACATGTTATTAAACAAAGTTATCATAAATAAACACACATTATTCATAATATATTTTAATCACATGTTGAATAAATACATAATATATAATTATGATTTAACCAATTTATGATAAATAAGCAAATAGTGTTCATAACAGATAATAATCAAATGTAATCGAATCGCTTTTGTACATAAAAGATATTAATCACATGTGATTAATAACAAAGTGTTAGTTTTTTTATATAATCGCTTGTGATTGAAATATACCTTTTGATGCAACATTTCTTGGTGATTTTCTTGTTGTTTTTTCTCGGTAGGTTGTTTATCAGTAGGTTTTTCTTTGTTTTGTTATGGAAAATATACATACATATATAATTAGAAAATCATATATGATTAAAACAAAAACATAAGTTATTAATAATAGATTTTAATAATATGTTGAATAAATACATATATAATTAGAAAATCATATATATATATATATATATATATATATATATATATATATATATATATATATATATATATATATATAAACAAGTCATTATAAATAAGCATATAGTGTTCATATATATAATCACATATATAATTATAAATACATATATAATTAGAAATTCATATATATAATCACATTTGAATGAATTATACCTTTATCATTGTTTTCTTCAGTTATCCTCTCTTTTTCTGCTGTTGCACTCTCCTTTTTCCATTTTTCTCCTTTTGTTTAGGATCTTCTGAGATATAAAAGTACATATATAATCAGAAAATCACAAAGTCAAATTTAATCACATGTGATTAAATATCTTTTGTATACATATAGTGTTCATAACAGAAAATAATCACATGTTATTGAATCTGTTTTGGTACATAAAAGATATCAATCATATGTGATTAATAACAGAGTGTTTGTTTTTTTTGTTTTATAATCATTTGTGATTGAAATATACATTTTTCAACTATCTTTGTTTGTGATTTTCTTGTTTTTCTTTCGGTAGGTTTTTTCTGTGTAGGCTTTTCTTTGTTTTGTTTTGAAAAATATAAATATATATATATATATTTAGAAAATCATATTTCATTATACACATAAAATATATGAATCATAACTGATTATTAAATGAATGAAGTATTACCATTTTGAGTTGGTCTTCTTGCTGTTGCTTGTGTAAATTTTTTGGTACTAGTATCTTTAGGTATTGGATCCTCTTTATTGGTTTCTGAGATGTAAAAATACATGTATTATAAGAAAATCATATATGATTAGTCCAAGTCATGACAAATAAATAATATATTGTTTATGTAGATTGTGATCGCATATGATTCAATATTTGTTGTATGTATAAATATAATCACATGTGATTAAATCCTTTTGGAGATTATAACATAAACAAATCATGTATGATTGCACACGATCATTATAAGTAAGATTTCATCAGCAAATCATATATGACTGAACACAGTCATTTACAACATATGATTTATCACCTTCATGCACATTTTTTGGATCTGTCCTCTTTCTAGAATATTTTTTTTCAAACGTTTTAGTAGTTTCTGCAAGTTCAAACCGACTTTATTTACATAATACATGAATAACAGAACACTAAATCGAGAAACTAAACGTTAATATTCGTAAAATTGAGTGTTATTAAATAGAAAACCTTCAGTAACTAGTTTGACATCGAAACTATGATTTTAGTTCGAAATAACTTTTGAATAAATGCATATTTCGTGTATAATGAACACATCAACAGTAAAAAAACTTGATATAGTCGTAACTAGGGTTTTAGTTCGAAATAATCTTTGAATAAATGCATATTTCATGTATATTAAACAAAGTAATAGTAGAAAAACTCGATATACTCGTAACTAGGGTTATAGTTCGAAATAACTTTTGAATAAATGCATATTTCGTGTATATTGAACAAAGCAGGAGTAGAAAAATGTGATATACTCGTAAAAATGAATGTTATTAAACAGAAAACCTTCAGTAAATTGTTCGACATCGAAAACTAGGGTTTGATTTCAAAAAAAACTTTTGAATAATGTCGATTTCTTGTATATTGATGAATCGAACAATAGAAAAACTCGATAATCATGAAAATCGAGTGACATTCAGCAAAAATAAAAATAAAAAAATAAAAAATAAAAAAACTCGATAACCATGAAAATCGAGTGATATTCAGTAAAAAAACGTCGAATATGCATTTTGATACCTTTCGATGATGCTTTTGATGACATTTTCTATGTTTTGACGACATTTTCTTCGCTTTCGTTTAAAATCGTTGAAAATCGATGAAATGTTAGAGAGACATGAGGGTTTTCGGTTGAGAGAAATGAGGGTATTTGTTTTCGTAAATTGAGCATTCCGACGATATATGTATGCAGTATTCAGTTATTATTCCTTTTTACGATTATACCCAAGTTATTTGTTAAATTTCATATGTTTGCAACCAATTGTTAAGTTATTTACAATTATGCCACCTTGTAAGATTAAAGTGTAATTTTTGTTCTCAAATGTTCTCGCAATAAAAATGTTCTCGATTGAATGCTCTCCTATATATATATATATATATATATATATATATATATATATATATATATATATATATATATATATACTTTCATATGTTTTTGACAACTATTGTGTGATTGTAGGGACCAACGAGAATTCAAAAAATAATTAAATCATTAATAATTAATAAAAAGGTATAAAAGTAATCTACATTATAATTAATTATGGTAAAGAAAACAAAATCAATTAGTATCCTATTAATTTAGGTTATCAGTTTCAGAAACCTATAACACCACCACCGATTCCCCCTCGTTCTCTAAAAATCACAAATCAAAACTATCATCATCTTTCTGACGTCCAGAACTACCATCGACATACCTCCGCCTCATCCCTCACCATCATCTTGCCACTGTTATCGGTCCCTTTCATCGAAGCTTGTTCCTACCAGAGTTTAATAACCCTATCGTATGCAGAAAACTCCTCCGTCTTCTCTTATCCGTCGTCGCCCACAACAAACACGATCGTAGCCTCATCAGAACCCACACCTCTCTCTCCTTGGCGATTTTTGGCGACATCAGCTCCATATGTAATCGACTCTAGCCTCCATCTCCAATCAACTCGATTAAGACTTAACATGAATGTCATTTTCCATTTGGTACATTTTCAAAGACAACATCGGTAAGGGAAGGACATTTATTGATGATGATGTGAACGGTTATTTATGATGTGTTCTATTATGTGAGCTTACTGCCCTAATTTCTATCTGTTCGCCTAATTTCTCGATATTGGATCATTGAGGTCAATTTGTTTGAAAATTAAATATATATTTATGAAGTTGAGAAATAGCGTGCAATTTATTTTACAATTTATAGAATTTGGAACTTTTCTGTGCATAAATTGAATCGGCTAGAAGAATCGACCACATAGACAACGTGGGTGACGTTCAATTATCAAACTCTATTATAAATTATCAAAAGTTGATTTCTTTTCTTTTCATTCTTTAGTTAAGACAAAGTGGTCCTAATGGATTTGGGATTTAAATTAGAGATGGGAAGACCATTCTAATCGTGGGGCCTATCATCGACGTTGCCAAATCCCATGGTAATTAGCTTTTCTTTATACATTTCAAGTCAAACACCTTGATTTTCTTGAGACTACGTGTAAAGAATTATTTATTTTGTCTCCCCAGGTGGTTTTTATGTCTTTGCTCAAGTGGCGTATGGCTTTATTTATAAATACATTCTGTCACAATGTTTTTGTATACATGTATTTTGATAGAAAAACATGCAGACCGAAAGTGTATTCTATCAAAATATATAAAACGGTTTTTAGAAGGAAAGACTATGATTTAAGTTCATTCTGTAGTGTATTCTGTCAGAATTAATTTGTATAAATGCATTATGTCAGAATGTCTTTAAGAATATTTATTAACAACATGTGTATTTGCTTAACTTGTAATACTAACGAGTAATGCATGTTATTCTTTCAAAATTTTATTCTTTCAGAATGGATTAAAGAAGGAATCAAATATTGATCATACAAGAGAAAGACATGGAATCGAGTTCAACGACAAGTATATTTGCGAAAAATAGTTGGAATCAAGTCGATTATTTTGACCATTGAAGAATATCAAGTGTCTTTGTTCAATAATTGTATATTTAAGAATGCTATTTTTAAAGAATTTTGTTCATTTCTGGTCATATTCTGTTAGAATATGTATAACTATATTAAAATGTATAAAACTATTCGTCTGTAAGAATATGTATGAATTTGTATTTATGTCCGGATGTATATGAAGAATAAACTCATAGACCCTCATTATGATTTGGAAGTATATGAAGAACATGTAGAATTCTTAAATCAGGTTAATTATAGAAAATATCTGAATTGGAACTATATACAGTAAGAATAAACTCGGAAATATCTTTACTACCATTCTCTCATTCTGACAGAATAAATTCGGTTATTAAAAAAATATTTTAGAATTAAAATTCAAGTAATTTAAAATTTTCAGATTTTTAAAATTAGGAGAATTAGTTATCCCTAAATATCCGAAAATTTCCTTTTTTTAAATATAGTTAATTGTCCAAAATACCCTTATGCTAAAATTTGTGTGATTATATGGTATATGTAATCTCATTGTAATATCATAGACCCTCAGATCATGACCATTAATTTTATTCATCCATTGGTCCAGAATTATGCTTACGAACACGCAATAGATGTAGGGAATACAATAACCTATCCATATATATATATATATATATATATATATATATATATATATATATATATATGTATATATATATATATGTATATATATATATATATATATATATATATATATATATATATATATATATATATATATATATATATATATATATATATATAGAGAGAGAGAGAGAGAGAGAGAGAGGTAGGTTCCGTTGAGATTCAAAATAAAATAGAGATCTTGAGATTCAACCTCAGACACATAAATCACATATGTCGTTCTAACCCTCCGGCATACCGGCGCGGTGGGTCAGTTATAACCATAAATGATTTTGTAGCGCTACCCGTTCCTTTCACCCCCGCCACCTTCCCCACCACCATCACCACTACCACCACCTCTGCCACCAGCCGACCCCACCACTGCCACCTCCATCACTTATACCATCGCCACCTCTATCACCAACACATCTTCTGCCACCAACCGTTATAATCATATATGATTACTCAATCTGTGAATAGACATATATGTAAAATCATTTATGATTAGGCATATACGTATAAACATGTATAATCATATATGATTATACCTCTCTGCCATATAATCATTTATGGTTAGGCATACTCCGTTGTTGTCGGTACGCTGGAGCGTTAGAGCGGAAAATGAGAAATATGTGGTTGATGTTGAATCTCAGGATCTGTATTTATTTATTTATTTATTTTGAATCTCAAGTTAACCATCCCATATATATATATATATATATATATATATATATATATATATATATATATATATATATATATATATATATATATATATATGTGTGTGTGTGTGTGTGTGTGTGTGTGGATATATATATATATATATATATATATATATATATATATATATATATATATATATATATATATATATATATATATATAGGGTGGGGTTCAACACATAACCAAAATACATGACCTAACCAAATAACCACTTTCATGACCGTGAGATTAGATTGATGTCAAAAGGATAAGATGGTAAAAAAACGTTTATGTTCATAAAAGAACATAAGTCCATATTTACAGTAAATATTATATGGGTGATGAAATTCATTTCAAAAACAATACATGTTCCCAACAATGTTATATTTCGAATAAAATCATATTCACATTAAAATAAGCATATGTTCACAAATGAACAAAACCTCGAATTTACCTAGCATATAAATGAAAACATAAGATATTCATAAATAAACATATGTTCATATAATGAAAATATAACATATTCATAAATAAACATATGTCCATACACGGAAAGACATATTTGAATATATGTTCATAAATGAGTTTAAATTAAATATATTTCATTGTCGAGGTTGCATTTCAGGATTAAAATGGTGTGTCATATGTTACATAGTATGTCCACCTTGTGAATTCTATGGAGTTGACTTATCATCAAAAGAGTAGAATATGTTCATTCATGAACAAAATGTTTATATATGAACATATGTTTATATTGACACTTAATTGTTCATTATCTCGACATTCTTAAGCTCATAATCTTCCAAGATGTTCCTGGAACTTATGAGAACTCATACAAAAAGTCAAAACAAACTCACATCTTTCAATGATTGTATCCAAAAAAAGTAAAGCAAAACTGTCATATGATTTGAGTACTTACAATATTCTTGCAAGATTTTGATTGTTAGTGATAGAATCCATATAGGTAGCGATTAGGATCATCTTTCATGTAAACCATCACAGGGTTCTTCTTCACATCCTACAAACCAGGTTCCATGTTGTTCAACAACTTAACTAAATGAGAACTAAGTCACTTGTAACAAATTACCTATTCAATTATGTCTTTCAAAGCGACTCGTGTATTCTCAATTATCTTATTCTTTGGCTTAAAATCATCATTTTAATCCATTGGGTGCATAAATTTTGACAAATGAATTGAAATACATTTTTGTGTGAATTGAAACAAAGTATACCTTCCACCACATGTATTCATAGCCCACAACGCCTAATACAGCAACATGAACCACCATATATATTATTTTACCTGTATTTTAATGTAAGATTTACATTACAAAAAATGGAAATAAGAATTTAATCAAAAAGTGACTTTTTCAATGCCTTTGAAAAAGGGTGCAAAGATATGGAGAACATACCACCAGAACCACCATTTAAAACAATGATTTGACGTGAAGAAGTTAGCTATCTAACTTCCATTGCTAACCTTTGAACCTGTTTTTTGTCATCATGAAATTCATTTACAATCTACTCATAAACAAAGCCATTTGGAGTATAGAAATGTTGAAATTTATAGTAGCTTTATTGAAACCTAAAACTTTACATAAACAACTTGTGAATAAAGTAATATCTGGCTAGGAAGGACATATGGATAATCACCTTTAGCTCCATCTTCTTGTTTTCCCTCATATCCTTTCACTAAACCCTGCCCAATTTAAACTCTATTGGAATTAAAACCTAATCGAAACATCTTGGAATGACTCTGTGATCGTATCTAACATTGAATGAATTAAAATATTTGTGGGTGACCATACCAAACCCATTTAAGACCATATGAGATAACTCCTTTGGAATTTTAGAGATAAAATGAATGATGAATCTAAAAATATTAATAAAATCTAAACTTTTTCAATTATAGAGTTCAAAATATATGACCATACGAGTATATTGTCGTAGTTCAGTCGAAACAAACATGACAATTGAATAATGAGTGAGATTAGCAAAGGAAATGAGAGAAATTGAGCAATTTGAAGTGTAAGAGTGAGAAGAAATAACATACTAGAGGTAACACCATCAAGATATGGCAAGACGATAAAGCATAATAGGAAAATTGTTTGTCACAACGACAAATAGAGGTTTTCAATAAAAGATTATTTAGGATAAATAATCTAAGCAAAAGTCGTAGGAATCATAAAACTGAGAACACGAATATAGAGAACGTCAAAATCTGACTTCGTGAGAGGAAGTCATGATTTTTCAAAGTTTCAGCATAGCAGTGTACGAATCAGAAACCGAAATCAAGATCGGTCGATTGTTAGGAAAAACAATCTAAATGAGAGTTGAATATCTCTTCATTACCTATCCGGCGAGATAAATACAGTTGAGAACGGATATCATATAAAAAAGTTATGAATTTTTAACAGACTATAACAATCTAAGCCTGTTAAAAATATAGCTTTATATATAAATTCAAAATTAGTAGACGGAGTCTAAATGAAACTTGTAGATCACGTCGATAGCTACGTGTAGATATAAAATTCATCGAAAACGGAGCTCGTATGAAGAATATATGAACTTTTGAAGAAACAGAAATTCATCGCGTGCGCTCTTGTGAAACGACCGCTTGCGCGGCGTGCACTGGCATTCCACCACGTGCTTGACATGTGTCACCACATAGAAGCTTCCATGTCACCTCTTCCTAAAATTTACCCGGCGCCCACAGACCAGGTGTGCGACATACAGTCCAAATTCAACTATAAATAACAGTTGAATTCTGTCATTTTCTCACACCTTTTCTCCTATAATTCTCTGGATTTCTTTCGTACGTCGTTCCTTTTACTTCCGAATTCCCAACCCCTTTCGGCGAAGCCCTACGGTGTCAGATAGTTAGCGAATAGAAGCTCCCATATCTGAGTTCTGCCCGCATAATCCCTGGTTTTCATCAGAAAGCTCTATAAGTTAAGCTACACTTATTTTATTCAAGTGTAACTATTAATTATAGTCATAGTCGTTATTATGAACCTATAATTAAGATTTACTAGTAATTCCAAGTCATTATACTGATTGATCTACTTACGAGGATGATGTCTAGGCTGAATTTAGTGAGGTGTTTAAAGTAAGATTTCCAAACAGTATACTTTGTATACCAAAGGGGCCCTACCTCCGATATGATCCTACCTGGTTGTTCCTTACTTGATAGGTCTTGATATAGACATTGGGATTAGTGAGGAATCTTGACTATTATTAGTCGACAAGAATGTAAGACTAAGACTTAGTGACATTCGTACCTAGGTCATGCCAGAAGAAAATTCAAGGAGTTGCCGAATTCTCCAGTCACCCACCTAAGTCAGGTGAGTGCATAGTTACTTTCAACTTACACATAGATAAAAATATTCTAAATGCTTAAATTCTGTGTGCGATGTTTTTGTTGTGTTTAATATATTTCTACAATATGATATGATTGTTACTTGAACTAATCGTATATTATACTTAATAATATGATTAGGTAGTAATGGGATGTGTAAAATTGTAAATGAGAGGCTATGTAAGATAATGGTTGTGATAGGTTAGTGAGAGTTATGCGAAATAATAATTTGTGACTTGTCATGTCTATCCAAAAGTACTATTTGTACTGCCGTGCTATGTCCAAAATATTATCATACTGTTGTGCCTGTCCAAAGTACCATTGCACTCTCGTGCTTACCTAAAAGTACTATTTGTACTGCAGTGCTATGTCTAAAGTATTATCATATTGTCATGCCGAATCATTTAGGAAAATATAGATGACCATTGTCAAAGATCCTTTAGAAAAGATCTCTCGAGATCTACGATTTGGAAGACAAAACAACGGGAATGGGGTAACTGTCACACCCCCAAACCTGAACGGCGGAAACGTTCGGGGGCGGAGGACTTCATTTAAGTATCACAACACATGAAATATAGTAATAAAAGTACAAACAACCATTGCATTAATAAGTATAAGTTTTACATAAGTGTTTAAACATTACATATTCAAACATCAAAGTAGGTACAGTAGAAGACAAGAGTCGCAGTACGGTACTAGGTAGTCTTCTCAAAAGCTTCGGGAGTGTACCTGTCTACTGGATTTCCTGAGAATACAAGTTATTTTGAAAGAGTAGATCAGCATTTAAGCTGGTGAGTTCATAAGTATTTTAGTTCTTTAAAGTTTACTCTAAGTTCTTTGGAAAGGTTTGCTGGTTCCTCCAGAAAATCCTATATTTCCTGATGTGATAAAATGATAACCTTAATAGTTCCGTCTGCAATTACTTAGTTTATACTAGTTATATATAACCTAATATCGAATGGACAGTTAAATGGGTGAATCTTCCCTAAGCCCACAACCAAACAAGGAACAGGAAGTAAGGCGGAAGTCACACATTTCACTGTCAATCGGATATTACTTATATATGACTCTGATGTATAAACTAAGGATTTATAGAATTTGCCACTAAAGATCCTTTATGTTATACTAGTTGACTAAGTTCTATCTGATAAGTAGTTTTAAATCCCCATAAAACCGTTCCATTTGTAAAAGTAGTTTAATCCCATAAACCGTTCCATTTGTAAAAGTAGTTTAATCCTATAAACCATTCCATTTGTAAAAGTAGTTTAATCCCATAAACCGTTCCATTTGTAAAAGTATTCTTAGTTATATATGTTCTACAGTTTCTAATTCTGTTTGTATTATTACCCCGTGATTTGCTAACCCTGGTACATTGTATTTGTACCCCTGTTAATGCAAACCCGGTATGATGTATTATTACCCCGTGATTTGCTAACCCTGGTATGTTGTATTTGTACCCATGTTAATGCAAACCCGGTATGATGTATTATCTTTTCTTACTGTTTTAAAAGAAGTATATAACTATGTAAATTAATCGTTGTATTATCCATGTGATTTCTATTAACCATACTAATATGACTGATGTGCCTGCTGTGACGTTCTTCAGGCGTCGGAAACGATATGACATTTGTCACCCTAGGCCTGCCGACCAAACTGTAGCGAACAGTAAAGATGCGGGATTGTCAGTCCCGTATAGATATATACACAAATTCACGCTCTCCCTCCAGGAGTTTCTGTTTAATAAGTCAGGACCTAAGGTTGTACTTAGACAAGTACACCATGAAGTGTCTCACAAATTTATTGTTTCAACGACATTACGAGTTTAAGATGATTGATATTGAGAATTGACCCATAAATTATACTTATTATAATTTATATGTTCTATTTGATTAGCATGATTTCTCATGGATGAACACCTTTGCTCAGCATGATACAAAGGTAATGATACCGAATGAAGTAACCTTTTATATATATATATATATATATATATATATATATATATAATTAAAAAGGAAACGACCTTCGGACAAATAACACCACCTTAATTCCACATCCAAACAAGGAAAATGAATTAAGATAATTCATTAGTCCTAAGCCCTTCAAATCTTATTTATATATTTATACATATATAAACATGATTTTGGCAATTATAATTTGAAATAGTTTATAAAACCCTTTTCAAAGAATTTAACAGTATTAAAATAGTTTACATGACTTAAAAGATTTAACATGGCTTTAAGTCATTTTGGAAGTATTTGGTAATCCTTAAAAGCATAAGGAAATCCTTTGTGTGATTATTATCAAATACAATTATTAACACAATTTAGATTGAGTTTAACTTGTATTCCCCCCCCCCCCCCCTAAAAAGCATTAAAAACCATTTAAAAAGGTATATTATAGGGGTATGAACTCACCTGATAAGTGGTGATTTGGGCAGCGTTTCGTTTCTATAAATGATCTTTCTCGAAGAAACCGCGAGTTTTTGATTAAAAATCGGGCTTTATGCGGGCAGCACTTCGACTGGAAAGAGGTTAGCTTCTCTAGAATTCCAGGGCTTCGGGGCTTGCTTCGGGTTTTAGATATGATACCGGGGCTTTGGGGGGTTGTAAGAAAGTTTAGGGAGGTGAAAGAAGTGAAAAAGGATGAAATATGAGGTAAAAATGGTGAAGGAACCGGAGGGTCTCGCACCCCCTTTTATACCCTGCGAGGGTTCGGCCGAAGGGAGGAGTCAGCGGACAGGTGTCTCGCATGCGAGGAGGGCACATGTCAGAAGGAGAAGCGAAGCGCGTGTGCGAGCTCGGAAGATGCCACCGATGCGAGGCGCGTCTGCTTCTCATTGGGCCGCACTTCGGTCGAATCAGAGACGGACACGGGGAAGCCTCGCATGCGAGGTGACGTAGCCGAATGGTGACCATGCGAAATTTCCCGGTTTCCAACATTTTTCGATTTTTATGCCCAATACTTGAGAAATTCATAACTTTCGCATACGAGCTCCGTTTTCGACGTTCTTTATATGCACGCGTAGGTAAAATTATACTCTACGACTTTTGTTTACACTTCATCGGCTAATTTTGAATTTATTTTTAATATTTTTATTTTTAACAGACCGGGACAGGAAAATCCGTTAAAAAATCATAACATCTTTATCCGACGTCCGTTTTCCGCTGTCTTTTTACCGTTGTACTACTTTTGATGAGACCTTCGATTCACGTTTAAGTTGTGTCGGATAAAAATCACTCGATCTTTATTTCGAGTTTTTAGCTGTCTACTGCTATACTGAAACTTAGAAAAATCATAACTGCCTCATACGATGTCAGATTTTGACGTTCTTTTTATGAAAGTTCTCGGTTTAACATAATCTACAACTTTCGTTTAGATTGTTAGGGGTAAAAAGCCTTTTATCGAAAATTCACTTTTTACACTGAACAGTGTTTTGTCGGTTTTGTCGCGGATCTTCGATTGGTCATAACTTCTTCGTTATAACTCGGATTTCAGTGTTCTTTATATTTTTGGAAACCTTGTTACAATCTCTACCACTTTGTTCATCCCAATTAAGATTATTGAACAATTTATTTTTGACCTAAATTTGACTGGTGTCACATTATCCCCCCGTTAGAGGGAATTTCGTCCTGAAATTAAGTCTAAAGTGATACTCATGGACTAGGGAAAATATGTGAATATTTTCGTTTCATCTAATCTTCCCTTTACCATGTGAATTCAGGTCCCCGGTTTGTAATCCAGCGAACCTTCACTATCGGGATAAGGCTTTGCTTGGTTCTTTTGATTTCCCTATCCATGAGTTATATTGGTTCTTCTACAAAGTGTAGAATTTTATTTCACTTGATTTCATCGAGTGAAATAAAAGTGTTTCATCGGATAGACACCTATTTAGATTAGATGTGTGAAAGGTGGGATGAATGTTATTAAGTTTTTGTGGTAGTTTAAGTTTATAAGCTACAGGACCGATTCTGGTAAGAATCTCGAATGGTCCTATGTACCTTGGATTTAGTATTCCACGATTTCTGAAGCGTATCTTGCCTTTCCGGGGTGAGACTTTCATATGACAAGGTCATCAACCTGGAATTCCAAGGGTTTTCTTTTATCGAAGTCGTAACTTCTCCGATTAACTCTGGAAGCTTTATGTCGCTTCCTGATTTGTATTCTCTTTTTGGTAGTTTCTTGGATGAATTCCGGATCAGCGAAGGTGCTGTCTGGAAATTGGACCTCTAGCTAGTTGCGTGTCACCTAATTTAGTCCAGTGCAGATAGGATCTGCACTTGCGACCACAGAAGGTTTCAAATAGAGCAACTTAAATGCTAGCATGATAAAGGACTTGACTAATTGATAAATGGGTATCCCATGATTTACCAAGGTCGATCACATTCGTTCTTAGCATGACTTCTAATGGTTGAATCATTCTCTCATTCTGTCTGCCGGTTTGTGGATTAGTAGGCTATTCTTATGTTTAGCCTAGTTCTCAGAGATTTCTGAAGTGACTGCCTGAACTGGGAAATGATTCTACTATCTCGAACAAAGATAACAGATTTTGGAACACCGTGCAGTCTAGATAATCTCTCCGACACACTTAATAGCTAGTTTCTTTATATTCCGTGTTTATTTTAATGGCATGAAGCATACGGTTTTGACTTATTTGTCCAAGTTCTTATCCATTCTTCCCAAGGTTTCACCTGCCACATTTTCAGGTTTCAAGGCTTCCTGTTCAACCTCCTTACTTTGTGTGGACAAATTTGAATGGGTTATCATAGTCAATGATTGGCTCTACGACCTAAGTACTCTTTCCGACTTAGGGTGTCAGCTACTAAATTGGCTTTGTCGGGATGATAACGAATTTCGAATTCGTAGTCATTTAGTAGCTCGACCCATTGTCGTGGTCTCTCGTTGAATTCCTCCTGGTAGAATATATGATGAAGGCTTTTGCTCCGAAGTTCATGATAAGACTCATACTTGGCTCATCCACCATCACCTCGTGTATACAAGTCGTTGTAGGGTTTCAAAGCACTCCATGGATGATGGCAATGGGCCCCTTGATGAAGTGTAGGTTAAAAGCCCAAGACTTGTCTTTTCCCTATAAATAGTCATGTATTATTCATTATTAGGGTCAAGAGTGAGGCAAAATGTAGCCGCCACGTTAGGTTTCTTATGTAGTGTTAGATTCTTTAGTCTATGCTGAAAGTGTAATTTATTCCTCATGTTTTGAATAAATCGAGTGATCATTCGACATAATCTTCATATTTGTGTTTTTTCTTATTTTCCGCATCTTGTTCATCAAATCACAATTAGGGTTTTAATCCCAACAAGTGGTATCAGAGCGGGTCTTTGAAGATCTATTGATTTTTGAAGTATCGGTTCTTGATTTGATGATTTTCTGCACAAGTTATTGAAGATTTTGGTGTTTTGGCGGTATGGAATCAAGATTTTTGTACAAGTTACTGTTCATGGAGATTTATACTGTTCATCTGGTATTTTTTTCAATCTGATTCGTTCATATTTTCATAATGGATCTGTTTGTTCGCTTAATCCAAAAATCAATCGATTTTAGTTATTTGTTTTGACCCAATTGATCCGTGCGTACAATTTATTTTGATCTGGCCTAATCTTTTGGCCGACTCACTGTTCATTGTCCATCCCTTTTGCTTTAATTCAATATCAAGAACTTCCGTTTGCGTCACTTCTGCTTGGTATGGTTTTTCGAAAGATCGATCTATCTAAGTTCGTCAAAATTAACTATCAACGATTTACTGATGCTATTGTTTGTCAACACTTGAATAATCGATTGTTGTTTTGATACTATTACCAGTCGACCCAGCTGTAAATATCGTATCTTGAAATCTTTGTTCTTCAATTCATGAGTCGTTATCTGTGAACGATACTATTATCAAAATTGATTTTTGATTTTGTGTTCAAACTTGTGAATCCGTTCTTTTATTGGATATCGATTTTTTTTGGGATTGTATTGATCTGAGAAAATATGTTTTTGGGTTTGTCAATAATCGATTTTGTCGGTCAATGAAAGAAAAGTCAAAATTGGAAGTGTGGTTCGTATTGGATGGACTCACAGTCGTGATTGGAACTCAGATGAAATTGGTGTGGATCTGTTCGCAATTGCCAGTCAAACGAAAAGTCAAAATTTGAGATACTGCGAACATCTCACCTGTGAACGATTGGAGCTTTTTTTGTCTGTGCTTGCGTTCCTTTTCACGAACAATCGGAGCCAATTGATTCGGAGTTTGGAACATTTGGGTTCGCTTGTTAAAACTTGGAACGAAAGGTCTTGAAGAGAATGTTGAGTGAGAACAATAAGCGAACCTGAGAATGGAGATTCGCCTTGGGGTATAATCGACGAACTTGGAACGAACCTCGATCTAACTTGGGTTCGCGTGATTATGCTTAGAACGAAAGAGGTAAGGACCGAAAGCGAACCTGTGCTCGAACCAAACATGGTTTCGTTTCAATGAACCTGGACCGAACTTGGTTTCGGGTGCTTGTACTTGGAACGATTGGTCGATTCGCATCTCACATCTCTCAAACGATCCTAGTACTTGGAACGAAAGTATGATTCGCGGGTATTAATTTTGGGGTCTCGCATTTGTTCCAGTCGCTGCATCCCTTTTATCAGGCGTTTAAATGGGGAAGAAGATGCTTTAATGTTTCATATTTGGTCCCTATAACTTCAGCGAATTGGCACTTTTAGTCCCTGTTGTTTTCACAGTTTGATATTTTTTGACCAATCCTAGAAATTGTTACAAATAAAGGGGTATATTGATGCAGAATTACCATTCCAGCCCCTGTTTTTCAGCAAGTGACAATTTCAGCCCATTTTTCGAAAAGTTTGCAATTTTAAGGGCTGGTGAACAGTTTTGAATTCTTTAATGGACATATTTTTTTCGTGAACAGAAAAATAAAGATTCCATCAATTCTTGGCGGTTCGGAAAGTCGTTTTTCGTCATAACGTCAAATTTTCACGACTTTTTCGGATTTTATACTTTGTTGTGTATATCATTTTGTCACGGGGGAGCACAATAAGTTTTTATTCATTCAAAATCATTCTCATGACCATTTGAAGGCTTTATAATCACATTTTTTATTATAAATCGGGGGAGAATTTGGTATGGCCATTCGAAATTGGATTTGTGACTTTTCAAAGTTGAAGATTTTTTTATAAAGCTTGTGGTAGAATTATGAAGGTAGCTTTTACAGCGGAAGTTCTTCATCGAGCTCTGCTAAAGCTTTTTACAGAGAAGTATCCTTTACAGCGGAAGTTCTTTATCGAGCTCTGCAAAGGACTTGTTATATCTCTGACTTCTAGTATTTTCTCGATCAAGTGGCTTACAAATCTTAAAGTTTGGGTTGTTACATGATATTTTTTGATGGCTTATATCATTAGCTTATTTGAAGATCATTGTGACTTGGAGGGGGAGCTCTTCAAAGACAAGAAGTGATTTGTTTTCTTTGTTCTGAAATGGGTTTTTATGGCGGGTTTGGTTTTCATGAAGATTTTTTTTGGGACTACATTCGAAAATGAAGTTTAAAGACATTACTTCAGTGCTTGATTTATATATCCTAGAGCCCGTGTTTGAAGACTATTGAAGAATCAAGATTCATGGATTGCTTCATATATTCCTCGTTGCAGATCTTTTTATTTGCTAGATGCTTGTTTTCGAAGTTAAAGCATTGTCATCCATTCCATACTTTGAGGGGGAGATTGTAGGGTTTCAAAGCACTCCATGGATGATGGCAATGGGCCCCTTGATGAAGTGTAGGTTAAAAGCCCAAGACTTGTCTTTTCCCTATAAATAGTCATGTATTATTCATTATTAGGGTCAAGAGTGAGGCAAAATGTAGCCGCCACGTGAGGTTTCTTATGTAGTGTTAGATTCTTTAGTCTATGCTGAAAGTGTAATTTATTCCTCATGTTTTGAATAAATCGAGTGATCATTCGACATAATCTTCATATTTGTGTTTGTTCTTATTTTCCGCATCTTGTTCATCAAATCACAATTAGGGTTTTAATCCCAACAGTCGTATATAATTTTGATTTCACAAAACGTTCGGATGGGTGACTCTGCCCCAGGTCCACAACCAAATAAGGAAGAGGAGATAGGGCGGAATTATACATCCTAAATCTTGTTAAGTCTAAATTATATATCACTCTCGCGTATACACTTAGCAGCGATAGATTAACCTAATGAGTTCTTAGTCTCTATTCTTGAACTTGGCCTGTGGTACAATGATTTTCCTATGCGGTCTATTAGGATATTTCGGTGGTTACTGACTTCTAAGACTACTTCGATGCTTTTCGTTTCACGTTTCCTGTCTACTGAGTAGGCTAGAAGGGCGTGGTACCTTCGCATGGGTACTTCTGAAGTTTTGAAATGAGAGATGACATAAGGGTTTGCGTTATGGATTGGAAGGATTTCATCTTACGGCTGATTAAGGAAAAGTTCTTTTACACAGCATAAGAATTTTGCATGGTAATGACCAAGCCAAACCATGTCAGATGAAGATGTCAGAACTTCTCGACGAAACAGATATTAAGTCGTTCTGGGAGGAATGATTACTAGGATGATGAACTATCCTATGTACATAAGTTTTCAGTGCTCCTAGTTTTATTCTGTTATTATCGCTACGAACCCCTTTTTTATTCGAAATTGGCGGGTACTACCAATACGAGGACTCTGATAATTTGAAATTATGAACTTTCATGAAACGATCCTTACTAGGTCTCTCTATAATCGCTTGATGTATACAAGTCATGTATAATTAAGATTGGTAAGACCTTTGACTGAGCAACCCTGCCTTAAATTCACAACCAAACAAGGAACAGAAAATGAGGCGGGATTACTCACTCTAAGTCTACAAATCTTAATTATAAATGACCCTTATGTATACACTAAGTCATCATAGCTTACCTGTTAGGGTTTCAAATTTTATATGAATGTTGTGATTTAATTTGAACGGAAGAGTAATCATAATTATAGATAATTATTGGGGTTTGGAAGCGTACCAAAAATAATATAGCAGGGTTCTTTGATGCCTTCCCATGCATTGGGGTCAAACTCCTCCTGCTCCCCCGTCGTTCTTCTCTGTTGGACAGTCCCTCTTGTAATGTCCTATTTCACCACAAAGGTGACATATTGGAATGGTTCCAACATTGGTTGTTGAAGTGATGAACTCAACCGGAGTTCTACAGATGCGGGCGGTGTGCCCCTTTATGTTGCATCTATTGCAATGCAGCTCTCGGCAACCTCCATGATGATGGTAGTTTCACTTGCTGCAGTGTGGGAGGTTTCTTAAGTACGGCGTGGTCGGTGCCGGAATAACAGGGCTGATGGGGGTACTGACTGCCCCAGTTCGTTGCCCTCTGTTAGGTTCTTGAGTTGAACAACTCACTTTCTTGTTATCGAACTTTCGTTTCAGGATATTAGGCTTAAGGTTCGAAGTGTCCTTACAAATAGGTACTCGTTGCTGTACTTGGTCATCACCATGATCGGGATTGCCGATAGCATTACTACTAACATTTACGTTGTTAGCATTAAGGTGTGCCATGACAGCTGCTACAGCTGCTGTGACTGCAGCTTGAAACGTAGCTGCATCTATTTGAAGGATTGGTGTTTTGTTGGTGGGTTGGTTATGTTTCTTCGGAAGTATGATTCTGTTACATGATAAGAAAATGAGCTCGTGAGCAGCAATAGTTGTCTCTAGGTGTATTTTATCCATTTGTATCTACATATAAATTTTTCGTTTTATTGATGTTCTCAATGATTCGACCTGCATCCCTATGATGCAGTCCTGGTAAGGAGAAAAAATAAGTTTCTTGAATGAACCGAGTGTCATCCGAAGTAAGTTACCTTCGATTGGTGGATATCGTTTTCCAACTTTCGAAAAGATTCGGAAAACAATTCATAACAGTGTCTACATAAAATAGACTTATGAATTTGAGAAGTGATCACTATCAATTGAGATTTCTTGATCCGATTTATTGTTATTAGCCGTGACAGGTAACGAAGATAAGCTCAAAACCAAACGTGAGTGGTATAAATACTAACTCACTAGGTTGAATCGATTTACTAGTTATTACTTAGATGAAAAGGCGCTCAAACACTTTATATGAATCACGCGTGATTTTCTTTCGTTCTCTGTTCTATTCTGGGCGGTAATGATTTGTTCTCTCCTAGTATCTATAGGATGTCCTTCTCCTCCATAGGTATATCGAATTCTTGAGCTGTCTTACTTCCGATTCTGACACTAATCCTCATTACTTTATAATGAAGATTTTGAATCTCGGAAGTTCATGCGAATCTCTCATTGGTGTCCTTATTAGGATAAGGGCACTAAATGATTTCTATAGTTTCTTTATTTCTCATCTGATTCTTTCTCAGAATTCTCCTAATGAAATTATGTTGGATCCTCCTTGACTCTTCTATTGATTACTGGAGTGATTACATCTATCTAAGGGGTTTATACGAGAATGGGAATGTCTAAAGAATCTATGAGAAAATTTTTACGAAAGTGATCCTTTCTGGTCCTTCTATAATCACATGGTGTGTACCGATTATATATAATCCAGATCAAATAGACCTTCGAATAAGTAATCCTACTCTAAAACCACATCCAAACAAGGAAAATGAAGTAGAGTGAAAATCACATATTCTAAGTCTATAAAATCTCAACTATATATAACCTTAATGTATCCACTTAGTAATTATAGACTTACCAGAAAAGATCTTTTAAACTTTCCCAAAAGTTTATTTATGGTATCTAAAATACTTCCATGGTATTTTAATTATAAGTTTGATTCTTGGACTTCTAGATATAAGAAGTCGATAAGTTTTCAGTTTCCTTGTTATAGCATCCTAAAATACTCCTATAGTATTTTAACCTTTATGTTTGGTTTTAGAATTCTTCTGGTACGTAGGTAAGTTTTAGACTTGTTGCAACACTACAATCACTCCCAAACACATGTTGGTCATATATCAAATAAATATAGTTGATAAGGCTATATTGATCCCAGATATGATTACATAACTGTCAAAGTTTAACTGTAATGTCCAACATCCAAATACTTTTGTTTTGTTCTTTTTGTGATACTCATTTTAGTATATATACTCTGCATGTATTTATACTTTTATAAAATATTGATATATTTTTAAAGTATAACTCTTGGTCAGAGTGTTTTTATCCCAATGGGTTTATAGTTGTATATCTTTTATGACTGATATACTGAGTTCACTATAAACAATGCTCTGATACCAATCTGTCACACCCCCAAACCTAAACGGCGGAAACGTTCGGGGGCGGAGGACTTCATGTAAGTATCACAACACATGCAATATAGTAATCAAAGTACAAACAACCATTGCATTAATAAGTATAAGTTTTACATAAGTGTTTAAACATTACATATTGAAACATCAAAGTAGGTACAGTAGAACACAAGACTCGCAGTACGGTACTAGGTAGTATTCTCAAAAGCTTCGGGAGTATACCTGTCTACTGGATTTCCTGAGAATACAAGTTATTTTGAAAGAGTAGATCAACATTTAAGCTGGTGAGTTCATAAGTATTTTAGTTCTTTAAAGTTTACTCTAAGTTCTTTGGAAAGGTTCGCTGGTTCCTCCAGAAAATCCTATATTTCCTGATGTGATAAAATGATAACCTTAATAGTTCCTTCTGCAATTACTTAGTTTATACTAGTTATATATAACCTAATATCGAATGCACAGTTAAATGGGTGAATCTGTCCTAAGCCCACAACCAAACAAGGAACAGGAAGTAAGGCGGAGGTCACACATTTCACTGTCAATCGGATATTACTTATATATGACTCTGATGTATAAACTAAGGAATTATAGAATTCGCCACTAAAGATCCTTTATGTTATACTAGTTGACTAAGTTCTATCTGATAAGTAGTTTTAAATCCCCATAAAACCGTTCCATTTGTAAAAGTAGTTTAATCCCATAAACCGTTCCATTTGTAAAAGTAGTTTAATCCCATAAACCGTTCCATTTGTAAAATTAGTTTAATCCCATAAACCGTTCCATTTGTAAAAGTATTCTTAGTTATATCCGTTCTACAGTTTCTAATTCTGTTTGTATTATTACCCCGTGATTTGCTAACCCTGGTACGTTGTATTTGTACCCCTGTTAATGCAAACCCGGTATGATGTATTATTACCCCGTGATTTGCTAACCCTGGTACGTTGTATTTGTACCCCTGTTAATGCAAACCCGATATGATGTATTATTACCCGTGATTTGCTAACCCTGGTACGTTCTATTTATACCCCTGTTAATGCAAACCCGGTATGATGTATTATCTTTTCTTACTGATTTAAAAGAAGTATATAACTACGTAAATTAATCGTTGTATTATCCATGTGAGTTCTATTAACCATACTAATATGACTGATGTACCTGCTGCGACGTTCTTCAAGAGTCGAAAATGATATGACATTTGTCACCCTAGGCCTGCCGGCCAAACTGTAGCGAACAGTAAAGGTGCGGGATTGTCAGTCCCGTATAGATCTATACACAAATTCACGCTCTCCCTCGAGGAGATTCTGGTTAATAAGTCAGGACTTAAGGTCGTACTTAGACAAGTACACCATGAAGTGTCTCACAAATTTATTGTTTCAACGTGATTACGAGTTTAAGATGATTGATATTGAGAGTTGACCCATAAATTATACTTATTATAATTTATATGTTCTATTTGATTAGCATGATTTCTCATGGATGAACACTTTTGCTCAGCATGATACAAAGGTAATGATACCGAATGAAGTAACCTTTTATATTCATATATATATATATATATATATATATATATATATATATATATATATATATATATATATATAAGAAGGAAACGACCTTCGGACAAATAACACCACCTTAATTCCACATCCAAACAAGGAAAAGGAATTAAGATAATTCATTAGTCCTAAGCCCTTCAAATCTTATTTATATAGTTATACGTATATAAACATGATTTTGGCAATTATAATTTGAAATAGTTTATAAAACCCTTTTCAAAGAATTTAACAGTATTAAAATAGTTTACATGACTTAAAAGATTTAACATGGCTTTAAGTCATTTTGGAAGTATTTGGTAATCCTTAAAAGCATAAGGAAATCCTTTGTGTGATTATTATCACATACAATTATTAACACAATTCAGATTGTGTTCAACTTGTATTCCCCCCCCCCCCCCCAAAAAAAAGCATTTAAAACCATTTAAAAAGGTATATTATAGGGGTATGAACTCACCTGATAAGTGGTGATTTGGGCAGCGTTTCGTTTCTATCAATGATCTTTCTCGAAGAAACCGCGAGTTTTTGATTAAAAATCGGGCTTTATGCGGGCAGCACTTCGACTGGAAAGAGGTTAGCTTCTCTAGAATTCCGGGGCTTCGGGGCTTGCTTCGGGTTTTAGATATGATACCAGGGCTTTGGGGGGTTGTAAGAAAGTTTAGGGAGGTGAAAGAAGTGAAAAAGGATGAAATATGAGGTAAAAATGGTGAAGGAACCGGAGGGTCTCGCACCCCCTTTTATACCCTGCGAGGGTTCGGCCGAAGGGAGGAGTCAGCGGACAGGTGTCTCGCATGCGAGGAGGGCACATGTCAGAAGGAGAAGCGAAGCGCGTGTGCGAGCTCGGAAGATGCCACCGATGCGAGGCGCGTCTGCTTCTCATTGGGCCGCACTTCGGTCTAATCAGAGACGGACACGGGGAAGCCTCGCATGCGAGGTGACGTAGCCGAATGGTGACCATGCGAAATTTCCCGGTTTCCAACATTTTTCGATTTTTATGCCCAATACTTGCGAAATTCATAACTCTCGCATACGAGCTCCGTTTTCAACGTTCTTTATATGCACGCGTAGGTAAAATTATACTCTACGACTTTTGTTTACACTTCGTCGGCTAATTTTGAATTTATTTTTAATATTATTATTTTTAACAGACCGGGACAGGAAAATCCGTTAAAAAATCATAACTTCTTTATCCGAAGTCCGTTTTCGTCTGTCTTTTTACCGTTGTACTACTTTTGACGAGACCTTCGATTCTCGTTTAAGTTGTGTCGGCTAAAAATCACCCGATCTTTATTTCGAGTTTTTAGCTGTCTACTGCTATACTGAAACTTAGAAAAATCATAACTGCCTCATACGAAGTTAGATTTTGACGTTCTTTTTATGAATGTTCCCGGTTTAACATAATCTACAACTTTCGTTTAGATTGTTAGGTCTAAAAAGCCTTTTTATCGAAAATTCACTTTTTACACTGAACAGTGTTTTGCCGGTTTTGTCGCGGATCTTCGATTGGTCATAACTTCTTCGTTATAACTCGGATTTCAGTGTTCTTTATATTTTTGGAAACCTTGTTACAATCTCTACCACTTTGTTCATCCCAATTAAGATTATTGAACAATTTATTTTTAACCTAAATTTGACTGGTGTCACAGTAACTGGGATATTTAAATGCTAAAGATTATATAATTAAAAGTATACAATATTGTGGATTGAAAACCCTATGTACTCACCAGGTTTCCCAACTCGAACCACTAAGTTTATATGAATCACATGTAATTAAATAAAGATACTTGGATAATAATGTATATATCTACTAAGAGATTCAATAAGATGTAGATCGTTAGTATATTGAGATTTTGTAAGTCTCCGTTTATGCTTATGTTTCAGGTATCAGTTATGACATCCCTAGCCTCAATAAATCAATGGAACCATTTCTTCGGAAATACTTTTATGGGACCAAATTCTGCATTAATGAATAAACTATGTATTAAATAAACATAAATAAAAAGTTTTAAAATGACCGTAAAAATTAGGGATGTCACACTAGAGTCGCGATTAGAGCTAAGAAAAGAGAAACAATGGGAAAATCATCAAAATTAAAGTGATACGAAGATGAATACTAGGTCTTACCTTGATTAGATGCTAATTTAGAACCAAACTTCACAAATTCCGAGACGTTGACGGCTTAGGTGAAGTGGTTGAACGCAGGGTGTATTTGAATCTAGTTAGATCGTATAAGGTGTCAGTAATGAAGTATGATCGATTTGGGCATTGGTGGAGGTTGACAGGTTGGTGGAGGTTGGAGAGTTAGTGGAGGTCAGAGAGTTGGTCAAGAGAGGCATGACGAAGGAGAAGAAGTTGCATCATTGATTTTACCTCCGATTTTCCTTATTTGTTCTCCGATTTGGCTGAACACGGAATAGGAATAGACATGAGATGTCGATTGAAACTTCTACTCCTCTAGATGTTCGATAGTGCTTTGTAGTTTTTCGATTTAGCCCCCGATTCCTCCAATTTTAACTTTTCGGATTCCATAGGAACTGAATGATTCCTCCTTGAGCTATCTGCTAAAGTAGTTGCTAATTTCGACGCGCTTTAAAGCCAAAATTGCGACCTAGAGCAAAGGCAATCTTCGTTTGGAGTAGAGGAGAGATATGATGATGGTTGTGACAGAGGAAACACTACATATACGACAATGGCATCGGTAGGTCAAGCAAGCATTTTCAATTAAGGAGTGTTGATTCCTAATTATGTCCTTCTAGTCATATGATTCCCTACACAACATCCACATTTTTATCGTACGCAACTTCTGATTTATTTCATCAACCATCCAAGGGTTGTAAAATGGTTATGTGGTTAGACAATGTTATTTGGTTATATTTTGAACCTCCCCCCCCCCCCCTCTCTCTCTCTCTCTCTCTCTCTCTATATATATATATATATATATATATATATATATATATATATATATATATATATATATATATATATATATATATATATATATATATATATATATATATATATATATATATATATATATATATATATATACATGCGTTCAATCGAGAATAATTCTTATTTTAAGAACATCAATAAAAAGTAGACCATACATTTTTTTTAATTAAAATCATAAAATAATATTTATATAAATAAAAAAAATTAAAAACAATTAAAAAAAACTCACTAAGCAACACCACTCACCACCTAACTAACACCATCCACCACCCACCACCCAACACCACAATCCACTACCCACAACCACCACCACCATCCACCATCACCTCCCACCACCCCAACGTACTATCCACCTACCACCCACCACCATTACTGACTACCCACCACCATCCACCACTCACCACCATAACCTACCACCCACCACCATCAACCACCACCACCACCATCACCGCCCACTACTAACCACCATCCACCACCCACCACTCTCCACCACCTACCACCACTACCCCCAACCCTAACCTACCACTACTACCCACCACCACCACCCACCCACCCATCACCACCTACCACCACCACCCTACCCCCACCATCACCACCCATCACTACCCATTACCACCACCTATCACCATCATACATCACCACCACCACCTACCACCTCCATCACTACTGCCACCCACCACCACCACCCATCATGCACCACCACCCATCACCACCACCACCCCCACCCACCAAAACCACTACCCATCAAAACCATCACCCACCACCCTCTAACCACCCCTACAACCACCCACCACCTACCACCACCATCACTACCTACCACCATCACCATCCACCACCCACCACCATCATCACCACCACCACATGTCATCACCATCTGCCACTACCACCCACTACCACCCACACACCAACACCACCACTACCCACTATCCACCAACCACCACCCACCATCCTTCAGCACCTATCACAACCTACCACATACCACCACCTCCACCTATAACCGCACCTCATCACCACCAATTTTCACCACTCCTACCACCCACCCATAAACAGACCACCCCCATCACCACCACCACCCATCCCTACTACCTACCATCTACACCCACCACCCCCACCACCCTTCACTACCCACCAAACACCACTACCACCATTACCTGTCACCACCACC
The DNA here is from genome assembly GCF_052849685.1 of Lactuca virosa. Lineage (NCBI taxonomy): Eukaryota > Viridiplantae > Streptophyta > Magnoliopsida > Asterales > Asteraceae > Lactuca > Lactuca virosa. Next base: position 51,424,396 of record NC_136432.1, read on the forward strand.
CACCACCGCTACCCGATACCACCATCCACTAACCTAACACCACACTTCACCACCCACGACCACCACCACCAACCAAACCCCACCACGTACCACAACCACTACTTATCACCACCCATCAACACCACCAGCCACCAACACCTATCACCACCACGCACTATCAGCCACTGTCACCCCCACTTATCCATCACAACCACCTATCACCCCCACCACCACCCATTTCCATGAGCACCCACCACCACCTACTACCTACAACCACCACCACCATATAAGATTAAATACATATAATCACATAAATAATATGTGATTATATGTATTTAATCACATAAATTTCATATGATTAAATACATATAATCACATGTGATTATATGTATCTAACCACGTATGATTCATATAGACAAGATTCATTTACACGTTTTCCAGTTAATAATTTTCTCATGTATTTAATCATATATAATTATATGAATTTAATCACATATGATTAAGGCGCACGATATTTTGTTTTCATTTTTTTGATTCAATAGTATTTATCGTGTATATAATCACATGTGATTATACGTATCTAATAACATATGATATATAGACAAAATTCTTTTTTTCATATAAATCATATGTGATTAGATATATATAAGCACATGTCATTAAGTGTATAAAATCACATATGATTAACATTAACAAAGAATAATTATTGAATCGAGAGTGTGATAATGAATCCTGACCACATAAATCATATGTTATTGGATACATATAATCACATGTGATTATATGTATTTAACCAAATATGATTTATGCGCAAAATATTTCTTAGTGCGGTTTCGATTCAATAATTGGTCTTGTTTATTTAATCACATGTGATTAGATGTATTTAATCACATATGATTTATGTGGACAAGATTTTCTTTCACGTCCTTGATTCAATAGTTGTTATTCTGTATATAATCACATATGATTATGTGTATCTAATCACATACGATTTATATAGACAAGATTCATTTTTTCCAAATAAAATCATATGTGGTTATATATATAATCACATGTGATTAAATGTATTTAATCACATATGATTAAAGTTGCTAAATACAACTATTAGATCAATAATGTGAAAATGAATTTGTCCACATAAACCATATTTGATTAGAAACATATAATCACATGTGATTATATGCATCTAGTCGCCTATGATTTATATGGACATTATTTATTTTTGTGTTTTTTATTCTGTAATTTTTTGTATGTATTTAATCACATGTGTTTATATGTATCTAATTACATATGATTAATGTGCATAATATTTATTTTTGTGTTTTCAATTCTATAATTGGTCACGTGTATTTAATCACATGTGATTATATGTATCTAATGACATATGATATTCTGTGGAAAAGATTTGTTTTCGTGTTCTAGATTAAAAGTGAATGTATTTAATCAGATATTATATGTATGGAAAATATTCATTTTTTTTCCATATAAATCATATGTGATTAGATACATATAATGACATATTATTATATACAAGATAATAACTATTGAATCAAGAAACTGAAAAAGAATATTTTCGACATAAATCATATGTGATTAGATATAATCACATATGATTATAATTATATGTATTTAATGACCTATGATCTAAGTGGACAACATATATTCATTTTCTTGTTTTTGATTCGATAGTTGGTCTTGCGTATATAGTCACATATGATTAAATATATTTACTCGCATATGATTAAAGATGACAAAGAGCAACTATTGAATTGAGAATGTGGAAATGAAACTTTTCCATATAATCATACATGATAAGATACATATAATCACATGTGATTATATGTATTTAATCGCATATGATTTACGTGGAAAATATTTTTTACATTTTTGATTCAGTAGTTGGTCTCGTGTGCTTAATCACATGTGATTATATGTATCTAATCACATATGATTTATGTGGAAAACATTGGTTTTCACGTTTCTTGATTCAATAGTTGTTCTCATGTATATAATCATATGTGGTTATATGTATCTAATCACATATGATTTATATGGATAAGATTCGTTTCCGCGTTTTGAATAATGTGGATAAAGAACAACTATATAATCCAGAACACAAAAACAAATTTTGTGCACATAAATCATATGTGATTGAATACATATAATCACATGTGATTAAATACATGAGAACAATTATTGAATCGAGACCGCGAAAACGAATTTTGTCCATATAAACCATATGTGATTAGATACATATAATCACATGAGATTAAATACACAATAATAAATATTGAATCGAGAACGGGAAAATGAACTTTGTCCACATAAGTTATATGCAATGAGATACATCTAATATCATGTTGATTATATGTATTTAATTAATATAAATAACAAATTTTTTAAATAAGTATTTAAATTTAAAGATTTGAAATTTGTGGCTGAGATTGTTTTCATTGTTCTCCAATTGAGAATTGATCTCATTTGAACATACTTATATTATATATATATATATATATATATATATATATATATATATACACACACACAGAGAGAGAGAGAGAGAGAGAGAGAGAGAGAGAAAGAGAGATGGGGGATCAAATGTGAATAACAAGTAATGTGTAAATGTATGATCAAATTCCGACTAGAATATTAAAATAATGAACAATTGTTATCTTATGATACAAGTTATTAACATGGACCATCATGTACTATATAATTACATTTGATTAGTTATAAAGGAAAATATGACATTATAATGCAAGAAATGAGAATTATTTACATTTAGGCGACTAAATAAAATTAATTAAGAAAAATAAAATATAATATAATATTTTATTCAACACATTTAAATTAAAGCATATTTTTTAAGAATACGACTTCATTCAACACATATGAATGTGTATCTTGATTCTTTCATTCTTAAGGAATACAGTGTCATTTAATAGCTTTTTGATTCTTTCATTCTTAAAGAATACAATTTTTTTATGAAGTAACATTCTCAAGAATACACCTCATATATTTAGACAATAACATATCATTCAATAAGAAAAAAATGCAATATAATGAAGAATATATATAGTATAAAAATAAGAATCATTTTAATAACATAAAAGAAATATATATATATATATATATATATATATATATATATATATATATATATATATATATATATATATATATATATATATATATATATATATATATATATATATATATATATATATATATGAAGATGCCCGATAAATGTGGGTTTTATGAGCAAGAGTGGAAGAGCCATAATCTCGTATCGATGAGTAATTACCATAAGGAATCAATCCCGAATCAATACATCTTCTTTTGTAGTAATATGGAAACCATAAAACATAATAGGAAGACGAACTTTATTGGATCTATGAAGAGGAGGTGCATGTACATCAGTTTCCTCAAGAGTTGGTTCAACCTCAGGTTAATTGCTAGTGTTAACTATAGGTTCTTCTTCGCTTGACTCTAGAATCTCTTCAAGATCAATTGGGCTCCCACTAGCTTCTTTATTTATGAGCTCACTCTCTAGGAAGAAGCCTTTTGAGCTTCAAAGACTTTGTTCTCAGAAGGATTGTAAAACAAGTATCCAAAATACTTTTAGGGATAACTAATAAAGTTACACTTCTCTGATCTGGGTTCAAGTTTATCGGTGGCCTCAAGATAAATGAAAACTTCGCAAACCCAGACTTTCACATGTTCTAAAGAGGGACGTTTCCTACTCTGAATTTCAGATTGTGTCTTTGCAACCTTCTTAGTTGGTACGAGGTTTAAGATGTGGTTTTATGTCTCTAAGGCATAAACCCAGAAACTTATCAGAAGTGTAGCTCCACTCATCATAAATAGAACCATATCTAACATCGTTCGATTTCTTCTTTCAGCAATGTCATTAAGTTATGGCATTCTGCGAGTAGATAATTATGAATATATTCCAATTGATTATGTATTTTGTTTTGAAACTATCTGAACACTTCAAAAGTTTTTGACTTCTATTTGATTAAATAGATATATCCATATCTACTAAAATCATCAGTAAAAGTCACAAAGAATCATTCTCCATGTCTTGTAGTTGATATGAAAGGTCCACACATATTTATGTATATAAGGTCTAACAAATCCTAGCATCTTTCAAAGTAACCTATGAATGGTGCTTTTGTCATCTTTCCAAGTAAGCAAGGCTCGCATACATCATTCGAGTTTAAGTCAAACAATTCCAAGATCCAAGTAAGAAGTAGATGATTTCCTTTCTAGGGGAAGCAACCTTCGGTAAGATATCCAAAATCTTTCCGGTAAGCACACCACATCGATTTATCTTTCCGTCTTGATGATTGTCATTTTTCTTGGGCCATCTTGCCTTGTCCCCAAGATCATGAATTGCATAGAGCAAACCTAAAACATTAACATAAAAAAATGTTAAATATCTTTGGATAATCTTCATCTTCTAGAGCATTAACCCTATGAATTTTAGGTCTAGAGTAGGGTTTAGCTTTGTAAGATTTTTAGGAGGAAGATTCATTCTTCCTTTTGCGATGATCGTAAGATGTATTCATCCTCTTCTAGATCTTCTTGTATCCTTAAAGCCTGATAAACCTTAGGGCTCTACCTTTTACTTCATCCAATTTCTTGCATGGGTCATGACAAGATCCTCGTAAAATGGAGAATGTTTCTTTAGTCCCATCTTAAAGGCTTCCATGACTGCTCCAACATCTAAATGTGGAATATCTAGAGTTTTTTTTCCCAAACTTGCTAACATAATCTCTTAAGCATTCATCCTGTAAGGGTTGAACAAAAACCCTTGCATAGAAAAGACTCCTTAATATGTTGGTGATTTGGAATAATCTCTATGCATTATCTATATTGGGCGACATGTTTTTTAGGATCCATGGTCCTATCATACATCTTCATGTTGGGTGTCTAGAAATTTTTTGGTACTTCGACGTCACAAACAGGAGGCGTAAATCTTGAGACCTTGTGGCTAACAGGTGACACCTCTGGTATAGTTTGAATCACGCCTAGTACACATGAGATCATGTCTCTCAATTTCCTGAGTTTTTTCACCATAAATTGACTTATCCCTATATCTTGGGTATTGGAAGGAATGTTAAATATCCTTCCAAGATCTCGGGAAATAGGACCTCCTGCACTAGGAGTTGCACCATCTGTGAAGATAGGCAACTAAATTGATATGATGTTTCAAGCTTGGTGTTTTAAATATTCACCGGTTTTGAAGTTCAAGATCTTAGGCTACAAGAATGAACGCTGAGTTGTTGTAGTTTCCATAGCCCTTGATTCTTCACTTAGCATCTCTATTTTTTCTAATAACATCTTGTTGGTCTCACCATGTTCAGCAATATGTTGTTCCATCCTAGTCAACATAGAAATGACTTTGCTATTGGAGACCATGATCGACATTTCTTGGGTTGTCCATCTTACATATTGGACTCATGAAGATGCAGAGATAGTTCTTCTAGGGAATTCGATACTCTTTCTTTGTGGATTAACAAAAGGAGGTGGGGGTAGGTTTTGACCAGCAGAAATGGATGGAATAGTGGTAAGGTATACATTATTAGTGCAAGAAAAGTGTGACTAAAAATCACAGAAAAATCCTTTTGAATAATATCAAGAAAAAATGTACTAACATCACTTGTCCCATGGATGACACCAAATTATTTTGGTCAAGAATTGATAAGCTAATTTCGTAACCAAATTAGTAAGTGCGGTGTGATGTTTAGAATAAAATTTTAAACTGTGAAGTGCTTAAGATATTGAAATATGTTAAAGATCTTGGTCAAAACGTAAATACGTATACTTGTAAGGATTGGAACCAAAATAATGTTAAAGTTGCAAACTTGTCAAATAAAGTAATGAGTCTTAAGATATTCAAAACGGTGCCAAGATACCACAAAATATCTTGGTACTTTAGTAAGATTGCGATTATAAACGATCAAATAAATATATAAGAATGTTGTAATCAATCAAATATTAATAAGGAAAAAATGCAAGACACACAAAGATATATGAGGAAAGCTCGTAATCCTTTTGGATCTTCGATATAAAACCTCAGGAGGTGATAATATTAGCTGCCTTAGAACTTAAATTGCTTGAAAATGAATTACAGGTGCTAGCTGATCGTAATATGATGTAATTTGACTCTAAGAGTGTTCAGTTAGCAATCGTGAGCGTGTGTGTACACAATGATAATCTACTCTTATTTATACAAGGGTTTTATAACGAATTGTCCTAATATCTCGGGATACTCCTTGATTCATGATTGACCCAGTGTTTTAGAGGCACTTTAATGGTCAATTCACTTTAACCACGTGCCCTTTGACATGGTCTTTTATAAAAGATTAAAAAAAAACAAGATGGTCGTCCCAATATATTTATCAAGTGCTCAAGTCTTGTATAAAAGATAACAAGAAACATGATGGCGGTCCCAAGATATTAATTAAATCCAAGATCTTAGGCTACCTGAGATGATTTCATAAGTCAAAATATTAAATACGAAGGATGAAAATTCTACCCATAACACTCCCTATCATAAATAACATTTAAATTAATTCAAATAAATCTTTAAAATTATAATCTCTATTATAAACAATATTTAAATTAAAATAGGTATATCCAAATTTTGAAAATATTTCAGATTTGCTTTACTTGCAAAACAAGTTAGGGATCTAACCCTAATTTTCGAAAATTCTGGTTTAGGGTTTTAAATCCTTAACTTTTTTTTAAAAAATATTGAAAATTTAAAAGCATTTTTTAAAAAAATTTAAACCTACAAAACCCTAATTTCGGAAATTCCTATACGCAGACATGATTTTACTCAAATCAGTTTGGATCAAGCATTGCAAATAATTATGAACTAAGGCTTTGATATCACTATAAGGTTATACGGCATTCTAAACATGTGATCATGACAGTGGATGAATATAAAAATATCATATATGTTCATGCAACCTATGAGGATATAAGTTTCATTATATTAATGCAACTACAAGATTAATAGTAAAACACACCTCTTTTGCAGCTAGAGATCTTCTTGCTTGAGATCTTCATCTTACCACCTTGCTTGGATGAGAGGATCCAAAATAGAATCATGATAATGGTATCACACCCAAAACACCAAAACCCTAGGAGAGGGGAGGTAAGAACGAAAATTCCACTAACCCTGAAAGAGTTATGATTTTTCTCCAAGAGAAAAAGACAAGAGATGGACGGAATTTGAGAGGAAGAATGAGCATCTAGGGTTTGATCCTACCACCCTATTTATAGGCTTCTAGTTTCTTAATACCAAAGCAACTCAATAACCCTTATAAAGCTAATTAAATCCGTCCTTTACCCTATCCCTATCTTCCGGGATGTTCCAATTAAATAAACCTTTTAAATAATCAACATTTAGTCACTCTAATTAATCCAACTCTTAATTAATTACAAATCAGTTTCTAATTAATTTATCAAAACATGACAAATTAATAAACTAATTTCTCCTAAATTCTTTTTGTCTTTTAATTGCTCAAATGGTTCTTGAGGGAATCCCAAAAGGCCCATGCTATTATTAAAAATATTACCAATAATTAATGACATTTTTACACTTTTTCCAACATAACCAACTCTTTTGATGACTATGTTACCGACTTGAAAGACTAAGATGTATCCTATGGCAAGTTATATGATAGACTCGTAGTTGTCCAGTATGGTCTACGAAAGTTAAATTCATACTGAAGTACTTCAGAGAATGCTAAATGAGGATCGTGAGCTTTAGAAGAGTTGTTCTAGACACCCATGGACCCAATAGATATTTGTTGTGTTTATTGTAAGGTAGCAAAACTTGGGAAACACATATGCCCAAATATAATATTTAAAGGAGTTAAAGAAACACTAGCCAAGGTGTAGGGAAAATCAGGTATGACCATTCATAATACATATACATCTTATTCCTTAGCATGACACCATACTTATACTTTTTATTCCTTAGTAGTGACACGGGGATGTTGTACTAATATTTCTTTTATATGCAAGTGTCATGGGAAATAAGAGAATTTGAGCAAAGAGGACAAGATTTGACTGTGGATGAAGACAACATCCATAGGATTATAGATCTTCTATTTCTTTCTTATGATTAGACTATGATAGATATTGATATTATTAGAGGATGTGGTCTATTGAATTTTGCTCAATAGTTTTAATAAAAGTTTTGAATTTTGAATTTATTTGTTTTAGATAATAGATTGATTGATACTCAAAAGAAAAATACATAGAAATATATAGAGAATACTTAAAACCTAATGGATTAAACTTTAACATCTTGATTATCAGGCATTCCATTTATGCCCTTGGTATGAATTTTTTTGCAAATGGGTCCGTAGTGGCATTTTCATAATTTTTGGGAATTGCATGAGTACACTGGGCGTACCCAAAACGTACGTTGGGCGTACGTGGTCTGGACCCAAAACCCTAATATTTTGGGTTTTGCACTATTTAAACACCTGTATAGCCCCCATTAACCCTTCTTTCATCAGCCTCCAGCCCCATTTCGACCCCTTTGTAAACCCCAATCCATTTGAGAGCATTTTGGTGTTATTGAAGGAGGAAGAAGGAATAGGAAATGATCCTAGGAGAGTGGAGCACTTTGGATCAAGAATCACATCATCATTTGTCACCATTTTAAGGTACAAACCTCTGAACTTGATGAAGTTATGTTTAGATCTTGTTTAGCCATAGATTTGTGTTCTTTTTGGTCCCATAAGCTTGGTATTATCAATAAGTGTTACTGTAATTCATATAACATGTCCTTTTAGACGTTTTGGAGTGTTTAGAAGCATAAAAATGTGATCTTAGTCATTAGTTTCCATCCATACATGAACTAAGATGCCTTAATGAGTTAAAATGTTAGGGTTTTTGGTATTGAGCACTTAATAGCCATGCAAGACCATAAAGTTGGAAAATTTATGGTTAAGGACATCATTAGAGGACTAGATCTGGAACTTCAATGAAAGAGCTTAAGGGATTAAGCTCTTAATAGAAGGAAATGATGGCTGAAACGTACACTGGACGTACGCTATGGTACGCAGGGTATACGAGGTTAACACCCCGTTTCTGGTCAAGGCCTGAGTACGCTAAGCATACAAGTTGAGTATATTCGATGTACTCAGCTGAGTTGACTCGGTTGACTTTATGACTTTGACCAGGATTTGACCAAGTTTGACCTAATGGTATTTTGGGTATTTTGAATTGTAGTTGATATTTGTCACTATTTGATGTATAGATGACTGGTAGAGCTGATATTCGGAGCAATGACCTATTCAACTATCTGTTTAGACTGAGAGGTGAGTTTTTCCTCACTGTACTTGTGGGCCGAAGGCACCAATGTCGGCCCACTAGAATTGTGTATCCTGGCATATAGGATGTTGATATGTTATAATGAACTGTTGGATCTGTGTCCTGGTATATAGGATGTTGCTATGTTGTAGTGATCTGTAGATCTGCATGTTTTTTCTGATGACTGATTAAATGATTTCTTTTATTTGTTATGTATATGTCGACATGGAATGTTGGGGTTGAGACTGTACTGCTTTGTGCTGTCAGTCAACAGACCGAGGCATTCCAACCGAAAGGTTATGGGTCGGGGCATTCCAACCGGAAGGTTGTGGGCCAGGGGTAATCCAACCGGGAGGTTGTGGACCCAGTATGTATTAGGCAATCCAATCGAAAGGTTGTGAGCCGGGGCATTCCAACCGGAAGGTTGTGGGCTAGGGGTAATCCAAACAGGAGGTTGTGGATCCAGTATATGTTTGGTTATATGTTTGTGTAGTGGTACCTTAGGAGGAACTCACTAAGCTTTGGCTTACAATTTTAGTTTGTTGTTTCAGGTACTTCGGATGATCGTGGCAAGACGAAGACGTGATTGTGTACATCCTTCAGATATTATGTTATTGGATTTTGGGATACTCTGATTCATGAATTATACTTTTGAAACAATGTTTTTATAAACAGTTATTGTCTTGGGGTTGTTTTGGAAAAATGAAAATTTTACTCAGATTTTTGGGATGTTACATAAACCCTAAAGGGCTTGGGCCTAAACCCTAATCACTAATATCCCCCTACAGTTTGATCGGGAGAAGACGATTAAACTGGAAAAAAAAAAAGAACAAACACATAAAAACTAGATGAAGATAGCAGCAGCGGCGGTGGTAGAGCTCTGACGATGGCTGATAACATCGACTACTTGTCGGATAAGAAGAGAGAAGAAGTGGCAGCAAAAGGCGATTTCGTTGTATAAGAAGAGAAGAGTGGCGGCGGTGACGATCATGCATCCGGCGACAGAGGAGACCAGAGAAAGGCAGTGAGAAAGAAAGAGGGCTCGAGTTGTGGTGGACGGAGCCAACTCCGATGAGATCGGCGATTACAATGTTGATAGAGAAAAAGACGACTATAGATTAAAGGCTGTCTAACGGAGAAGGAGCCATTAGAGGGAGGCAACAATAGCATCAGAAGAGGATGAATTGGAAAAGAGATCTAAATAATTGGGCCTAAACTCTAATCACTAACAATTTGTTTTTGTTATATGCAAAATTATAAGTAACAATAGATTGATATAAAAGTCGATTTAAAGCATTGTTTGTAAAACTGCCATAAACTTGAAATGTATTTCCAATATGCCCATTATTGTTGATAGTTTTTCTGATAGTGTGTGTATGAATGTTGGAGATAATTAATAAAGAGCATTTGTCATCACTTAATCTACTAAGATCTATTGATGGTGGTTGTCTCACGTTCATTTATTATTGGTATAGTTTTTTTTTTTTTTTTTTTTGTCTCCGCCACTTGAACTAGCGAGCCCACCACAACCAAGTTGGCACGAAAAAATAATAATGATTCAATAAATATATGGAACAAACTAAAGATATCGAGATGTGGAATGTTTTGCATTATAATCAGCAGGTCGTTGTGTGACTGTGAGCATCCAAACTTTAAGTCATGCATTCATCAACAAAGTCGACCTTTCTGATTTGATTTACCATCCCATATCGATTGCATGGCTTCAGTTGTTGATTAATCAGTACGTACAATACTTGCAAAATAAAATGAGTGTTAAAGCTTAGTTTCTTATCGGCCAAATCTAAGTAATCCTTCTCAATAGACACTCACCTCGACACCTCTTTTCTAGTCAACTGAATAATTAATGACCTGAACAACCGATGTACAGCGAATAAATATCTCCAGGCTTATTTCAACCATTTGAGACAATAATGAAATCAAACACATAGGACCAAATACAAGTGTAAATAGTGAAGAATTATTAATGCTGCTTTTTCAGTTTGGGTCTATATCACATAAAAGTCACGACCTGAATTCAAATGGTGAATGAGACGTTAAATCTAGTAATATGAAGGTGTCAAAATCACTACCAAATTAGCAGACCTGTGATGCAAATGGACACCACTTGACATTAAAAGGTTAATGAGACAATAGATCTAGTAACATGCATGAAGGTGAAGGTCACGTCCAATTTAGCGACATGCTTTAGATTGAGATGATTCTTGGTCAAAATTGATGGTCGAATGGGAATATGAAAATGTTTTCATAATGAGAGTTGATTATTAAATCTATATGTGAGTTGGAAACTTTAATGCAGAGCACACACCACCTTATTCCGCATTTTGTGATTTACTCTGATATTTTATGATGTAGTTATACTCTTTGATCCATCTTGGTTTATGATGATGTTTTGGATTACCGTTTGATTAATTTAAAAATGAAAATTTTTGGTTTTATTTTTGGGACGTTACAAGTTTGTATCAGAGCATTGGTTTGAGTGATTCAAACATACTCTCGGGTATATATCTGAACTCAAACTGAGGGTTTCGTAAAAATTTTCAAAAATAAAATGTTTTATAAAAAGATTTTCGGATAAATAGAAAAGGGTGTGGTGCATGCAATTCACCGAGCCCAAGTAAGTTTTCCCAAAATACACATACATGATTTATGATATGTTTTGATTTTTGAATCTGTGAATCGCATGCTAGTTAGGGCTAAGGATCTGCTCAGGATTTGCATGATAGAATGCTAGGAGAGATGCCTTTATATGTCTTCTGTATGAGCTTGTAGACTTGCATGCTAGTACTGATCATTCAGTGCTAGGATGGCCTGATTAGGTTATGCTTGGTTCCGATTACTCAATGCTCGAATGTTGTTTGCTTTGTGCTTTTTAGGAGTTCCCACTAACATCAGCTAACTAGTAAGCGAATATGCTAAGTTACATATTATTGAGACTAAATAATTTCAGAAGGTTAGGTTTAACTCTATTTCGCAACTCTTGTTTGAGTCCAACCATCGTAGTGTGAGACCTCTCATTCGAAGAATTATCTGGTTTTAGTGATATGTAATTATATTCATGAGCTAGTTAGAGGGAGTTAGCAGGAGTTCCTTCTGCAGCTGATGGAGGAGAGTGGTGCGGCGGTTACCCTAGGAAAACCTAGGAAGAGATTTAGTGTTAGGAGCAATATCTTGATGAGGGTTAATTATATGGATAAAAGAGTGACTTAGGGGATTCAAGGCAATCCTTGAGGAAAGTACGGATAGATGTGGAAGGTAGTATGGGCCCGTACTACTGAAAACAGAGGATCCGTACTCGAGTCAAGGAGAGATACGATGAAACTAGGAAGCTTGTAGAGTATGAGATTCCTCGATATATATATATATATATATATATATATATATATATATATATATATATATATATATATATATATATATATATATATATATATATATATATATATATATATATATATATATATATATATATATATATATATATTGATGCATATTCTGATGGTTTATATGGTTTATTTTCAGTATGGTGACTCTTCGAGGCATACCGGTTGGTAGTTCTGGTGTTGGTGAGGGCTCGGGCTCAGGATCTAGAGTTAGGCAATTGGCTGATCAGATGCAGGAGTTCATTTCGTCTGAGATTACCCGCACCATTCTTGAGCAGAATCTTGTGATCGTTGGTACGTTTAAGGAGGGTATCATAAAGGTATTAGAGGAGCGCTTAGGCTATTTCTGTTCTGAGATGGTGGCCTTGCTAGGGGCTCGTTCATTGACCTTCAGGGAGTCTCGGGCATGTGGGGCTTCGAACTACTATGGGGAGAAGGACCCGATAGAGAGCAGGCAATGATTAATAGATGTCGCTAACGCATTCCGCACCAGCAGTTGTCCAGATGGGGCAAAGGCCAGACTTGCTTTCTGTCTTCTGAATGACAGAGTTCGGGACTGGTGGGAGGAGGTAGGTCATTCCTTGGGAGGCGAGGCTATTGAGTCCATGTCATGGGATGATTTTGTGACTACATTCATGGATGAGTTTGCACCAGTGATTGAGGTGCAACAGCTGGCGCGAGAGTTTCAGGATCTCCGCCAGACTATTGAGACGGTGGCTGAGATCACCGTGATGTTTCTTGAGAGGGCGCTTTTAGTTCAACAGTACGTGGCGGGTGAGGAGATGAAGAAGGCGAGGTACCATGAGATGCTGAGGAGTGACATTCGGAAGTTTGTGAGCCGATCCAGTTGCAAGACACTGGAGGATATGATAGCGAGATCCAGAGAGAGAGAGAGACAGAGAGAGAGAGATTGATATTGAGTTGGAGAGGAAGAGGAAGTTGGATTAAACTCAGGTTTCAGGGGGATCGGGCAGGAGGCCCAAGGTACATGATTCGAGATCGAGAGGCCAGTAGGGTGGGAGCTGCTGTGGTAAGTGCGGCAAGACGCACGAGGAAGCGTGTAGGGTGGGTGGTTCGGTCTGCTTCAAGTGCGGTCGTACGGGTCATTTTAGCAGGGATTGTACTGCTACTACCACCACCACCGCAGGATTTGATCTGATTTGCTTTCATTGCAATCAGAGGGGCCACAAGAAGTCCCATTGTCCGAGTTTGACTGTAGCAGGGCCGGTGTCAGCACCCGCTCCTACGACTCTATGGAACATTAAGAGCCGCCAGGGCAAGGCAGATGCACCTGTGGTGAAGAGCAAAGCTTTTCAGTTGACGGCCGAGGAGGCTTGCGCGGCACCAGATGTAGTGACGGGTATGTATCTTCTCCTTATCTCTTTATTTATATTGAATTTCTTGCTTATATTTATGTGTTTTATTTTAGGATCGTTTCTGGTGAACGGTATTTCTGCATTGGTATTGTCTGATTCGGGGGCTACCCAATCCTTTGGATCGCTTGCGCTTAGCAAGAGATATTCTAGAGCTCCGGGGGAGCTTGAATGTCCGTTAGACATCGAGATTGCAGATGATCGATCTGTACGGGTAGCGAGGGTTCATCGGGGTTGTATTCTTCAGATTTTCAACGAGCAGTATCCGATTGATTTGGTTCTCATTCCTTTGCGCGGGAAAAAGGTTATCGTGAATATGGATTCCTTGAGCCCCAATGGGGTGGTGATCGATTGTGAGCACCAACTAGTACGGATTCAAACCCTAAGTGGGGGAGAGTTAGTGGTTCAGGGAGAAAGAGCTCAGCATGGGCTGATTTTGTGTTCAGCAGTGAGGGCCAGACACTATATTCATCAAGTTTGTTCCAGATTCGTCGCCTATGTTATGGATACTCGGGATAAGGGTAAGGCGAATGTGGATGATGTGTTGATTGTGCGGGAGTATCCAGATGTGTTTCTGGAGGATTTGTCTGGGGCGCCTCCGGAGAAGCAAGTTGAGTTCAGGATTGACCTGGTTCCAGGTGCGACTCCGATAGTTAAAGCACCGTATCGCTTGGCTCCTCCTGATATGAAGGAGTTGTCTACACGGCTGCAGGAGCTGTCAGACAACGGATTCATTCGACCGAGTTGTTCGTCTTGAGGAGCACCGATCTTGTTTGTGAAGAAGAAGAAGGATGGATCTCATCGTATCTGCATTGACTACCGGGAGCTGAATAAGCTGACGGTGAAGAACCGTTATTCACTCTCGAGGATTGATGATATATTCCACCAGCTTCAGGGTGCATCTTGCTTCTCCAATATTGATTTGCGTTCGGATTATCATCAAATGAGGGTTAGAGTGGAAGATGTTCAGAAGACAGCCTTTCGGACTCGCTATGGTCATTACGAGTTCGTGGTGATGCCTTTTGGGCTCACCAATGCTCCAATCGCGTTCATGGACCTCATGTACCGTGTATGGAGGCCGATGTTGGATCGATCTGTGATTGTATTCATTGATGACAACTTGGTCTATTCCAAGATCTAGGAGCAACACGAGGAGCACTTGAGGGAGGTGCTGGAGACTTTGAGGAGGGAGAGACATTTTGCGAACTTCTCCAAGTGTGAGTTTTGGTTGTACGAGGTGCAATTTTTGGGGCACCTTGTCAACCATAACCATATTCTGGTTGATCCGGCCATGGTCGAGGTCGTGATGAGGTGGGAGGTTCCGAGGTCTCCATATGATATTTGAAGTATCCTTGGTTTAGCAAGTTACGATCGGAGATTCATCCAGGATTTCTCCAAGATAGATGTTCCTTTGACTCGGTTGACGAAGAAGACGGTCACGTTTAGCTGGGGGCCTGAGCAGCAGGCAACTTTTGAGACCCTGAGGCAGAGATTATGTCGAGAGCGCCTGAACTACGTGGAGAAGCCAATTGGATTCTCGACAGGAAGACCAAGACTCTTCGTAATAAGCTGGTGAATCTGGTGAAGGTGCAATGGCAGCACCGTAAGGGATCGGAGTGGACTTGGGAGCCGGAGGATGAGATGAGGGAGCACTACACAGACTTGTTGGCAGCAGCGGACTTCGAGGACGAAGTCTGATTCAAGTGGGGAAGATTTGTAACACCATGGTTTCCAGGCATTTGCACTTTTAACCTTGTTGTGTTAATTTTTGACACTTTGGTCCAAAAATCCAGGCGTTTGGCATGGGACGTTAGGCGTTCAAACACCAGGTGTTCTATGATAGATTCCAGGTGTTTGCACGTAGAGACTAAACCCTAATTTGTAGGGTTTGCACCCTATTTAAAGAACATTATGGCCTCAAAACCTTTCGTCACTCAAGCCTCCATCCTCATTTTGAAAACCCTAAGTGTGTATGAGCGTTTGAAGCCTTGGTTCATCTTTTTAGTATCATTTTAGTGTTCTTGATAAAGAAGGAAGATCATTGGAGTGTTGGTGTTGCTCTCAAGCTTGTGGATCTGGACTCTTGGCATCTAGGAGCATCATTTTGTGGTATAAAGTTTTGAACTTGATCATCATATCTCTAGATCTTTTTTATGTTAGAAATTTATGCTTATTAGCCCCATTTTCTTGGTCTTTTTGGGTAGGAGCTACCTTAGACCAAAGGAGTTGTTCTTTTGGACGTTTTAGGGTAGATTAGGTGATAAAAGTTTGATCTTGGACCTTCCTTTCACTCCATGCAAGTTTTGAAGTGTCTTAATGGGTTAAGGAGTTGGAGTTTTAGCTATTGGGCTCATTGTAACCATACATAGCCATAAAGTTTTCAACTTTATGGCTTTAGATGTTCCATTATGATTGGATCTGAAGTTCGGACTTGATATCCTAAGCCATTAAGTCATTAGTTTGGAAGTTGGTGAACAACGAACAAACACCAGGCATTTGCCTGTGAATGCTCAGCGTTCGGACGCCAGGCGTTCTGTGCAGAAGCCCAATGGGTCGATTTTGGGCCTTGGGCCATTAGGGGTTTTGGGCTTTGGGCTAGCACGTTGGGATTCCTTGGATTTTAGGCCCATTATGGGTTCGGGCCCAATTTGGAAGATTAGGCCACATATATATTGGGCTTTAGGATTTGGGCCTTTGTATGGTTGAGTTGGGCCGTGGTTTTGGGCTAAGTTAGATAAAGGGTAAATTGGTCTTTTACCCTAGCTTATACTCTTAGATATGGGTCGGAATCCAATTATTAATTGGATGTGTTTTATGATGACAGCACGGGGATTTGCTGGACTAGCAGACAGAGATTTATCTGAGTGATTCAGCAGTTATAGGTGAGTTTGCTCACTGAGTTTAGCGGTTCGAAGGCACCAATGTCGGCCCATGGTTTATTATATTAGGATATTAGATGTATGTGTGAATCTTGCATGTGTTATGTGTTGGTATGCTTATCGGGCAAGGTCCAATGTTGGGCGGGGGCCCAATGATTGAATTGTATGCCATTGTCTTTGTGATTATCGCATGTGTTCGTATGATTATATGTTTATATGTATACCGGGCGGAGCACGATGCCAGGTGGGGCCTGATGACTGACAGATCTGTATACCAAGCGGGGCTCGATATCGGGCAGGGCCCGCTGTCGGGCGGGACCCAATGTCGGGCGAGGCCCGATAAAGGGTGGGGGCCCAGTATGTGTTTATTATGTATGGTATGTGGTATTTTGGGGAACTCACTAAGATTTGTGCTTATGATTTTCAGTTTATGTTTCAGGTACTTCTAGTTCGAAAGGGAAAATCCTAGGATCATTGCATAGCACACACCACCTTATTCCACATTTTGTGATTTACTCTGATATTTTATGATGTAGTGATACTCTTTGATCCATCTTGGTTTTATGATGATGTTTTGGATTACCGTTTAATTAATTTAAAAATGAAAACTTTTGGTCTTATTTTTGGGACGTTACAGTTACAATAGAATATTCTGTAATATTATTGGCTCAATCTTTGTGACTTTGAAGCCTCGACATCACCGAAAATCAGTGCATGTAATGTTTGAATTCCAATAAATTTTGGACAGTGACAAGAATTTGGAATTATGAAATGAGCATCATTAGAATAATGTCCAGTCAATCTGTTCACAAAGGAAGGACCATAGAGAAACATAGTATGCATGTTCATAACATGGCATAACTGATGTTATTTAATTCAAGTGGTTAGTTGATTACTTGAAACATTATGCAATGAATAAATTCGTAATTATTATAGTGATTAAATAATAGAAATTATTTATATTCAATAGGTTTGAGACCATAGTTAATTGGTTTATTATTGTGTTTCACTTTGCATGTTTACTTCCTGAATAATTTGATTATTCAAATTCCGCAGTCACTCATACTTTTGGAAGTAAGTAGTGAATTAAGGCTGTCATGAATTGAATTGTAGACTGTCTATGGAGATCAGACATTGCAATGGTTGCTACAATATTCATGAGTACTTAGAAAAATGGGGATTTTGACTATTGGATAAACCCATGCTTAGAGAATTATTTTATGGATTTTATCACAAGTAATTTTGAGACGATAATATCTTATATTCTTTAAATGGACATATATGAGTTGTAATTTTCAAGGTGGTTATAAATTGGCGTTATGTAAATGCATCAGTAACATGATGTTATAAAACGTAGTGTCATGCATGATTTGATGAGTAAAAGATACAAGCATATAAGTCGAAATTTAGTTGTTCCTTTTTCCCTAATGGGAAAAGCGATATCTTTGGGCCCCTCGATGGTTTGATGTCGACATCTGAAGTTCTTGGTCGAGCGTAGACTAAAATGATGTGTTCAATTAGTAGTTTGTTTTCAGACATCATAAATCAAGAAATCGAGAAACATAATCTTGGACTATGAGATTGATGCTAATTCATGTCTGATATCCGTACGATATCTTGTAGAATGACAGAATATTTGATCACTTATCTTAGGAGTAATGGTTGATTAGATCATAAACTGGAGTTGCTCTTGGAAGCGCCCTTTGTTGTTAGTTTAAAAGTTATACTGGAAATTGTAGTTATAGATTTATCCAAGTGGGAGACTGTTGGATTAGATGTCTAAGCAAATAACTAAATTGGTATATACTTGAACTATTGTCAAAGTCCTTTTGGGTTGCCCTCAAGCCTAGTAATTGAATATGATGACTTTTAGAGAGAGAAAAACTGATTTATTAATTTATTATATAATTAATAAATAGAAATAAATGATTTATTAATATATTATGAAAATAATATATTAATTAGAAATTGTATATTTTAATAATATATTAATTAGAAATGGTATCTTGAACTATTGACAAAGTACTTTTGGGTTGCCCTCAAGCCTAGTAATTGAATATGATGACTTTTAGAGAGAGAAAGATAGATTTATTAATTTATTATATAATTAATAAATAGCAATAAATGATTTATTAATGTATTATGAAAATAATATATTAATTAGAAATGGTATCTTTTAATTAAGAATTAATTAGAAATTAATTAGAATTGATATATTATAAACCCTCTAAGGGTTATGAATTTCGATGACCTCGTTCCATGAAGGGAAATCCGAAAATTGTTCTTCTTCTACTCTTCTCCTCTCTCTCTCTCTCTCTTCAAATATTCCTTGGTTTCTAGGGTTTGGGTGTGAACCATCAGAGGCACGAGATTTCTGTTGCTTGCTTCCAAGAGTATTTCTAGTAGGATAGGTTTGATTGTTTACTATAACAATCAAAAAGGTATGTAATCCCTAACTTGTTTATTAATTTCGAAAATAACTAGGGTTCATAAAGTTCTTGTTGTTCAATAGAATGTTACTTCAATAGTGTTATGATGATATCTAATAGGTTGCATGTACCCTTAAATGTATAAGGATTTACCCGTATTATTGCACGTAAAACCTATCAGTGGTATCAGAGCGTATGGTTGTCTAACAATTGAATGTACATTGCTTGAACTTGAACAAAAACCGAATTGAAGGAAAGACAGAATCGTTATTTTGTCGCAGCACCACATCGTGATGTTCTTCCGTCACGACGTGGAGATCTCCGGATCCGCGTTTTTCTTTATTTTGCCACGACGTGGCAATTGTCTGCCACGACGTGGTGAAGTAACTGTTCAACGAATTTGTTTGCTTAATTCACAATTGATTAGGATAATCACTCTAGTTAATATTATTTTAATTTTTTAAAACCAGGATATTCAACTAGGATATTCAACTTGGTAATCTGATATCCTATATCTTCTATTTGTGAATTATCCTAAATGTTAGGAGATATTCTTAATGTAGATAATGATTGATTATAAGATTAATTAATACTATCCTTATGAATCTTATTATTAATTTAATTAAATGATTAATTAAAAGATAATTAATAAATCCATAAATTGGTTTAAATTTAATTAAATTAAAAGGCATGATTTATATATAATTGAACCTTGTATTTTGAAATGTTCTAAAATACACCTTATACTATATGTAAAATTAAAAGTTTAATACATATATTAGGTATAAGAAAAGTCAGTCAAATCGCTAGTACGCCTCATTCACGAAACCATGCTATAAAGAGGGTATAAGGAAGTGGCATGTAAAATGGTCGTTGAATGGGTGTCCACTCTCACCCACCGCTCTCCTGTGTGGTGGAGGGTCATTAGCCGAACGGATTTGATAGGACATAATCTCATTAATAAGTATAATGATATAAAGTAACTAAACCATTTTTAAAAATCTCACTCTTAATTACTTTAAGAAAAATGTGAAATATATGATAATCCATGAAAACGCACATCATGCCTTTTTATATGTTGTTATTGGAGCATGTGTGGTTAACTGGCACACTAATAGGGACTATAAAGAGGTATGATGGGCATCTCGTAAATTATCATTGTTGATGGAGCGTTTGTGGTTAACTGACACATCAATGTGAGATGATAAATGACATTGAGATTGTCGAGCGGGTTTGCATGACTATTCACATCCCGTTTGTGATCATCGGCATCCCAGTCACAAAAATGAGAGCATAATTCGAGATTAAACATGTCATTGATAAGAATCAATGAATCTCAAAAGATCTAGGAGTTTCATAAGATTGGAATTGGTAAAAGCCTTACCTACCTAAAATATATTCGAATTTGATTACAGCATCCGTCTTCAAAGTTCGAATTGAAAATATGGATCCTAGCCTTAATTTAAAATTTATGGGTTAATAATTAAGGATTAAAATCAACTAACTTGAATTCTCCTTTTCTGCTACTTTTAAAAATATCTTACAAAGATTGAAATGGTCTTCCTCATTCTTATGGAAATAGTTTTCCTCAATCTTCCAGAGATGGTCTTCCAATTTCAAGTGAAGGTGAAAAAAAACTCCCTTCCATAGGAAATGATGGAACTAGACATCATCACTCTTCCACCTCCTCCTCCTGTAACTCTCCCAACGTCACATTTTTTTCAAGTTGAAAAATATGAGACTACTCAATCCCTATTAGCATGTAAACATCAAGATGGAAACTTTGTATGTACACATCTTCTAAAAAGAAATCGTACATTGAAAAGTTGGATAGATTTGGTGTCGTTTTCCTAAGGGAGAAAGCCATTGATTTGTTTTTCCTCTTGTTTCCTAAGTTATATGGTTAGTTTGTTAAAAACTTTCATATGAGGAATCTCGATGTGACCTAATTGATTTGACCCAAATGTTGATTGTTGTTGAAGCATAAATACTTAAGAGCATATCTAAAGCAGAAATGCTTATTGGGTCTATTTCCAAGGTTTCCATAGATATTGACAATGGTGACAATAGTGGTCCAGAAAAGATTTCTCTTCCCATTGGAAAGGGGCCATCCAACATCAAACTGTTTGATCGTATGGTAAAGAGAAAAGCTAGTTCTGAGATCGTTCCATGTGTTGACCTCAAAGAATCTATTTATTTCAACTACCAATTGAAGAGACGTTGGAAATGAAGCTGCCCAAAATACCTTAAATATCTTGGAGATAGTAAAAGTCAAATCGTGTGACTCTACTTCAGGTGCATCCATTATCTGACTCCATTGTTTTATAGGTTCCTATTCATAGACTCTTAATACATGATGTGATGATCACATTTTGATAGGAGCTAAGAGAAAAAAGGAAGCTTGAGCAAGGTGAGCTAAATCTGATCATGAGAAATGGACTTTAGTCACATGGTTCGAAGATCAGAGTTTGGAGCTGCTACTAAGAAGTTGGGATAATTTAATAGATTGTTATTACTCTTAGGAGATGTTTAGAAACATAGTTTTACATTTTATGTGTTGTAAGGACAAGTTCCAATTTTTTATTTATTTTCCAAAAAAAGTGAAATTTTGGTTTATCTGGTTGCCTCATTTTATATTTCCTTGAAATGACATTTATGAAAGTGTTGGTTACATTTCTAATATTGGAAATATTAATTGTGGATTTGATTCTTATAATATCGCATGTGGTATTGTCATAACTGACCAAGTGAAAAGAAATCTCATCACCAACTGGATGAATACTTGGTGTTGTACAATTCGCATTGTATAGTGTATGAGAATCTTATTAATTGGAAAATTATGACTAATTCGTTGATCACATGTTTATGTGAGTCAAGTAAAGGACAAATGGATCTAGTACATGTTGATATAGACTCTTCAGATCCACCACAAAGGGTGATAACTCTATTCGTCATTATTTACTGATGTTTCGATCAATATGGTTGTGTTTATAAGATTAAGCATAATTATGATACTTTGAAAAGATGTCACACCCCCAAACCGGAACGACGGAAACGTTCGGGGGTGGATGACGTCATGTGTAGCATCATAACCAATGGATAGTAGCAACCATAGCAATACAACCATTACAGTGAATACTTAAATGAAAATGATTACACCAGTTTGGAACTTTGTCTGAAAGTTGTTTGAATTACATCAAATAGTTTGTAAAACATGAATATAGAACTCTTATTACTCCAGCTCCTCAAAGATCCAGCAGGTACCTGTCTACTGGTTTCCTGAGAATACAAGCGGTTTGAAAAATATCAGCATAAAGCTGGTGAGTTCATAAGTAGTATTTTGTAATGAAAACTTGTTGATGAACTTGTAAAGGTGTTCGTATAGTTTCAAGAAAATCCGATATTTTCTTTAGTGAAAATGTAGTGTTTTCAATCCTGTATAAAACCATGAATGTTCGTTACTGAAAACTGTAGTGATATGCGAAAATAATACTTCATGTGACTAGCTAATGCTAATCATGATATATAAGTATTTCGTACTTGAAACCATTGTATGATCGGTTCTGTTTGAAAACCCTAGAAATTGTCCAGCTGTAGTGTGTATTAGTTCTATTTAGTGTAAATAAAACCGTTGAAGAGTGCCAACTTGCAAACTAAAGGTGATTTATACATAATGTGAGTCGTATAAACATACTTGATATGACTAGAAACCTTTCCAACGTTCTTCAGGCATTGAGTTAAATGACATTTGTCACCCCAGGCATGCCTGCCTAACTGTAGCTAGCAGTTCGGGTGTGGGATTGTCAGTCCCGAATAGATCTATTCACAAATCTCATGCTCTCCCTCCAGGAGACTCTGGTTATACTATGATAGGATTTATCCCTGTACACCTAAGGGTACAGTGTTGAAGTAGTGCCTCACAGTATCGTACAATCTAGTTTACATGTGGTGTTGTAGCGTTATACCGTAGTGAAATCCGTATGTATACCGTATGTAGTGACAATTATAGGTATGAATGTCATGTTCATGTAGTGATGTAAACCATAAACTAAATCTATCATAGTGTATATGTTTAGTAGTGAAAGTTCCTATACTTGTTACTTTTCGAAAATCCCAAACTATACCGATTATAGTTTGCATGTAAAGCATAGTGAATAGCGAGTTCGGAAAACTATGCAATTTTTAGTGAAAACGTCCATTATGCTCAACATGGTACAAAAGGGTTAAAGTATGAGAATTGCATGAGTTTTATACTTGTTATAAGCTCTTTGTATTAATTTACAAAAGCATTTATGTTTGGCTTGTATTCCCCCCTGAAAACGTTTGAAAAGCCAGTAAAAGCGTAGGGGTATGAACTCACAGTTGTTGTGTGAAAATGTCGTCTGGAAACGAAGATCCTCGGGTTGTTGTACATAGCACTCAACGGAATCCTAATATCATTAAATACATATATGCATCTAAATTAGCAATTTCATTAGATAAAGTGTTAGAAAAACACTTGCTTTCAGTTAAGGAATGTTACCGGAACCTGCTTGAATCGAGAAAACGAGCTTCCACCACTTAGTGAGAGTTTGCGGCCGTGAAGAGTGGTTTACGGCCGTGAAGAGTTTACGGCCGTGAACTGGGTTTACGGTCTTTGAAGATGGGCCGTAAACGGGTTTACAGTCTTTGAAGATGGGTCATAAACGGGTTTACGGTCTTTGAAGATGGGCCGTAAACTCAAGAACAAGAGTGCTGATTTCGAAGAGAAATGTTTTCCAGATGCCCCGAAATAACCCTAAACGGTGTTTCTCGGTGTTTTCTCGAAGATTGAAAGCCTTCCAGGTGTTTACGGTCACGAGTTTTAGAGAGAGAAGGAGAGAGTTTTCAGTTAAAGGTGTTCAAATGAGGGTGGGGGTCTCATATTTATAGGGGTTTTGTGGTCGGTGGGTGGGGGTCCACCTGACACTGGCCGTAAACAGGTGTACGGCCGTAAACTCGTTTACGGCCGTAAACTCACTTAGGCCAGAAATTGTTTGGTTTTTTCGAGATATTCGGGTTTTCGCGCGATTATGGTTCCGACTCGCATATATAACTTTAATTATATATAACTAGATGATTTTCTAAACCAAGAAGTTTGACGGAAAATTAATAAAATTCAAATTTTATTAACGGAATCGCATAACGGAAACGGGAAAAGTTTCGGGTTGTCACATCATCCCCCCCCCCCCCCCCCGTTAGAGGGAATTTCGTCCCGAAATTCAAGAATAGAGATACAAATCATGGACTTGGAAAAAGATGAGGGTACTTCTGTTTCATTGAATCCTCCCGCTCCCAAGTTAACTCAGGTCCCCGCTTGGCATTCCAGCGAACCTTCACTATCGGGATGCGACTTTGTTTCGTTTGTTTGACTTCCCGGTCCATGATTTCAACTGGTTCCTCTACGAAGTGTAAGCTCTCGTCTAGCTCGATCTCTTCGAGGGGAATCACAAGTGTCTCGTCGGATAGACACTTCTTTAGGTTCGAGACGTGAAAGACAGGATGTACGTTGCTAAGTTCTCGAGGTAACTGGAGTTTGTATGCTACTAGACCAATCCTAGCGAGGATCTCGAATGGTCCAATGTATCTTGGGTTCAACTTTCCACGCTTTACGAAGCGTATCATGCCTTTCCAGGGTGAGACCTTTAGAAGGACACGGTCACTAACCTGGAATTCCAAGGGTTTTCGTCTCTTATCGGCGTAACTCTTTTGTCTATCTCGTGAGGCTTTCAGTCATTCCCGGATTTGTACGATCTTCTCGGTCGTCTCTCAGATGATTTCAGGACCAGTGAGAGTGCTGTCGGGGACTTGACCTTTGGCTAGCTGCGTGTCGCCCACCTCAGCCCAACACAGAGGGGATCTGCACTTACGGCCATAGAGGGCCTCAAAAGGCGCAACCCTGATGCTGGTATGGGTAATGTTGTTGTAGGAAAATTCGACCAAGGGAAGATGAGTGTCCCATGACGTGCCTAAGTCGATGACACAGGCTCTCAACATATCTTCCAATGTCTGAATTGTCCTCTCACTCTGTCCATCTGTTTGTGGATGATAAGTCGTGCTCATATCCAACTTAGTTCCAAGAGCCTTCTGCAGTGATTGCCAAAATCTCGAGGTAAACCTGCTATCTCAGTCGGAGATAATGGATACAGGTACCCCATGGAGGCGAACTATTTCTCGAATGTAGATCAGCGTGAGTCTCTCCATTTTGAAGTGTTCTTTGATTGGCAGGAAGTGGGAGGATTTAGTCAACCGATCAACAATTACCCAGATGGCGTCATGCCCACTCGGAGCTCTGGGTAACTTGGTGATAAAATCCATTGTTATCCTTTCCCACTTCCACTCAGGTATTTCTGGCTGCTGAAGTAAACCTGAGGGCTTTTGATACTCCACCTTCACCTTGGCGCAAGTCAAGCACTTGCCCACGAAGGTTGCAATTTCCGCTTTCATGTTTGGCCACCAGTAGAGTTGTTTGAGATCCAGATACATTTTATCTGAACCTGGGTGAACGGAGTATCTTGACTTGTGAGCCTCATTCATGACAACCTCCCTGTACCCGCCATACTTTGGGGTCCAGATCCGGTTCATGAAATAGTAAACTCCGTCTCCCTTGACCTCTAAGTTCTTATCCATTCCCCGCATCGCTTCATCTGCTATGTTTTCTGTTTTCAAGGCTTCCAGCTGAGCCTCTCTGATTTGCGCAGATAAATGGGAATGAATAGTCATTGTTAGTGCCTTCACCTTACGCCCTAAATACTCCTTTCTACTGAGGGCATCTGCTACCACATTGGCCTTGCCGGGATGGTAGCGATTTCGCACTCGTAGTCACTGAGTAGCTCTACCCATCGCCTCTGTCTCATGTTTAGCTCTTTCTGATCGAAGATATGTTGTAGGCTCTTATGGTCGGTAAATACTATGCACTTGGTTCCGTAGAGATAATGTCTCCAGATCTTTAACGCGAAGACCACTGCTCCCAACTCTAGATCGTGAGTTGTATAATTGACTTCGTGTGTTTTCAACTGCCTCGAGGCATAGGCGATAACCTTTCCTCGTTGCATAAGCACACAGCCTAGGCCCTGATTGAATGCATCACAATAGACAACGAAGTCTTCCGTCCCTTCGGGCAGGGACAAGATAGGTGCGCTGCATAGAGCCTGCTTCAATGTTTAAAACGCAGTGTCTTGCTTGACTCCCCAACTAAAGGTTACACCTTTGTGTGTCAGGGTAGTTAAAGGCTTAGCGATTCTGGAGAAGTTCTGGATGAACCTACGATAATAGTCTGCGAGACCCAAGAATTGTCGGAATTCCGTGGGTGTCTTTGGTGCAGACCAATTCTCAATCGCTTTGATTTTGGAAGGGTCCATGTGTATTCCTTCTTCGCTAACCACGTGACCAAGGAAATTTACCTTCCTGATCCAGAACTCACACTTTGAAAATTTCGCGTATAGCTTTTCCGCCCTTAACGTTTCCAGCACCTGCCTCAAGTGCTGTTTATGATCATTCTCACTCCGCGAATAGACAAGTATATCGTCGATGAACACGATCACGAACTTGTCTAGGAAAGGGCGGCACACTCGATTCATCAGGTCCATGAATACTGTCGGTGCATTGGTTAGACCAAAGGGCATTACTACAAATTCGTAGTGTCCATAGCGAGTTCGGAATGCTGTTTTAGGCACATCATTCTCGTGAACCCGTAACTGATGGTACCCTGATCTTAGATCTAACTTTGAAAAGTAACTGGCTCCCTGAAGTGGGTCGAAGAGATCGTCGATTCTAAGTAAGGGATAACGGTTCTTGATGGTCAGCTTGTTCAGCTCTCGGTAGTCGATGCACATCCGGAAGGATCCATCTTTCTTCTTTACGAATAAGATCGGAGCTCCCCAAGGTGAGGAACTCGGCCTTATGAATCCTTTGCTGATCAGCTCATTGAGCTGGCTGGATAACTCTTGCATTTCTACTGGCGCTAAATGGTAAGGAGATTTAGCTACAGGAGTAGCTCCGGGGATTAAGTCGATACGAAACTCGACTTGACGCTCGGGAGGGATTCCTGGAAGATCTTCGGGGAAGACATCAGGAAAGTTGCAGACTTCGGGGATGCTCTCGAGGTCTTTAACCTTTTGCGTCTCATCAACCACATGAGCTAGAAATGCATGGCACTCCTTCCGCATATACTTCTGAACTTGGATGCATGATATTATACGAAGGTTCGAATTGATTTTATCACCGTAAACCATGAGGGCTTCACCAGATGGAAGATTGAGATGGATAGCTTTCTTGAAGCAAAGGATATCAGCACGATTGGAGCTCAACCAATCCATGCCGATAATGACGTCGAAGCTCTTGATAGATACAGGCATAAGATCGATGGGAAAGGAATGATTGTCTAGGGTAAGAGTACAGCCTATGAATATGTCGTTAGCGCTCTCTTTCTTTCCGTTAGCCATCTCGACAGTGAACGTTTCGGTTAAAGGTTGGGTTTTACATTTGATCAGATGTTTGAATGCATGACTAACAAAACTCCTCTCCGCACTAGAATCGAAAAGAATGAATGCATAAGAGTTGTCAAGGAGGAACGTACCCGTAACAACGGTAGGATCAACGATCGCTTCCTCCTGGCCCATCGCCAGCACCCTTCCTGTATTGCCACCTGTTGTTGCCTGGGGGGAGTTTCTCCTGAAGTTCCCAGCCTCTCCACATCCATAGCAAGCTTGACCATCACCCGCTCCCGGAGCTTGGTGGGTTGGTTGGGCTGGTGCCTTGCAGTATCGAGTTGTGTGTCCCTTCTTTCCACAGTTGTTGCAATTCAAATCACGGCAGGGTCCGTGATGATGGAAGTTACACTTGTTGCACGGTGGTAGGTTTCCAACATAACCACTAGTAGGAGCTTGAGTGGGTGGAACAACAGCTAGAGTAGCAGCAGGAGTAATAGCAGGAGTAGTAGCAGCATGAACTGCCACTGTTTGTTGCTTCTTGGAGGGCTCCTGCGAAGACTGGCTCTTCTGCTTGTTCCAGGATTTCTTCTTCTTTCCACCACTTTCCTTTTGTGGCTCAGAGACAGCTGCCACTTCATATAGATCGACTCCATGATCGATTAGAGTCTGCGCCAGATCCTTGGCGCTTTCAAATGTAGTCGGCCTAGCAGCCAAGACATTTCCTTTGGTTGGTTGCGTCAGTCCCCAGATGTACCTCTCGATCTTTTTGCTTTCCGGGGTGACCATTCCCGGACAAAGGAGAGTCAGATCATAAAATCTAGCAGTGTAGGCAGCGATGTCAGATCCCTTCATCTTCAGAATCCAAAGTTCGTGCTCCAACTTTTGCACCTCGCCCCTCGGGCAGTATTCCGCAAGCATGAGTTTCTTCGGTCTTTCCCAACCCATGGCATTAGCCACTGGCAGGGTTAGGGTTTTGACTCGGCCATTCCACCAGGTCAAAGCTCTGTCGGTGAAGGTGCAAGCGGTGAACTTCACCTTGTTGGCTTCGGAACAGGCGCAAATTTTGAAGATGGATTCGATCTTCTCGAACCACCGAGTTAGAGCGATAACACCTCCATTTCTGTCGAAGGGCTTGGGTTTGGCGGTCATGAAGTCCTTGTAGGAACACTCCTTTTGGTGTCCCTGACTTCCGTCTTGTCATTGAGGGTCGGTTCCACCTCCAGCCCCACCAGAGTTCACTTGTGCCATTGATGCGGTTACAGCGGCGGTAAGTGCTGCCTGGAACATGACGGGGTCGAACTAAGGGGGTGGTGGTGGTGGAGTGTCGTCGTTTCTTCTGATGGGTCTTGGTCGGGGAGGCATCTTGTTCTAGAAACAATCAGGAAGAAGAGGATGGTAAGTCCTCAAGATATATGGAATAAAATATATCTCATCCTGATAATAAAAGTGTTCTACCAAGCGATAAGCACAGAAAATTTACTAATGCAAGTAAGTTATCGCTTAAGGAAGAAAAGGTAGCAACACTTGGAATGAATCTATATACGGAATTTGGCTCTAGCTAAAATACTCCTATAGTATTTTATGATGAATGTTTTTGGTAAGTTTTAGGCCTGCTGTAACACCACCGTCATTCCCAAGCACATGTTGGTCATGTCTTGACTGAATATAGTTGATAAGGCTATATTCACCCTAAACATGATTACATAATTGCCCAGGTTTAACCGCAGTGCCCCAACATCCAAATACTTTTTGTTTTGCTCTACTAATGACACGAATTCTGTTATGTATGCATGCTCGTATACTTTTTATAAAAATACTTATATTTTTGAAAATATACTTTCAGTGTAGAACACTTAGGCCCCTTAGTGTTTATAGTTGTATACCACGTAAGGTTCGGTATACTAGTTCGCTATAAACAAGGGCTCTGATACCAATCTGTCACACCCCCAAAACCGGAACGGTGGAAACGTTCGGGGGTGGATGACGTCACGTGTAGCATCACAACCAATGGATGGTAGCAACCATAGCAATACAACCATTACTGTGGATACTTAAATGAAAATGATTACACCAGTTTGGAACTTTGTCTGAAACTTTTTTGAATTACATCAAATAGTTTGTAAAACATGAATATAGAACTCTTATTACTCCAGCTCCTCAAAGATCCAACAGGTACCTGTCTACTGGTTTCCTGAAAATACAAGCGGTTTGAAAAATATAAGCATAAAGCTGGTGAGTTCATAAGTAGTATTTTGTAATGAAAACTTGTTGATGAACTTGTAAAGGTGTTCGTATAGTTTCAAGAAAATCCGATATTTTCTTTAGTGAAAATGTAGTGTTTTCAATCCTGTATAAAACCATGAATGTTCGTTACTGAAAACTGTAGTGATATGCAAAAATAATACTTCATGTGACTAGCTAATTCTAATCATGATGTATAAGTATTTCGTACTTGAAACCATTGTATGATCGGTTCTGTTTGAAAACCCTAGAAATTCTCCAGCTATAGTGTGTATTAGTTCTATTTAGTGTAAATAAAACCGTTGAAGAGTGCCAACTTGCAAACTAAAGGTGATTTATACATAATGTGAGTCCTATAACCATACTTGATATGACTAGAGACCTTTCCAATGTTCTTCAGGCGTTGAGTTAAATGACATTTGTCACCCAGGCATGCCTGCCTAACTGTAGCTAGCAGTTCGGGTGTGGGATTGTCAGTCCCGAATAGATCTATTCACAAATCTCACGCTCTCCCTCCAGGAGACTCTGGTTATACTATGATAGGATTTATCCCTGTACACCTAAGGGTACAGTGTTGAAGTAGTGCCTCACAGTATCGTACAATCTAGTTTACATGTGGTGTTGTAGCGTTATACCGTAGTGAAATCCGTATGTATACCGTATGTAGTGACAATTATAGGTATGAATGTCATGTTCATGTAGTGATGTAAACCATAAACTAAATCTGTCATAGTGTATATGTTTAGTAGTGAAAGTTCCTGTACTTGTTACTTTTCGAAAATCCCAAACTATACCGATTATAGTTTGCATGTAAAGCATAGTGAATAGCGAGTTTGGAAAACTATGCAATTTTTAGTGAAAACGTCCCTTATGCTCAACATGGTACAAAAGGGTTAAAGTATGAGAATTGCATGTGTTTTATACTTGTTATAAGCTCTTTGTATTAATTTACAAAATCATTTATGTTTGGCTTGTATTCCCCCCTGAAAACGTTTTAAAAGCCAGTAAAAGCGTAGGGGTATGAACTCACAGTTGTTGTGTGAAAATGTCGGCTGGAAACGAAGATCCTCGGGTTGTTGTACGTGGCACTCAACGGAATCCTAATATCATTAAATACGTATATATAGCTAAATTAGCGATTTCTTTAGATAAAGTATTAGAAAAACACTTGCTTTCGGTTAAGGAATGTTACCGGAACCTGCTTGAATCGAGAAAACGAGCTTCCACCACTTAGTGAGAGTTTGCAGCCGTGAAGAGTGATTTACGGCCGTGAAGAGTTTACGGCCGTGAACTGGGTTTACGGTCTTTGAAGATGGGCCGTAAACGGGTTTACGGTCTTTGAAGATGGGCCGTAAACTCAAGAACAAGAGTACTGATTTCGAAGAGAAATGTTTTCCAGATGCCCCGAAATAACCCTAAACGGTGTTTCTCGGTGTTTTCTCGAAGATTGAAAGCCTTCCAGGTGTTTACGATCACGAGTTTTAGAGAGAGAAGGAGAGAGTTTTCGGTCAAAGGTGTTCAAATGAGGGTGGGGGTCTCATATTTATAGGGGTTTTGTGGTCGGTGGGTGGGGGTCCACCTGACACTGGCCGTAAACGGGTGTATGGCCATAAACTCACTTAGGCCAGAAATTGTTCGGTTTTTTCGAGATATTCGGGTTTTCGCGCGATTCTGGTTCCAACTCGCATATATAAATTTAATTATATATAACTAGATGATTTTCTAAACCAAGAAGTTTGACAAAAAATTAATAAAATTCAAATTTTATTAACGGAATCGCATAACGGAAACGGGAAAAGTTTCGGGTTGTCACAAAAGATTTAAAGAGTAGCAGAATGAATAACAAGAATTTATTAGGAAAAAAGATAAAATATTCTCTAATATAAGAAGAAAGGAGAATACTTTAGTAGCGTGATCATCTTAGTGATTGTGGATTTATGTCACAATTGATCCTCAAAGAACATCTTAGTTCAATTGTATGACTAAGAAGATGAATCGAACATTTTTGGAAATGGTTCGATTATAGATGAGTCATACTTCATTCCAAATCAAGTTGTAGAGACATGCTCTAATAACTACAAATCGTATCTTGAAACTTTTTTCGAACTAAGAAGGTTGAAAACACCTTGAAATAAGTAGAATAAAGATGTTTTCTTACTCTAGCACATATAGAATTGGAGTTGTGATGTTTTCATTAATCGAGGAAAAAAAGATAAACTAAGACCTATTCTATGAAGTGTTTTCTTGTCGGGAATCCACACGAAATTTTAAATATTTGTTTTTAGCTCGTCAAGAAATGTTCCTTGAGAGAAAACGCATATGTCAAGAAGTCAGTGGGAGTCGTATTGATCTTGAGAGTTTCAAGAGTCAACTAACAATAAACCTTTTAGTTATCACTAGCACGCGACCTGAGGTTGATAACCTATCGTGTTTGGTTGACACATTCTTATTTCTATGCACTTCTAGTTGAGTTGACAATGCTTATGAGTTCTATGTTTTTCATTTAACTGCAAAAAAAATCGCGTTGGTCAGTGAAAGTGCATTAATCAATATGGGTGAGTTGCTAACAACATGGAAGCATTTGAATTTGTTTTTTGTCCTAAACCTTGTCTTATGATTGTATGTTGGAATTGATAGATTCATATGGATATAAACATATGCACCATAAAATCTAGGAGGCAAAGTTTTTGCTCTAATTCATGAGAATGATTATGAGGAAACACTTTTGCTAGTAGATTTTAAAGATCTGATAAAGATCAATATGGATATTGGTTGTGTTAATTGCATTCTCAAATTCACAATATGATTACGGTATCCCTCTTCATATTTCGAATTATGAGGAATAGAAAGGAATAGTTTGAACTTTCAAGACTTATAGTTATAAGTTATGAAAGGGTTTAAACACACACATATGCTATCCAATTAAGGTGTATAATCTTAAGAAGTCTAGTTGGAGACTTATCGAAGCATCGCGTAACAGAAATTTGTACTTCAGTAAGAAAGTCAATGCTACTGATTTCTAGAAGTCCAGTTGATTTTTGGGTACATGTCAAAGCTAGTGGGAGCGTAATTGTTATGCTAGTATTGCATGTTGACAATATTATTTATAGGGAACAAAGTTTTCAATTTTCAAGTTGCAAAGTTTGCGAATTGTTTCGCTATAGTAGACTTAAGGGAGAGGGAACTCATACTTCGTTTCGAATCTAAAGGATTAGATTGTATAGTTTAATATAACTTAGTCATAGACATATGTGAATATCATGTTGAAATGGTTCAACATAGGAATTTCCATATATGATAATATTATAGCAAGAGATTGAATAGATATTGGATATAATGAATCGAGTCCCATATGCTTCAGATATAGGATCGATTACATATGCTGTAATATTCATTTATTCTGATTTTTCCAAATGCCTTGAGCATTAAGAGGACAAGAATTAGAATTTTTTGTGACTAGAGTTGTTAAACAACTGTCAAGAACATTATGAGGTTATACTGAAGGATTGGTTGCTTGCGGACAGTTGGAAGTATGGTATTGATTTGGTCGGACCATAGTAACATGTTTTAGATTGAGATGATTATTGGTCAAAAACTGATGGTCATATGGGAATATGGAAATGTTTCCATAATGAGAGTTGATTATCAAATCAATATGTGAGTTGGAAACTTTAATGCAAAAGAAGTGTTCAAAAGAGTGTACCATGAATTTGAAACATCATTACCATGGAACTTTTTCTAGTAACAAAGTTTCAATGGAATATTCTGTGATATCGATGGCTCGGTCTCAGTGACTTTGAAGCCTCGACATCACAGAAAATCAATGCATGTAATTTTGGAATTCTAATACATTTTAGACAGTGACAAGAATTTGGAATTCTGAAATAAGCATCATGGGAATAACATCCATTCGATCTATTCATAAAGGAAGGACCATAGAGAGGCATAGTATGCATGTTCATAACATGACATAACTGATGTTAGTTAATTCAAGTGGTTAGTTGATTACTTGAAACATTATGCAATGAATAAAGTCATAATTATTTAATTCAACTGTCCGCTCAGAGAATTACTTCATGGATTTTATCACAAGTAATTTCTGAGACGACAATATCTTATATTCTTAAAATGGAGATATATGAGTTGTAATTTACAAGTCGGTTATGAATTAGTGTTATGTAAATGCATCAGTAACATGATGTTATAAAATATAGTGTCATGCATGATTTGATGAGTAAAAGATACAAGCATATAAGTCGAAATTTATTCGTTCCTTTTGCCCTAACGGGAAAAGCGATATCTTTGGGCCCCTCGATGATTTGATTTCGACATCTGAAGTTCTTGGCCGAGCCTAGACTGAAATGTTGTGTTCAATTAGTAGTTTGTTTTCAGTCGTCATAAATCAAGAAATCGAGAAACAGAATCTTGGACTATGATATTGATTCCAATCCATGTTTTTATGTCTATATGATATCTTGTAGAATTGAAGGAATATTTGATCACTTATCTTAGGACTAATGGTTGATTAGATCGTAGACTGGAGTTGCTCTGGGAAGCACCCTTTGTTGTTAGTTTAGAAGTTATACTTGCAATTGCAGTTATAGATTTATCCAAGTGGGAGACTGTTGGATTAGGTGTCTAAGCAAATAAGTAAATTGGTATATACTTGAACTATTGACAAAGTCCGTTTGGGTTGCCCTCAAGCCTAGTAATTGAATAGGATGACTTTTAGAGAGAGAAAGACTGATTTATTAATTTATTATATAATTAATAAATAGCAATAAATTATTTATTAATATATTATGAAAATAATATATTAATTAGAAATGGTATATTTTAATTAAGAATTAATTAAAATTTATTTAGAATTAATTTTGTGATTAATTGGATTAATTAAAAGTAGAAGGACTAAATGTGACAATGTTCAAAAGTTGTGCATTGACCAATTTCATAACCTCCCTAGGAGGGGGGGTGAAATTCTAGATGGTTTCTAGGGTTTTCCTTGGGAATTAAAGAGTTTTGGATGCCTTAGGGAGAAAGTAAAGGGATAAGGGTTTATCTAAGGAAATTGTCTTATCCTAGCATCCCTTAGTCAGCTATATAAACCCTCTAAGTGTTATGATTTTTGATGACCTCATTCCATGAAGGGAAATCCGAAAATTGTTGTTCTTCTACTCTTTTCCTCTCTCTCTTCAAATATTCTTGCAGTTTGTGTTTTTTTAATAAAATCTTAGTCGCTTAAGAAAGCTAGAATTACTCTATTGGAATAAGTTTCTAACCTCATTCCATTCAATTAGCTACATAAAAAGAGAATTCAAAATTGCTAGAAATGGGTACAAATAATAAATAAATAAATAAAATGGAAAATGATAAACTAAAAATAACCTAATCGACATACGATATTATAATGATGTAATTATTAGAAAGCTGGAATTATTCTAGTGGAATAAGTTTCTAACCTCATTCCATGCAATTAGCTACATAAAAAGAGAATTCAAATTGCTAGAAATGGGTACAAATAAAAATTAAATAAAGAAAACGGAAAACGATAAACTAAAAATAACATAATTAACATACGTGTTATAATCATGTAATTATTGGAAAAGCATAATCATAAGTTGTGATTGTGCAATAGTTTCTTAAACATGGTTTATGTTGATTCGATTTATTAATAAGTCTATCGAACAATAAATTTTATTTGTTTGGCATTCGGTTACAAGTTTTTAAACCAAGCTACAAAATCATTCAATAAAAACAAGTTCTTTAATTTGAACTAAGTCACTAAATAAATAATGAAAATGGTCTCAATAATTATGTGAGAATTGCAATGTTGTTCAAACAAATAGAATAACCAAAAATGATTTTCTTATAAGCTCTAAAAATCAACAATTGTATCAACGGATCTCATAATGTCAATCAATATCTATTACGAAGTCAATATCATTATTTACTATTTTAGTCAGCTAAATGGTCGATTACATAACCAAGCAATCAACATAACAATTCAATGATCTAAACTCTAATTGAGGTGATCATGTTAAAAAAATTAAAACATCAAAACTTGTTTCTATAAGAGAAACCATATTAGATAAAAAGACAAAATAAACATATTCAACAACATCAATAGCAATTCAAAGTCATTTACATATCATAAATACAATTTTACTCTTTTATACAGCTAAACCATTTGAAACTATAAACTATTAGGAGTGAACACGGTACAATACCAATTTGTTTTTCCCTAAATCGTGTATCGACCAACTATAGTTGGTATAAAAAACATTTCTACAAGTATCGTAACAAGTATACTTGTACCAATATGTTTGGTTACCAACAAGTTTGGTTGGTACAAATTGTTAATGTTATATACCAACTATTGTAATTTTCTATTGTAATATTAAAAGAAAAGCAGAGAAATGGGGTAGTTTTGACATTTAGTAGATAAATTGGTTACGTAGTTTCTTTAATTTACGAAACAAATCTATTGAATTAACATTAATGCCACGTTTTAATTTTGTAATTGAACGTGGTAATAACTATTTACTAATACGACCAAATGACTTGCATCATGTTTTTAAAACTGTAAACACTTACACAATTAACAATTCAAATAAACGATTTTGTTATATATATATATATATATATATATATATATATATATATATATATATATATATATATATATATATATATATGAATTGGTTGGTACGGTATTATAATGGTATTCGAAAATTTGTACCATTACCGTATCAAGATTGCTCAATTGGTACGGTACTACCAACATGTTACCAAACATATTAGGTACCAACTTTCTTGGTTCGGTTGGTAACATGTTGGTTGGTTTTATGGGTACAATTTTGACAACCCTACAAGATATTAGACAAAAACTACAATTAAATGCAAACAAATAAAATCTGTCCTTAACTAGTCGGTCCATTAACATTCCAGACTTAGGCGAAAGAGTGTGGTGGTTGTTTTGTCAATGGTAAAAGTATGAAACATAGGCGTCACATAGGATTTTATCATTTTTACTACAATGTGGTGATGTTTTTACCTTTAAAAAAAAAAAAAAAAAAAAAAAAAAAAAAAAAAAAAAAAAAACACTTAAATTTGCAATGACCAATCAGGAAACAAAAAAAAAGGTTTACCATTGAGATTTGCCATCGGTGAAGTTCACCATTGAAATTTACCGCTGACAAAAAAAAAGGTTGAGACGTGGTGTTCACTGCCTGCAAAAGTGTCACATAGGTTTTTGCCGATGGCAAAACCCTCCCGTACTGTTTAGTTTAGTCTTAAAGCTTAAATCAATCCTTAATAATAGGTATGTGTTAGTCAAAAAGACCAGTCTTAAAAACGAGTCCAATAAAACAATAGACCTCCCAACATGGGAGCTTTGAGGGAGGGGGGGGGGATAATGTGGACAAGTGCAGAGCCTAATTTTTTTATTTTATATATATATATATATATATATATATATATATATATATATATATATATATATATATATATATAGTGATAAGAGCACTTTTACTCTGAGCATTTGAGGATATTTACATCCTCAGTACCAACCTTGCCTCTGAGAAACAAATAAAATCAGTCATTGGCTTCAAAAAGTGAAAAACCAAATAATCTTGGTAGCACAGTTAAACAACACAACAACCTTCGACAAATCTTTTGTTTCGCTTGCTCATGTGTTTGGACTTTGGAGAGCATCCTTCCTTCCCTTTTTATGCTTTTCTTTTGTAGCACAAGACGGGGGACAAGTTCCTTCCTTTGTTTTTTTTACTCTAATAACTAATAAATACAAGTTGGGGCTAGCTCATTTGGTTATAATGGAGGTTCTAATCTAACTACTAACTAGAAGGTCTTTAGTTCAAATCCAGGCAGATGAGATATATATTTATTTGTCGTTCAAAAAAAATAAAAATAAAAATAAAAAATAATTAAGTAATAAAAAATTACTCAACAGCTACAAAGTATAAATGCTACTTCTTACTTTTGATTGATTTGCTTTTGGCAATACCACCACAAGGGTTAGAATTACACAAACAAACGGCTATAATCCATAATATGATAACAGCTATAATTATTTTTTGATTGTTTTTTAACATCGAAATACCCTATAAATACTATTCATATCCAACCATTTTCTCACCTAATATTATCTCTTTTTTGTTATGAAATGTACCACAAGACAACCAGAGCAAAAAAAAGTTGTAAAATCTGAAACTGAACCCGAAAAAAATCCAAAACCGAACCGAAAAAAGACAGATATTAAACTAGATTAGCGCGAAACCGATCCAACGAAAAACAGACCGTAAAGGACTGACCAAAAACTCTTCGGGACCTCTATCTAATTCCCTTAACCTCCTCACGTGGGTATCCCATTTGAAAATGGGCTAAGCTAATATGATCTTGGGCCGCTGATTGATTTTCGTGCAACTCTATCTAATTCCCTTAACCTCCCCACGTGCGCTTCTAATTTGAAAATGGGCTAAGCTAATATGATATTGGGCTACTGATGTACACCTCTAATCCTCTATCTAATTCCCTTAACCTCGTCACGAGGTTTCTAATTTGAAAATGAGCTAAGCTAATAAGATCTTGGGCTGCTGATTTTTTCCCCCCTATGGGTTGGTGAAATTCTGCCAACTATTACTAATTTGGAATTGCATTTTTGACAACGTTTTGGGTTGCCACCACACATGATATTGGGCTGATTTCAAATCCCAAAAACGAGCTGACAAAATTCTAATGTTGGAGAGATTTTTGTTGTTCACGAGATCTAGAAAGTGCATTAAACAATTTACAAATCCAATCTTCATTATATATATATATATATATATATATATATATATATATATATATATATATATATATATATATATATATATATATATATATATATATATATATATATATATAAAGAGAGAGAGGATCGGGTGAGTACTCTTTTTTCGGTGACGACTCGTGAGGACATCTTAGAAAAATTGGAAAAAAATTAAAAAAAAATACAAATCATAAAATCGAGCATAGTACTATATCGGAGATATAAAAAAATAGAAAAAAAATTTGTATCATTAAATTGAAGCATGAATCATTTTTATGATCAATGATTCACTTTTTATGATCCATGATTCAATTTTAATAATCCAAATTTTTTTTTCCAATTTTTTTTTCTCTCCGATATAGTACTATGTTCGATTTTATGATTTGTATTTTTTTTAAAATTTTTTTAAGGTGTCCTTATGAGTTCTCACCAAAAAAAGAGTCATCATCATAACCGGACCCTATATATATATATATATATATATATATATATAGAGAGAGAGAGAGAGGGAGAGCTAGGTTAAGGTGTTTAAAGTAATTATTGTGTTATTGTATGCATAAATGTGGACCAAACAAAATTTAAAATAAAAATAAATAATTAAATAAATAAATAAGGGTAAATAGGTAATTTGATAACTAGTTTCC
Source organism: Lactuca virosa (assembly GCF_052849685.1). NCBI lineage: Eukaryota > Viridiplantae > Streptophyta > Magnoliopsida > Asterales > Asteraceae > Lactuca > Lactuca virosa. The sequence goes on from NC_136432.1 coordinate 51,463,964, forward strand.
ACAAATAATATCCTATAATTATGGTAACCATTGACTCTTCTTAGCTATATTCTTAGTAAATCGCAAGAAGCACGGATATATTTATAACATTCAATCGGCATCAAGATTCAAAACCCTAAATTGAAGCCAGTATCGTTTTTTCCTTCTTCACTTCTCAAATCCGATCGACACCTCCCAAAATCGCACCTACTCTTCTTCGCGTATCCTCCCTCCGGTCGACAGAAGCCAAATGAAGAAACATCGGAGTTTTGCTCGTCTCTTCCGGCTGCGAGGTGTGATGTCCGGCTTCGCAAGGAGCGGCAGTGGTAAGGTGAAACCTCTGCGGCTTTGTGTTCGATGGGAACATCAGAAAAGGAAGAAAAGAGGGGAAAGGGGGGTCCGATGGCAGCCATATGTCGCAGGTGAGGACCTCGGTGGTGTTTGCTCGAAGATCACGATGTTTCCTTGTTTTGGCAGTTCCAAATCAACCACAGGTAAAAATTTCTTTTTGGATTTTGTTTGTTTGTTTGATAGAAATCGTTAGGTTGTTTGGGTTTGCTGGGAAATCAATGAAAATGAAGGGAATTTGGGTATTTTCTCACTAATTTATTCATTGGATTTGTTTCCACAGAAGTTGATGCTTGAAGAACGGACCACGAAATTTGAACGACGCCTCTTAGCAACATTATTCTTTTAGAATAAATTAGTGTATTTGTTAGATTTTGATGTTTTTTTTCCCGATTTGAAAGTTTTTTAATTTATTCTTTAACAATAAATGTATTTCTTAGCAATTGTTACATGTATTCTATAAGAATTAATATAATTTTTGTTTTAATTCTTCAATTGCTGGTTCGAGAATTTGTTATTCTACAAGAAAAATATGTTCAAAAATATTTGGTTCAAGAATTTTTTTATTTTTGAATATATTCAAACATATTCTGTCAGAATGTCCGAATTAAAAACCTAATAATTCGTAAAATCAGATTTTTAAAATTAATAGAATCTATGATCCCTTAAAATATGCAAACTTCATTTATTAAATCTATGTTAATTGACTAAAATACACTTCTAGTTAAATTAGATGGTCTTTTTCGATTATTTTAATTCAATAATATGTATTAATCACTTTCTTAAAATAAGTAAAATGATTGGCTCATATTTATGCATACAATAAAACAATAATTAGTTTGAATAGAATAACTTAGGCCTATATATATATATATATATATATATATATATATATATATATATATATATATATATATATATATATATATATATAAGTATAAAGACTTATGGAATAGTAAACTTTTGGCACTTCAAAATTTAACCACAATACTTTGAGGGGTTGGCAACTTTAGTCCCTGGTTCCTCTCGCTTCCAATCAGGTTTTGACGTGTTGTTTCCACCGCCTCATCTCTCCGATTATCACACCGGCTGTTTTTTGCTTCACACATGCTTCGTCGGATTCCAATACTCTATCATGTTAACTAAGTCTCAAATTCCCTTATACTATTGGTGATTCGATCACGTCATGGAGAAGGAAAGAGACTTCATTCAAAGTTAATCTTAGCCTTCTCTTGATTACAAATCCTTGATTATGCGTCTATTCCACAAACCCTCGAATTTTCGTGTGCAGAGGTGGACATCTCCTTCAAGAAACTTATAAAGCCCAACTTCTATAGATGTCTGATCTCCTTTTTCCAACTATGAATCATCAAGCCGTGCTCTCTCGAAATCCTTCGAATTTGTCAAAGCATAAGCCATATTTTAGGGGAAAACAGTAAGGCTCAACCGATACTTTGAAAATATTTTCATTTTCCAGTAAGTTTCACCAATGAATTACCTTTGCAATTCCTTCTTATCGTATCATTTAACCTTCTCAAGAACTCAAATGATAGAATTTTCAACTTCAATCTATGGTCAAATCCGTTTTTTTAAGAAAATATCAATTTTCAGTTCCAGTTCGGAAGAGAAATGCTCTTCTCTAAACACGTTTTTATTTTATACTTAAATATACATATCTATGGAGTTATGAATCCTAAGTCGAATTCGTAGAAACTTCATCACAGTTTAATTTGTTAAAGATGTTTGCAGACGACTGGGGACACCTCTCTAATTTATCATGTTCGCGTGTACTCTCTAAGAAGCACACTCAGGCTTATGACATCCCCATTTTCTCGGTAAGAAAATACCATTTTATGCTTATTTTAAAATAAAAGTTTTCATTTGAAATTGATTTAATTTGCGGAATTTGTCCCAAAAAGCATGATAATAATATTACCAAGACATTTCCAAGAAATGTATTTAGAGAACTCGACATGTCATCGTCAATACAAGAAACATAAGCATAAACGAAGACTTACGACATCTTATTAAAGTGTATGGTTCCTCAAATCTCTCATCAGTTTGAGGCATCATCAATAGTGAAATGTATTACTGTTTCGTGTGATACAAAGATACTGAGTGGGTCAGGTTGGGAAACCTGCTGAGATACATAGGGTTTTCAACCACAATGATACAGTTAATATGTTTAATTATCAAACAATTAACCCAATTACCCATCCCCCTTTTCATATCTATTCTTTCCCAATGATTTATCCTAAGGGCCATCTCCTACTTGTCATCGCCTACATCACATTTCCTTATTGCTAAGGGTGTTTCCTAGGGATCATCAATGTTGCGATATGTGCTCAGGCTGTCGGGTTTTCTGTATTGGATCCGGATCGGAGATCTGGAGGTGGTGTCTTCAGCGAGTTTCCGATAAGATACATATGTTGCAGTCACAACAAAGTCGTTAGAGTTGCTCCAGGGACTATTCCCCGGGAGCAAGCCCCGACGATCAAGTTAGATCGGTTGGTATAGATAAGATGGTTTTCCCTAACTGGAGGGAACCATCTTGGTGTCTATGGTGTGTGTTTGGGCATCATGGAGGTTGATGCCTCTAAGGTTTAGGTCCCAGGAAAGGTCCAAGGGAAGCTCCCTCTCTATGAAGGAGATTATGTTCTATTTATATGGGATAATTGATGGGTTATGAGCATTACATCATTCCTATGGTGTACATGCAAACCCTAAAGCTTTGGATCTATTTTGTCTAATGAACATGCAATAATCATCCAAAGCCATAAACCCTAGATCTAGCATGTGATAATCAAATAACATATGAATTAGGGTTTAGATCTTACCTTGATTGTTATGTAGCAATAACAATCACAATTCCTTCTTGTAATTGACTTCTGAAAGCTTAGAGTCACAAATGTCACTCCTCTAATGGCTCACAAACACCAAGAGCAAAAGGATGAAGAAGGAGAAGAGAAGAAGGCACCAAAATTCTTCCAGAAACCCTAAGGAATCATTCCCTACGTTTTTTGTGCTCTAGGGGTCATTATATATGTGAGGCTATTAGGGTTTTGAACTAGGAAACCCTAATCTGACTGCTTAGGCCCTAAGCAGCCCATGGACTCCCTTTAGAACACCCCTTGGACGAATTCCTTATGGGCTACCCATAGAATTCGTCCAACCTATGTTCCAAGGTGATCCATAGCCCAAATGCAATTATCTTATAATTACAATTCCAGTCCCCTAAGTTTAATTAATGTCTTTTAGTCACAAAATTAATTTCCTAATTAATTCCTGACTAATATTAATTAAACAATATGATTTCTCCTTTAATATATTATTCATATAATATATTAATAAATCATAATTAATCTCTTTCTCCATAAATCATCCTATCAAGTTGCTTTGGTGAATGCAACCCAAAAGGACCATGCTCGCAATCGGGTCAAGTACATACCAAAATAGTTATGGACTTAGAAACTAATCCAACAGTCTCCCAGTTGGATAAGTTTAATAACTATTCTGCGTATGACTTCAGATCCTGATCAGCAATCGTAGCTTTCAAAAGCCGCTGTCAACTTTGATCTTATCAGATACACGTCCTTTAGATAAGGGATCATATATTCCTCCATTCTAGATATCATATAGACGTGAGACATGGATTGAAATCATTCTCTCAGTCTCTGTGTCGTTTCCCGATTTCCGATTTATGACAACTGACTAATTGAACAAATCAAATCAGTCCTGGCCCGACCGGGCACTTTCCTTTGTCATCACTAAATCATCGAGGGGCCCACATATATCGCTTTTATCCCACTTTGGGTAAAAAGGAACGGATAAACTTCGACTCAATGCTCGCTTGTACTTACTCACCGAATCACACACAACAATACGTTTTATAACACCAAGTTACTGGTGCGTTTACATATTATCAATGTGCAACTTATTTGCAAGATACAACTCATACATCTCGGTTTCAAGAATATAAGATATTATCATCTCACCAATCACTCGTGATAAAATCCATGAAGCGATCCAAGTAAGCGTGGGTTTAATCCAATGCTCAAATCATATTCATAAGCACTCATGAACGTTGCAGCAAACCTTTGCTATGTGTAATACACTTTAGACAATCTACAACCAATTCATGACAATCTTCTTTCATACCTACTCCCAAAGTATGAGCGAATGTGGAACGTTCGAATAATCTTATTATTCAGGAAGTCAAAACATGCAAATTTGAAACACAAGAATAATACTAATCTTATATGGCCCCAAACTTTTGAGTATAAATAAAACACTTTTATTTAATCACCATATTGATTACTCATTATTTGTTGTTTGGGGTAATCAACTTCTTACTTGAATTATAACGACAATTGTCCCATGCTCTTAGCATGCACACTATGTTTACTTATGGTCCTTACTTTGTGAAATAGTATAATTGAATAACATTTTCAATCACACTCATTTCACAATTCCTAATCCTTACCAAAAGTGTAAGAATATCAAATTCTTGCCACTTATAGAATATGTTAGATTCTAACACTTTATGCAACGATCCTTTCGTAATGTCACGACACAAAAGTCACCAAGACTCGGCCAATGAAATTACAAAATGCTATATTGGAGATTGTTACAAGACAATTCCATAGACATGAAGTCTCACATTCAAAGTACATTCCTTTGAACATCCTTCTTGCATAAAAGTTTTTTTTCTAGACATACAGATTCTTAACGGCCAACTCCCAATATGGAAACATTTCCATATTTTCCATATGACAACTCATTTTAAATAGAATCTTATCTATTCATAATAATGTCAATATGGTCCATCCATGACTATACTTCTAACTGTCCACAAGTGACCAATCCTTGGCGAACCTTAGATTATCCTCTTGACAGTTGTTTAATTAATTCAGTCAAATCCGATTCTGGTCCTCTTTCCCTCTTAATGCCCTAGGCATTTGGAAAATTTTAGAACGGTCGAATATTACAACGACATGATACTTTACCAATCTTTTGCTATAAATTTTTATTTCTATTTGCCATGTTCTCACGATTCGAACTATGAAGAGGGATGCCGTAATCATAATCGAGTGTGAGAAAGCAACAATTATTTCCATATATAGAATTCTCTTACGTTGAATCCTTTCAACATAACATTCATATATCTTTTTGACTAAATTTGATCAAAATTTATCGATCTAAACCTTTAGATTTGAAACGAAGTATAATATTCTCTCCCTTAATTATAGCAAAACAACTATTCAACCTATGCAACTTTGCAAAGTGAAACTTTTGTTTTCTATAATTAATATTGCTAACTTGTAATAATAATCATGCTCCCACTAACATGATGATTATATCCATACCAGCATAACATTTATGCTCCAACTAGCTTTGACACGTATTCAGAAAACAGCTGAACTTCTAGAAAACAATGCTTATTGAATTTCTTAAGTTCATATTTCCAATACGATGTGCTTCGATAAGCCTTTATCTAAGCTTCTCAAATTCACACACCTTCCTTAGATAGCTCACATATGTGTCTAAACTAATTCAGAACTTATATCACTAAGTCCCAAATGTTCAGACTAATTGCTAAATCTCATAATTCGAACTATGAAGAGGGATGTTGTAATCATAATCGAATTTGAGAATGCAATTTACATAATCGCTATCTCCTTAAAATCTCTCTTAATGAAAGCGTTTCCTCACAATCATTTTCATGAAGGAGAGAAACCTTAAGGCACTTAGATTTTATGGTGCATGTGTTCCTATCCATGCAAATTTGTCATAAGCATAATCGTAAGAAAATGTTTGTGACAAATTCAACCTCTTATGGACAGAACTTGTTCATTCTTAATTTCTTGCCATCAAGGGTCCCACCATTGCTTCCAAGTTATTTAGCAGCTCACCTATGCCAGTCAATGTACTTTCATTGATCAAGGTGTTTGCCCTTATGCATTCAATTGAGAACTCGTAGAACTCATATGCATAATCACTCAACTGGATTGGCACAGAAATAAAATTTTGTCAACACGATAGGTTACAATCCTCAAGTCGTGTGCTAATGTTTAATAGGTTTACTTTTGAATTTGTTCTTGAAACTTTTCAAGATCTTTTAGACTCCCACTGACCTCTTGACATATAAGATTCTTTTGTCGAGAAACATTTCTTGACAAAACAAATATTCAAGAGTCAGTGTATGTCTTTATCAAGACAAACCTACACACAATTTGGTATTAGGTGGTCTTTGTCTTATCCAAGACATCACAACTTATCAAAATGTGCAAATGTAAGAACATTCCTACTTAAGATTATGTCACTAAATTCACAATCTTGGAGTATGACTCTAAGAATTGATTTTGGTACGAAGTACGATTCATCTTATTGACTTAACCATTTCAACAATTCTCTACTCCTCTTCTTATCCATACTAGTGCACTAAGGTGTCCTTAGAGGATGAATTGTAATATGGTTCTTATAATCTTTAAGAGGATCATAAAACATGATACAAAAGTACTCTCCCTTCTTCTTAGATTGGAGAAACTTTTATCTTTCTTGCCTGATTGATTCTTCTTATTCGTTCTGTCATTCATTGAAACTTTTCAATGATTCAGAATTACACTTAATCTTGTAAGCATAATCACGTTTACTAGACCTTTATTAAATCATGACGAATAATCTTATCGTTCTTTGTGGTGGACTTGACCAGTGCACAACATTGTGTACCAGATCTCATTATCCTTCACTTGACTCACATACTTATGTGAACAAGGAATTAGTCTCAATTTTCCAAATACGAAGGTTCTCATTTGTCACACAATACCAGTTGTATGATTCCAAGTTTCTGTCCAATTGAAACTTGGGTGATGAGAATCTTTCCTTATTTGGTAAATCTCTGACATTACCACAAATAACATAACTAAGAATCAAATCCATTCACAATATTGCTAACAATAGAACCATTCAAACACCAATTTTCATAAAATCCATCGCAAGGAAACATAAATAAGATAAATCAAAATTTATTTTATTGCGGAAAAATATTGTCCTTACAATGCGATTACAAATGAAAACTATGTAAATATTACTTAGCAATTTATCCTAACTCTAAAGTAGTAGCTTAAATATCTGATCCTTGAATCATGCGATCAAAATCCATTTCTTCGCGATCAGACTCAGCTTGCTCCTTCCTTTAAGCTTCCTTTCCTTTCTTCGATCCTTCAAAACATCGAAATGTAATCTTATGACATCATGTATTAAGAATCTCCAAATAGGAACTTAATAGAGTTAGATAGTGCATTTTTACCTGAAGCAGAGTCATATATCTTGACTCTCCCATCTCTTAGATCTCTCAGGTAGTTAGGACAGCTTCGTAACCAATGCCCCTTCTTTTGGCAGTAGAAACACATAGATTCTTATGGAATGGTACACGGGACTATCTCAGACTCAGCCTTTCTCTTGCGTAGAGAAAAATTTTCTGGACTTCCTATGTTACCATTGCCCATAGAGGGTTGGGATATTGACTTACCAGACAAATTTGCTGACCAGTGCGCCAAATCATTTCTGATTCAGCAGCAATAAGTCAAATCAATAAGAGTCATGTCGTGTTCCATCATATAGTACTCTCTAACGAACTTACCATATGATTCTGGAAGTGACTGAAGAACCAAGTCAACAGCCAACTTCTTTTAAACATCGATACCTAACAATCCCAATCTATCAATATGTAACCTTTTATCCAAGACATGAGCACAAATAGACTTTCCATTTTCATGTCTTTTGCCAATAGGGCTTGAGTGACCTTGAACTTTTCAAGTCTTCGAACACGTGGGTCAGGGAGAATTATTGGAGGAGGTGGAGGAAATGAGACATGATTTCCATTTCTACAATACAATCATGGAACATCATCTTCACGTGGAAAACTTTTTCCAACGGATTTAGGAAGACCATAGTTGTCAGACTTTGACATCTATGAAACGGGAGAAAATTCAAGTTTAGTTGATTGAGTCCTTAATAAAACACCCAAATGAGATATTAAGGCTAGGACCCAACACAATATCCTACAAATTGGAAGAGGGATGCCGTAATCCAACTCGCAGAACATTTGAAGGTAGGTAAATGACGATTTACCAATTTCCACCATGAAAAACGAAAAGAAGGTTAAGTTTTGAATGAATTGAAACTCCTAGATCTTTTGAGATTCATTGAACTTTTCAATGTCATGTTTAATCTCGATTATGCCCTTCATTTGTGACTGGGATGCCGAGGATCACAAATAAGGTGTGAATAACCATGCGAATGTACGCGATGCCCTCAATGTTACAGTCACCTAATCGACGTGCCGGTTAACCACACACGCTCCATCGATCTATGACATACATCGAGTCACCCTTCGCTACCAATGCCAAACCCAACTTAGTGTGCCAGTTACACGCTCCACTAATTATCTCGACAAGGGTACATAGTGTAATTCCATGGAATTGCATCGATTTCACTTTTTCCTAAAGTAACTAAGATTTGGGATTTTAGTAAAACATTTAGTTACTTTATTCATTATACTTTTAATGAGGAGAGGGGTTTGCCCTATCCTACCCGTTCGGCTAACGACCCTCCACTAGTCAAGAGTGCGGTGGGTAAGAGTGGATACTCATTCAATCGCCATTTTATAGTCCTTAAACACCCCTTATAGACCAGCTTCGTGAATAAGGCCTACTAACGGTAAGACTAGCAGTTTAAGTTATACATATATATAAGACTTTTAATGTTATATATAGTATAGGGTGTATTTTACACTTTTAAAAAAGTAGGTGGTTTAATTTTATAAATTACACTTTTAATTTAATTAAATATAAACCATATCATTATGGATTTATTAATTCTCTTTTAATTATACTATTAATTAACTTAATAAAACCATAAGGGTGTAATTTGAACTTTTTCAAAACTAGGGTTTTAGACTTTAAAATTTAAAAAAAGAAGAAATTAAAATTTTAATCAAAAATTTAAATTCCAAAACTTGAGGGCAAGTTTTGAAACCTTTCAAAATATTAAGGTTCAACTATTTAAATTTTAAAACAAAAACTTTTAAAGTTCAAATTTAAACTATAAAACCTAGAGGGTGAAAAATGAAACTTTTCCAAACTTTATCAAGAACATTCTAGATCAACAATTCAAACAAGGCAATTAACAATTAATTATGGTTATCTAATTTTGACCTAGTCCAATTACTTGCAAGATAATTCACCAAATAACTAAAATAATTAAACATTATCTTATAAGGCAACAAATATTTGATTAATTGGTAATTATCTACTATTTTTGCAAGGATATTCACCCAAAATCAATAAAAATCGGATTTTACTAATTAAAAACGTTTATGGTAAGTATCCGAAGCCAAAACAGCAAGCAAATCGCGAAATTGTGTAGTCAGACCCTTTGACTCGTCGAGTCTGGCCTGGACTCATCGAGTTCAGACGACTCGGCGAGTTCACTATGTGACTCGGCGAGTCATGCAGTCAGAACCAAAAAGATTTCGATTTTTTAAGCAATAAACGATCAAAACAGCATCAATTCATCAACAAACAGCCCTAGGCTCTGATACCACTGATGGGTTATGAGCACTACATCATTCCTATGGTGTACATGCAAACCCTAATTTCTCACAATTCCTTCTTGTAATTGACTTCTGAAAGCTTAGAGTCACAAATGTCACTCCTCTAATTTCTCACAAACACCAAGAGCAAAAGGATGAAGAAGGAGAAGAGAAGAAGGCACCAAAATTCGTCCAGAAACCCTAAGGAATCATTCCCCACGTTTTTGGTGCTCTAGGGGTCATTATTGATGGGTTTTGAGCATTCTAACACTTCCTAAGTGTACATGCAACCCTAATAACCTTGGATCTATGTTTGTCTAATAATCATGCAAAGTTGAATTCCAAGGTTATATTCCTATCTAGCATACATGGGGAACATTTTTAACTTGAATGAAAGATAGAATAACTTACCTTGTTGTTGATTATGATCCTTGAAACCTTGTGAGCCTAGCACCCCAAGTGTGATGCCTCAAATGCTTCACACAACACCAAATGCAAAGGAGTAAACTTTGAGAGAATCTTACACTTGCAAAATCGGCTCTAGCCCTCTTGTTTCTTAGTGTCGCCGATTTTGGTGGAGAATGGGTTTCTTATATAGTGTTGACACATCTAGGGTTACACCATGTAAACCCTAATGTGTCATGACTCTTCATTTCCATGACCCATGGGTTTGTAACTCCCATGGAGCATCCATGGAGCATCCTATGGGTGGAACCCAACTTGATAATCCATGGAGCCTCTTAGCCCACTATATAAGATATGGAAGATTTACATAATCTACCCATATATTTAATTAGTTATCTTTTGATCACTTAATTAATTCTAAATTAATTCTTGATCAAACTAACTAAATAATATTATTAATATATTAGAACTTATAATATATTAATAAACCATAAGTGTTATTTCTCTCATTTTAGTTTATCCAATTGCATGGTGCCATGCAACCCAAATGGACCATGCCGGGTCGGGTCAAGTACATACCAGAAATAGTTATGGACTTATACACCTTATCCAACAGTCTCCCACTTGGATAAGTCTAATAACTATAACTGCAATACTTTAGGAACCGATCGGCAATCGTAGCTCTTTCAAGGTCTCTCGGAACTGAGAAGATGATGATACGCCATTTAAGATAAGTGATCATATAATCCTCTGTTGTAGATATCAGCCGGACAAATACATGGAATAATGTCTTACTTATTGTCCAACAATTTGTTTCCCGATTTCCGATTTGTTTGACAAAGAACTTAATTGAACACATCAACTTAGTTCTGACCGGGCCCGGTACATAGGTCAAAACAAAATCATCGAGGGGCCCAGATATCAGCTTCTAATCCAAGAAGGAACAGATAAACTTCGACTCATATGTTTGTTCTACCACTCATTGAATTATACACAAAAGCACGTTTTATAACATCGAGTTACCAATGCGTTAACGTACAATCAATGCATAACCAACTCATAAGTAACAAATCATATCTCTAGGTTTGAAGACTTATATGATATTACCGTCTCACGATCACTCGAGATAAATTCCATGAAGTGATTCCAGTGAGCGTGGGTTGAGTCCAATGCTCAGAACTTATGAGCACTCATGAGTGTTGTAGCCATGTCCAACAACTTAGACCTCTGCAACCAATCATGACAGTCTTGATTCATACCTACTTCCGACATATGACCGACTGTGGAGGTTCGAATAATATGATATACCAAACATAATTATTCTGGAAGTCAAAACATGCAAAAGAAATATAGTAAACGATCGACAAGAGATAGCAACACTTTACTCATAAATAAAACACCTTTTATTCATCATCTAATGTCAATTACACTTTACAAATTTCAAGGTTATCTAACTACTAAATCTAATATCATCCTTCAGCCCTATGCTCCGAGCATGCTGGAGATGCTTAACCCGAGTCAGTCCCTTTGTGAGGGGATCTGCTGGATTCTCATCCGATGATACCCTCTTTGCCACGAGGAGTCCTTCTTTTATTCGATGTCTGATGAAATGGTATTTTCTGTCGATGTGTCTGGATCTCCCGTGATCCCTTGGTTCCTTGGCTAAGGCAACTGCACTTTCACTATCACAGAAAATTTCCATTGGCTCTTTAATAGCTGGTACAACTCCAAGGTCTCCAATGAAGTTCTTCAGCCATATCGCCTCCTTTGCTGCCTCGCTAGCTGCTATATACTCTGATTCGCAAGTTGAATCAGCCACTGTCTCTTGCTTGGAACTCTTCCAAGAAATTGCTCCTCCATTTAAGGTAAAGACCCAGCCTGACTGAGAGCGGAAATTATCCCTATCAGTCTGAAAGCTAGCATCACTATACCCTACAACTCTCAAGTCTTCACTCCCACCGAGGGTAAGGACCCAATCCTTAGTCCTCCGTAGGTACTTGAGGATATTCTTTACCGCAGTCCAGTGTGCCTTGCCAGGGTTCCCCTGATACCTGCTAACCATGCTCAAAGCAAAGGCTACATCAGGTCGAGTACACGTCATAGCATACATGATCGATCCTACAGCCGAAGCATAAGGTATTCGACTCATTTCTGCTATCTCAGCCTCAGTATTAGGGCTTTGTGTCTTACTCAATCTAGCGTTACTCTGGATGGGTAACTCTCCTTTCTTAGAGTCCTGCATGCCGAATCTCTTCAGCACCTTATCCAAGTAGGTACTCTGACTAAGTCCAATTAGTCTTTTACTCCGGTCTCTCAAGATCCTTATCCCTAGAATATAGGCAGCTTCTCCTAGGTCCTTCATAGAGAAACACTTCCCAAGCCAGGACTTAACTTCCTGCAGAGTTGGGATGTCATTTCCTATGAGTAGTATGTCATCCACATACAATACCAAAAAGCTAACTATACTCCCACTAGCCTTGACATATACACAAGATTCATCTTCACTCCTAGAAAAGCCAAATTCTTTGACTTTCTCATCAAAGCAAAGATTCCATCTGCGAGGTGCTTGCTTTAACCCATAAATGGATTTCTCAAGCTTACACACTTTATTAGGGTACTCTGTATTGACAAAACCCTCTGGCTGACTCATGTAAACATCCTCAGCCAACTTTCCATTAAGGAAAGTGGTTTTGACATCCATTTGCCATATTTCATAGTCATGAAATGCAGCTATGGCTAACAGAACCCTAATAGACGTAATCTTGGCCACTGGAGAAAAGGTCTCATCATAATCAACTCCCGGAGTTTGTGAGAAACCCTTTGCAACCAGTCGTGCCTTATAAGTGTGTACATTACCATCCATATCGGTCTTCTTCTTGAAGATCCATTTGCACCCTATAGTCTTACGACCTGGTACATTCTCAACCAAGTTCCAAACTTGATTGTCATACATGGACTGTATCTCGCTGTCCATTGCCTCTTTCCACTTGGCTGACTCAGGGCCTGCCATGGCTTCCGCGTAACTGTTAGGTTCATCCAGACCTATCAGTGTCTCATCACTGATAAGTGTATCACCTTCCGCAGTAATATGGAATCCATAGTAATGCTCAGGTGCATTCCTAACCCTTGTGGAACGCCTCAGAGGTACAGACTTGTCAATTGCCACAACAGGAGTTTCCTCCTCAAGTTGAGTGCTAGGGTTTGAAGTTCCTTCACCACTTGACTCTTGAATTTCTTCAAGGTCAACTTGTCTCCCACTGTCTCCTTGGCTTATGAACTCTCTCTCTCGAAAGAAAGCCCTCCTAGCTACAAAGACCACATTCTCACTAGGTCTGTAGAAGAGGTAACCAAAGGATTTCTGTGGGTAGCCGATGAAAATACACCTCTCACTTCGAGGTTCGAGCTTATCATGAGTCTCGCGTCTCACGAAAGCCTCGCAACCCCAAATCTTAATGTGGTCTAGTTTGGGTACTTTACCAGTCCACATCTCATGGGGAGTTTTGGCAACTTTCTTTGTGGGAACTAGATTAAGGATATGGGCGACAATCTCTAAGGCATACCCCCAAAATGAGATTGGTAGCGAAGCTCGACTCATCATGGAACGAACCATATCCAACAAGGTTCGATTACGCCTCTCAGCTACACCATTCAACTGCGGTGTCCTGGGAGGTGTCAATTGTGAGACAATCCCACATTCCCTAAGATAGTCGAGGAACTCTGAACTAAGATACTCACCACCTCGATCGGATCGAAGCATCTTAATGTTCCTGCCCAATTGATTCTCGACTTCCTGTTTAAACTCTTTAAACCTCTCAAAAGTCTCTGACTTATGCTTGATTAAGTAGACATATCCATATCTACTGTAATCATCAGTAAAAGTCAAATAATAACGATTAACATCCCTTGTGGCATGTTTGAAGGGCCCACACACATCCGTGTGTATAAGATCCAACAAACCTTTACCCCTCTCACAAGAACCTGTGAAGGGTGACTTTGTCATTTTTCTAAGTAAGCATGATTCGCAACTATCATCTGACTTTAGGTCAAATGACTCCAATACTCCATCCTTTTGGAGTTGGCCTATGCGTTTCTTGCTTATATGTCCAAGACGACAATGCCATAATGATGCTTTATCCAAGTTATTATCATTAACAGAATCAATACACAATACATTATTTCCTAAGTTATCAACCACAGATACAGTTTCATACACACCATCACAAGGTAATGCTTTAAAATAAAGAACATTATTAAAGAAAGCATTAATCGAACCAACTTCATTATCAAATGAAAAGGTGAAACCTTGTTTATACAATGCATGAAAGGAAATAATATTTCTTGCCATTTCTGGCGAATAACAACATTTATTCAAATCTAAACTAAACCCACTACTTAGCGATAAAGTATAAACTCCAATCTTGGTGACAGGTAAAGCTTTCCTATTCCCCATGATTAAGTTTATTCTTCCATGCTCCACATTCTCACTTCTTCTTAGTCCCTGCAAATCAGAACAGATATGAATACCACAACCGGTATCAAGGACCCAAGAGTTAGAATGGGGTGAGTTATTAGATAAGATAGTGTAAATACCTGCATGGTTGGGTTTAACTTTCCCATCCTTCACATCTTGCTGGTACTTTGGGCAGTTCCGCTTCCAATGTGACTTTTCATGGCAATAGAAGCATTCAGCCTCTTTAGGGTCAGAAGAAGGAGTGACAAAAGCTTTCTTGGTTCCACTTGAAGAAGAGCCATCAAGGGTCCTAGCCTTGGTACCCTTCGAAGAGCTCTTCCTCTTCTTCCCTCTACCTTTCCCGATTGCCAAAACCGGGGCGGAGTTTGGAGTAGGAGTGTTAACAACCGACTTACCCTTAAGACCTGTTTCTGCGGTCTTGAGGAGTCCCTGAAGTTTGCTGAGTGTGACCTCTTCCTTATTCATGTGATATGTCATGCGGAATTGATCATAGCACGATGGTAAGGAGTGCAAAATGATATCTATTGCAAGCTCCTCAGGGAAGTTCACATTAAGCTTCAGCAACCGATCCACATACCTTTGCATTTTCTGCATGTGGCTCGTGACGGATTCCCCGTCCTTCATCATGGTTGTTATGATAGGGCATATGATTTCATACCTCTCTTGTCGTGCACTTTGATGGTATCTTTCCATCAGATCTTGGTGCATTTCAAAAGGGTAGAAGTCCTCATAGGACTTTTGGAGTTCCGCTGTCATGGTGGCCAACATGATGCATGCTACTTTTGTAGCATCCCTTTCATGTGCCCGGAAGTCAGCGATCTCCTGGGGAGTTGCAGTGGTCTCATCAATCTCCTTAAGCTCCTTGTCAAGGATATATTCTTTGTCCTCGTAGCGGGTAATCATCCTGATGTTTCTGATCCATTCATTGAAGTTGGATCCATCAAAAGTGACTTTCCCACACAAGTTCATAAGGGTAAAGGAGCCATTAGGATTAGAGCCAGAAGCAGCATTGTTTGAAGACATCTGAAAGAAGAGAACAAGATTAGTTTAGATATTAAGAGAGTCCTTAATAAAACACCCAAATGTAATATTAAGGCTAGAATCCAATCACAATATATTATAACTTAGAAGAGGTATGCCGTAATCCAAGCTATAACATATTTGAAAGGTAGGCGAATGACGATTCACCAATTTCCACCATGAAAAACGAAATATAGATATTAGTTTTTTAATTGGTTCTTAGAAATTCCTAGATTCTTTTGAGATTCAATGAACTTTTCAAAGGCATGTTTCAATCTCGAGTGTGCCCTCCAAGTTTTGTGACTGGGATACCGAGGATCACAAAACGAGGTGTGAAGTAACCATGCAAATCACTTGGTACCCTCAAGGTTTATCACTCAATCGATGTGCCGGTAAACCACACACGCTCCACCGATGCTATGGTAAACCTTAAGTCACCCTTTACCTACCTTGTTAAGTCCAAGTTAGTGTGCCGGTTAACCACACACGCTCCACCAACGACTTAAACAAAGTGTAAAGTGTAATTTCATGGATTAGCACCTTATTCACATTTTCCTAAAGTAACTAAGATTGGGAATTTAATAAAAGCATTTAGTTACTTTATAATATTCATCATACTTTTAATGAGAATTTATAAGTCCTTGTCTTACCCGTTTGGCTAACGACCCTCCACCGATCAAGGAAGCGGTGGGTGAGAGTGGACACCCATTAAGTTGCCATTTTATAGGCAACAACCTTATACCCCCCTTATAGACCGGCTTCGTGAATGAGGCGTACTAGCGGTAAGACGACTTGACGTTATACATATATATATTAGTAACTTATAATATTATAAAGTATAAGGGTTGAATTTTAACTTTTAAAATTCTAAGGGTTGGAACTAAAGTTTTAATCAAGACTTTACATGTTCCAAAACTTGATGGCAAGTTTTGTAAACTTCCAAAACTTTTCATTTCTTATAACTTATGAATTAATTGAGTAATAAAAATGAAGACTCTTCATTTTTATAACTCTTGTGTTCTTTTAATGGCTTTAATAAAAGTGAGACTTTTGGTTTTCCATAACTTGAGGACAAGTTATGGACTCCATTAAAACACATTATGATCATGAATTAAACTACCATGAAGGTTACAAACAATTCCTATGATCATCTAATCTTCATAAGTTCAAGAACATGAATATGAACACTTTCAAGAATCAAAAATTACACTTAAAAAAAACTTGTAATTTTAATAATTGCCATTGTAAATGGACTAGCATAAACATTACACCATCTAAAACAAGCTTTAAAACATCAAAACAATTTAGGGTAATGTTTCTAGTCCATTTCCAGCAACAAATGTGCAAACTTTCATACGAGCAGAAAACAGAAAAACGGTTTTTTTTCAAGCTGTTTGCACACAAAAAAAAAACAACAAACAAACCTAGGCTCTGACACCACTGATGGGTTTTGAGCATTCTAACACTTCCTAAGTGTACATGCAACCCTAATAACCTTGGATCTATGTTTGTCTAATAATCATGCAAAGTTGAATTCCAAGGTTATATTCCTATCTAGCATACATGGGGAACATTTTTAACTTGAATGAAAGATAGAATAACTTACCTTGTTGTTGATTATGATCCTTGAAACCTTGTGAGCCTAGCACCCCAAGTGTGATGCCTCAAATGCTTCACACAACACCAAATGCAAAGGAGTAAAATTTGAGAGAATCTTACACTTGCAAAATCGGCTCTAGCCCTCTTGTTTCTTAGTGTCGCCGATTTTGGTGGAGAATGGGTTTCTTATATAGTGTTGACACATCTAGGGTTACACCATGTAAACCCTAATGTGTCATGACTCTTCATTTCCATGACCCATGGGTTTGTAACTCCCATGGAGCATCCATGGAGCATCCTATGGGTGGAACCCAACTTGATAATCCATGGAGCCTCTTAGCCCACTATATAAGATATGGAAGATTTACATAATCTACCCATATATTTAATTAGTTATCTTTTGATCACTTAATTAATTCTAAATTAATTCTTGATCAAACTAACTAAATAATATTATTAATATATTAGAACTTATAATATATTAATAAACAATAAGTGTTATTTCTCTCATTTTAGTTTATCCAATTGCATGGTGCCATGCAACCCAAATGGACCATGCCGGGTCGGGTCAAGTACATACCAGAAATAGTTATGGACTTATACACCTTATCCAACAATTATATATGTGAGGCTATTAGGGTTTTGAACTAGGAAACTCTAATATGACTGCTTAGGCCCTAAGCAGCCCATGGACTCCCTTTAGAACACCCATTCGACGAATTCCGTATGGGCTACCCATAGAATTCGTCCAACCTATGTTCCAAGGTGATCCATAGCCCAAAAGCAATTATCTTATAATTACAATTCCAGTCCCCTAAGTTTAATTAATGTCTTTTAGTCACAAAATTAATTTCCTAATTAATTATTGACTAATATTAATTAAACAATATGATTTCTCCTTTAATATATTATTCATATAATATATTAATAAATCATAATTAATCTCTTTCTCCATAAATCATCCTATCAAGTTGCTTTGGTGAAGGCAACCCAAAAGGACCATGCTCGCAATCGGGTCAAGTACATACCAAAATAGTTATGGACTTAGACACTAATCCAACAATAATTAGGTCAAGAGAGAGTTAGGTCAGGCCTTGGGCCGACCCAACTCAGGCCCAACTAGCAAGGAGTTGGGTAAGTCCCCTTGGGGTCGCCAGGAGAGCGCCGGGAGCGGGTGCTAGGCGAGCGCCAGACGCGGGCGTTGGACAAGGCTGGCAGGCGAGTGCCAGGAGAGCGCCAGAAAAGGTTAGCGTGCCAAGTCTTGACATTTGGTCCATGCTAATGGACCATACGTTAACAAGTCCCCCCAGTCTGATATTATTGGTGTGCAACCAATGAAATTGGACTGGATGCAAACAAGGGAACAATACATTAAAGAGATAAAGAGAACAACCGAAACTTGACCACGAGAGATGTGGTGTTGCACGATGGGCTTATGCAGCACTGGCTAGCTTGATACTCCTTTCTTCTCAAGAGTATGATCCGATCGATGTAGTGCAACGCAGTTGTTGCCGTTAACATGATGCAGATCAAGGCTGCTGTAACACCCATAAAAATCATGCTAAATTTAAAATTTTTAAACATTTCCAAAACCAGTTAATTATTACAAACTTGTTTTCAAAATATTCATTGTCATAGTTTCCCATAACCAAAACATAAAAATCATAGGAGGTGTACGATCACGCCTTCGCCTTCCCACGATGGTCAGAAGTACCTGAAACAAAATCAACAACTGTAAGCACGAAGCTTAGTGAGTTCCCCCAAAATACCAACGACATACAAATATAACCATATCATATAATAAACACAACATGCATAATGAGCCATCAGTCTGATTGGACCGCCTCGCAGGCCATCAGTCTATCTGGACCGCTCTCCGAGCCATCGGCACGTCTCGACCGCCCTCCTCGGGGCCTTCAGCCTATCCGGACCGCTCGCCGAGCCTTCGGCCTGACTAGTGTGCCCTAACCGGGTCTGCAGTCTATCCGGTCCGCCCTGGGTGTCTTGGCCTACAACACAAAGCAGGACCTGCCTCAACCCAATCCCAATCAAACAAACATGTGCACATAATATCATACGCTAGCATGCAATAACAGATAGTCATCCAGATCTAACCTATCTCTAACATAGAAACCATCCTAAACCATGATGAAATCTAACAGATCATCAATATAGAAACCATCCTAAAACCAGGATGTCGATCTAACCGATCTCTAACATGGAAACCATCCTATAACCAGGATATCAATCTAACAGATTACTAGCATAGCAACCATCCTAAAACCAGGATGAAATCTAACAGATCAATCACATAGCAACCATCCTAAAACCAGGATTGAAATCATAAAGGGCCGACCTTGGTGCCGTAGACCCTGTTGATATAGTGAGGATAACTCACCTCACAACTGTCGCACTGAAGTAATAAGCTCAAACTCTCGAACCACTGACACGAACTCTACCACCTATATTTATCATAAGACCATTTCCATAAATTTCCAAATTACCAAAATACCCCAGAAGTCAACTAGTCAATCCTTAGTCAAAGTCAAGGTCAAAGGTCAATGTCAACAGTCCATGCTGACCCGACTCGTAGAGTGCAGTTCACTGGCTCGTCGAGTCCTTCCAGAACTCAAGAAGTCGTGAAATCCCCAGTTGACTCATCGAGTTTTTCTGCAACTCGTCGAGTTCATGCATGTCCAAACGTCGGGAAAACCCTAGCTGACTCGCCGAGTCAGCCTACTGACTCGCCGAGTCCATGCAGAAATCCTTGCACGACAATCTTCATCGGACTCGCCGAGTTGGCTATGCAACTCGTCGAGTCCCTTCAATCCTTTCTCCATCCAGACGATTTTAAGCCACTTTAAAGCTCCATAATGCAGATCTAAGCTCTTAAGGCATACTTCTTACGTAAAGTGTAACGACCCAAAATTTTCATTTTTAATTAATAAAACACATCTGCATAAACCATGAAATCCCAACATAATTGTTTTCAAATCAACATTCATTACAACTTATTTAAATCATCAGAGTGTCCCCAAAACATATCAGTGAAAGAGAGATAGAGTGCACGCCATGCCATCATACCTTGCCCTTGCCCTTGGGCTCAGATGCACCTGAAACAAATTAACAACCTGTAAGCGAAATGCTTAGTGAGTTCCCCAGAGCATACCACACACAATACACATATACATATCCTGTTAGCTAATTAAAGCTACACACATATCACATAAGCCATGCATACATAAAACCTGTAAGACTGCCATGGGCTACCCCACATGGTCTTTACCTAGGGCTGCCATGGGTTACCCCACATAGTCTTACATCCAATGCCATGGGCTACCCCACATGGTCTTTACCTAGGACAACCATGTGATACCCCACATGGTCTTACATCCAAAGCCACGGGCTCCCCCGGAGGTCTTCTATGCAAAACACACATTCACATGTCATACCAAAACACAAAATAACTAACACATATATCATAATCACATAATGGGCCGACCTTGGTGCCTTAGACCCATGGGTATGGTGAGAAGACTTACCTCTGCCTGCTGAATACAAAAGTTGTTCTCCTAACAGTCTGTAACCTCCCGTGCTGAATAATAACATTAAACAATGTTAGGACTTTAATTAATCAAAGGAAACCCAAACTCCAAACCCTTCCATAAGGCCCAATTATCCATCCCTTGCTAATGGGCCCAAAGTCCAAGTCTAAAATCCTTAATGGGCCTCTTGGCCCAATAAGGCCCAATCAATATGTCCATGGCCCATAACAGATGATATGACTCATAATTCCCAGAATACAACCATGCCCAATAATCAAATGAGGCCCAGTAGCTCAAAGGACCAAAACAGATTCGGCCCAACTGTGATGCGTACGCTCGGCGTACCATCCTGGTACGTGCAGCATACTGGGGTCTTGGGACTACGTGCGGCGTACACTGGGTTATGCCCAATGTACAACCAGTTTAAGCACTTTCTCCATTAAGTGCTTAATACTCGTTTCCTTTACGTCCAAAAGCCAGATCTAAGTTTTTTAAGACGTCCTAAGGCATAAAGTTGGCAACTTTATGCCTTTGCATGCCTCATATACACCCAACACCTCCATTAAGACCTTTTCAAGGTATTTAACCCATGCATGGGGCCAATACTTCCTTCAAGACTCCATTTTTATGATACTAAAAGACCAAGGGACCCTAGATCTGTCATTCCCATCCTCTGGAGTTGCTTAACCCACCAGTGGAGGTCCAAAATCAACCAAAAGGGACAAGATAGAAAACCCTAGCTAGATCTAGAGATTTAAGATGAAAGATCCAATATTTTTTACCTCCAGAAGCTTTGCAAGATGACCAAGATGCAGGTTCTTGAAGCACCAACTCTTCCCAAGCTTGCTTGACCACCTCTTCTTCTTGGAATGAAAACTAAAAGGGCCACAAATGCACTCTTTAAAGCTCAAAATGATCTCACAAGTTTCTTTGGAGTGTAAGAACGTTCTAAGGATGTGGAGGCTCTCTAGGGTTAAGTCCAAGGGACTTAAGGTCGCTTAAATAGGCCTCATATCCGAAAATTAGGGTCGCTTAAAATGGTCTCACAACTCACAGCCGGTCACGCACTTTCTGAATCAGTCCGGTGGTCTTGAGAACTACCTCAGTGCTCCCCATGACTAGATGCCCGACCTCGTCCCAACACACCGGAGTTCTGCACCTCCGACCATATAACATCTCAAATGGAGCTCGGTCAATACTGGCATCATAACTATTATTGTACGAGAACTCTGTCAGTGGAAGGTATATATCCTAACTCCCTCCGAAATCCAGTATGCATGCTCGAAGCATGTCCTCCAGCGTCTGGATCGTCCTCTCACTCTGACCGTCAGTCTGAGGGTGGTACGCCATGCTAAAATGTAGCTGACTGCCCAGTTCCTCATGGAACTTCTTCCAAAACCTGGAAGTAAACCGGACATCCCTGTCGGAGACTACAGACACAGGCACCCCGTCTCTAGCCACCACCTCTCGGACATAACTGTCTGCCAACTTCTCCGCGGATATACTCTCGGAAATCGGAATAAAGTGGGCACTCTTCGTTAGTCTGTCTACGATCACCCATATAGCGTCCACTCCCCTCGCCGTCCTAGGCAACTTTGTGATGAAGTCCATTGTGATCTCTTCCCACTTCCACATGGGAATGGGTAGTGGCTGAACCTTGCCATGAGGTCGTTGATGCTCGGCCTTGACCTTCCTGCTGGTCAAGCACCGCTCCACGAACCAGGCAATCTCCCGCTTCATGCAGGGCCACCAATAACCCAACCTCAAGTCCCTATACATTTTCGTAGCTCCTGGGTGTATAGAGAACTTGGACTTGTGCGCCTCCTCCAATAGCCTCTGCCTCACTCCCCCTGTCTCTGGTACCCATACTCGACCACATTGCGTCAAAAGGTCGCGGCTATCCTTCACAAACAAAGGATACTGCCCCCGAATACGCTCGATCTTCCAATTCTCCTTCTTCACCCCCTCGACCCGAGCCTCTTTGATTATATCCAACAAAGGATAAGTCACCGTCATCCTCATACAAATGTCCCTAATCGGGGACCCCGCCGTCTTGCGGCTCAATGCATCAGCCACCACGTTGGCCTTCCCTGGGTGGTATAGGATCTCGCAATCATAATCCTTCAGCACATCCAGCCACCTCCTCTGTCGCATGTTGAGGTTCTGCTGATCCATCAAATACTTCAGACTCTTGTGATCGGTATAGATAATGAACCGCACTCCATACAAATAGTGCCTCCAAATCTTGAGGGCAAACACTACCGCCCCCAGCTTTAGGTCATGTGTGGGGTAATTCGCCCCGTGAGGCTTCAACTGCCTCGAGGCGTACACTATCACGTGCCCTCTCTGCATCAGTACCGCACCCAAACCTGAAATCGATGTGTCACAATACACCACCAGATCATCCAATCCCTCAGATAGTACTAGAATCGGAGCCCCGCATAACTTCCATCTCAGGGTCACAAAAGCCATCTGCTGAGCTGTGCCCCATCGGAAGGTCACATTCTTCTTGGTCAAGCGGGTCAATGGCACAACAATCTTGGAGAAATCCTGGATAAATCTTCGATAATAGCCCGCTAAACCCAAGAAGCAACGAATCTCTGATGCGTTTTTCGGTACTTCCCATCGCATCACAGCCTCAACTTTGGCTGGATCAACCGAAATACCCTCCTGTCTAATGACATGCCCCAAAAATTGTACTTCCCGCAGCCAGAAATCACATTTGGAGAACTTTACATAAAGTTTTTCCGCCCTCAGGGTCTCCAGTACCTCCCTCTAATGCTGCTCATGCTGCTCCCTGGTCTTAGAATAGACCAGAATATCATCGATAAAAACAATGGTATCTCCTTGTTCCGCAGAACCTTCACTTTCCTCTCCAGGATGGCCACGGGCCTCTCCACATAATTAAGGCGCTCATCTACCTGAATGTCATACAATGATACTACTGCCTCCTCATCCGGAATGCACTTCTGCAATTGTGAAACGTGAAAAGTGTCGTGGATCTGACCGAGCTCCTCAGGAAGATCTAGTCTGTAAGCTACCTTGCCAACCCTGGCAATGACTCTGAATGGCCCAATATAACGGGCCCAAATTTCCCCCTCTTCCTGAAGCGGATCACACCCTTCCAGGGTGAGACCTTTAGGAGCACCATGTCACCGACCTGGAACTCTAACTCTGATCGGTGTCGGTCGGCGTAGCTCTTCTGTATACTATGTGCAGTCTGTAACCACTGTCTAATCTGCTGAATCTTCTCAGTAGTTTGTAAAACTACCTCTGTTCGCCCCATCACTCTGTGACCAACCTCACCCCAACAGACCGGGGTGCGACATCTCCGTCCGTTCAACAACTCAAACGGTGGGGTACCAATACTAGAATGATAGCTGTTGTTGTAGGCGAACTCTACAAAAGGTAGGTGGGAATCCCAGCTCCCACCAAAATCGATGACACAAGCCCTCAACATGTCCTCGAGGGTCTGTATAGTCCGCTCGCTCTGGTTGTCGGTCTGCAGATGATATGTTGTGCTAAAATGCAGCCGCATGCCCAGCTTCTCGTGGAACTTCTGTGAGAAACGGGAGGTGAATCTAACATCTCGGTCGGAAACAATAGAGACCGGAACTCCATAGCGAGAAACGATCTCGCGGACATACACGTCGGCCAGCTTCTCGGCTGACGAACTCTCCCGTATAGTCAGGAAATGGGCACTCTTGGTCAATCGATCCACGATGACCCATATAGCATCAAATCCCTTTGCCGTCCTCGACAACTTGGTAATGAAGTCCATCGTGATCTGTTCCCATTTCCACATGGGAATCTCTATAGGTTACAGCTTACCATGTGGCCTCTGATGCTTGGTCTTGACCATTCTGCAGGTCAAGTACCTCTCGATGTACCAAGCGATTTCTCACTTCATGCACAGCCACCAGTAGCTCAAACTCAGATCCCGGTACATCTTGGTGGATCCCATGTGAATAGAGAAGTGAGACTTATGAGCCTCCTCCATAACCATCTTCCTGACCCCACCGGACATCGGAACCCATACTCGACCATATCGGATCAACAATCCCCGACTATCCTGCACAAATCGGGCGGTCTCACCCCTGATCCTCTCCAGTTTCTAGTTCTCGGGTCGCATGCCCTTAGCCTGAGCGTTTCTAATCAAACTCACGAGTGGAGAATCCACCGTTATCGTCATACATGTCACTGGTATGGAAGTCCCTGCTGACTTGCGGCTCAAAGCGTCCGCCACCATGTTCGCTTTACCAGGGTGGTAAAGGATCTCACAGTCGTAGTCCTTGACTACATCTAGCCACCTGCACTTTCTCATGTTCAGGTTCGGATGATCCATGATGTGTCTCAGGCTCTTGTGATCTGTGTATATGGTACAGCAGACCCCATAGAGGTAATGCTCCAAATCTTGAGAGCGAATACCACTGCTCCCAACTCCAGATCATGAGTAGGGTATCTCGTCTCATGCGGCTTCAACTGCCAGGATGCATAGGCTATCACCGGTCCTCTCTGCATGAGGACCGCTCCCAGTCCCGTGATGGATGCATCATAGAATACTACAAAATCCTCAACTCCCTCCGGGAGAGTCAAGACTAGAGGCTCGCATAGTCGCTGTCAGAGGGTCTCAAACGCCCTCTGCTGCTCGGGACCCCACCAGAAATCCACCCCCTTCCTCGTCAGAGGAGTGAGAGGTACTGCAATCTTGGAGAAATCTTGTATGAATCTCCGGTAGTACCCCGCCAATCCCATAAAGCTCCTGATGTCTGAGAAAGATTTCGGAACCTCCCACTACATAACCACCTCGATTTTGGCCGGAATGACCAAAATCCCCTCTTGGTTAACGAGGTGTCCCAGGAACTGGACCTCTCGTAACCAAAACTCCCATTTCAAGAACTTGGCATAAAGCCGTTCTCGCCTCAGAACTCCCAAAAACTCCTGTAGATGCTCCTCATGTTGCTCTCGGGTTTTGGAATACACCAAGATGTCGTCTATGAACACTATGACCGAGCGATCGAGCATCGGTTTGCAGGCCCGATACATCAGGTCCATAAATACTGTTGGCGCGTTGGTGAGCCCAAACGGCATCACCACGAACTTGTAATGTCCATAACGAGTTTGGAACGCGGTCTTCTCCACGTCCTCCTCTCTAACCCTGACCTGATGGTACCCGGACCTCAGGTCTATCTTGGAGAACCAAGATGCTCCCTGCAACTGATCGAAAAGATCATCTATCCTCGGGAGTGGATACGGTTTTTCACCGTTAACTTGTTCAACTCTCGGTAATCAATGCACATCCGGTGTGAACCATCCTTCTTCCTGACAAAGAGTATCGGCGCTCCCCACGGGGAACTGCTCAGACGAATGAACTACTTTCCCAGCAGTTCCTGCAGCTGTGATGACAAAGTGTGCATCTCTGGTGGCGCCAACCAGTACGACGCCTTGGCAATAGGGGCCGCACCTGGCACTTGGTCGATCCTAAACTCAACCTGCCTCTCTGGAGGCACTCCGGGCAACTCTTCCGGGAACATATCAGCAAACTCCCTGACCACCAGAACCTCTGAAACTGAAACCTGATCTCTGGCCCGCGTATCTACCACGTACGCTAGATAACCCGCACACCCGTGCTAAATGTACTGCCGATCCCTAGCAGCTGAACAAAACCTTGATCCAACTTGGTACCCTCGCCATAGAAAATCAGTTCTCCCCCAATTGGGGTTCGAACCATAACTCGCTGACCCTCGCAATCGATCATAGATCCAAAGCGACTAAGCCAATCCATACCCACAATCACACATACATCCCCCATGGGAATCGAAATCAGGTCTATCAGAAAAGATACTCTGAAAATATCCAATACGCAGCCCCGGTAGACCGAAAAAGCGGAAATCCCGTGTTCGTTGGCGATGGAGACTCACAACGGACACTCTAACTCTCCCACTCGCAACCCGAACTCCCTACTGAAAGTCTGAGAAACAAACGACCGACTTGCCCCCGAGTCAAATAATATCAAAGCAGGTAAGGAGTTCACTAAAAATGTACCTAGTCACAAGTACAACATATAAGCATAAAACATATATAATCAGTAAGATAAGGGATAGAAACATACCAGCAACCACGTCCGGTGCTGCTCTGGCCTCCTCGGCTGTAAGAAGGAAGGCGCGTCCCTGGGCCCTCGGGGGCGCTGCTCGACCCTAACCCCTGTCAGTGATCCTTAGTGTAGCTGGTGCTGGGGCCTGCGCCGGCTTAGCGGCGAGCAACGGGCAGTTGGCCTTCACATGGCCAATCTGCTCATAGTGGTAACATAACCTCACACTCAGAACTAGGGCGGGCTGGCGAAAATCCTTCGCGTAATGCCCCTCCTTGCCACACTTGTGGCACCCGCTACCTGATCGACAAACTCCAGAATGACCCTTTCCGCACTTTACACAAGTGCGGCCACGCTGACCTCCGATCCTAGTATCATCAGTCTTGGACCGCTTCGGCGCAGGCTGTGACTGCGCCGGGGCCCGCCTCTACTCTCGTAACTATAACTCAATCTCCAGCTCACGCCTCCTGGCGGCCTCCTGTAAATCCAGCAAAGTGTCACATCGCTGGGTAGCAACAAACTGTTGAATATCAGTCTTGAGCATGCTCAGATAACGAGTCATATGAGCCTACTCAGAAGCAAACTACGGGAAAAACATCGCCCTCTCTGTGAACATGCGGGTGATCTCCGTCACCGTGTCACCGTCTTCTCTCAGATCCAGAAACTCATGAGCCAACAGTTCCCGCTCGACTCGTGGAATGTAGCGAGCGCGGAACATATCCATGAACTGCTCCCAAGTAACCGCAGCTCTCTGATCATTAGTGTAAGACCCAGTCATCAACCTCCACCAGTCCTTTGCCCCAGACCTCAGCAGGTTCAGGGCACATCTGACCTTCTGGTCAGTAGGATATGAACATGTGAAGAAGCATCCCTACACATCAGATAACCACCTCATAGCCTTGATGGGATCCTGAGTCCCATCAAAAGTAGGGGCTTCATGTTGTTGAAGTCCCGATACTAAAAAGCCCGACCGGCTCCTAACCCTGCCGCCAATACAGCTGTTGTAGCTGCTGCGGAAGCCGCCTCAATGAGGGCTGCATATTGATCAACAAAGTACTCCACCATAGCGGTCTTGATAGACCTAAACATCTACGGTAACTGAGCCCGGAACATAGAAGCAACCTCATCATGCAGGATCTCCCGGATCCTGTCGTCCATCTCATCTGGCTTCATCTGGCCGATAGTATCGGGCGCTGTCGGCGCCTCCTGTCCACCCTCTCCTGATCCTGACCCAGATCCAGTCACGAATCGACGTGTAACCACCATGCTGAAAACATACCAAAAAGATATCAGATATTCCACATAACAATCCGGGAACCAACTCCCAACCAAAACCCTAGGGGTTGTGACTTCCTTGCTACACGTATGGGTCCTGTGCTTTCAGTAGTACGGGCCCATACTACCTTCCACACCTACCCATATTTGTCCCAAGTATCATCACAACACCCTAAAACTATACATAAGCATGGCATGTGCTCAATCCTCACTCCTAGAGGAAAGCTAAATATCTCATAACCGACGAACTCATCCCAAACAACCTACCCATCCATGAAACTTCCACCAACACTGCAACACTCGTGTATGCTAGCCATACATAACGCTGGATCCTATAGACTTTCGAATACCTGATCCTACCCAAAGCCCTTCATCAAACAAGAACAGGAAATAAGGCCAAACCAAACATTCTCAGGCTATAAGATCTTAATTATGTACAGTCATGATGCATACACGAAGCAACTACAGTAATGATGTCAATTTCACATAAGGAAAACCCTAGGCTATCAGGCATCATATAATCATGCAATTCTATCATGCAATTCCTGAAGATTCCTCGCCTAGTACTAGCATGTTGTTCTAACATATCACATAATCAAGTAATCCGTAAGGTAGTTATCCAATTAAACAAACATGTGCACATAATATCATACACTAGCATGCAATAATAGATAGTCATCCAGATCTAACCGATCTCTAATATAGCAACCATCCTAAAACCAGGATGAAATCTAACAGATCATCAATATAGCAACCATCCTAAAACCAGGATGCCGATCTAACCGATCTCTAAACCACAAAAATATGACCCAACAATCTCCCCCTTGGTTTATTGCTGGCTATTGCTGACTGACTTCATGGCTTCTCCACAAGATGAACATCAGAATCAGCCAATGCTCCCGCCCAAAGCTTCTTATCAATGATTGTCGCTATCATGCTGGTGAAAACCTTCACAGCAGCTTCAAACATTTCATTTTCGACCATAAGCTGATGTTTTGATAGAGTAAGAATGTCATGCTCGCCGAACTTCAGCAAATCCCTAGGATCAACAAGACGAATCTGATCCTTTTTCATATTGATTACAACAGTAGCTGTAGCCTCATCATATACCCAAAATAATAAATCATTCAAAGAGCCATCAGGTACACGTTGAGTGATAGGGATCTTTGTCGCTTTATTTGTAGGCGGCAACAAAACATTCCTCATAATCTTGTTGGTGCGGGGATCAATAACATCCTTGGCCTTTTTAAGGAACGATGATGTTGTTTTCATGCCTTCAAAGTTCATCTTAGCTTTGTATTCAAGGAACCTTTTAAACGCCCATGCGTTGGGATCATTTGTTGGATTGTGAAACGGTGCGTGGACCAGCTCTGCAAGATCAACTTTTGTCCAAGACATAAATTCAATATTCTTCGCATAGTACTCAATGTTTCCGCTTTTTCGTTTAACAATCCACATATTCTTATCAGCTTCATATCCCCACATGATAATTCCAGAGCGATCACCATATCTGTCAGTAAATTTTCTTTTACCAATTTCTTTGATAAACATCTGTGGGTGATCATCAGGTGCATTCTGATCAGAGTTTTTCATCAGAAGCATTTTGTCTTTCTTCAACTTATCAATCCTTTTCTTCTTTTCCCTTCTTTCTTCAGTAGTGACAGGGCCAGAGGACAAAAATTGATCAATGTTAGCATCTGGGGCAGGAGAGACCAGGACTCTCTCAGCGACACTCTCAGACGTCTCTGAAGCCTTCCCATCACCAGAACTTGAAGTCTTGAATTCATCACCAAATTTTCCAATTAATTTATCTCTGAGATCAAAATAAAGAGCAGTCAATCCGCCAAGATTGGCCTAAAGATCTGAGATCTGATTATTCTTTTGAGAATTTTCTTTTTCAAGCTCAGAAACTCTCACATCCAAATTCCCAATCAGAAAGTCTTTCTCAATGGACTCCTGGTTCAAAATAACTATCGCTTGTTGAAGCTCAGAAATAGTTTGTTAAGAGTCTTCATCACTGTTAGGTGCATTTTGTGCACCTTTTTGCACATCTTTTAGTCCCTTTTTATGCATCTATTTAGCATAATTGTTCTCCATTTGTCTTGCATTTCATCATATTCATGTTAGTCTCTAGAACAACCTTAGTTGCACACTTTCATGTCTTTTTCAGGTAAACCGGAGGTTGGAACGCGCTTTGGGAGGTGCCGGGAAGCATTGGTGAGGATTTCGAGTGATTGGGCGAAGAACGGAAAAGTTGAAAAAATCAAGTTTGGATCCGGTGACAGAGGAGTACACGACCCGCATTGGATTTACGCTGCAGAATGGGCATGGGCCGTGTTGACCAGAATGGGAGCTGTTAACTTCATTGAACACGACCCTTGTCAGTTTAGCCTATTTTGACACGGGCCGTGTTGGCCTTGCTGAGCAGTTTTGAGCATCAAACTTTGGAGTTGGAATTGAGGATTGAAGATCATTTTCCATTCAACATGACCCGTGTTGATTTGCTCTATTTTGACACGGGCTGTGTTCGACCCAAAAACTGCTTTTTGGCAGTTTTTCCTATTTTTCATATCTCGGGATTTGAGTCATTGGGAGACACACACATCATATCATAGAACATTTTGTGAGGGGATTTCGAGGGTTTTTGCAAGGGTTTGATCAGTAATCATTTGGAAACATTATTTCTAGTATTTGTAAGTTGTAATTGCACATTATTTCCATCTTTTAAACTTGTGATATTGTTCTAGCCATGTGTGGCTAGAACCCTAGTTTCTCCAATTTCATATTTTGACTTCTTGGTAGTGACTTCAATTATATGACCTGATGTTTGTTCTTAATTTCTATCTAGTGAATTTGATTTTGCTTTAATCGAATTTTTGATTCTAATTGTATTCTTAATGTCCATTTGAATTAGGGTTAGGTCATTCAAGTTATCTCTTTTACAAAATCCGTAATTGTTTTGTGAAATTGAACAAGTAACAAGCATTAAATTGATCTCTATTGAATGAATTTAGTGTAAATATTATTCATACACTCTTACACTCCCGAGCTTGTGAGGAGTATTGGGTGTTGTTGGGAACATTCACATAAAGCTTCATGCAATCTTTTAATCTAATTCTAAGAGCTTGTTTAGATTAGGTTAGTAAGGTTAGGGTTAATCAAAGAGATTGTTTTGGTTAATTAATGTGGTGAATGGGAAGGGTTAGAACTTGTTAACACTTTCAAGTACCAACTTAGATAGAACTGAACAAATATTGTGTCATCTTTGAATCGCATTGCTAAGTTGTCATACATGAAGTTGGAGTCCTTACAAAATCTGAATTTAATTCACTCATTTAACTGATTACTTGTGTTTTTATTTTGTTTGTTTAATCATTGCATTCAAACCCCCCCCCCCTCTTTAATCTTTTGTGAACAAGTACCTTGCGAAAAGAGGTATTAGACCGATTGTCCCGTGTCTCTGTGGATTGACCCTACTTGGCTTGTACTACCTTTTTGTGGAATATAGTAGTGTTCTTAGGAGTATATCCTACCCCTATTATTTGTTGGGTTTGACACGCTTAACAATTTGACGCCGTTGTCGGGGACACGGTGTTACTAATTGTTTTATGCCAAGGTCTTTTCATACACGTACGCGATTGCCAATTGACTCGGAGATAGAGAAGACTACAAAGAGGTTAAGGAAGCAAGCCAAGCTTCTTAAGAGGCAACCAGGTTCCGGGACTTCTTCATCATCTATCCCTCCGGTCATTAACATTTGGGAGGATATACCCCTCTCAAGTGTGTCCGCATCCGAAACAGAAACTCTCTCACTCTCGCCACAACCATCCTCACCCATAAATACCACTCCACCCTCTTCACCTACTCATAACATCCCAAACTCTACACCCATAGAAACTTCAACCATTACTCATACCATGGGAGATAACCATGGAGGAAACCCACCTCCAAATCCACCACCCGAGCAAACCCTTGGCCAATGGGTGAGGCAAGAGGTTACTCAACAACCTCTTTACATCACATATCTGGCAGCCACCAACCTAGAACTAAAATCCAGGCTCATCCACTTACTCCCAACATTTAGAGGTCTGGAAAATGAAGATCCTCACAAGTTCCTCACTGAGTTCCATGTTTTGTGTGTGGGCATGAAGCCACACAATGTCACCGAGGATCAAATTAAGCTTAGGGCATTCCCCTTCGCGGTGCAAGACGCAGCAAAAGACTGGCTCTATGACCTCCCACCGGGGACGGTTACTACTTGGGTAGATCTTGCATGCCTCTTTTTGGACAAATACTTCCCAGAGATGAAAGCTTCAGCCCTACGGAGGGAAATCATTGGGATCAAGCAACATAAGAGAGGAGCTTTTCACACATATTGGGAGAGATTCAAGAAACTTTGTGCTCGATGTCCAAAGCATGGAATTACCGAGTACCAACTCCTCCAATATTTCATTGAAGGAATGAATCCAATGGAAAAAAGGCTTCTTAATGCTTCAAGTGGCGGATCTTTACCCGACAAGACTCCAACCGAAATCCGCAACCTAATCAAGAACATGGATGAAGATTCTAAACATTCAAGCTATGATGAAGAATGGTACACAGTTGCACCCCGAGGTGTAAAACAGATCTAAACTCCTCAAACTGAAGCTCAATTGTTCGAGCTTACAAAAGTGGTTATGATGCTAGCCAAAGACAAAGGTGTGCAGCCCACACCCCGCCCGTGCGGTATTTGCACTCAAGTGGGGCATCCAACCGATATGCGCCCACAACTTCAAGACGAGGATTATGCGGAAGGAAATGCTTTAGGAGGATATTCCGGGTCAAACCAAAGGGGATTTGAGCAGCGACAGAATGACCAAAGATGGAACAACAATCAAGGTTGGGGAGGAAATCAACAGGGAAATTATCAACCAAATCAACCACATCAATACCAACAAAGACCACCATTTCCTCAAAATCAACAAAGACCACCTTTTCAACCTCAAAATTTCCAGCCAAGGCATCCACAACAACCACCTCCACAAGCGGGTTCATCAAGCATGTCACTAGAAGATACTGTCAAAAAACTTGCCACTAGCACTCAAAGCTTCCAACAAGAAACGAAGGCAAGCATAAAAAGCTTGGAGCAACAAGTGTCACAACTTGCTCAGTCCGTGAGTAAGATGGAATCACAAGGCAAGCTACCATCTCAAACCGAGAAGAACCCGAAACACAATGCACCTTAAGATGTGGGAAAAGCTATGAAGGTCCAAGGATGCCGGATGAAGAATAGGAAGAGAAAGAGATTGAGGTAGAAGAAGCTGTCAAAGAAGAGGAAAGGAAAAATACTTCAAAGTCAAAGAAGCCAATAGAGACCGAAGTGAAAGTCACACCAACTCCATTTCCTTCAAGGCTAACAAGCACAAAGAAAGAACGGGAAGATGACGAAATCATGACAATGTTTCGAAAGGTTGAAATCAATATCCCTCTTTTAGATTCCATTACACAGATTCCTAGATATGCTAAGTTTCTTAAGGAACTTTGCACATCTAAGAAAAAGCTTAAAGGAAATCAAATTGTGAAAGTTGGGGAAAACGTTCCAGCCGTGTTACAAAAACGGCTACCAAAAAAATGTAAGGATCCGGGTGTATTCACGGTTCCTTGTAAAATGGGTAACCTTTTTGTACCACATGCCATGCTAGACCTTGGGGCATCAATTAATGTCTTACCCTATTCAAGCTATAAAACAATGGGAATTGGACCTTTATCAAAAACTGGAGTCATCATTCAACTTGCCGACCGGTCTTTGGTACACCCAAAATGTGTATTGGAGGACGTGTTAGTGCAAGTCAATGAACTTGCATTTCCCGCTGATTTTTATGTTTTGGATATGGGTGATGAAAACACCCCACAATCAAGCTTCATCCTTTTGGGGAGACCTTTTATGAGTACCGCAAAAACAAAAATAGATGTAGCAAATGGTACTTTGTCTATGGAGTTCGATGGTGAGGTGATCAAATTTAATATCTTTGAAGCTATGCGTTATCCTAGTGATATTCATTCTTTAAACTTCATAGATGTTATTGATTCATGTACTAATGATTGTTTTAAGTTGTCAAGCCAAGATGTGCTAACCACCATCTTGAGCAAGCATTTTGATGAGACAGGGATCAAGAATATGGCTGATAAGTACACTTTGGAGGATGAGTTGATTGAAGCAAGCAACTCCTTGGAAAAAGCACAACCTATTAGAGTTGAACCACCCTGCATGAAGTTAAAAAATTTCGATCCGAAACTCCTTCCATCCATAGTGCAACCACCGAGTCTTGACTTGAAGACTCTTCCTGACCATCTTAAATATGCCTATCTTGGAGAGGAAGAGACATTACCGGTGATAATTTCAACCAAGATAGCAAAAGAAGAAGAAAAATAGTTGGTTGGAATTTTGAAAAAGTACAAGGAGGCTATTGGTTGGACCATTGCGGACATAAAGGGGTTGAGTTCATCATTATGCATGCATAAAATATTGATGGAAGAGGACTTTAAGCCGACCCGCGAAGCTTAAAGGAGATTGAATCCACCTATGATGGAGGTGGTGAACAAGGAGATCATGAAGCTCTTGAATGCGGGTGTAATCTATCCCATTTCTGATAGTAAGTGGGTAAGTCCCGTGCAAGTTGTCTCGAAAAAAGCCGGAGTCACCGTTGTCAAAAACTCCGAAGGGGATTTGGTACCCACACGTGTGCAAAACGGGTGGAGGGTTTGTATCGATTATAGGAAGTTGAATGCTTCCACCCACAAAGACCACTTCCCTTTGCCATTCATCGATCAGATGTTAGAAAGATTGGCTGGGAAATCTCACTATTGCTGCCTTGATGGTTTTTCTGGTTTTCACCAAATTCCGGTTGCCCCGGAAGACCAAGAGAAAACCACATTCACATGTCCTTTTGGCACCTTTGCGTATAGACGCATGCCCTTCGGCTTGTGTAATGCACCCGCGACTTTCCAAAGATGTATGGTGAGCATATTTTCAGAATATGTCGAAATATCATAGAAGTTTTCATGGATGATTTTACTGTTTATGGAAATTCTTTCGATGAATGTTTGCAAAATCTCACCAAAATCTTACAAAGGTGCATTGAAACGAACTTAGTCCTTAATTATGAAAAATGTCATTTTATGGTTAACAAGGGCTTGATACTTGGACATGTGGTTTCACAAAAAGGTTTAGAAGTTGACAAGGCCAAAATTGATGTTATTAAGAGCTTACCATACCCGGAAAATGTTAGGGAAGTGCGTTCTTTTCTTGGTCATGCAGGTTTCTATCGGCGGTTTATCAAGGATTTTTCCAAAATCACGGTGCCGATGTGTCAACTTTTACAAAAGGAAGCCGATTTTGAGTTTGGTGATGCATGCAAAAGTGCATTTGATCATTTGAAGGATTTATTGACATCTGCCCCTATGATTCAACCGCCAAATTGGGATCTTCCATTCGAGATCATGTGCGATGCTAGCAATACCGCGGCTGGGGCGGTTTTGGGACAAAAGGTGGACCGAACTCATCATGTCATTTACTATGCATCCAAGACCCTTGATAGTGCACAAAGCAACTATACCACAATAGAGAAAGAGTTGCTTGCTATTGTCTTTGCGTTAGAGAAGTTCCGGCAGTACCTCCTTGGAGCCAAAGTGATCATATATTCGGACCATGCAGCTATAAAGCATTTACTTACCAAGAAAGATTCGAAGCCGAGGTTGATACGGTGGATGTTGCTATTGCAAGAGTTCGATATTGAGATCAAGGACAAAAGTGAGAAGGAGAATTTAGTTGCGGATCATCTGATCCGCATTGTATCACCCAAAGATGGTATACCAATCTGTGACACATTTCCAGACGAGTACTTATTTGTAGCCAAAGAAGCACCATGGTATGCATACATCGTCAATTACTTGGTCACAAATCAATTTCCCCCTGATTCCACCCATTGGCAAAAGGATAAAATCAAGAAGGAGGCCAAGCGATACGTATGGGATGAGCCTTACCTTTGGAAGTATTGTGCAGACCAAATGATCCGAAGGTGTGTTGAGCAAAAAGAGGTACAATCCATCCTTAACTTTTATCATTCCTATGCTTGTGGAGGTTACTTTGGACCCCAAAGGATAGCTAGAAAAGTCTTAGATAGCGGATTCTTTTGGCCTACCATTTTTCATGATTCTTATGTGTTATGTGCACATTGTGATAAGTGCCAAAGATCCGGGTCCTTAAGTTCTAGGAATCAAATGCCCCTTACCCCCATTTTAGTATGTGAGATCTTTGATGTATAGGGTATTGACTTTATGTGACCATTTCCGCCCTCTTTTGGTTGCTCGTATATCTTGTTGGCGGTGGACTATGTGTCCAAATGGGTGGAGGACAAAGCCACCCGTACTAATGATTCCAAAGTTGTGGTGGATTTTCTTAAGGCATATATTTTCTCCCGGTTTGGCACTCCAAAGGCTCTCATAAGTGACTGTGGGACTCATTTTTGCAACCGGATGCTTGAAGCCGTTCTGAAGAAGTATGGGGTGACTCATAAAGTCTCAACAGCCTATCACCCCCAAACCAATGGGCAAGCAGAGGTCTCAAACAGGCAAATCAAAAGCATTTTGGAGAAAACAGTCAATCCAAACCGCAAAGACTGGAGCATAAGGTTGGATGATGCCTTATGGGCATACCGTACTGCTTTCAAAACCCCCATTGGTATGTCCCCATATAGGCTAGTGTTTGGAAAATCGTGTCACCTCCCGGTTGAGCTCGAGCACAAAGCTTTTTGGGCGATAAAGAAATTCAACTTGAATGAAGATGAGGCGGGAAACAAAAGGAAGCTAGACATTCAAGAGTTAGAGGAAATCCGAAATGATGCGTATGAAAGTGACATGATTTACAAAGAGAAGACAAAGGCATACCATGACAAAATGATCTTCCGGAAGACTTTTGCACAAGGAAAAAAAGTGCTTCTTTATCACTCGAGGTTCAAGTTGATTTCAGGGAAATTAAGATCAATATGAGTTGGTACTTTCGTGGTCACAAAGGTATTCGACCATGGTGCGGTGGAAATCACAAGCCAACAAACTGGAAAAACATTCAAAGTCAATGGTCATAGATTGAAGCCGTTTTACGAAGGATTCAAGGTGAAGAATGATGAGATAGAAGTTGTTAGGAACCCCACGTACCAAGATTGAATCATATTCGGGGGCAAAGTCGAGCCAACGACTTAAAATAAGAGCAGCTAATCGGGAGGCAACCCGGGGGTATTTTTGTCTTTTTCTTTAAAAACATTTCCATTTCTTTTAAGATTTTGGCTTTTTATGTTCCAAATGCATTTAAACATGTTTTTAAATCACCAAACGGACCTCGGGATGCAAAACCATTTCGTTTGAATGAGAGGGGATTTTTGGGTTCAAAAAGTGGGAAGTGGCAAACAGAGCCGTACACGGCCCGTGTCCAATTTGCCTTATAATGAACAAGGGTCGTGTTCATGAGAAGTTAATTTTTTTTTGGAGTCAGAGACGTACACGGCCCATGTCTACTTTTCCTTATAATGAACACGAGTCGTGTTCATGTGAGGCTAATATTTTCGGATTCAGAGAGGTACACAACCCGTGTCCATTTCGCCTTATACCGAATACGGGTCGTGTGACAACCCGAAATTTTTTGCCTTGTAAAGTCAGTACAATCAACCTTAAGTTAGACTCGCTCCTGCTATCTTTTAGCACTGTTTAGAGTCTGTTTGAGTGTTCTAAGCCTAGTACATTCAAGGAATGAGTGTTAGGAAGTACCTGCTAGAGTCACTGTACAACATTCAAGCCTTAAACACCACCAAAAGGAGTTCACGACCATAGCACATGAGTTTACGGCCATAAACTCCCCCCATAAGTCTCATTCCCTTCACTTTTCTTTCATTCTTACACTCTCACCTCAAGAACACTTGATTTCTCTCTCAAGTATCATCGAGATTTTCATTCCCGATCTTCAAAAATGTAAGTGATTCTTCCCTCTAGTTGTTGTTATCCTTCTTACTCATGAATCACCCTTTGATTTCATCCATGGAAATCATCTTTTGGCTAGATCTTCATCTTTCACCAAGAACACCAAGAACACACACTTGTTCTTGGTGGCTGAAAACTCCTCAAAGGCCCTCAAAAGTGTGAGTATTCCATCTATCATCTAGTTAGCCATGTTAAACACTAGATCATAGTCTTTAAACAACCACCTTAGCATAAACATCAAGAGTTTACGGCCATAGAATCTCCCTTGGCCATAAACCCATGTTTTGGTCACAAGTTGGCCGCAAACCCTTCTCATATCCAATCATTAGACCTTGAACCCCTAATGGATGATAGATAGGACTTTAAAACACCATATTGTGCATAATGTTCATGAGTTTATGGCCTCAAACTCCTTGTTTGGCCGTAAACTCATCCATCTTGGTCGTAAACACCTTAAAGCCTTCTAAAAATTTAGTTTTGCTCATCCTCTTGTAGAGCAATAGTCCCACAAGCTTCCCTATCATTCAATCACCCTCTTGTGCACATTTTACCATAACTTTACGGCCGTAAACTCCATGTCCGTAAACCCATGGCCGTAAACACCAATTGGTGGCCACAAACACCCCTTTGATGAATCACATGTGATTCTAACACTTGGTCCAAGTGTTTCCTAGTCCCAAAGGGTGTTTCCTTGCATGTTAGTTGCTTATAAACACTATATTCATGCAAATGCATGCCATATATGTGATTTAGGACTCGTTTGTGTCTCGGGACTTCATTCGCGGAACTTCTTATCCTTACGCACATATTCGTTTGAATCACCCACATAAGGTGAGTTCATACCCCTATAATCAATCTTTTAAACTGTTTTAAATGCTTTTAAAGGGGGGGGGGGATACAAGTTGAACACAATGATAATTGTGTAAATGTTTGTTATAAACATCTTTCAAAAACATTACTTATGTCTTTTATCAGCGATAAAAACATTTCAAAAACTCTTTTAAAGTTATGTTACTTTATAGTTTAACAAAACTCCGTTTTTAAAGTACCAGCATAACTTAGTAGAAAAATTAGTCTTTTCAATAACAGTTCAAGTAAAATACTAGTAAACTATAAGGGGTATAGTTTAGGGGTTCAGTCATACTAGATACTAGAGCATACTATAAAGAGAATCAGGGAGGTAGAAACAATACGCGATAACAAAGAGAACATACTAAGATACTATAACAGAACGAACATACTAAGATACTATAACAGAACGAACATATTAAGATGCTATAGCATAAGAACACTTCAAGATCTAAGTATACCAATGAATCACTAATTCATTGTTCTAAACAAAAGGTGATAGTTAAACTGGGTATACATGATCGTATAACTTTAATGTGAGCCTACTTCACGGCTCAGCAACTGGTTTGCTGAAGTCGCGTTTGGTTCCCAGAATCTCTTGCAGGGAGAGCGTATAGTATGGGGACTATTCATCACATTATGACCTTAATAAATCAATTACGTTTTAAGGTAATCAGTACTGCAGGTTGTCAATTCAAAGGACAACTGTGTACATATATTTTCCCATTACTTTCATTTTGTGACAGTTCCACTTGAAAGTAAATGCAAACTATTTTCGAGTCAAGATAGTTATAAACTAGGGAAAACTTACATTTTACAAAACGACAAACAGAACAGTCGAGTCTAGTTCATTCAGTAGAAAAGGGGCCTATAATGCTAACTTTATGATTCCTTACTGTATGCATTCAGGGATATATATTAATCGGGTCCGACAGGTAGTAGGATGTGTGTTTTCCGCTTCATTTCCTGTTCCTTGTTTGGTTGTGGGCTTAGAGCAGATTCACCCAGCCTACTATCTATCCGATCTTAGCTATATATATGTTTCGTATACACCAAGTAATCATAAGGGGTGCCAGGTATGGGCCAGGTCATAGGACACTAATTCAATGCATCGTTTTCTAGTACAAAACATACTTTTCAAATAAGAACTTTTGGTATACAAAACTAGAAACTTACCCAGTAAAGGGTTTAATCCATTTTATTAAATCAGTATAACTTAAAGGACCTTAGGTGATGAATTCTACAATACCTTAGTTTATACATCAAGGTTATATATAATTAATATCTGATAGTAGTTGGATGTGTGCTTTCCGCCTCATTCCCTGTTCCTTGTTTGGTTGTGGGCTTAGGGCAGATTCACACAATTAACTATCTGTTCGATATTAGATTATATATAGCTAGTATAAACTAAGTGATTATAGAAGGAACCACTGTGGTTACCATTTTTATTAAAAGAAATAAGGGTTTTCTTAAAGAATCTTTTCATCAAATACAAAGCAACTATTACAGTTAACTCCGTGAGTACCAAGTGAATACGTCAGGATTATATACAACGATGATCTAACAAAGAATGGGATATGTGCCTTCCGCCTCATTTCCTGTTCCTTGTTTGGTTGTGGGCTTAGGGCAGATACACACAATCGACTGTTTGTTTACTCTGGGTTTTATATAACTTCTATCCATTTAGTACTCATAGAAAGGATTGTAGAGTCATTTTTACTTATCTTTCATAAAAGCAGGAAATATAGGATTTTCTGGAGGAACAGGAGAACTTTTCTAAACAGAACTTACAAACTTACTACAACTTTCTTACAACTTACTTACATCACTAAAATCTTATGAACTCACCAGCTTAAATGCTGATCTACGCTTTCAAAATAACTTGTATTCTCAGTGGACCAGTAGACAGGTACGCGCACTGGGATTCAGAAGATGGAGCAGTATAGATTCATGTCTTATTTTGTTATTTACTTTGTAGTCTATGTTATGTGAAACACATACTTTGTAAACACTTTCTTTCTAATGAAATGGTTGTTTATTACTTTGATTACTATGATGCATGACTTGTGATACTAAACATGACGTCCTCCACCCCAGAACGTTTCCGCCGTTCCGGTTTTGGGGTGTGACAGGTCGTGTTCAACCATTCACAACAAATATTTCACCCAACACGACCCGTGTTGATTTACACTATATTGACACGGGCCGTGTTTGCGCAGCAGACAATGTGGATTTTTAAGTTTAAAATCGGGGTTTTCACCTCATTTACCCACAAACACTTCCCAAAACAGCCCCTTTCTCCCAAGAAACCCCCAAGGTCCAATTTTTACTTGCATCCCTTGATTTTTCCACGATTTTGGCTTGAATCTTCAAAAAGGTTTAAATTTCATCTTCTCCACTTCATCTCCTACATCTAATACACCATCTTCTTTCACTTTCATGGTTGATTTGGGGGTTTTGACAAACCCTAGGTCCGAAATTTCTAAGAATTTTGGTGTTTTTGTGCTTAAATCTTCATGTAGGCAAGCTTGGGGAGGTTGAAGAAGGTCTTTCTCACCAACAACAACATATTTCCACCAACAATTCGGTATAATCTTTCCAACTCTTCACTTGTGGATTTTGTGTTCTTAAGGTCAAATTGCATGCATTTGTGGTCATCTTCGACTTAACAATCACGTGGAAATCACTAAGAACTGAGTTTCCCGCGAAATTTTGGTGGTCAAATTTGTGTTGACTGGACCCGTCAACAGTTGACTTTTTGACCCGTTGACTAGTTGACTTTTTGTCTTTGCCCCAAATTTTGCATGTGGAAGGCGAGCATTCTAAACGATCTAGACACACTAAGTCGTCGGCCCATCGTCGTAGGTCTCCATCGCCTCCGCCTAGGTCCCCATCACCTCTACCCAATCCGACACATGGTGGTGTGGTTTGTTCCGGGCCAATTCAAGTTTCCAACATGGTGGTGTGGTTTGTTCCGGGCCAATTCAAGTTTCCAAACTTGAGGCCTTTCTCCAGCGCACTCATACCATTCATAAATTTGCGCATGTGCCATCTCTCCGTGAGTTGCACATCTATAATCAAGTCCACACCTTGTTCCGGAACATTGGATGGCAAAGGTTGTTGCAGGTCCACGAGCTCAGTTACAAAGTCCCGACATCTGAGTTCTTATCTTCACTCTATTTGGACCACGGTGTCCTACATTTCCGTCTTATGAACCAAGATCATGCCTTGTCCCTAGACCAAATCAATGCCATAGTTGGGCCCCCCCACAGAAAACACCTTTGGCCCCAATGACCCAATCCCAGGATATAGTGACCTTACGTGGTGGACTGACTTTACGCATTAACATCCCTATGTCTCAAGTTATGCTAAAGCCTCATCTCTCATTCACCCTATGATGAAAGTGGCTCATAGGATTATTGCTTCGCTTGTCGTCCCTAGAGAAGAAAGAAGCATCATTAGCGCTCTTGAGCTCAAAATACTCTATGCTATGGCCCACCCGGACGATAACCTCATTCCTCACTATGGCTCATTCCTTTGCAACAAGCTCATCCGCCTCAGCACATCCCGGTCCGGAAAAATCTATTGTGGCGGTATTGTCAGTTTGTTTGCTAAAAGTGCTCCAGTCCGGGCCCCATTTCTCGGAATTCACCAACCCTTGCCCGATGACCCCTACCTTACCACAACAGTACTCGAAAGCATGAGGATGTTTTGGATGGAGGACGGAAACCACAATTGGACCGTGGGCCAAAACCATGACCCATGGCTCCTCATCACTCCCGAAAACCGGAACATCCTTGACCTCAGGCGGCCTACTAACTTCACCGACTGGCAAATCACGCCTTATCTTTTCCCCGACTCTTTCTCCGAGGAGGAAGATGAGGACGGTGGAGAAACTGACGAGGCTGATGTGAGTGGCGGGGCAGCACCACAAAATTCTCCTCCCATGGGTGGAGCTAGCTCATCCCATCATGTTGGGCACCCATCATATCACCAGCAACATATGGATCAATTCCAATCGATCCATACCCGCCTCGACACTTACCATCAAGATCTCACGAGCCTAACCCAAAGTTTTTCCTCCTTCACCACCCAATACACTCGGGATCAAGAGCGTCAGCGCAAGCATGAGGAGGACTTTTGGGCTTGGACCCGAAATCCCAGCTACTATCCTCCTCCTCCTCCTCCACAATAGGTTGTTCTGTCCTCTCCGAGCATCGGGGACGATGCTTATCTTTCGGCTTGGGGAGGGGTAGAGTTGTACATTAGGGTACATTTTCATGTTCATATTCATGCATGCATTTTCAAAAAAAAACATAGCCTTCTTATTTTCATTTTTCTTGCATTATGTATTTTTAAACCTATAAAACCCAAAAATATTTTTCAAGTTTTTGCATTCCATTTTCATGCATCAAAAAAAATTTGTACGAGATGATGACACTCTATACATACAATAGCTCCATGAAGTGGGAAAACGAGAACGTGTAACGCCCGTGTTTCTACGATAGACATTAATGATGATGTAATATTCTAGGTCAACCCTTGTAACTCATTTTGAAGAAATAAAAAGGAATTATGTGATTATTATGTGAATTATGTGTTTTATGATTAATTATTAGGATTTAATTAATTAAGAATAAAAATAAGCGTCGAAAATAAATATTAGATAAAGCCGATATCTATTAATAAAGTTGTAGTGGTTGTGACAAGGATTCTGGATATATAAATAATACCGAAATCCGAGTTATAATGTTATGACTTGTCGAAGTTCCGCGACAAAACCGGCACGGCGCCGAATGACGTAAAAAGTGAGTTTTTGATAAACTACTTTTTAGCCTTGGTGATCTAAATGACAGTCGTAGTGTTCGTTAAACCGAGAGTATGTATAAAAAGAACGCCCAAATCTGACTTCGTATGAGTAAGTTATGATTTTTTTAAGTTTCAGCTTAGAAGTAGACAGCTAAAAACTCGAATTTTAGATCGAGTGATTTTTAGCCGAAACAACCTAAACGAGAATCTAAGGTCTCGTCAATAGTAGTACAACGGTAAAAAGACAGACGAAAACGTACGTCGGATGAAGAAGTTATGAATTTTTTAACGGAATTACCTGTCCCGATCTGTTAAAAATAATAATATAAAAATTAAAGTTAAAATTTGCCGACAAAGTCTAAACGAAAGTTGTAGATCATAATTTTACCTACGCGTGGATATAAAGAACGTCAAAAACGGAGTCCGTATGCGAAAGTTATGGATTTTAGAAGTTTTTGGCTCAAAAATCGAGAAAAACACGAAATCCGAGAAATTTCGTATGGTTCGGAATAGGCCACGTCACCCTCCCTCGGA
This sequence comes from Lactuca virosa, assembly GCF_052849685.1. Taxonomy (NCBI): domain Eukaryota; kingdom Viridiplantae; phylum Streptophyta; class Magnoliopsida; order Asterales; family Asteraceae; genus Lactuca; species Lactuca virosa. Next base: position 51,508,492 of record NC_136432.1, read on the forward strand.
ACCCGCCTCGTGTCCGCCACGTGCTCATTGCTGATTCGACCGAAGGTGCGGCCTAGTGAGAACTCGACACGCCTCGCACCGGTGACAGATCCGAAGTGCGGTCCAATGGGCGTCCGACGCGTGCCCTCCTTGCGTGTCCGAGCCTCGCAGGTGCGGCACCTCTCCCCCCCTCGCACCCTAGACCACGGTCCAATCAGAAGCCGCCACCTGGAGCCTCGCATGGGAGCCACGTGTTCGCTTCTCAGCCCTCGGATGCGAAGCTCTCCCCTATAAATAGAAGGGTGCGAACCCTCCCGGGTAATTTTGGGATTTTGCCCTTTTTCACCCCTAAACTCATATTTTCACCATTTCGACTTCCCCCGAAGCCCCGAGATCATTTCCAACACCCGAAACACGCCCCAAAGTGCCCGAGAAGCCCGAGAAATTTATCTTTTCGGTTTTGAAGCTCCACCCTCGCAGAGCCCGGTTTTCAATAAAACGTCCCGGTTTTATCAGAAACGATTGTTTTAGGAAACGAAGTGCTGCCCGATTATCGTTAAATCAAGTGAGTGTATAGTCACTTTCATCTTACACATAGATATGAAGTATTTTATATAAAATATGTGCTATGTGAATATATATTGTTTGTTTATTTGAGATGGATGTTGAAGGAATGATTTATACAGGTTTTTAAATAATTTAAACGTATATGTATTTTTTTATCTACAAAAATATTGGGTAAAACATGGGTAGATGAAATAGTTGGTATGTGATGAAAGATGAGTTGGATAAATGAGATGATCAGTGATATAGATCATGAGATGAGGGTGAGCGGTAATATATGAGAGAAACACTTACCAAAACGTTGGCCCCCGTCATTCAACAGAGTATGAATGACAACCATGGACTCTTCTAGACGGTCCGTGGAACACTAGCAGTCTCGTAACCTGTAAGTGTGTGAACTATATGTTCATCAGTTGTACTCTAAAAACCCATTGACATGTATTGCAGGTGGATTCCCATGAATAATACTGTCGATAAATGAGAGCTATGGACTTAGCACATGTTGTATAAACCTTGGTAGCTATGGACTTAGTGCCTGTTGTATAAACCTTGGCGACGATGTGACTTCGTGCTATTTGACATAAATTGCTGAGGAAAAGCAGTGTTGTCAATCCGATGTTTGCCTTATTTGACATAAATTGCTGAGGAAAAGAAGTGTTATCACTCCGATGTTTGCCTTATTTGACATAAATTGCGGAGGAAAGCAATGTTGTCACCCCATTGGTTGCCTTATTTGACATAAATTGCTGAGGAAAGAAGTGTTGTCACCCCGATGGTTGCCTTATTTGACATAAATTGTTGAGGAACCCCCGAAGAAGTGTTGTCACCCTGATGAAAATCCTTAAGCTAGGTCCCTTGTGATAGTTGTTTTAGGGACGTAAAGTGAGGATAACGGGAATGAGTAATTAGGGTTATTTTTGGTTGATGAAATTAATAAATTTATTGTTGAGTAATGAAATTAATAAATTTATTATTTGTGGGTTGAAAACCCTATATGCTCACCAGGCTCCCAAGCCTGACCCACTCAGTTTCTTGTATTACAGGTAGTGGCAAGAGCATAGTTGGATGACTTAACGAGAGATTTTGGATTATAGGCCAGTAGATGTAAATAAACGTTGTAAGGCTTATAATATATTGTTTATGCTTTTGATCTGTATCGGAACATGACATCCAAAGGTTTTGTTTTGAAATGGAAAATATATTTATTTAAGAAATGTTTTGATAAGTTTTTATTATATTTCGTTTTGGGAACAAATTCTGAAACATCTTTTGGAAAATTACTCTAATTTTATTTTAAAAGCATAAACTAAATTGGTCTTTTCTGGCCGAGAAATTTGGGGATGTCACAGTTGGTATCAGAGCATTAGTTTAAGCGAACTAGGAATTTGTAGGATTTCTAGACTTAAACTTAGAATGCTAAGTGATAATCGTGAGATGATTGTCTACCATATTTTAGACACGAGCACTAGTTTATTTTAGGAAAGATGCCTAAAATGCTTTTATGTGCTAAATGCTATATGTTTGCCATATATGCCATTATTTGTTTGGATCTATGGTCTGTTGCCGACCGAATCTGGAAACCTTATGTGTTTAGGATTCTAAGCGTTTGACTACGATATTAGAACTAGCATGTAACGTTTCAGAGTGATAAGGAGAATTTAAATATCTGTCGTGGATACAGGTTTAAATTCACCTAATTTGGCGTATAGATCATAATGGCAAGAACCCGAAGTGGAGCTGGAAATGCAAATAGAAATCAGCAAACTCAACCCCAAGTGATTGAGCAGGTGCCTGTGGTAGAAGTTACACCAGCGCCAGTCACAATGCCTGGGGTACAAGCCATGATTCAGACAATGATGACTGAACAAAGGGAGGAAATGAGGCAAATATTGCTGAACAACAGGAATGAACCTTCAATGTCTGTTGAACAACCTGAACTCAATGATGATCAGTATGAGGAAGGAAATTATAGTAGATCTGTTGATCAAACTGAACCGCTTGTGGTTAGGAGGAATAACCACAATGATGGAGTGAAGAGAAATAGATGCAAGTATAAAGACTTTATGACTTGCAAGCCATCAACTTTCACTGGAAAAGAAGATCCCGTCGGAGTAATGGATTGGATCTCGGAAATGGAATTGGCTTTCATGACATGTGGTTGTCAAGGCAAGTTACAAACCATATTTGCGGTGTGTCAGTTCAGAGGTGGCGTTGTTCACTGGTGGAACACTTTGGGGAAGACTCTAAGCCCTAATGAGCCACTGCAACTGACTTGGGTTAAGTTCTTGGTGCAATTCAAGTGCAAGTACTGCTCGGCCCAAATGGTGCTTGAGCTAGAAAACCAATTTCTGACACTGAAGAAGGGAAGTATGACCATTGATGAATACACCAATAACTTCACAGACAAAATGGAGTTTGCTTTGCGTATTGTCCCAGATGAGATGACGAAAATAGACAGGTACACAAAGGGACTTCCATGGGAGTATGCAGTGCCCGTGCATCAAGCACTTACTTTGGAGGCAGCTATCTGGGCTGCCTAGTCTGTTAAAGATATGATTAAAGGAAGAGCCGCCAACAAGATTGAAGTTGGTGAGAAAAGAAAGTTTGAAGGAGCTTCAGGGTCCAACGAGAAAATAAAATTCTCGAAGTCTGGAGGAGGAGGAGGCGAAGCAAGATGGTCTGATAAGTGCAAGAAGAAACATGTTGGGAAATGTGGCGAGGAGGTCACTTGTTTTAAATGTGGAAAGCCAGGGCACTACGCCAACGAGTGTCTGTCCAACAAGAGGATGTGCTATGGATGTAACGAGGAAGGGCACATTTTGAAAGACTGCCCAAAGAAGAAAGAGGCAGCAAGGCCCAATGTTCCACCAAAACCAAAACCAAGGGCATTCCAAATGATCCTTGATGAAGCAGATGGAAATACAAGGGATCAGGAGTAAGGACCTTATATTCCCAAAACCAAGACATAAAGTAGCAATGCAGTTAGTAACATGCGGTGTAGTCTATTAGAGGCATAGCATAGGGTAAACTTGAACCTCTGCGTAATCGTTTCAAGAAATAATATAAACCCTGGTTTTGTTATCTGATGTATTGAATGACTATGTGAAATCCATGTATGGTGACTTGGAGAACTACGAGACAATACTTGGGACGAGTACGAGTAGGTGTGAATGGTAGTAGAGGCCTATACTACCGGAAGCACAGGACTCGCACTTGGATCAGGGAAAGTCACGAGGTTACCAAGGAGCTAGTAATTGATTTTGTTTTTATTGAAGTGTGTCGTTACCATTGTTTCGGTAATAACTAAGAAGATGATTGATATTCCGACCCTAGCGGTCATATCGAATTGAGTCCGACTAAGATAAGTATGTTACGTGGTTCGGGAAAGTTGAGTCCAAGGTTTATTGGACCGTTTAAAGTTCTTCAGAGGATTGGGAACCAAGCTTACAGGCTAGAACTACCATAAGAACTAGATGGTATTCATAACACTTTCCATGTGTGTTATTTGAGGAAATTCACGGGAGAAGTTCCCAACGTAATTCCAATTTCTAAATTAAGATTGGATGAAAGTAAGAGGTTAATTGAAGAATCATAAGCAATTGTTGACCGTAAGACTAACAAGTTGTGATGCAAGATGGACAATTTAGTGCTTGTGCGATAGAAACATAAGAATGGGCCAAATCTCACATGGGAAACGAAGAGTGATATGATAATTCACTATCCGTATTTGTTTGCTGATGTGTGATTCCGGGGACGGAATCATCCTAAGGAGGAGAGAATTGTAATGCTCGTGTTTCTACGATAGGCAGTAATGATGATGTAATATTCTAGGTCAACCCTTGTAACTCGTTTTGAAGAAATAAAAAGGAATTATGTGATTATTATGTGAATTATGTGTTTTATGATTAATTATTAGGATTTAATTAATTAAGAATAAAAATAAGCGTCGAAAATAAATATTAGATAAAGCCAATATCTATTAATAAAGTTGTAGTGGTCGTGACAAGGATTCCGGATATATAAAGAATACCGAAATCTGAGTTATAACGAAGAAGTTATGACCTGTCGAAGTTCCGCGACAAAACCGGCACGGCGCTGAATGACGTAAAAAGTGAGTTTTTGATAAACTACTTTTTAGCCTTGGTGATCTAAATAAAATTCGTAGTGTTCGTTAAACCGAGAATATGTATATAAAGAACGCCCAAATTTGACTTCGTATGAGGAAGTTATGATTTTTTTAAGTTTCAGCTTAGAAGTAGACAGCTAAAAACTCGAATTTTAGATCGAGTGATTTTTAGCCGAAACAACCTAAATGAGAATCGAAGGTCTCGTCCATAGTAGTACAACGGTAAAAAGACAGACGAAAACGGACGTCGGATGAAGAAGTTATGAATTTTTAACGGATTTACCTGTCCCGGTCTGTTAAAAATAATAATATAAAAATTAAAGTTAAAATTAGCCGACGAAGTCTAAACGAAAGTTGTAGAGCATAATTTTACCTACACGTGCATATAAAGAACGTCAAAAACGGAGCCCGTATGCCAAGGTTATGGATTTTAGAATTTTTTGGCTCAAAAATCGAGAAAAACACGATATCCGAGAAATTTCGCATGGTCCGGAATAGGCCACGTCACCCTCGCTCGGAACCCGCCTCGTGTCCGCCATGTGCTCGTTGCTGATTCGACTGAAGGTGCGGCCCAGTAAGGACTCGACACGCCTCGCACCGGTGGTAGATCCGAAGCGCGGTCCAATAGGCATCCGACACGTGCCCTCCTTACGTGTCCGAGCCTCGCAGGTGCGCCACCTCTCCCCCCCTCGCACCCTAGACCTTGGTCCAATCAGAAGCCACCACCTGGAGCCTTGCATGTGATCCGTGTGTTCTCTTCTCAGCCCTCGGATCCGAAGCTCTCCCCTATAAATAGACGTGTGCGAACCCTCCCGGGTAATTTTGGGATTTTGCCCTTTTTCACCTCTAAACTCATATTTTCACCATTTCGACTTCCCCCGAAGCCCCGAGATCATTTCCAACACCCGAAACACGCCCCGAAGTGCCCGAGAAGCCCGAGAAATTTATCTTTTCGGTTTTGAAGCTCCACCCTCGCAGAGCCCGGTTTTCAATAAAACGTCCCGGTTTTATCAGAAACGATTATTTTAGGAAACGAAGTGTTGCCCGATTATCGTTAAATCAAGTGAGTGCATAGTCACTTTCATCTTACACATAGATATGAATTATTTTATATAAAATACGTGCTATGTGAATATATATTGTTTGTTTATTTGAGATGGATGTTGAAGGAATGATTTATACAGGTTTTTAAATAATTTAAACTGTATATGTATTTTTTTTATCTACAAAAATGTTGGGTAAAACATGGGTAGATGAAATAGTTGGTATGTGATGAAAGATGAGTTGGATAAATGAGATGATCGGTGATATAGATCATTAGATAAGGGTGAGCGGTAATATATGAGAGAAGCACTTACTCAAACGTTGGCCCCCGTCATTTAACAGAGTATGAATGACAACCATGGAATCTTCTAGACGGTCCGTGGAACACTAGCAGGCTCGTAACCTGTAAGTGTGTGAACTATATGTTCATCAGTTGTACTCTAAAAACCCATTCACATGTATTGCAGGTGGATTCCCGTGAATAATACTGTCGATAAATGAGAGCTATGGACTTAGCACATGTTGTATAAACCTTGGCAGCTATGGACTTTGTGCCTGTTGTATAAACCTTGGCGACGATGTGACTTCGTGCCTATTTGACATAAATTGCTGAGGAAAAGCAGTATTGTCACTCCGATGTAAATTGCGGAGGAAAAGCAGTGTTGTCACTCCGATGTTTGCCTTATTTGACATAAATTGCGGAGGAAAGCAATGTTGTCACCCCATTGGTTGCCTTATTTGACATAAATTGCTGAGGAAAGCAGTGTTGTCACCCCGATGGTTGCCTTATTTCACATAAATTGATGAGGAACCCCCGAAGCAGTGTTGTCACCCTGATGAAAATCCTTAGGCTAGGTCCCTTGTGATAGTTGTTTTAGGGACGTAAAGTGAGGATAACGAGAATGGGTAATCAGGGTTATTTTTGGTTGATGAAATTAATAAATTTATTGTTGAGTGATGAAATTAATAAATTTATTATTTGTGGGTTGAAAACCCTATATGCTCATCAGGCTCCCAAGCCTGACCCACTCAGTTTCTTGTATTACAGGTAGTGGCAAGAGCATAGTTGGATGACTTAACGAGAGATTTTGGATTATAGGCCAGTAGATGTAAATAAATGTTGTAAGGCTTATAATATACTGTTTATGCTTTTGATCTGTATCGGAACATGACATCCCGAGGTTTTGTTATGAAATGGAAAATATATTTCTTTAAGAAATGTTTTGATAAAATTTTATTATATTTCGTTTTGGGAACAAATTCGGCAACATCTTTTGGAAAATTACTCTGATTTTATTTTAAAAGCATAAACTAAATTGGTTTTTTCTGGCCGACAAATTTGGGGATGTCACAAAACTCAAATGAAAAAAATACCGAGGCGACCGGATAGTTACCGGAAGTGTAGAATCAGCTGTCATAATTAGGAGGCCCAAACACCGTTATTCGAGACCTCAGCCTTAGAAAATAAAAAAAAATTACATACTGAAACGTTTTGTGGGCGGTAATAATAGCTTTAGGATGATTTGCTTCTGAATGTTTAAAAAGAATCTTTATCGACAACTCTGGACCCACAGAACACGGACCTATTTGTTGACACGCCCTACCCTCGCGGTAACAGAGAGCTTAAGTATCAGATCCACACAGTCAAGAAAGAAGAAAGGGTAGAATTGTGATATCCAGTACCCAAATCAGAATCAAGTGCCAAAACGAAGAAATTATCAGAAATTCAAAAGTTGATTGAAGAACTCAAGCTCAAAATGAAGATACAAATCCAAGTTCAATCAAAATTAAAAGCCGCCTCAAAGTCAAATCTGGCGAATGAAGAACTGTGTGATATGATACTTGTGGCTCTCGAAAAAGTGAAAGCATAGGAGCTGGGCCCCTTCGGGTGGGCTCATTGTTTCAGCGAAAGCTGATTCGCCGTGACGGGTTCTTAAGGATGCGTCGATTCTGATTCTTGGCCATCTAGTCTTAAGGACATGAGATCCGGACTGTGTTATTTTCGCCCATAAAGCTAATTAAGGTATGAAGTTTAAATAAAACTATGGTTGGATTATTGGGTTACACCGTTTCGGGTCTTCCTCACTTTGGGAGTCTGTGAAATGTGAAAGGAAGCAGGATGGTTGACTAGGTATTAATGATTGGAGCCACATTGATGTAAAGTCTGATCGTACTTATATAGATAAATTACTTGTGTTCTTAAATTTCTCTTTGGTTCATTTTGTTTCTTTAGTGCTTTTGTACATATTTTTCTTTTTCATGGTTTTCATTGCATGCATTCATTCCTAGCCTTTAGGATCTTTCTGTTCCTTTTTGCTCTATGTTTCTTTTTGCCCTCTAGAAATCATCCTGTTTCATCTGATTCTTGTTCTTTCTTAAGGACAAGAAAGGTCTAAGCTTGGGGAGATTTGTTAGGTGCATTTTGTGCACCTTTTTGCACATCTTTTAGTCCCTTTTTATGCATCTATTTAGCATAATTGTTCTTCAATTGTCTTTCATTTCATCATATTCATGTTAGTCTCTAGAACAACCTTATTTGCACACTTTCATGTCTTTTTCAGGTAAACCGGAGGTTGGAACGCGCTTTGGGAAGTGCCGGGAAGCATTGGTGAGGATTTCGGGATGATTAGGTGAAGAACGGAAAAGTTGCAAAAATCAAGTTTGGATCCGGTGACAGAGGAGTACACGACCCGTGTTGGATTTAGACTGCAGAATGGGCACGGGCCGTGTTGACCAGAATGGGAGCTGTTGACTTCACTGAACACGACCCATGTCAGTTTAGCCTATTTTGACACCGGCCGTGTTGGCCTTGCTGAGCAGTTTTGAGCATCGAACTTTGGAGTTGGAATTGAGGATTGAAGACCATTTTCCATTCAACACGACCCGTTTTGATTTGCTCTATTTTGACACGGGCCGTGTTCGACCCAAAAACTGCCTTTTGGCAGTTTTTCCTATTTTTCATATCTCGGGATTTGGGCATTGGGAAACACACACATCATATCAGAGCACATTTTGTGAGGGGATTTCGAGGATTTTTGCAAGGGTTTGATCAGTAATCATTTGGAAACATTATTTCTAGTATTTGTAAGTTGTAATTGCACATTATTTCAATCTTTTAAACTTGTGATCTTGTTCTAGCCATGTTTGGCTAGAACCCTAGTTTCTCCAATTTCATGTTTTGACTTCTTGGTAGTGACTTCAATCATATGACCTGATGTTTGTTCTTAATTTCTATCTAGTGAATTTGATTTTGCTTTAATCGAATGTTTGATTCTAATTATGATTCTTATTGGCCATTTGAATTAGGGTTAGGTCATTCAAGTTATCTCTTTTACAAAATCCGTAATTGTTTTGTGAAATTGAACAAGTAACAAGCATTAAATTGATCTCTATTGAATGAATTTAGTGTAAATCTTATTCATACACTCTTACACTCCCGAGCTTGTGAGGAGTATTGGGTGTTGTTGGGAACATTCACATAAAGATTCATGCAATCATTTAATCTGATTCTAAGGGCTTGTTTAGATTAGGTTAGTAAGGTTAGGGTTAATCAAAGAGCTTGTTTTGGTTAATTAATGTGGTGAATGGGAAGTTTTAGAGCTTGTTAACACTTTCAAGTACCAACTTAGATAGAATTGAGTAAGTATCTAATCATCTTTGAATCACATTGCTAAGTTGTCAAACATTGAGTTGGAGTCCTTACAATTTCTGAATTTAATTCACTTATTTAGTCGATTACTTGTGTATTTAATTATTTGTTCTAATCATTGCATTCAAAACCCCCCTCTTTACTGTTGGTGACCTAAGTACCTTGCGCAAAGGGGTATAGACTGATTGTCACGTGTCTCTGTGGATCGACCCTACTTGCCTTGTACTACCTTTTAGTGCAATATAGTAGTGTTCTTTTGGAGTATATCGTACCCCTTTATTTGTTGGGTTTGACACGCCTAACAATCACCTCCGTGCCCTGAGCCAATAGATATTCCCTTTCCTCTTGACTGAGGAATAGAATCTTGAAAAGAAAGTAACTTGGCTAGCATGACAGATGCAACATCGTGCTTTGGAGGTGGAGGGGCAGAAGAGCTTCCCGAGGCAAACATTTCGTCATTAGCAAAAAAATCGAAGCCTTGGTCAAGAATTGGGCTCTGATCGTCTTGATCAACTTGGGCTGGTTCAACGATTGGGCTTTGATCATCTTGATGAACCTGGGCTAGTTCAACAATTGGGCTTTGATCATCTTGAATAACCTGGGTTGGTTCAGTAACAAGCACTCCCGTACTTGGATCTCTACGTCTCTACTTTCTTGGCATCAGGGAGGCATTTGAATTGTCTTTATCACTCCCAGATGGAGACTCGGTTGTAACAGGAATTGCTTGGGGAGGCTTCCTTTCAGTTGACTGTAATTGTTCAATAAGGGCTTCCATCTGTTCGGGCGTTGGATCGTTTGATTGTTTGAAAATGTTTATCTCTTTCTCTATCTCAGATGGAGAAAACACAGCCCCATTGACCGGCTCCTTCGATGGTACAAACATACGAAAATCCACACTATCATCATCATCATAATCATCATCGTCATCATCATCATTAACATTATCATCATCATCAGAAACGTCAAATGAAAACTGAGATTTGACCTTTATGGTGCCACATGTTCATCTGCCACCATAGCAATTGGAGTACTAGCAACTCTGATACCAATTGTAAAACCGAATCTTGAATGTATCAATCGATTTCACTAGAGTTGGTGCAGAATCCCAATCTAGTGAATAGCAAGAACACGTAATATGGAGTAAAAACACAATGTTTAATCTTCAATGCACACTATTATTGATTAATATTCGGGTACATAAGATTCACAATTACACTCTTGGTTCTCTCTGTCTCTCTAGAACACGATATGTGCTTCTTGGAATGATCAACTGACTCTCTTACTAACATGGCTCATATAACACTATATATACCTAGACCTATTACAAAGGCCAAGCCCAATACCCAAAACCGAAATCACTTAAGCCCACCGAAATCACATGGTGATTTCGGTCCAAACACATCCGAGATCATGGAGATTTTGGTCCTAAATCGAAAACCATAAAAGCCTAGAAAAGTAAAGTATAAACCACAAATTTATGTCCTAACAATATCCCCCTTGGTTTATAGCTTTCTTTTCTTTTCAAACTTCCTTGATCTTGACTTTCAGCTCTTTCCTAGATCTCTTCACGACTTGACTACAAGATGTACATATGGATCTTCTACATGAATAACTCCATATTTAGTAGTTAGACTTCTTTTGAAATTTGACTTTGAACGCAAATTGGGTATAGTGGCTTCTTGTATAGGTTCTTGAAAATCAGCACTTTCAGCTTTGAGAAACTTCAGAGATAATTACAGAGAAACCGATCACTTCAGCAAGTTCACAAATAGCAGCAAATTGATTGAGGAGGCTTCAATGCAATTCGTCACATAACTTCAGATACATCTTCACCTTGCTTCTGGGGTTGAAAGATTGTGTGTTGAAAAATAATCACCACTTCTTGTTCCTTCAAATGAGTGTTCTTTGTCGATCACAGATGCGTCTTGAAAGTAACCATGACTAAAAAATTCTCGTGGATCACAGAGTCATAAAGACCATTCTCACCATAGTTGTTCAAGGACCCATACGTGGCTCAGATGGAGACTACTCGTAGTATCTATGTGAACACGGAGGACCGCACTACGATTTGTTGTGTATCGGAGAACTACTCGTGACTATTTTGATGTTATCCCCTGCATATCCTCGATCAAAGATCTCAATACAGTTTTTCAAGTTCAAAAGTTAACTTGGCCCTTGGCGAGACGTTCAACGATAATCGTGCCTTGCGAGGTGCATCACCCTAGTGCCAATAACCGTTAATTCCTTACCTGCGGGGAATGTATCCGAGAATACATTTGAGTCTCCGCAGTTTTGCATGACAATGAGAATGTCAAGACCCTGGGCGGGATGTTCAACGATACTTATTTCCCGGTTGGACGAATCGCCCTGGTGCCAAGACAACTCTTAGGTAAAGAAAACTGACAAGACCAATTTGACAATCTGTACAGTTTCAGACTTCCAATTCCTTAAATACGACAGTTCTTAGAAAGATACTGCTTAACTGACAGTTTTACAGTTGCAAGCCTTCAATTCCTTGTGAAAGTAGTGTGAAGTGTAATAACTGTTAATTCCTTTCCAAATTTCTTGTCCTTGCTCAGAAAATCCCGATACAATCTTCTTGAGTCTCTTCTTCTGATACAGTCTCCTTGAGTCTCTTCTTCTTTAAAATTTGCGTTTTAAGACAAATGAAATTTTGAGATAAAAATAAAAATAAAAATAAACTTAGCACAAAATAAAACAACTAAGAATAAAATTAAAATTAAAATACGCTCAAAAACAATATTTTTGGATTTTTTATTTTTATGAAAAAAAAAACATAAATAAACATATTTTTTTTTGTTTTTTTGTTTTTTTGTTTTTTTGTATTTTTGATTTTATGATTTTTTGTTTTGTTTTTTAATTGTCCCCCCTAAATTTGTGCATAGAGGAAAATATATGAAAAAGTTTAACAAAAACGAAGAATAAAAATAAAATGTACAAAATAGAAACTTTTGGGATCAAAAGTTGTCAAACAATTTAATATTGTTTATCAGCACACACCTGCATGAATAGCTCTGGTCAATCACCAATATTGTGGTCCACTTAAACACATAGGATATTTGCAAGTTAGACATTTAATAAGTGACAAGACATTGCAATTAAATTCCTAAATGGACCATTTTGCTGACGAGGACCAAGGATATTGTTGTCCACTTAAATTCAATAGCGAGATCTACAGTCAGCCTTTAGCCATGAACCAATTCAATTTTAAGCGCACTAGAACCTGCTCCCCACTTCACTAGCAATCAAGGAATTCCAAAGAGCTCTTTACTTTAGGTGAGTGTTCAATTATTTAAGAGAGAAGATAGATATAGAGATGCATACATTGTAGCCCAGGTCTGATCTCTTCCAATCACGCAGAGGGACAACATATGACTAACATAGATAGAGGGATAGAGAGATAGAAAGATGAATATGCTGTGTCCCAGGTCGGATCTCTTCCAATCATGCAAAGGGGACAACATATGACTGACATAGAGGATTAGAAAGAAAAACAATTTCACATAGACCTATTTTATCAGAACCCCCCAGTCACCCTATCAGCACCAGAATTAAGGACATAAGTCCGTACGTCGAAGAAATGTTGAGCTACAGTTCTAGATTATAAGTAGCTTTAATGTATCTCACATGCTCCCTTGTTTATCTCACTGCTCAATCTATCCAAGCGCCGTATGGTCAGTCCAAATGTAACTATCTAAGTCCAGATGAGTTAACACTATCAAGTCCTTTCATTGTCAATAGTGTCTAGTCCCTTTATTTTGAATCCTTCGTGCCTACCAACACATTGAACACAGGGTCCAAACAATTCAGCTTCAGTGCATTACACGTATTTCAGATTGCCTTTTAACACTAAACTTCATATCACTTCCCAAGAACACTTACGAAAGAAGACATATTTTTGGAATTTTTTATTTTATAATTTTTTTAATTTTTGATTTCTCCCCCTTGATTTGTGCATAGGGAAGAAAGGAAATAAAATAAATGCGCAAATTTAAACAAACAAAATAAATAAAAAATTAGTTTTTAAAACAAATCATTTTATGAAAACTCAGGAGTATCGAGAAAATTCAAACCGTAATTCAGCAATTGAAGTTGCATCCAGGTGACCCGAGAACAACACGCAGACACAACAACATATTCAAAATTCATCACGCCGTTAAATACGATCCCCATTTAAGTGATATTTTCTTCATCCCTTCCCGCAAAGGACACATGCTCTCCAATAAGATTCTGAATCGATCAGTTGAGAGATGTCTCTTGTCATGTGCCTGGAACAGCCACTATCAACATACCGAAGTCTGATGAAATTCCTCCATAGATGCTCCGACACAGAGTGCATAATTAGTTGGTTTTGGGAACCCAGCCCATTTTAAAACTAGGTTTACCATTACCATCTACGCATCATACTCTTTCCCATGCCATATCATGTTTATCAGATTAGGAACATAAAGAAGTTACAGGACTTTTAGACGATTTTAGAATGTGACCTTTGGGAACCCATTGGTAATTTGGTTTGTGTACTTTCTGGTTGGACCGAATAGGACCTTTTTCACTTGCCTTTGGGTTGGGACTGCCTTTCGATTTGGGCTTGTGTTGTGAGTGTAAGCTAGAGGACGACCCTTGAGATGAATTCGACCTTACCGATTTCGGTTTGGTCGAACCATCTCTCGAATTAGGCTTCATGTCCGACATGACCTTCTTGTCCTTGGGAATCTGATTCTTAGCCCTTTTAGCATACCAATCACCATTGTGTAAATGTGACCTCGAAGGATTTCTTTTGGAAGATCTCCTCCTTGGCACGTTTTGCCAACCTTGTTCATAGTAGGGAACATATGAACGATGTGGGCAATTTCTAGCAATATGACCGGGAGTCCCACAGTTAAAACAAGTCTGTCTTTTCAAATAAATAAGATTGTGACTTGGTCCTTGTCCAAATGAAGTTTGTTTCAAGGACCTCCCACAAGAACAAGCACATGCACATTTATTAGACTGTTTCACAACTTTATGAGGCTTAAGATTGTTAGCAGCGCTATCACGTGTTTTTGAAGCATTTTCAGTAGAACTAGAATTAATTTTGTTCTGCTCAATCCCATCTTGCACTGTTACTTTCTCTACACATTAAACAGAAGCATTAGTTTCATTTACCTCATCAGAAGTTTTTGAATCATTTTCAGCAAAAGTACAATTATTTTTGTTCTGCTCATGCCCATCTTGCATTGTGACCTTATCTGCACATGAGGTAAAAAAAATTAGTATCGTTCACACTATAATTATTTACTAACTCAACTATAGTAGGTTTTCCATACTGTAGATGTGCTTCCTTTGCCATTTCTTCCTCAGTCAGGCAAGTAAAGGTGTAGTTATCATTGAATGGAGGAGGAACAAACTATCATACCCTAGACCTACATTCTTTTTGTCTTTCCATCTAAGTTGCTTTTCAATCATTATTTCAACTTTATTACTTGACACATCAAATTTTTTAAAATTAAAATCTGCATTTTCAAATCTAGTTTTCAATGTGTCAAGCTCGGCAGTTAGACTGGCAATCTTTTCTTGAGCATAATCATAGTGTTCACATTTAGTGTTGTATTCTTCCTTAATACTTTTTAGATCTTTGGTTTGGGCTTCTAACTTTTCTTTTAAGGATTTTTGGGCCTTTCTGAGAGTATATCCTTCATATTTAAGATCCTCAATTTCCCTAATTAATAACTCATTATGCTCACGGTATTTATTTATTTTATCTTCACAAGACTGAGAGCATGGGGTTTCACTTACCTTCTTCGTAATGTTGTAGGAACTCATTATTTACCAACGAAAGGAATCTGATTGTGTAAATAGATTTTGACCGAAAACCAAGAAAATAAATGCCCTTTGACTGAAGAACTTGAAAAACAACTCTATGTCTGAAAAGAAACCTGACCGAGAACCTTAACTGAAATCTTCAATAACCGAGAAGTTGGACCGCAAATGTGAAGCCAAAATTATGACCGAAAATGTTTACCGAAGACCGAGAAGCGAAGTTGATCGAAGCAAGATCACAAAGTCACTGCCGAGAACTCTGAGGGTTTTGACCGAGATCTTCGAGGTTAAGTTGAGTCCTCACCGAAGTCGAGTCCGAGAAGCTGCCCTAACCGAGAACTCCGATGGTTTTTTGTTAACTCTTAACCCTAACCGAGAACTGAAGTTCTGCCACCGAGAACTCTTCACCCTAACCAAGAACTGAAGGTCTTCTGACCGAGAACTCTTAACCCTAACTGAGAACTGTAGGTCTGCCGCTGAGAACTCTTAAATTCTGACCGGGAACTCTTAGATTTTGACCAAAAACCTCCTAAAATATGCCAAAAACATGAAATTTGCAATCTATCACAACCAATCTCGATCAAAAACTCTAAAATAGTGAAGAACACGAAGAACAATGGAAATAATTACGTCAAAAAGAACTCAAAAACACCAAGAAACGGTTGATATTTGGTTAATTTGATTGATACAAATCCAATCTCTGATACCAATTGTAAGTCCCAAAATACTTAGCTTATCAAGATATCAATCAGACTCTCTAATGAATGTGGAATATAAATCAGATAGTGATTCAAGAACACACAAATAATACTTAATGCACACAGTTATATTAGATCAAATCGTTTGGTACATCAAGGAAACTCCTAACAGCCGAATATCATAATGAATGACCAACCAGAACATGTAAACGGCTGAAAGATATATATATATATATATATATATATATATATATACACCAAGTACAAAGCCTTATCACGGCCCAAGCCCATCTGACCGAAATCACCATAGTGATTTCGGTCCCCGAAACTGAAAAAACTATAAGCCTATAATCTAAAGCCTAAATATACTAATAAATTATAAGCCCAACATAAACCACAAAAATATGACCCAACAGATCTATGTGCCCGACCCGGGTGATCGGTCAGGTCCTGAATGTAAAGTCACTTAATGCTTTGTTGCATCATTAGCTGTAGTGACAATTGGTGCCCCGTTGTCTTGGTTGTTTGTTGAGAGTTGAGGCTACTGGGAGCTGAACAGCACGGCTGGTGAGAGCTGATTAGTGAGACTGCCTGGAGCTAGTCGACATGATTGTTGGGAGTCGGGCTGCACGGATGCTGAGATGGGTAGTATGACTTCCTAGAGCTAGTCAACACGACTGTTGTGACTAGTCACAAATGAAAGTTGTCTCTAGAAACACCATTTGAGGAAAATTGTGCATGCTCCGACAAGGGGGATGAGATCTGCAACCAGCACCGGGTAACAGGTTATATTTCTATGCCCATTGGGGGAAACTTTGAGCGATTGGTCAGCAGTGCACAATCCGCCGGTGCCCTGAAAATTCTTTACAAATCAAGCTTCGCTCCGCGAGCTTGCTATCGGCACGTTCTAAGTGTCGTGGCTCTAGAGCGGTTATCTGAAAAGATAATGCATTTAGATTTTAGCTAGCATGTTTTCTTGAAACCATAAACTGATTAAGATCACGATCGCTTTAAAGCGTTTCATGGAGCAGTAGCAGCGGTAGAGTACTGCTCTTCTCCCCCCTCATTTTTTCGAAAAAATCAGGTGATTCTGGACCGTAACGCTTATTCTGAAAGCATATTTTCTTTAGCGGAGCTAGCGGTATTCGAGTGCCAAGTGGCTGACTCTTCACTTGTAATATGGGAATTTTTGTTGTTGAGCTAACCCATTAAAAATGTGATTTAATGGGATCCCATAAAGTTGTTGGAGTCCAAAAATTGTTGGGCTCAAAAAAGAATTGTTCAGCCCAGTTGGAGGAGCCCAAGGTAAAATATAATGAGCCTAAAATGAGTTGTTGGGTCCCATTTAAAATACTTGGCCGAATTCTTTTGTTGGAAATGTTAGGTGTACCGGACCCTAATGCTTATTCTAAAAGCATATTTTGTTGAGCGGAGCTTGCGGCACGCGAACATAAATGACTGATTTTATTTTGTAAAATTAGTCTATTTTATTTGTTGGGATGACCCAATAAAATAGGTAACTTAGGAGGAGCCCATTTTGATAATTATTCTCTCAATTTAAGTTGATGAACTAGCCCAATAAAATGGTAAAGCTAGTTTGAGAGGAGCCCAAGCTGAAAAGTTAGCAACCCATTTAGAGAATTGCAGCCGTTTTAAGATGGATTAAGCCCGATTCTCTTTTCTTTTGGTTGTGGACTGATCTGATTGCTAGGGAATAATGTGGCCCACTTCTGTTTTCATTCGTTTTGGATGAAGAGTCTTGCAGTCGTTCTTCACGCATTGTTTCAAGAAGGTTCCATAGGAGGTGATCCGACGACTGTAGGTGGTTGTCGACGTCAAATTTGTTGTTAGCGAGGGACGCCGAATAGTGTAGGTGAATCCTCATTGGATTCGTCGAACATGAGGTGTATCGGAGCTGTGGTGCTAGTTTGTTGAGTCGTTGCTGGAAAGGTCGCGCTTCGTCCGAGGTGGCGGTCGACTAACTGATATCGACCGGAGATGTTGTTGATCGTGACGGCTGGTGATGACTCCGACGAGTTGAAACGGGATGCAAAAACTTGTGCTTTCTGAGAAAGGAGATGGGTTGGTTGACTTCCCAATGGAGAGTTGACTAAGTGGGACCTATTTCATGTAGTTGTGAAGTTACTCCTCTTTTTTTTTTTTTTACTTTTTTCTTTTATGTCAGTTGAGAACAAACACAGCTACACAAACTTTTTCTTGTATTTTTTATGTACAAATTGTACAAGTCCCACGTGGATGGACATCCAATAGGATTGTATCATCGCATGAATTATGTAGTTACACCATCGCCTGAACTCGTAATTCAACACTTACAGGTTATGAGCCTGCCGGTCTCTCCACTTGACTTGTTTAGATTAGTCAGTGGTCGCCATCTATACTGTAGTAGATGACTGCATTGCAACATCATAGGTTAGGGTTATGACATCTCCTAATCATCTCTCATCTCGCATCACCTATCTAAAATCACCTATTTTCATCACCAATCTATGATCTCCTATTTGTAATTATCTATCTCTCCTCACCTTTCTTTCATCACCTATCTCTCATCGCCCATCACTCCCTAATTTATATTTATAAGTGAAAATACTTGTATGATTAAACCATTATCATCTCATATTATTTTATCTAACATATAACATCTTCGGTACAAATAATAAGCATATAAAGCATGTAATTATCTAGATACTTAATATTTATGTGTAAGATGAAAGTAACTATGCACTCACTTGACTTAGGTGGGTGAGTGGTGATCTGGGCAGAGTTTCGCCTAACACCTAAGATATTCCCTTGACGTGACCGAAGTATGATTAATACATAGTTTTAGTCTAACGATCTTGGTGACTAATAATAGTATATATCCTCAGTTATCCTAATTTCTACATCAAGATCTCTCAAGTAAGGATCAGTCAGGCAGGACAATTGGGAGGCATGATCGTTTCGGCATATAGCTTTTCTGAAATCCAACAACCAAGCCAACATGACCATTCTAGACACCTCTCTCGTAAGTAGATCAATCAGTATAACGACTTGGAATTACTAATAAATCTTATTTATAGGTTCATAATAACGACTTATGACTATAAATATAAGTTACACTAAAAGAAATAGAGTGTAGCTTAACTTACAAAGATTTTAGCAAAAACCAAAAAAACGCACGGACAAAATATTGACCTGAATACTCCTTCTTTTCGGGCTCCTAGGGCTCTAGAGTCTCTACTAAACTATTCTAGAAGTTGGGAAGAAAACCTAACTTGAAAGCTAGATGTATTAGAGAGAGTTTTGGTATGAATTGTGAGGAAATAAAGAAGAGTTCTGATGATATTTATAGGTTGTAGTGTGTGCGTGATGGGCACCATAGTGTGCACGACGAGCATCTGTGCATTGTTGGCTCCGTCAGTTTCTACCATGTGTCGCACCCGTATTCGCCCACATCACTTCCTTCTAGAATCCGCCATGTGTCCAATTCTTGTGGTGCCACGTTTCACGTCCGTATCATGCCACATCATCGCGTCTCTTGGAGGAAAGGAAGGGACGACTTGCCATGTGGAACACTCTGGTGCTGCCACATCATCAGCGCGCTAGGCACTTTGTGTGCCCGGTTTTCCAGATTTTTAAAATGGCGTAACTTCTTCATAAAAGCTTCGTTTTCGACATTCTTTATATCCCCAGAAAGCTCTCGATGAGATCTAAAACTTTCCTTTCGATCTCAATAGCTAAATCTCGTTCTAACTAAAATTCATATTTAAGACCGGTTTAGACTGTTAAAGTCTATGCGAAATTCGTATGTCCTTCATACAAACTCCGTTCTTGACTATCTTTATATCGACGAACTTCTATCAATGAGATTTTCAACTCTCACTTAGATCGTTTTGGCTAACAATCAACCAATCTAAAACTCCATTTCAGTGCACACACTATTGGGCTGAATTTTAGAAAAATCATAACTTCTTCTAATGAAGTCATATTGAGACGCTCTTTACGTGCATAAATTCGCTTTTCCGAATACTACGACTTCCGTTTAGATCGCTTAGGGTAATAAGTAATCTATCTCCGATTCACTATTTACGAAATAATGTTTGAACGCAAAACTTCAGAAGGTCGTAACTTCTTCACTCCTAGTCAGATTTGGGAATTCTTTATATTTACGAAATCCTCATCAAATATACTATAACTTGGTTAAGATTATTTATCGTAAATAATCCCTCCTTAAAACTCATTATTTTGGTTTATAATAACTTATTTGTCTAGCCCGAATTTGCGGGTGTTACTATTATCTCCCCTTTAGGATGATTACTTCCAAGAATCATCAACAAAACATGGATTGTATATTGACTATGCACGTTAACTTTCCATCTTGGATAATAATCATGACTCCTATGTCCTTCTATTGCAAGACTCTTATCTCTAAGAGTCAAATGCCTACTCCATAATGTACCTTCCCTCGTGTTCTAATATGGTACTACCACATCTTTGTAGATAGCATTCCTAGCTACTGGATACTTAGTCTTAATGACGATCGTGATTTGCCTATCGATCATATCGATCCTTTACTGCTTCAAGCTTTGACTAGAATCAGAATGTAATGCCCCGTTCCTAGTACATATTTAATTTATTAAAGTATTCATTTTGTAAGAGCTATTCGACGAGTTGGTAGCCCTAACTCGTCGAGTAGATGCCAGCTTGGTTGTAGGGTTTAAACGGTCTACTCGACGAGTCGAAGCCTGAACTCGACGAGTAGGTCCATCAGGAGGAAACCCTAATCTTTAGGTTTACACTCTATTTAAACATCATATATGGCCTCCACCCCAGCCTCTATCACCTCCAAACCCTAATCTCGAAACCCTAATCCACGTTGAGTGATTTTGAGCTAGTTCTTGCCATTTTGAGTGTTATTGTGCCTTTTGAAGCTTCTGGAAGAAGAAGAAGATAGAAGGCTCAAAGGGGAAGAAGTAGATCCAGGAGCTACACTCCATTTACTGCATTTTCTGGTAATCAAGTCCCTAACTTGATCCTTCTTCTCTTTGATCTATTTGTTTACATGTTATGAAGGAATTGGTTCAAGAACCTTAGCCCTTGGGATTGGGACGTCCCAAGTGATGTACATATCATATCTACGGTCTAGGAAGGGTTCCATGGCATAAAGGTGCAAACTTTATGACCATGGAGATCCCATGCAAGCTTATATGCAAGAACATGGCCTTTTTAGCCCTAAAAGACAATGCATGGGAGGAAAGCTCGGGACTTTACGTGTCCCACAGATGATAAGAGCCTAGATTTAGTGTATTGTGCTTTGGTTTATGGTATTATGTCTTGTGGACCAAGTTTTATGTCTTAAAGAAGTTAGGGTTTGGGTTAAACCCATTAGGAAGGACTAAGGACGGGTAAAGTTGGAAACTTTACCCTTAAGAGTGCATTTCCAGTATGTAGATGAAGTTTGGAACATAGATCTGAATGGTAGGAGCTTAATCCATTGAGTTGGCTCAATCATACAGGGAAATCGCCGAGTCCAAGGAAGGACTCGACGAGTTAAAGCGGGTTGTCCCGATTATTATGACAGCAAGAACTCGACGAGTCTGTTAAGGGACTCGACGAGTTGACTCAGTTGACCACAAGTTTAAGCATTTAGGGACTCGTAGAGTTGGGAGATAACTCGACGAGTTGGGTTGACTGGGAGTTGACCTTGACTTTGACTTTGACTTTGACCAGGGGTAAAGTGGTCATTTTACCCTAAGAGAGGATTAGCAGATTCTGATTAAGTGTTATTATGGAATTGATAGCCGGAGAGTCACCAGAACAGCAGACAGGGATTTCCTCACTCGAGTTTTTAGCAGTCAGTCTTGCGAGGTGAGATTTCTTCAGTAGGAACGGGTCTACGGCACCAAGGCCAGCCCGTATACGTGATATGTTAGTAGCTGAGTGTGGGCGGGGCCCGAATCTCGTAGCAGCCTAGAGTGGGCGGGGCCCGATTCTCATAGTATTATTTGAGTATATATATGTGATTGTTTGGTAGATATACTTGTTGTCTGTGTGATACTTGTATGGATGTTAGTAGCGGAGTGTTGGCGGGGCCCGAATCTCCTAGACAACAGAGTGTGGGTGGGGCCCGAATCTCCTTGAAAGCGGAGTATGGGCGGGGCACGAATCTCCTAGACAGCAGAGTGTGGGTAGGGCCCGAATCTCCTAGAAAGTTGAGTGTGGGCGGGGCCCGAATCTCCTAGACAGTGGAGTGTGGGCGGGGCCCGAATCTCCATGAGAGTGGGCGGGGCCCGTATCTCCTAGTTGCATGATATTTTTATGGTATGTGGTAGTTTGGGGGAAACTCACTAAGCTTCGTGCTTACAGCTTTCAGTTTTGGTTTCAGGAACTTCCACTAGCAAGGGGAAGGGCTCGGGATGATCGCATTGCACACACCACAGCTTCAGCCTGGGATATTTAGATTATGATATTTTCATATGATTTTGATACAGTATTTTGACACGATGCTTTGAGATACATGATTTTGGTTTTCTTTATGATGATGGATAAAAAGAAATTTTTGGCCTATATTTTTGGGATGTTTCAAGTTGGTATCAGAGCCTTGGTTTGAGGGATTCAGGCACGCTCTCGGGTGTGTCTGAACTCAAACTAAGGAATTGGTATGAAAATTTTCAAAAGAAAATCATTTTTATAAAAAGAACTGTGAGAAAAAGAAAAGAATTTTTGAAAAGAGAAAAGAACTTTGAAAAGATAAAAGGGTGTGGTGCATGCAATCAGCCGAGCTCAAGTAAGTACTCCCAAATTACCCATACAAGTTTATGTTATGTTATGATTATCAGCTTTATCAGAACGAAATGCTAGATTAGGACTAAGGATCTAGGAATGATGCCTTTTGTGCCTGTTATATGTATCTCAGCTTTATGAACTGCATGCTAGTATAGATTAGTCAAGGATAGCCTGAGAGAGATACGCTTGATTATGTTTACTCGATGCTCGAATGCTGCTTGCTTTGTGCTTTTAGGAGTCCTAGTTATCTTTTACTAACTAGTAAGTGAATATGTTACGTTACATATTGCGAGGATTAAATAATTTTAGAAGATTATGTTTATCTCTATTGCACAGCTCTTGTTTGAGTCCAACCGTTGTAGGGTAGGATCTCTCATTCGAAGAATTATCTAGTCTTAGTGATATGTAATAGTATATACGAGCTAGTTAGGGCGAGGTAGCAGGGACTTCTTATGCAGCTGATAGTGGAGAGTGGGTTGGTGGTTACCCTAGGGCAAGCCTAGGAAGAGTTCGTATAAGATCAGCAGTAGTAGTAAAAGGGACTTGGTGGAGTCGAGGCAGTTCTTTAGGAAAGTACGGATAGATGTGGAAGGTAGTATGGGCCCGTACTACTGAAAGCAGAGGATCCGTACTCGAATCAAGGAAGGCTGAGATGAATCCAGGAAACTTGTAGTATGTTAGATCCCTCGAGATATGATCAGTATACTGATGTTTGTTATGGTGTATTTTTAGTATGGTGGTTCTACGCACTAGGCCAGTAGGCACTTCAGGCAGTGGTGAGGGATCAGGCTCGGGCTCTGGAGCAGGGCAGTTGGATGAGCAGAAGATTGGAGTTTATTTCGTCTGAGATTACACACAGCATTCTAGAGGGACTCCTGTGATCTTTAGATCGGTCAAGGAGGGTATTTTAGAGCTTCTGGATGAGAAGCTCAGTGCTTTCCGCACTGAGATAGCGGCCATGATGGGGTCGCGCACACTTACCTTCCAGGAGTTCAGAGCATGTGGAGCTCCCGACTATCATGGGGCTCGGGACCCCATTGCTAGCAGCGGGTGGTTGGCTGATGTCGCCAACGCGTTCCGCACCAGCAGATGTCCCGAAGGGGACAAGGTTAGGCTTGCGTCCTGTCTTCTGAAGGACAGGGCACGTGACTGGTGGGAGGAGGTTGGGAGAGCTATTGGTGATGATACAGTGTTGGATGGGATGAACTGGGGTGATTTCATGACCAGGTTCAGGGCCGAGTTCGCACCTGTTATTAAGGTGCATCAGATTGCTAGAGAGTTCCAGGATCTCCGACAGACGACTGAGATGGTGGCGGAGATTACCGTCAAGTTAAGGGAGAGGGCCCTTCTCATTCCGCAGTACGTGGCGGACGAGGAGATGAAAAAGGCCCGATACCATGAGATGCTGAGGAATGATATCATGCAGTTTGTGAGCCGATCCAGCTGCAAGACGCTGGAGGATATGATAGATAGGGCTCGTGAGAGGGAGATTGATTTGGAGATGGAGAGGAAGAGGAAACCAGAGGCTGTCTCTGGCACGGAGGGCTCGGGCAAAAATCCCAAGGTAGATTCCCGAGGGAAGGGCCAGCAGGGCCGAGGCCGCTGTGGCAAGTGCAGCAGGGGGCATGAGGGGTCGTGTAGGGCAGGTAGTTCGGGCTGCTTCAAGTACGGCCAAACTAGACATGTCATCAGGGATTGTACTGCTACTACCACCACCACTACAACATCTGATCTGATTTGCTTTCATTGCAATCAGAGGGGACACAAGAAGTCCCAATGTCCGAGTCTAGCATCAGCAGGACAGGTGGTGGCACCCACTCCTACCACTTTGAGGATTATAGACGGCCGTCAGGGCCGGGCAGAGGCGCCAACGGCGAACAGAAGAGCCTTCCAGTTGACAGCAGAGGACGCATGTGCAGCCCCTGATGTGGTTACAGGATCGTTCTTAGTGAACGACATATCAGCTATGGTATTGTTTGATTCGGGGGCTGCCCAATCTTTTGTGTCGCTCGCACTTAGCAAGCTATTTAGTAGAGCTCCGGGGGAGCTGGATTGCCCACTTGATGTAGAGATAGCCGATGATAGGACCGTCAGGGTTGCGAGGGTTCATAGAGGATGTACGCTACAATTATTCGATCAGCAGTTTTAGTGGATCTGGTTCCTATTCCCCTGCGTGGGAATAAGGTTATAGTGGGTATGGATTGGTTGAGCTCCAATGGGGCAGTGATTGACTGCGAGCAGCAGCTAGTGAGGGTTCGTACTCCTAGTAGGGGAGAGCTAGTGATTCAGGGCGAGAGGCCACAACGCGGACCGATTTTATGTTCAGCGGCGACAGCGAGGTGCCACCTTCAGCAGCTTTGCACAGAATACGTCGTCTATGTCATGGATACCCGGGATAAGGGTAAGGCGACAGTTGATGATATACCCGTAGTGCGAGAGTACCCGGACCTATTCTCAGAGGATTTACCTGGGGTACCTCCGGAGAGACAGGTTGAGTTTAGGATTGACCAGGTCCCTGGTGCGGCTCCGATAGCCAAGGCACCATATCGGTTGGCTCCTCCCGAGATGCAGGAGTTGTCTAAGCAGATGCAAGAGCTGCTAGACAAGGGTTTCATCAGGCCGAGCAGTTCACCATGGGGAGCCCCGATCCTGTTTGTGAAGAAGAAGGACGGGTTACATCGTATGTACATAGACTACCGGGAGCTGAACAAGGTAACAGTGAAGAACCGTTACCCACCTCCGTGGATAGATGATTTGTTTGACCAGCTTCATGGAGCATCTTGGTTCTCCAAGATTGATCTACAGTCAGGATATCACCAGATGCGAGTCAGGGATGATGATGTGCAGAAGACAACTTTTAGGACTCGCTATGGTCATTATGAGGTTGTAGTGATGCCGTTTGGGCTCACCAATGCTCCACACGTTCATGGACCTCATGAACCGCGTGTGCAGACCGATGTTAGATCAGTCTGTAATACTTTTCATTGATGACATCTTGGTTTTCTCCAAGACTCAGGAGCAACATGAGGAGCACCGAGGGAGGTGCTGGAGACACTGAGGAGGGAGAGACTTTTTGCGACGTTCTCCAAGTGTGACTTCTGGTTGCGCGAGATGCAGTTCCTTGGGCATCTTGTCAACCAGAAGGGTATTTTGGTCGATCCGGCCAAGATAGAAGCCGTGATGCAGTGGGAGATTCGGAGTTTCCTGGGTCTAGCAGGGTATTACAGGAGATTTATTCAGGACTTCTCCAAGATTACAGTTCAGTTAACCCGACTGACCAAGAAGTCAGTAGTTTTTCGCTCGGGACCTGAGCAACAGACAGCCTTTGAGACGCTCAGGTAACGATTGTGCGAGGCGTCGATTCTCACTCTGCCAGAGGGTGTAGATGACTTCATAGTTTACTGTGATGCTTCGATCACATGCATGGGAGCAGTATTGATGCAACGGGGTCATGTGATAGCTTATGCCTCGAGACAGCTGAAGCCTCATGAGGCTAACTATCTGACACACGATTTAGAGTTCGGGGATGTGGTGTTCGCCCTCAAGATTTGGCGGAATTACCTCTATGGGGTCCGATGTACCATTTACACGGATC
This sequence comes from Lactuca virosa, assembly GCF_052849685.1. Taxonomy (NCBI): domain Eukaryota; kingdom Viridiplantae; phylum Streptophyta; class Magnoliopsida; order Asterales; family Asteraceae; genus Lactuca; species Lactuca virosa. The sequence continues at coordinate 51,534,750 of NC_136432.1, forward strand.
ACAAGAGCTTGAGATGCCTCATGGATCAGCCGAATATGAACATGAGGCAGCGTCGGTGATTAGATATGATTAAGGATTACGATTGTGAGATTCTTTACCACCCGGGCAAGGCCAATGTAGTGGCCGACGCCCTGAGCCGCGAGGTGGTAGCGGCCCCGAATCTAAGACATCTGTCTGAGGATGACAGTGATTACTCCACTATTGGATCAGATTAGAGAGGCATGGGTTGAGGGCCTGAAGGAGAAGCGTCACAAGTGCGAGAGGATTGTGGAACGGGTGGCCTCGTTTGATTATGACAGCCGAGGGTTGTTGACCCTGCATGGGAGGGTCTGGGTTCCATACTGGGGCGGAGTACAGCAGGTTCTGATGGATGAGGCCCATAAGTCGAGGTTCTCCATCCATGTCGGGGCAACGAAGATGTACAGAGATCTTCGACCCGATTACTGGTGGCCCTGCATGAATCGAGATGTAGCTTGGTACGTAGAGAGATGCCTGACTTGCAGGAAGGTCAAGGCAGAGCACCAGAGACCTCACGGCAAGATGCAGCCGTTAGACATCCCCGTGTGGAAGTGGGAGGACATTACTATGGATTTCATCATTAAGCTTCCTAGGACCACACGTGGGGTTGATGTGATTTGGGTCATCGTGGATCGGTTGACCAAGAGCGCCCACTTCATACCGATCCAGGAGAGCATCTCGGCCGAAAAGTTAGTCGAGATTTATGTTCGCGAGGTAGTGGCATGTCATGGAGTGCCTGTCTCGGTGGTGTCAGACCGAGATGTCCGTTTTACTTCCAGATTTTGGAAGCGGTTTCATGACGAGATGGGTACTCGTCTCCACTTCCGCACCGCTTTCCACCCCTAAACGGACGGACAGAGCGAGAGGACGATTCAGATTCTCGAGGACACGCTTCGTGCATGTGTTTTGGATTTCGGTGACAGTTGGGATACGTATCTTCCGTTAGTGGAATTTTCGTATAACAACAGTTACCATGCCAGTATAGACCGGCCTCCCTTCGAGATGCTCTACGGGAGGAAGTGTAGGACCCCAATCTATTGGGGTGAGGTCGGTTAGAGGGACATGGGGAGTACGGAGGTAGTACTCAAGACCACCGAGTGGATCCAACAGGTTCGGAGCAGGCTCCAGACCGCTCAGAGTCGGCAGAAGAGTTACGCCGACAAGCGGCGTTCAGACTTGGAGTTTAGGGAGGGCGACATGGTTCTCCTGAAGGTGTCACCCTGGAAAGGTGTCATACAATTCCAGAAGTGGGGCAAGCTAGGCACCAGGTATATCGGCCCCTTCCGAGTCATAGCCCGGGGGGGCAAGGTAGCATACACACTGGATCTTCCCGCCGAGCTCAGCCAGATCCACAGCACTTTCCATGTTTCCCAGCTACATAATTGCTTGGTGGATGATTTAGCAGTGGTACCCCTTGAGGATATTCAGGTTGATGACAACCTGAACTACATTGAGATACCAGTAGCGATTCTAGATCGCAAGACGAAGGAGCTAAGGAACAAGAGGGTTGAGTTAGTGAAGGTGCAGTGGCAGCACCGTAAGGGTTTAGAGTGGACATGAGAGCCCGAGGAGGAGAATTGTAACGCCCCATTCCTGGTACGCATTTAATCTATTAAAGTATTCATTTTGTAAGAGCTACTCGACGAGTTGGTAGCCCTAACTCGTCGAGTAGATGCCAGCTTGGTCGCGGGGTTTAAATGGTTTACTCGACGAGTCGAAGCCTGGACTCGACGAGTAGGTCCATCAGGAGAAACCCTAATCTTTAGGATTTGCACCCTATTTAAACATCATATCTGGCCTCCACCCCAGCCTCTATCACCTCCAAACCCTAATCTCGAAACCCTAATCCACCTTGAGTGATTTTAAGCTAGTTCTTGCCATTTTGAGTGTTATTGTGCCTTTTGAAGCTTGTGGAAGAAGAAGAAGAAGATAGAAGGCTCAAAGGGTAAGAAGTAGATCCAGGAGCTACACTTAATTTACTGCATTTTATGGTAATCAAGTCCCTAACTTGATCCTTCTTCTCTTAGATCTATTTGTTTATATTTTATGAAGGAATTGGTTCAAGAACCTTAGCCCTTGGGATTGGGACGTCCCAAGTGATGTACATCTCAGATCTGGGGTCTAGGAAGGGTTCCATGGCATAAAGGTGTAAACTTTATGACCATGGAGACCCTATGCAAGCTTATATGCAAGAACATGGCCTTTTTAGCCCTAAAAGACCATGCATGGGAGGAAAGATCGGGACTTTACGTGTCCCACAGATGATAAGAGCCTAGATCTGGTATATTGTGCTTTGGTTTATGGTATTATGGCTTGTGGACCAATTTTTATGTCTTAAAGAAGTTAGGGTTTGGGTTAAACCCATTAGGAAGGACTTAGGATGGGTAAAGTTGGAAACTTTACCCTTAAGAGTGCATTTCCAGTATGTAGATGAAGTTTGGAACATAGATCTGAATGGTAGGAGCATAATCCATTGAGATGGCTCAATCAGACAAGGAACTCGCCGAGTCCAGGGAAGGACTCGACGAGTTGAAGCGGGTTGTCCCGATTATTATGACAGCAAGAACTCGACGAGTCTGTTAAGGGACTCGACGAGTTGACTCAGTTGACCACGAGTTTAAGCATTCAGGGACTCGCCGAGTTTGGAGATAACTAGACGAGTTGGGTTGACTGGGAGTTGATGTTGACTTTGACTTTGACTTTAACCAGGGGTAAAATGGTCATTTTACCCTAAGAGAGGATTAGTAGATTCTGATTAAGTGTTATTATGGAATTGATACCCGGAGAGTCGCCGGAGCAGCAGAAAGGGATTTCCTCACTCGAGTTTTCAGCAGTCAGTCTTGCGAGTTGAGTTTCCTTCAGTAGGAACGGGTCTACGACACCAAGGCCGTCCCGTATACGTGATATGTTAGTAGGTGAGTGTGGGCGGCGCCCGAATCTCGTAGCAGCCTAGAGTGGGCGGGGCCCGATTCTCATAGTATTATTTGAGTATAGATATGTGATTGTTTGGTAGATATACTTGTTGTCTGTGTGATACTTGTATGCATATTAGTAGCGGAGTGTGGGCGGGGCCCGAATCTCCTAGAGAATGGAGTGTGGGCGGGGCCCGAATCTCCTAGACAACGGAGTGTGGGTGGGGCCCGAATCTCCTAGACAGTGGAGTGTGGGCAGGGCCCGAATCTCCTAGACAACGGAGTGTGGGCGGGGCCCGAATCTCCATGAGAGTGGGTGGGGCCCGTATCTCCTAGTTGCATGATATTTGTATGGTATGTGGTAGTTTGGGGAAACTCACTAAGCTTCGTGCTTACAGTTTTCAGTTTTGGTTTCAGGTACTTCCACTAGTGAGGGGAAGGGCTCGGGACGATCACATGGCACACACCACAGCTTCAACCTGGGATGTATAGACTCTGATATTTTCATATGATTTTGATACAGTATTTTGACACGATGATTTGAGATACACGATTATGGATTTCTTTATGATGATGGATGGCGTATGGTTTTATTATAAATGATTTTAAAAAGAAATTTTTGGCCTATATTTTTGGGATGGTTCATAGACACTATGTCGAAAATACCTCATAGATTAGTCGAACTTTATTTGATATGACCACTGGGGTCGGAACATAAATCCTTGCCGAAACAAAGGTAATGATGGAAATGAACAAAAGAAATTCAACTACAAGTGCCTTTGTAACCTTGTGACTCATCCTGATCCACGTGCGAGTCATGTGCTTCCGGTAGTATAAGCCTCTACTATCTTTCACACATACTCATACCCGTCCCAAGTATTGTCTCGTAGTCCCCAAGTCACCATACAAGAAGATCAGACATCGACTTAACACAATGTGTCACATAACATAGTTAAGGATTTTTTTAGTAACGATTACAAGATTTTATTTATGCCTATTACATCACCTAATACTATTTATCATCTTCTTCATATCCCATACTTGAATAAGCCGCTATTTATTCCCGACCTATTACTGGATCATCAAGGATCATATGATATGCCCTTGCCTTCGGCTTTGGTGACCCATTCTGCCTTGCTGCTTCATTCTTCTTTGGACAATTCTTTGAAATATGCCTACCATATCCATATTCGTAACACTTCCTGTTATCGAATGTACAATCTATGGAATAGTGACCCATCCTTCCACACTTATAGCAGGTTACCCCTCCCCCTTCACATCTTCCTACGTGCTTCTTCTTGAATCTTTCGCACCATTTGGCTTCGTTGTTACCCCCTGAATTCTTGTCGTTCGGGTTATACTTTGTGAATCTCCCCTTCTTATCGGGTTTTGAAGATCCCTCAAGCTTTCTTTTCTCTCCCTTCTCAGCTTTCTCCAGACTCTTCACCTTTATCTAGATTTCTACATTCCTAGATGCCCAGATGGTTGCTTTCAAAGTAGTTACTAGTTTTACCATTGGACCAAAATCCGCAGTTAATCAATTAGAAAACATATTCACCTAGGAAAGCTCGGTAGGTACCAGGCAAGAAACTAGCTTCATAATCTCGGTGAAGGCTGCAACATACTCGTTGACACTCATCTTTCCTTTTTTTAGGTTCTGGAATTCATTGTTGATCTCCAGAAGACCATGTTCATAGCAATATTGCTTCCTCATCTCCTTAAGGAAGTTCTCCCAAGACATCTTCCTTGCTTCTCCCCTTGGCATGGAATCAGCCAAAAAATTTCACCAACTCAGTACTCTAGAATTTAGTTGTCCGATTGCAAAAACAATCTTCTGCCTCTCGCTGCCGTCACAGCTCTCAAATACTATCTCTATCTCGGAGATCCAGTCCATTACTTTTACTGGTGTTGGGCTTCCAAAAAGACTTCGTGGCTTGGAGGCCTTTAAGTTATTGTACATGTATCCTTTCCTGACAACTCCTTCATCTAGGTGGTTCATCCTGACAGTCACACCCCCGGACGGCAGAGGAAACGTCGGGAGGTGCGAATGCGGGGAAATTGGAACGAGGCATACAGATATATATTGAACATAACACAAAAGTATATCACAAATATTTTCTTTATTTATTATAAATTATTTGGGTTTACATATTTTCAAACTCAAGCACACAACCTAAACATTTATGAAAATGATAAACAGACGTAACTAAACTCCAAAAAGCTTCCTTGAAAATCTCCTCCACCTCGGCACGACTATCCTCCATATTCATCTCCCTGAGAATTCATGTATTTTGAAAACATTAACATAATGTTAGTGAGTGCACAAGTTTTTATAGATTTTGCCTTTAATTTAGTTTTATTAGTTTAAGAGTCCTTTTTCTTTTAGAAAACCCTTTCCTAAAGTATTTTATCAACCCTAACTTACTATCTTTTTAGGATATCTAACGATCCAATATTATTATATTTTTAGGATATTTTATTAATCCTAATTAACTATATTTGTAGGATATCTAACAACCCTAATGTATTTTATCTACCACTCTAAGGCGTCCCCAATGGTAGTCGGATCTCTAAGGTTTTTGTAATGTATTACCATGAGCCTCTATAAATCGACGTTGTTTAACTAAAAATTTGCCCCACCACGACGCTTCATCGGACGTCGAATAGTGAATAATAAGAAAGTTATCATGTCGGGATTGTAGCTAGCAATTGTAGGTGGGGTTGTAAATCCCCGTATAGATCTATACATATCTTTCTAGCTCTCGCAAGATTAACGATTATAGGTACCGGAGAAGCCGAATTTAGTTAAGGCATTTGGATGAATATTAACAGTTCACTAACGCATTAACCTTAGGTATTTATCTTTTATCTTTTATCTTTATTTTTTCTATAAATATCACAATATAAATCTTTTACCTTATATTTGATAATTATAACCTTTTGATCTCATAATTATATATATATATATATATATATATATATATATATATATATATATATATATATATATATATATATATATATATATTATCATACAAATATACCCTAATTATGGTTATTTGAAAATAGGATATTTGGGCAGAGTAACGATTAGGTACATTTCATATCTATATACTTGACCAACATAACTTCTAGGTACTTTGTTATCCTAGGGATTTGGTCATTATAACATGTAGGTATTATCTCTTTCGAGACTATGGGGCATCATATGTAACACCCAGTTCCAGGTATGCATTTAATTTGAGTCAACATCGTATTTTACCCTTGGACTCGACGAGTTGGAGGCCCAACTCGTCGAGTAGGATCGAATCCGGGTCGGGAATTAAGTGACCTACTCGACGAGTCGGAAGACCGACTCGGCGAGTAGGAGTTGTCAGATGGAAACCCTAATTTTAAGTGTTTGTCCCCCTATTTAAAGAAACATATCATCCTTGTGGCCTCCCTTATCACCCCTTAACATCCAGAAAACCCTAACTCACTACCTTGAGCATTGTGAGTGTTTGAATACCATTTTTGAGTAATCTAGTGTGATTTGAAGCTTGTGTGAAGAAGAGGAAGAAGGAGGACTTCAAGAGAATATTGTAGATCCAAGAACAACATCAGTTTCTCTTCACTTTCTGGTAATCAAGCTTCATACTTGACTTATAGTTTCATAGATCTTCTTATTGTCACTTTTATGGAGTTTTGGGTCCAAGAAGCTTGATCCTTGAGACTTGGACGTCCCAAGTCGATTTACCCTCAGATCTGGAACCTTGGAGGGTCCTTATGGCATAAAGGTGCCATCTTTATGGCCATGAGAATCCCATGTATGAAATAAACCCCATTTTTGGTCTTTTGAGCATAAAAGTCCCATGCATGAACGTAAAGATCAGGACTTTACGTGTCATACCGATATTAGGAGTCTAGATCTACCTTCTGGATGAGTTTTGCACATCAGAAATCGAGTTATAGACTTGGACATGCATAGACTCGACGAGTCGTTCTTGGGACTCGGCGAGCCGTGGGTTGATTCCGAAAACTGTTATGATTCAGGAGAAACCCAATTGAGTTTAGAAGGGATTTAGATGAGTCCAGGGAAGGGACTCAACAAAACGGACATAGCCATGGATCTGGAAACCATGGGACTCGGCGAGTGCAGGAACGTACTCGGCGAGTCCAAGGCCATCTCCCAACTCATGAAGACGGACTCGACGAGTTGTTCATACAACTCGGCGAGTTACAGACTAGACACGTTCTTATGATGAAGATAAGCTCGCCGAGTTCAGGAGGAACTCGGTGTGACATCCCCTAATTTCTCGGCCAGAAAAGACCGATTTATTTTATGCTTTTTAAAACAAATCAGAGTAATCCTTTTAAAAGATGTTGCGGAATTTGTTCCCAAAACAAAACATGATAAAAATTTATCAAAACCTTTCTTTAAGAAATATATATTTTCATTTCATATCAAAACCTCAGGATGTCATGTTCCGATACAGATCAAAAGCATAAACAAGACATTATAAGCCTTACAACAGTTATTTACAACTACTGGGCTATAATCCAAAAATCACTCATCATCATCATCCGACTATGCTCAGGGTCCACTACCTGTAATATAAAAAGCTGAGTGGGTCAGGCTTGGAAGCCTGGTGAGCATATAGGGTTTTCAACCCACAATAAATGAATTTATTATGCTTAAACATCAACAATCAACCAAATTAACCCAACCCCATTATCTTATTTATTTCTTAAGGATTTACCCTAAGATTCAACTATCACTCATTCCTAAGGATTCATCCTAAGGAATAGGCACGAAGTCACATCGTCGCCAGGGTTTATACAACAGGCACTAAGTCCATAGCTGCCAGGGTTTATACAACATCTGCTAAGTCCATAGCTCTTATTTATCGACAATATTATTCACGGGAATCCCCCCCTGCAATACATGTCAATGGGTTTTTAGAGTACAGCTGATGAACATATAGTTCACACACTTACAGGGTGCGAGCCTGGTAGTGTTCCACAGATCATCTAGAATAGTCCATGGTTGTCATTCATACTCTGCTGAATGACGGGGGCCAACGTTTGGGTAAGTGATTCTCTCATAACTCACCACTCACCCTCAACTCATGATCTATATCACTGATCATCTCATTTATCCAACTCATCTTTCATCACACACCCACTATTTCATCTACCCATGTTTTACCCAATATTTTTGTAGATAAAAATACATATAAAGTTTAAATTATTTAAAAACCTGTATAAATCATTCTTTCAACATCCATCTCAAATAAACAAACAATATATATTCTCACAGCACGTATTTTATATAAAATACTTCATATATATGTGTAAGGTGAAATTAACTACACACTCACTTGATTTAATGATAATCGGGCAGCACTTCGTTTCCTAAAACGATTGTTTCTAATAAAACCGGGAGTTTTATTGAGAAACCGGGCTTTGCGAGGGTCGGGCTTTGAAACCGAAAAGATAAATTTCTCGGGCTTCTCGGGCACTTCGGGACGTGTTTCGGGTGCTATAATTGATACCGGGGCTTCGGGGGAAGTTGGAATGAAAGAAATATTGAAAGAGGGGTTAAAAGTGGCAATTTTTCAAAGTATCACCGGGGGGTCTTGGACCCTCCTATTTATAGGGGAGAGGCTTCTGATCGGACGGCTGAGAGGAGTCCACGCGGCAGCAGATGCGAAGAGAAGGCAGGTGCCTCCCACGTGCGAGGGGTGAGCTGTTAGCCTCTGATTGGACCGAGGTCTAGGTCCGAGGGGTGAGTCAGCAGCGAAGGCACGAAGCAGCAGGAGGCGAAGGCACGTGGCGTCTGCGGAGCGAAGCAGCTGGCTCGGATGCGAGAGTCATCGCGACACGCGTCGGATGCGAGGGCTCGCCACCAAGGCACACACGTCAGATTCTTATTGGACCACTTCGGATGGCTCTCCGGTTCGGACACGCTTCTGATGACACAGCGATTTCGGACACGTGGCACGCATGCAGCGAAGGTGACGTGGGCGAAGTATGATTATGCGAATTTTCTCGATTTTTGTGCAAAAACTTCTAAAATCCATAACTTTCGCATACGGGCTCCGTTTTTGACGTTCTTTATATGCACGCGTAGGTAAAATTACGCTCTACAACTTTTGTTTAGACTTTGTTGGTTAATTTTCACTTTAATTTTTATATTATTATTTTTAACAGACCGGGACACGAAATCCGTTAAAAAATCATAACTTCTTCATCCGACGTCCGTTTTCGTATGTCTTTTTACCGTTGTGCTACTATTTACGAGACCTTCGATTCTCATTTAGGTTGTGTCGGCTAAAAATCACTTGATCTAAAAGTCAAGTTTTTAGCTGTCTACTGCTAAGCTGAAACTTAGAAAAATCATAACTTCCTCATACGAAGTCAGATTTGGGCGTTCTTTTTATACATACTCTTGGTTTAACGAACACTGCGACTTTCATTTAGATCACTAAGGCTAAAAAGTAGTTTATCAAAAATTCACTTTTTACGTCATTCGGCACCGTGCCGGTTTTTTCGCGAAACTTCGACAGGTCATAACTTCTTCGTTATAACTCGGATTTCGGTATCCTTTATATATCCGTAATCCTTGTTTTAATAAATATCGGCTTTATATAATATTTATTTTCGACACTCATTTTTATTCTTAAATAATTAAATCCTAGTAATTTAGTATAAAACACATAATTCACATAATATTCACATAATTCCTTTTCATTTCTTCCAAAATGAGTTACAAGGGTTAACCTAGACTATTATGTCAATATTAATGCCTAATCTAGAAACACGGGCGTTACACTCGGCGAGTCAGATGAAGATTGTCCTGATGTTATGCTTGAAGGAGAACTCGTCGAGTTCTTGCTAAACTCGACGAGTGGAGACGGGCTGGGATAGATGAAAGGATTAGGACTCAACGAGTTGGCGTGCCAACTCGGCGAGTCCGGTCAACTGGAAAGTTGACTTTGACCAGGATGTGGACTTTAGCCAGGGGTAAAATGGTCATTTTACCCTAAGGATAGTTATCAGTTTCTGACTTAGTGTCATTGTGGAAATTATAGTCGGAGAGTCGCCGGAGCAGCGGTCAGATATTTTCCGCTCAGTGTTTCAGCAGCCAGTTACGCGAGGTGAGTTTCTTCCTTTAGGAACGGGTCTACGGCCACAATGCCGACCCGTTTAGATATTAGTAGTTCCGGACTTCGGTCCGATGTTGGGGTTAGCCCGATGCAGTTTATATGTTTCCGGACTTTGGTCCGATGTCGGGGTGGTCCCGAGAAGTAGTATGTATGCTTGATGTCTTTGTGATTCATGCATGTTTATGTTATGTGCTTTGTGTTTCGGACTTCGGTCTGATGTCGGGCAAGCCCGATGCAGTAGTTATATGTTTATGTTACATGTTTATGTATATGTTATGTTCAGCTATTCCGGACTTCGGTCCGATGCAGTGGGCAAGGCCCAAGTTATTCCGGACTTCGGTCCGATGTAGTGGGCGGGGCCCAAGTTATTCCGGAATTCGGTCTGATGTCGGGCGGGGCCCGATGCAGTGGGCGGGGCCCAAATTATGTCGGACTTCGGTCTGATACCGGGCGGGGCCCGATGCAGTGGGCAAGGCCCAGTATGTGTTTTATGTGTTATTGTATGGTATGTGGTAGTTTGGGGGGGGGGAGGGGGAACTCACTAAGCTTCGTGCTTACAGTTTTAGTTTTGGTTTCAGGTACTTCAGCTAGCAAGGGAAAGGGCTCGGGATGATAGCATGGCACACACCACAATTTTCTTATCATGAGAGTTTTACTCTGATATTTTGTTATGAGATTTTATATGGAACAGTTTTTATGACATGTTATGATACATGACTCACAATTTTATTTAAGATCTTGGATGGTTTATGATTTTATTAATGATTGAAAAACGAAATTTTTATATCCGTAATTTTAGGATGTTTCAAGTTGGTATCAGAGCCTTGGTTTGAGGGATTCGGGCACACTTTCGGGTGTGTCTGAAATCAAACTAAGGAAGTGGTATGAAATTTTCAAAAGAAAATCATTTTTTCAAAAGGATTTTGAAAATAGAAAAGAACTTTGAAAAGAGAAAGGGTGTGGTGCATGCAATCAACCGAGCTCAAGTAAGTACTCCCAAATTACCCATACAAGTTTATGCTATGTTATGATTATCAGCTTTATTAGAACAACATGCTAGATTAGGACTAAGGATCTAGGAAGGATGCCTTATGTGCCTGTTATATGTGTTCAGCTTTATGAGAACTGCATGCTAGTACAGATTAGTCAGTATGATAGCCATAGTAGTAGATGCTTGATTATGTGTACTCAATTCTCGAATGCTGCTTGCTTTGTGCTTTTAGGAGTCTTAGTTATCTTTCACTAAGTAGTAAACGAATATGGTACATTGCATATTGCAAGGACTAAATAATTTCAGAAGGTTAAGTCTAGCTCTATTTCGCAGCTCTTGTCTACGTCCAACCGTTGTAGAGTAGGATCTCTCATTCGAAGAATTATCTAGTCTGAGTCATATGTAATAGTATTCGCGAGCTAGGTAGTGAAAGAAAACACGGACTTCTTATGCAGCTGATGGCAGAGAGTGGGTTGGTGATTACCCTAGGACAAGCCTAGGAAGAGTTTAGCATGAGATCAGCAGTAGTAGTAGTAGTAGAAGGGACTTGGTGGAGTCGAGGCAGTTCTTAAGGAAAGTACGGATAGATGTGGAAGGTAGTATGGGCCCGTACTATTGAAAGGAGAGGATCCGTACTCGAATCAAGGAAGGCTGAGACAAGACCAGGGAACTTGTAGTGTATGTGATCCCTCCAGTTATATTAGTATGCTGATGTCTGTTATGTTATGTTTCAGAATGGTGGTTTGCGCCCTAGACCAGCAGTGGGTAGCTCAGGTGCAGGAGAGGGATCGGGCTCAGGCTCTGGAGTCGAGCAGTTAGATGAGCAGACCAGGGAGTTCATCTCCTCGGAGGTCACACACATCATACTAGACCAGACTCCTCTGATCTTTGGATCGGTCAAGGAGGGTATCTTAGAGCTTCTGGATGAGAAGCTGAGCGCGTTCCGTATTGAGATAGCGGCCATGATGGGATCGCGCACATTGGCTTTCAGGGAGTTCAGAGCTTGTGGAGCTCCCGACTATCATGGGGCTCGGGACCCCATTGCGAGTACCAGATGGTTGGCAGATGTCGCCAACGCGTTCCATACCAGCAGATGTCCCGAGGGGGACAAGGTCAGATTAGCATCTTGTCTTCTAAAGAACAGGGCATGTGATTGGTGGGAGGAGGTCGGGAGAGCCATTGGAGATGATGCAGTGTTGGATGCGATGACCTGGGGTGATTTCACGACCAGGTTCAGGGCCGAGATTACACCTGTTATTGAGGTGCATCAGCTTGCTAGAGAGTTTCAGGACCTCCAGCAGATGACAGAGACTGTGGCAGAGATTACCGCCAAGTTCAGGGAGAGGCTTCTTCTTGTTCCGCAGTATGTGGCGGACGAGGAGATGAAAAAGGCCCGATATCATGAGATGTTGTGGAGTGATATCCGTCAGTTTGTGAGTCGCTCCACCTATAGGACGCTGGAGGATATGATTGCGAGGGCTCGTGAGAGGGAGATTGATCTTGAGATGGAGAGAAAAAGGAAGCCAGAAGCGGCGACTGGCGCAGTGGGTTCGGACAAATAGCCCAAGGTGTCTGATCACAGGTCTAGGGGACAGCAGAGCCACAGTCGTTGTGGCAAGTGTGGCAGGTTGCACGATGGGGTGTGCAAGGCGGGGAGTTCTGGTTGCTTCAAGTGCGGCCGGACGGGACACATGAGCAAGGATTGTACAGCTACCACCACTACCACCACCACAGCAACTGATCTGATTTGCTTCCATTGCAATCAGAGGGGACACAAGAAGTTCCAGTGCCCGAGTCTTGCATCAGCAGGAAAGGTGGTGGCACCCGCTCCTGCTACTATGAGGATTACAGACGGCCGTCTGGGTCGGGCCGAGGCGCCAGTGGCGAAGAGCAGAGTCTTCCAGTTGACAGCGGAGGAGGCACGAGTGACTCCAGATGTGGTTACCGGTATGTATCTTCTCCATCTCCTTATTACCATTTATGTGATTATTACTTATGTTATGTATGTGTTTATAGGGTCGTTCCTAGTGAACGACATTTCAGTTGTGGTACTTTTTGAGTCGGGAGCTACTCGATCGTTTGTATCGCTTGCACTTAGCAAGCGATTTAGCAGAGTTCCGGGGGAGCTGGATTGTCCACTTGACGTGGAAATAGAAGACGACAGGACCGTCAGGGTCGCGAGAGTTCATAGAGGATGTACACTGCGGTTATTTGATGAGCAGTTCCCAGTAGATTTGGTTCCTATTCTCCTGCGAGGGAACATGGTTATAGTGGGTATGGATTGGTTGAGTTCCAATGGAGCAGTGATTGATTGTGAGATACAGTTGGTGAGAGTTCGCACTCCTAGTGGGGGAGAGTTAGTGATTCAGGGCGAGAGGCCACAGCGCGGACCAATTCTTTGTTCAGCAGCGAGAGCGAGGCGCTACTTCCAGCAGGGTTGCGCGGGGTACGTCGCCTATGTTATGGATACCCAGGATAAGGGAAAGGCGACGGTTGATGATGTACCGGTGGTACGAGAGTACCCGGATGTATTCCTGGAGGACTTGCCTGGGATACCTCCTAAGAGACAGGTTGAGTTTCGGATTGACCTGGTTCCTAGTGCGGCTCCGATAGCCAAGGCACCGTATCGGTTGGCTCCTCCCGAGATGCAGGAGTTGTTTACGTAGCTACATGAGCTGCTAGACAAGGGCTTTATCAGACCAAGCAGTTCACCATGGGGAGCCCCGATCCTGTTTGTGAAGAAGGACGGGTCGCACCGTATGTGCATTGATTACCGGGAGCTGAATAAGGTAACGGTGAAGAACTATTACCCACTCCCGAGGATAGATGATTTGTTCGACCAGCTTCAGGGAGTATCTTGGTTTTCCAAGATTGATTTACGGTCCGGATATCACCAGATGCGGGTCAGAGATGATGATGTGCAGAAGACCGCTTTTAGGACCCACTATAGTCATTATGAGTTTCTGGTGATGCCGTTTGGGCTCACCAATGCTCCAGCCGCGTTTATGGATCTCATGAACCGCGTGTGCAGACCGATGCTGAATCGGTCTGTGATAGTATTCATTGATGATATCTTGATTTATTCCAAGACTGAGGAGCAGCATGAGGAACACCTGAGGGAGGTGCTTGAGACCTTGAGGAGGGAGAGACTTTTTGTAAAGTTCTCCAAGTGTGAGTTTTGGTTGCGCGAGGTGCAGTTTCTGGGGCACCTTGTCAACCAGAGGGGTATATTAGTTGATCCGGCCAAGATAGAGGCCGTGATGCAGTGGGAGGTCCCGAGGTCTCCATCCGAGATTTGGAGCTTCCTGGGTTTGGCAGGGTACTATAGGAGATTCATCTAGGATTTATCCAAGATAGCAGTTCCGCTGACCCGACTGACCAAGAAGTCGGTGGTGTTTCGTTGGGGTCTTGAGTAGCAGACAGCCTTTGAGACGCTCAGGCAGCGACTGTGCGAGGCGCCGATTCTTACCCTACCAGAGGGAGTAGATGACTTTGTAGTCTATTGTGACGCTTCGATCACAGGTATGGGAGCAGTGTTGATGCAGCGGGGACATGTGATAGCTTATGCCTCGAGACAGTTGAAGCCTCACGAGGCTAACTACCCGACGCATGATTTGGAGCTGGGGGCTGTAGTGTTCACCCTCAAGATTTGGTGGCATTACCTTTATGGGGTCCGGTGTACTATCTACACGTACCACAAGAGCTTGAGGTACCTCATGGATCAGCCGAATCTGAACATGAGGCAGCGTCGGTGGTTAGACGTGGTAAAGGATTACGACTGTGAGATCCTTTATCACCCGAGCAAGGACAACGTAATGGCTGACGCCCTGAGCCGCATGGCGGTGGTGACTCCGATCTGAGATATCTGTCTGAGGATGACAGTGATCATTCCACTGTTGGAGCAGATCAGGGAGGTGCAGGTTGAGGGCCTGAAGGAGGCGCGCCAGAAGTGCGAGAGGATAGTGGGCCGAGTAGCTTCGTTTGATTACGATAGTTGAGGATTATTGACCCTGCATGGGAGGGTCTGGGTACCGTACTGGGGTGGAGTACGGTAGGTGTTAATGGATGAGGCCCACAGGTCTCAGTTCTCCATCCCTCCCGGGGCAACAAAGATGTACAGAGATCTTCGACCCGATTACTAGTGGCCCTGCATGAAGCGGGACGTAGCTTGGTATGTGGAGAGATGCCTGACCTGCAGGAAGGTCAAGGCAGAGCACCAGAGGCCCCACGACAAGATGCAGCTGTTAGACATTCCTATGTGGAAATAGGAGGATATCACTATGGACTTCAGTACGAAGCTTCCCAGGACCGCACGTGGGGTGGATTCGATATGGGTTATCGTGGATCGGTTGACCAAGAGCGCCCATTTTATACCGATCCAGGAGAGCATCTCGGCCGAGAAGTTGGCCGAGATTTATGTGCGAGAGGTAGTGGCACGTCATGGAGTGCCTGTATCAGTGGTGTCAGACCGAGATGTCCGGTTTACTTCCAGATTTTGGAAGCGGTTTCATGACGAGATGGGTACTCGTCCCCATTTCAGAACCGCTTTCCACCCTCAGACGGACGGACAGAGCGAGAGAACTATTCAGACTCTCGAGGACATACTTTGGGCGTGTGTCTTAGATTTCGGTGGCAGTTGGGATACGTATCTTCCGTTAGCGGAGTTTTCGTATAGCAACAGCTACCACTCCAGTATAGACCGATCTCCCTTCGAGATGCTCTACGGGAGGAAGTGTAGGACCTCAATCTGTTGGGGTGAGGTCAGTCAGCGAGTCATGGGGAGTACAGAGGTGGTACTTAAGACTACGGAGCAGATTCAGCAAGTCCAGAGCAAGCTCCAGACTGATCAAAGCCGGCAGAAGAGTTACGCCGACAAGCGGCGTTCAGACTTGGAGTTTCAGGTGGGCGATATGGTCCTCCTGAAAGTGTTACCCTGGAAGGGTGTTATCAGATTTCGGAAGCGGGGCAAGCTGGGCCCCAGGTTCATTGGTCCGTTTAGGGTTTTGGCCCGGGTGGGTCAGGTTGCTTATCGGCTAGATCTTCCAGCAGAGCTCAGCCAGATCCACAGCACATTCCATGTTTCTCAGTTACGGAAGAGCTTAGTGGATGAGTCAGCAGTGGTACCCCTTGAGGACATTCAGGTTGACGATAGCCTGAACTATATCGAGAGACCAGTGGCGGTTTTGGATCGCAAGACGAAGGAGTTGAGGAACAAAAGGGTAGAGTTAGTTAAGGTGCAGTGGCAGCACCGCAAGGGCTCGGAGTGGACGTGGGAGCCCGAGGAGGAGATGAGAGAGCACTACCCAGAGTTGTTTTCAGAGACAGTAGACTTCGAGGACGAAGTCTAAGACAAGTAGGGGAGAATTGTAACACCCAGTTCCAGGTATGAATTTAATTTGAGTCAACATCATATTTTACCCTTGGACTCGACGAGTTGGAGGCCCAACTCATCGAGTAGGATCGAATCCGGGTCGGAAATTAAGTGACCTACTCGACGAGTCGGAAGACCGACTCGGCGAGTAGGAGTTGTCAGATGGAAACCCTAATTTTAAGGGGTTGTCCCCCTATTTAAAGAAACATATCATCCTAGTGGCCTCCCTTATCACCCCTTAACATCCAGAAAACCCTAACTCGCCACCTTGAGCATTTTGAGTGTTTGAATGCCATTTTTTAGTAATCTAGTGTGATTTGAAGCTTCTGTGAAGAAGAGGAAGAAGGAGGACTTCAAGAGAAGATTGTAGATCTAAGAACAACATCAGTTTCTCTTCACTTTCTGGTAATCAAGCTTCATACTTGACTTATAGTTTCATAGATCTTCTTATTGTCACTTTTATGGAGTTTTGGGTCCAAGAAACTTGATCCTTGAGACTTGGACGTCCCAAGTTGATTTACCCTCAGATCTGGAACCTTGGAGGGTCCTTATGGCATAAAGGTGCCATCTTTATGGCCATGAGAACCCCGTGTATGAACTAAACCCCATTTTTGGTCTTTTGAGCATAAAAGTCCCATGCATGAACATAAAGATCAGGACTTTACGTGTCATACCGATCTTAGGAGTCTAGATCTACCTTCTGGATGAGTTTTGCACATCAGAAATCGAGTTATAGACTTGGACATGCATAGACTCGACGAGTCGTTCTTGGGAGTCGGCGAGCCGTGGGTTGATTCCCAAAACTGTTATGATTCAGGACAAAACCAGTTGAGTTTAGAAGGGATTTAGATGAGTCCAGGGAAGGGACTCAATAAAATGGACATAGCCATGGATCTGGAAACCATGGGACTCTGCGAGTGCAGGAACGTACTCGGCGAGTGCAGGAACGTACTCGGCGAGTCCAAGGCCATCTCCCAACTCATGAAGACGGACTCGACGAGTTGTTCATACAACTCAGCAAGTCACAGACTAGACACGTTCTTATGATGAAGATAAACTCATCGAGTTCAGGAGGAACTCGGCGAGTCAGATGAAGATTGTCTCAATGTTATGATTGAAGGAGAACTCGTCGAGTTCTTGCTAAACTCGACGAGTGGAGACGGGCTGGGGATAGATGAAAGGATTGGGACTCGGCGAGTTGGCGGGCCAACTCGGGGAGTCCGGTCAACTGGAAAGTTGACTTTAACCATGATGTGGACTTTAGCCAGGGGTAAAATGGTCATCTTACCCTAAGGATAGTTATCAGTTTCTGACTAAGTGTCATTGTGGATACTATAGCCGGGGAGTCGCCGGAGCAGCAGTCGGATATTTTCCGCTCAGTGTTTCAGCAGCCAGTTACGCGAGGTGAGTTTCCTCCTTTAGGAACGGGTCTACGACCACAATGTCGGCCCGTTTAGATATTAGTAGTTCCAGACTTCGGTCCGATGTTGGGGTTAGCCCGATGCAGTTTATATGTTTCCGGACTTCGGTCCGATGCCGGGGTGGTCCCAAGAAGTAGTATGTATGCCTGATGTCTTTGTGATTCATGCATGGTTATGTTATGTGCTTTGTGTTCTGGACTTCGGTCTAATATCGGGCAAGCCCGATGCAGTAGTTATATGTTTATGTATATGTTATGTTCAGTTATTCCGGACTTCGGTCTGATGCAGTGGGCAAGGCCCAAGTTATGCCGGACTTCGGTCCGATGCAGTGGGCAAGGCCCAAGTTATGCCGGACTTCGGTCCGATGCAGTGGGCGGGGTGCAAGTTATTCCGGACTTCGGTCTGATACCGGGCAGGGCCCGATGCAGTGGGCAGGGCCCAAATTATGCCAGACTTCGGTCTGATGTCGGGCGGGGCCCGATGCAGTGGGCAAGGCCCAGTATGTGTTTTATATGTTATTGTATGGTATGTGGTAGTTTAGGGGAGGGGGAACTCACTAAGCTTCGTGCTTACAGTTTCAGTTTTGGTTTCAGGTACTTTAGCTAGCAAGGGAAAGGGCTTGGGATGATAGCATGGCACACACCACAGTTTTCTTAGCCTGGGAGTTTTACTCTGATATTTTGTTATGAGATTTTATATGGAACAGTTTTTATGACACGTTATGATACATGACTCACGATTTTATTTATGATCTTGGATGGTTTATGATTTTATTAATGATTGAAAAACGAAATTTTTCTATCCGTATTTCTGGGATGTTTCATCATAACTCTTAGACATAATATCACAGCTTACAACTAGGCATAGTATCTATAGCTACATTATCCTTAGACTTTAAGCTTTATAAAACGGTTTATATTTATAGAGATAAATATATTCTGATAAAACCATTTGATAAGCATGTATCCCCCCGGTAAAACATTTAAATAGTAAATAAGGGCCGTGTACTCACCTAGTCGCATGAGACGTTTGATGTAGGGTTGAATCGGGCTCGGGACTCTGGAGACCGCTCCTAAGGGCAGCTACTTCGAGAAGAGAGTGAGAGGGAGCTTGAGAGGTCTGTACAGAAATGGCCTGCCTAGCCTCTCTATTTATAGTCATGGATTTGGGGTGCGCGCGGTGCAAATATCTGCGTGCGTCGTGTGTGATCATCGTTGCTCCATCCAGAGAATGTCATGTGTCACTTCCCAAATTAGCCACATCACTCATAATCTATTCGAATTTGGTTTCAGGTGTGTGACGTGCATAGATGCGCCCCTCGCACGCATGAAAAGATTTTGTAAAAATTATAACTTCTTCATGCGAGCTCCGATCTAAGCCCTCTTTATATCTATGTGATGATCTCAATGGGTCATACAACTCTCCTTTAGGTTGTGTTAGCTAGTTTTGACTTTCATTTTTTGCCTAACGGGGGTGAAAATAAATGATTTTACAAAAATCATATCTCTCATACGGATCCTGTTTTCGGCAAACTTTGTCCTAAATTGTTTATCTTAAGGAGTACTACGAAACTCCTTTTTGCTCTTTTAGTGAAAACTCAACCAATTTGTAAGTACCGTTTTGACATAATTAATTTTAATTACGAGGTTGATTTCTATTTTTATAAAATCCAATAAATCTTTCCTTCGGATTCGGATTTTGACGAATCTTATATCCTTGAGATCACGTTAACGAGTATTTTCCAAGTATGTTAACCAGCTTAGGATATGGTACAACTTTTTGGATGCTAATTTTTGAACCTAATGGACGTTTTAACCAATAAATGTAATGGCGTATTTGATATTTATTATTTCAAATTCAAATCTTACAATACTAAGCTATTACATCTGTTTTTATTCTCTTTCCTAATGGTGATCAGTGACGGAAACATCTCGTTCCCATGTGTGCTCTAGTCAGGGGTACTTCTCCTTCGTTTAGTCCTATCGTTCCCATGTGTACTCTAGTCCTCGATTAGAGTTTTGTTTCACCTTGACAATGGGAATCCGACTTTGCTTTAGTCGTTTGACCTCTCTGTTCATTATTTCGACTGGCTCTTCAATGAAGTTCAGTTCAGGGTTAATCTGAATTTCATCAAGTGGAATGACAAGTGTATCATCAGAAATACACTTTTTTATATTAGACACATGGAATACGTCATGCACGTTATTAAGCTCTTGGGGTAACCTAAGTCGATAGGCAACTGGACCTATCCTGTCAAGGATTTCGAATGGTCCTATGTGCCTCAGATTCAGTTTACCCTGCTTTTCGATCCTTATAACTCCTTTCCAAGGAGATACCTTGAGCATCACCCTTTCTCTGACTTGGAACTCTAGGGTTTTACGCCTTACATCGGAATAACTCTTCTAACGGTCACGTGCCTATTAAACCGTAGTCGCACCTGATTTAAACAAATAAAATAATCACTGTTGGTTGCACTAAAAATATAGCACAAGGAAGCAGAGCCGAATCCTCATGGACACAACCTAACAGTCAATGTCATTTTGCATCAGGCACATTCTAGTCAAAACATAAATTATAAAAAGGAGGATTTTGATTTAAACTAAAAACTAAAAATTACAGTGAAACTAAATTAAATAAAACTCAGTAATACAAACCATTTTAGTTCTACTACGACTTTCCTAATCATGCAATCAGCTCAGATCTGGTTATTCAGAATGCGTTCTATTTAAGTTGGTACTGAGAAAAACTAATAAGCTCTAGTATAATCTCTTTTACCTAAATTAGTTAACCAAAACAAGTTTTGTGAATTAACCCTAACTTTTTACTGTTAAATTAAACAAGCTCTTAATTAAATCAGAAAAGATGCTTTATGATCTGTGTAAAATTCTCAGCAATACCCAATACTTCTCACAAGCTCGGAAGCATAAATATATGATTTTTACAGTTTATATGTAAGGGTCGAAGACCTGTTGTAATATGTCAAAGTCTTAATATTATTTTACAAGGCATTTTGTAACGAAGCTTAGATGTTTAGTCCTTGTAATTTTTTGTGTGCTTTCATGTTTCCTATAAATAGGGACATTACTTAGAGTTAGATGAGAGGCTTAGTACCAACTTGTCTATTTTCTCTCTGTAAGAATTGAAAGCATAATAGAGCTGAAACCAGATCATATTTACATCGTGTGTTCGAATTATATTTTTGTTACTCTGATTTGTTACATTCTCGATTCATCACTTCTACAATTGGTATCAGAGCAGGAATCATAATCTGCGATCTGATTTTCACTCTGATTCAAAAGGTTTTTGAATCAAATTTTTGGTTCAAAAAGTTTTTGCACCTTTTGAAGTGAAAAAGCGTTCTAGATCTTCAGTTGTGATTTGATTCTGCAACTGATTTGTTGAATCGAGTGTTTTACTTGATATCTCTGTTCAATTCAGCAATTTGCTTTCAAATAATCTTTGATTTATTAAAAATCCTCAAAAATTTTCATCCGTACATCAATGGAGAACTTCAATCTCAACTCGATGACTTCATATTCTCATCTGCTAGGATCTTCAACTAAGATTCCTATGCTCATTCCGGAATACTATGATCAGTGATCTGATCGTATGCAAGACTACTTGAATGGACTCAATGAAGAGCTTTGGTCATGCATCTCAGGGAGTGTTACTCTTCCGACAAATCTTCAACGAATTGGATCTTCATCTGGTACCACGAGTGTTGATGCTCAAACTGATCGAATGAAGAAACTTGAAAAACGATGCATAAGGGAGTTACGCGGTGCATTGCCTCCAGTTGTGTATAATTATGTCAGAAGTTGTACAACTGCAAAAGAAATCTGGAATAATCTCAAAGAAAAGTTTCAAGGTAGTGTGAAGACAAAAATCAATTCATTTAAGAACTGTTTGATTGAATTGAAGGATTTCAAGCAAAAAGATGGTGAAATGATTGAAAGTTACTATGATAGGCTGAATGAGTTGATTTACAAATGCAATCGTTATGGAATCACGAGGTCTGCTATGGAATTCAATCTCACCTTCGTTATGGGACTCCGTAAAGAATGGAGGAGTGTTAGCATGATGGTGAAAAATCAACAGAGTTTCGACACATCTTCTCTAAATGATTTGTACAATCAACTGAAATCTCATGAAAGTGAAGTAAACGAAATGGCAGAAGAGTCGAAGCTTAGTCTGGGAGGTCCATTAGCACTTGTCTCTAAAGTGTCTAAAAAGGAAGCAGTCGAAAAAGGTGAATTTGATAATGAAGAAGGGTTTATCATGAATTCAGATGATGAGGCAATAGCGTTTTACTCAAAAACAGAGTCAAAAAGTTTTTCAAGAAACCGTTTAATCCAAAGGTAAAGCAAAGTGATGGAAAAGGAAGTTTCGTGAACAAGGCTACAGGAGATGAGAAGAAGAAGAATGAGAAGAATGAAGGGAAGGTTCCTGAGGAGAAGAAAGAGAAGAAAGTGAAAGGAGATTCAGGTGTGGATTGCCATTATTGCAATGGAGAAAATCATCTAGAAAATGATTGCATGCTTCGTAAGAAGGATGAAAGAAAGAACAAAGTTAAAGATGAAGCGTATTATACTGAGAAACTAGAGGAAGTGAGAGCTAAGGCGAAAAGTTTGTCTTTGGTGGCTAGAGGTGCACATGAGGATGATGGCACTTATCAAATTTGGTCTTCAGGCTCAGATGATGAAGAAATGTGTAATCCTATGCATGGTGTCATGTATGCGAAGCTGGAGGAAGATTCGGATGAAGAGGTGACGGGCCGATGCTTTGTGTCAAAATCTGCTGACAAGTCTCCAATGACAACTAAGGTACGTAATATTCTTCAATCTTTCAATATTCCTTTGAGTGCATATGATTATGAAGTTGTTGCTTTTGATGATATTGTTGCTTATTTTGATAATTTGATTGTTTCTGCTAGCAATGAAGCTAAGAAATTAAGCAATCAATTGTTAGAGACTCAGAAGAAGTTAGATTCGAAAGTTGTCAAGATAGAATGTTTAGAATTGCAGGTTACAAACATTATGTGTGATAGAGATTCGTTGTCTAGTGATGTAAAACTATTATTAGCTCAACGAAATATATATATACTATAATTCTGCTAAACGTCTATATGGCAAATTAACTACATTTCATCATTCGTGGGAAATTAGCAAGGAACAACATAGGAAATTATTACCTTTTTTAGCATACTAGAGAGAGAGAAGGTTGATAATATTTCGTATGATTTTGAGAAAAATATTGCTGAGTTTGACAAAATTCCTGATGATAGATATGCTTATGGAATTGTCAAAATTGATGAATGTCTGGATTCGAATGAATTAGTTAACATTGTGAATGATACTTTGACTAAATCAGAACAAATCAAAATTTTGAAAAAGACTGAGAATTCAACATCTGATTCTCAATCTAATTTTGCCGATATTGAAGATAACTCTGACAATATTAGCGAAATTAGTGATATTGAGGATGTTGATTGTTCTCAGTTGTCTGTCATTAATGTTGCCTCAAAATCTAAAGGAAAAGAAAAAATTAAGGATTTGATGGTTAAGATTGACACTGACAAACCTTCAACTTCGAAAGTTAATGATCCCGATTTTGTGGATATCCGAGATAGTCAAACGGATAACAGTGATGATGAAAATGATGAAGACAATTCGCACAAAACGGTCTCATCAAACAAAGATTCGAAAGAAACTGAAATTCCACGTGTTGTTGTTGATCAAGTGTTTGGGGACACTGAAAATTTCGACATAGTTTTGTCTGAAAAAAGAGCCCATTATTTAGAAACAAATCAAGTGGTATATCCAAATTTCAAGTGTTCAGATCATGTTGTTTTTCCAAATCAAGTGTTTGTCACTACTGGAAATGTTGAAAACATTAAACCAGAATTCAACAAAATGGTCAAAGATGACAACAAGAAAATAACAGACGAAAGATTCTTTTCAAATCAAAGCACTGTCGAAAATAATCTAACAAAGAATTCGTATGTTTTTTCAAAGACAAAAACCACAACGCAAATGGGTTGAAAAATCGAAAGTTGTTAAAGAAGTTACAAAAGAGGTTGTTGTGGAAAATGAAATTGTTGTCAAATTAAATTCAAAAGAATTTAAAGAACAAATTGACAAGTTTTCAAAAGAAAATGAAATTTCATAAAGACAAGCTCGAAAGAAGATTTTTTGGCAAACCGTGGAGTCTCGAAAGAAACAAGATGGTTTGACATTGAAAACGACTGAAAACACAAAAACTAAATCTGTTGAGAACAAGTCTTCGAATTCAGCATTTTATTCAGATCAAAAGAAAAATCTCACTCGATCAAATAAAACTAAATCTGAATCTTATCCAAAAACAAATTCTTCGAAAGTTCAAACTACAAAGTTTTCCACAAAAATCAAAAATACCTCACAGAGCTTTCAAAATCAATCCCCAACACAACGATTTTCTTCTAATCAACAAACAAGGTTTTCTCAAAAACGAAAATTTCAAAATCGATTTTCTAAAAATGTAAGCGTTGGAAACAATGATGGAAGTTGATATGCCATGGCATTTCGACCTAAATCAAATGTTGATTTCGTTCCACAAAAACCGAATTTTTCAAATCCTTCAGGGAAAGAAACCTTAAAGTTTCGTACACAAAAGAGTTGTCTCGTGACAAAAACATCGATCATTGGCTTGAAGGAAAAGGACGAATGTATCAATCAAGGAACTAATCTCAACAACAAATTCAAGAAGCTTATGAGAAGTATGTGAATACTTCGTTAACTGAAAGCTCATCATCAAAAGATTCGAATGTTTCAGTAAAAACTTGGCAACCGGTTTCGAAAGAAAAGCATGTTCATACACAATCTAAAAAGACGAAGGCATGTGTCAGTGACAATCCCAAACTAAAAAAAACTTATGTTTCTGTTCCTTTACCTAGTGATGTGGACTTAATTGATAGTCTCAAAACCAAAGTTTGTGATTGGGTTAAAAGTTCTGCATTTCATTCTGTTTTCAAAGCTAATTTCCAAGGACCCAAACAGTCGTGGGTACCTAAATTCTTTCATTAATTGCAGGTTTTATGTGACGAGCAATATGATGAGAAATGGTACATTGATAGTGGTTGCTCTCGTCACATGACTGGACGAAAGGAGAATTTAAGAGATTATCGAAGTTTGGAAAATGCTGGAGTTGTGAAGTTCGGAAACAATCACAAGTGTCAGGTGAAAGGATATGGCAAAGTCATGAATGGAAAGTTCACTGTTAATTGTGTTGCTTATGTAGAAGGTCTTCACAATAACTTGATAAGTGTTTCACAACTTGTTGTGGGCACTGGCAATCAAGTGGTGTTTAACGAAGAAGGCAGCATAATTTCGAATGTTGAAACTAACGAAGTTTTGCTCAAGTCTAAACGACATGGTGACATGTTTACTCTTGATATCAAACCAATCATCGGCAAACCCTCAGTGTGCTTACTTTTGAAAGCTTCCTCTGACATAAGCTGGCCATGGCATCGACGTTTATCACATTTAAACTTTCGAAATTTGAATAAATTGGTTGTTGATGATCTTGTTCGAGGTTTACCTGTACTAAAGTTTGACAATGATACCTTATGTGCAACTTGCGAACAAGGGAACCATCATATGAAAGGACATCTAATTGTGATAGATTCGAAAATTGTGGAACCATTGGAACTTCTTCATATTGACCTTTGTGGACCATCAACTGTTGAAACTCTCAACAAGAAACAGTACATTTTGGTTATTGTTGATGATTTTTCTCGATTCACTTAGGTGTATTTTCTCAGGTTAAAATCTGAAGTCGCTCAAACAATGATTGATTTTATCAAGAAAATTGAGATGAGTTTGAAAAAGAATGTTCGAAAAATCAAAAGTGATAATGGCTCTGAGTTCAAAAACAATAGGCTGGATTCGTACTTAATCGAGAAAGGGATTTCGCATAACTTTTCGTCTCCATATACACCACAACAAAATGGTGTAGTTGAACGAAGAAATAGGTCACTTTACGAAGCATCCAGAACAATGTTAACATATGCGAATCTTCCTCAATATCTATGGGCCGAAGCGGTGTCAACAGCATGTTTTACTCAGAATCGTTCTTTTATTCATCGACGTTTTAATATCACTCCGTATGAAATTATCAATAACCGAAAACCAAATGTTAAATTATTTCATGTGTTTGGTTGTAGGTGCTTTATCATGAATCTCAAGGATAATATTTCGAAATTTCTAGCAAAGGCTGACGAAGGAATCTTTTTGGGATATTCGTACAACTCGGTGGCATACAGAGTGTTGAATAAGCGCACACGAAAAGTCGAAGAGACATTTAATCTTACTTTTGATGACTATTATGTCAAACAAGTTGAAAAACAATTCGAACAAAAGCCGATTTTTAATGAATCAACAAATGAATATGAAGTTGTGATTTCATCTGATTTTGATTATGATTTAATTTTCAGTGTTCCTGACAGGGCTGTGGATGCTGAAATTCGTGCGAATGATAATCAACAATCTGAATCTTTGAAGCATATTGATGACTCCGAACCCACTCAAACTATTGTTGATAGGAATTCAACAACGAATTATCCAGGAGTTGGCGAAAATATGCATAATAATCTAGTGGAGGGGGAGCACTTGGATTCGAATACTCTGGTTGAGGGGGAGCATTCTTTCGAGGGGGAGAATGGGAGAATCGATGAAAATGTTGAGGGGGAGCATCTTGTTGAGGGGGAGCATCAGAATGATAATCATTTTGAGGGGGAGCATGAAGAAACTGATACCATAAATCTTAATCAAAATGATGAGTTTCATGATCTAAATGATAATGTTTCTGTTGCAGGATATGAAAATGAAGAGATGTACGAAGATGCACTTTTGGAATTTGATCCGGCATATCCACCGGTAGAGAAATGGACAAGGACTCATCCGAAAGATCAAGTCATTGGGAATCCTCAAGATGGAGTGTTGACAAGAGCTCAAATTCGTGCAAAGAATGAGGTATTAAATACTCATCAAGAATTTTGCATGTTCAATGTTTTCATATCGAAAATTGAACCAACGACAGTTAAGGTTGCAATGGAACACTCAGATTGGGTTGTTGCAATGCAATCTGAACTGGCTGAATTCGAAAGAAACAAGGTTTGGAGATTAATTCCTAAACCTGAAAATGTTTCGATTGTCGGGTTAAAATGGATTTTCAAAAACAAAACCGACAAGGATGGAAATATTGTACGAAATAAAGCACGATTGGTCGTAAAAGGATATTCACAGCAAGAAGGGATCGATTATGAAGAAACCTTTTCCCCTGTCGCAAGACTTGAGGCTGTTCGAATATTTTTAGCTTATGTAGCTCACAAGGATTTCGATGTCTATCAAATGGATGTGAAATGTGCTTTTCTCAATGGTGAACTCGAAGAAACTGTTTACGTTGAACAACCTCCAGGTTTTGTAAATGAAATGCATCCTGATCATGTGTACATATTAAATAAAGCCGTATATGGGTTAAAACAAGCACCAAGAGCATGGTATGCAACTCTTACCAGTTTCTTAAAACAGTCGAAATTTAAACAAGGATCAGTTGACCCCACATTATTTCGAAAGAAAGTTGGGAATCATCTGATGCTTGTTCAAATTTATGTTGACGATATTATTTTTGGCTCTACTGACCCTGCTTTGTCTAGTGAATTCGAAAATTTGATGAAAAGCCAATTCGAAATGAGCATGATGGGTAAAATCAATAATTTTCTTGGCTTAAACATTTATCAAAGCAGAGAAGGAATTTTCATCAATCTGGAAAAATATACAAGGAATTTGCTCGAAAAATTTGGAATGACAAATAGCACGAAGTTAAGAGTACCAATGGCGGTTGGCACAAGACTATCACCTTCGTTAGAAACGCCTGCGGTTGATCTTACCTTAGACAGTAGTATGATAGGTTCATTGCTTTATCTTACTGCAAGTAGACCTGATATCATGTTTTCTGTATGTAGTTGTGCTAGGTACCAAGCAAATCCACGAGAACCACATTTAACTACTGTGAAGAATATCTTTCGTTATCTCAAGGGAACAATTTCGTTAGGATTATGGTATCCTTCGAAATCAAGATTTTGCATTCAGGAATTTTCAGATGCAGATCTAGGAGGGTGTACTTTGGATCGAAAAAGCACAAGTAGTGGTTGTCAATTTTTGGATGGAAAGTTAGTTAGTTGGCAGTCGTAGAAGCAGACGTGTGTTTTGATTTCTACTGCTGAAGCTGAATATGTTGCAATTGCTGGTCGTACATCACAAATTATTTGGATCCAGAGTCAGCTGCGAGATTATGCCATAAATATGAAAAAGATTCCATTGTACTGTGATTCACAAAGTGCTATACGCATTTGTCATAATCCAGTACAACATTCGAAAACAAAACATATTGCTCTTCGTTATCATTTTATCAATGATCATGTGGAAGATGGCAACATTGAAGTCCATTTTGTAAAAACAACTGATCAGCTTGCTGATATTTTTACAAAAGCTTTGGATGAAAAATCATTTGTTCGAATTTTGACAGGTTTGGGAATGATCGAAGCAAGTTCAGTTCCAGGAATGATTTCGAATGTATAACAAAGAAGTGTTATACAAATGTGTCGATTCAGAGGAAATAACACTTCATTCAGAGGCTGATAGTATTAACCATTCAGAGGTTACTGTTCATAGTCAACGCTTCGACAAGCTTCGAATTCGACACATTGCGCATTTTGGTTTTGGGGTAAAACTTTTCGTTACTTTGTCAAATTTTCGTCTGTTTGTCAAAGTTTCGTTAGTTTAACAAATTTTCGTTAGTTTTTCAAATATTCGTTAGATTGTCAAATTTTCGTAAGTTTACAAATTTTTGTATGATTGTAAAAATGTCTTTCGTTAGTTAGTATCTTAGCTTTATTTTCGAAAAATCAAAAACGACAAAAAGATTTTATTTTTGTTTTGTCATTTTATTTTCGAAAAATAAAAAATTCCAAAAAGATTTTCTTTTGTTAAATTTTTTTTTTTCGAAAAACTTCCAACAATACAAAAATATTTTCTTTCTTTTCGAAAAATCAAAAATATCAAAAAGATTTTTTGTTTTGTTTGTTTGTTCTTTGTTTTTCCTATGTGCAGATTTCACGAAGGTTTTACAAGCGTCATGCTTCCGTTTCTATGGGAAGGTAAAATTTCGACAACTTTGTACTAGTTAGACTGTCCCTAGAAGCATGCTGCAGCATGTCGACCCAAGCCTCTATTGACTCAATGTGTGGTTTCGAAAGCCTTAATGAAATTTTTCATACGAAAATTTCTTCCCAATCAGGCTTGCATTCACATTAGTCTCCTGAGCTACCTTACTCTTCTCAAATGAGTTAAGAGTTATCTGTTTGGTCCAATCATAACAGAGGTACAACTGATTTCGTGAACCAATCTTTTTCATCCCAAAATTCTAACACTTTTCACACACAATGACATATGTCCGAGAGGTCATTGATCAAACCAATCATGACTTAGGCATATCAAAATTCTGTGTTAATGATCTAACATCATGAGACCGTGATGGAAGTGAAACCCAATCATACGAACTCATTTAAGGAATTGACGGGGAACTAAGTTCCAGTTTTAACGAAACATTTGTTTCTGTACCAATTTTCGAAACTCCAAATCATATTCAATTTGTTTGAATGGTCTTCGTCAAATATTCTGTAACACCCCGAATTCAGGAGACCTTGAAAGAGAAGAAAACCTCAAATGAGGAAATAGCTCGTCCAGTAGACGGGTGACTCGACGAGTAGGAGCGCGTTTTGGTGATGCGGATTAAGTGACCGACTCAACGAGTCGGGGAGACTGACTCGGCGAGTCTGGTCTGGTTTTGGGAACCCTAATTTCGGGACTTGGTACCCTATTTAAGCAACATTTCAGGCCTCCACCCCAGCCTCCATCACTCCCCTCACCTACTCTCGAAACCCTAATCAACCTTGTGGAGTATTGAGCTAGTTTCTTGCCTTTGTGAGTGTTTTGAAGCTTGGAAAAGGAAGGAGACTCTTAGTGGTGCAAGAAGGAGCTATAGATCCAGAGTTGGTGTGGCATTTCAGATCATTTGAAGGTATAAAGCTTATACCTTGACTGTTAATCATCTAGATTCCCTTTCTAGCTTGTATTTTTCCCACATTTGGGCCATTTCCAAGGTTAATCCGAGTATTAAGCCCTTGAGGATGTATTGGGCTTCAGATCTGGGCACTCTTGAGCTTTAGAAGCTCAGAGTCGCTAGCTTTATCTAGCTATGGCTCCATTTCATGTCCTAGACCTTCATTTTAGCTTGGATTAAGAGTTTTAACTTCATAGCACCTTGCATGCATGTAAAGTTATCAACTTTACGTGTAATGCTAGCCTTAAGAGTCCAGATCTATGAGTTGGAAGCAATGAAATGGACTATAATCGACAGAATTGAGATGTCACAAAGCGGACTCGGTGAGTCGGTTCATGGACTCGGCGATTCGGGTCGCAAACCCAAATCCCTTCTGGTTATGAGTTAGATCAGTGAGTTGAGTTGGTGAAGGACTCGGCCAGTCTGGGTCCATATTGGGCATGAAGATCATAGTACTCGACGAGTTCGAGGAGAAACTCGGCGAGTCCAAGGCAATCTCGTTAGCTATGAAGGTGGACTCGACGAGTTGTTCATACGACTTGGCGAGTCGGTTGAGGATGGTCCCGAATTGTATGGTTGAAGGAGAACCCGTCGAGTTCTTGCTAGACTCGACGAGTTAAGTCGGGGGTTGTAATGGATCGGAGGAGTATGGACTCGACGAGTTGGTAGAACAACTCGGCGAGTCAAGTCAACTGGAAGTTGACTTTAATTGTTGACTTTGACCAAGTTTGACCAGGGTTGACTTTTGGATTATTGTGGTCTAAATGTTGTCTTGGGTATTGATAGTTCGGGAAGCCGAAGGGTAAGCGGTTCAGAAGTGCCGGTTAGCAGTCAGAAGAGTTCAGCGAGTCTTCAACCGTGCGAGGTGAGTCTCCTCACTATGTGCATGGGTCTACGGCCACAATGCCGACCCATTATATTTATGCTTATGGTTATGTGTAGTAAGAGGACTCGGGGGTTAGCCCTAGGCACTTATTGTGATTTGTTCGGATTTAGATCTGTTACCGGGGTTAGCCCGATGCAGCTAGTATGTTCCGGATTTTGGTCCGATGCCGGGTGGTACCTGAGGCAGTAGTGTATGTGTAGTTATACTTGTTGTCTTTGTGATACTTGTATGTGCCTGCTAGGGAGGTGAGTCGGGCGAGGACCCGTATCTCATCACTAGTCGCGTATGGACGGGGTTCCGTATCTCATTAGTAGCAGAGCAGGGGCGAGGCCCGAGTTAGTAGGGAGGTGAGTATGGGGCAGGGGTCCGTATCTCACTATCAACAAGAGCGTGGACGGGGTTCCATGACTCACTAGTAGCAGGACAGGTGCGGGGCCCAATACAGGCGAGGCCTTAGATCAGTAGTACAGTAGAGTATGTTTAGCTTTATGATATGTGTTATGTTATATGATTGTATATGCTTAGCGGGCGAGGCCTGGAGACAGGAGGGGCCGAATTGAACAGATCTGTATACCGAGCGGGGCTCGATGCCAGGCGGGGCCTGATGCCGGGCGGGGCCTGATGCCGGAGCTAGTCTGATGCCGGGCAAGTCCCGATGCAGCGGGCAGGGACCCAGTATGTGGATATGTATGTGGTATGTGGTAGGTTGGGGAACTCACTAAGCTTCGTGCTTATGGTTTTCAGTTTTGGTTTCAGGTACTTCCGGTAGCGGAGGGAAGAGCTCGGGATGATCGCATGGCACACACCAAAGAAGTTTATCCTGGGATGTTTACTCTGATAAAATGAACAAGTGTTTTGAAAAGATACTCTGATTTGTTATATAACCCTTTTAGTATGTTTGAAATGATTTTATACTATGATTTAGTAATGCTTTAAAAAGAAATTTTTTGGCCTCGAAATTTGGGATGTTACAAGTTGGTATCAGAGCCTTGGTTTGAGGGATTCGGGCACACTTTTGGGTGTGTCTGAACTCAAACTAAGGAAGTGGTATAAAGTTTTTAAAAGAAAAGAGTTTTAGAAAAGCGAAAAGAATTTTTAGAAAGAGAAAAGAACTTCGAAAAGAGGAAAGGGTGTGGTGCATGCAATCAGCCGAGCTCAAGTAAGTACCTCAAAATACCCATACAAGTTTATGTTATGATATGTGTTTTAGAACTGCATGCGAGATTAGGACTAAGGATCTAGGAAGATGCCTTATGTGCCTGCTTTATGTGTATGAGCTTTATGAACTGCATGCTAGTACAGATTCCTGATTAGAGGATAGAACAGCTTGATTGTAATATGTGGTTAGCTTTCCCAATGCCCGAATGATGCTTGCTTTGTGCTATTAGGAGTTTTAGTTATCTCTAATTAACTAGTAAACGAATATGTTAAGTTACATATGGCAAGGACTAAATAATTTCAGAAGGTTAGGTCTAGCCCTATTTCGCAGCTCTTGTCTGAGTCTAACCATTGTAGGGTAAGACCTCTCATTCGAAGAATTATCTAGTCTAAGCAATATGTAATGGTATTCACGAGTTAGTTAAGGGGAGATAACGGGGACTTCTTATGCAGCTGATGGCAGATAGTGAGTTGGAGGTTACCCTAGGGCAAGCCTAGGATGAGAGTAGTGCTGGGAGCAGTGTTAGTAGCAGTGAAAGGGACTTGGTGTAGTCGAGGCAGTTCTTGAGGAAAGTACGGATAGATGTGGAAGGTAGTAGGGGCCCATACTACTGGAAGCAGAGGATCTGTACTCAATTCAAGAAGGGCTGAGATGAAACCGGGAAGCTTGTAGTGTGAGTGTGATTCCTCGGTAGAAATGTGTATTCTGATGGTAGTTATGATTTGTTGCAGAATGGTGACACTACGGGGTAGACCAGTTGGCGGATCAGGCGCCGGAGAGGGATCAGGCTCGAGTTCAGGAACCGAGCAGCTCGAGGAGCGAATGAGGGAGTTTGCTTCAGCTGAGATTACAGGCAGTATTCTAGATCAGACTCCTGTGATCTTTGGCACGGTAAAGGAGGGCATACTGGAGATATTGGATGAGAGGCTGGGAGCCTTCCGCACCGAGATGGTAGCCATGAAGGGAGCGCGTACTTTGAAATTTCGAGATTTCAGAGCTTGTGGAGCACCAGATTACCATGGGGATCGGGACCCCATCGCTAGCAGCAGGTGGTTGGCCGATGTTGCCAACGCCTTTCGTACGAGCCGATGTCCCGAGGGGGACAAGGTCCAACTTGCCTCCTGCCTTCTGAAGGACAAAGCACGAGATTGGTGGGAGGAGGTTGGACATGCCATTGGAGATGATGTCGCGTTCGACGCGATGACATGGACTGACTTCTCAACCAGGTTCATGGTCGAGTTTGCACCAGTGATCGAGGTGCAGCAGCTAGCACGAGAGTTTCAGGATTTGAAACAGACGACAGAGAATGTGGCGGAGATCACCACCAAGTTTAGAGAGAGATCCATTCTCGTGCTGCAGTATGTGGCGGACGAGGAGATGAAGAAGGCTCGGTATCACGAGATGCTGAGTGTGACATCAGGCAGTTTGTGAGCAGGTCCAGCTGCAAGACACTGGAGGATATGATTGTTCGTGCCAGGGAGAGAGAGATTGATTTGGAGTTAGAGAGGAAGAGGAAACCGGATGAGATACAGGTAACCACAGGTTCAGGCAAGAGACCCAAGGGGTCAGACTCGAGATCGAGGGATTTCCAGAGCCGTTGCCGATGCGGGAAGTGTGGCAGGACGCATGAGGGTGCGTGCAGGAGAGGTAGTGGTGGTGATTCTGGCTGCTTCAAGTGTGGCCGGACTGGTCATTTTAGTAGAGATTGTACAGCCACCACCACTCATGGATCGGACCTGATATGTTTTCATTGTAGTCAGAGGGGCCACAAGAAGGCCCAGTGTCCGAGTTTACTTTCAGCAGGACAGGTGATAGCACCTGCCCCTGGGACTTTGAGGATCACCGACGGTCAGCAGGGCCGGGCAGAGGCACCTACGGCACGGAGCAGGGCGTACCAGTTGGTTTCAGATGACATGCGAGCAGCCCCGGATGTGACAGGTGCGTATCCTTTATCTGTATGACAGTTTTATTTGCGATGTATTTGCTATGGTACTGCATCGATATTAGTGATTATGCTTTGGATTCTGTTTCCTGCTTATGATTGAGTTATATGCCATCTGCATACCATGGATTTGAGAGTAGTAGTCTGTAGTTGTACCCTTTTAGAGCAGGTTACTCAGGATACGCTCGATGTAGCAAGCGTGAAATTGGGACTCTAGAAGTATTTCGCCAGCTTTCAAGGATGGTTGCGTCATGGTGTTGGTTAGCTTTGGAGCACTAGCAGCGGTAAGCATCAGTTTAGCAGCACGATCGTGGAGTGGTAAGAAGAAATAAAAATCCTTCCCAGACAGTAAGATGTAAGGAGCTAGTTGAATCAAAGTGGGGGAGAACCCTCCAAGTATTCAGGAGCAGAAGTAAGTGAGGAGTTGGGATGAGTTCGTAATTTTGTTGAGCAGAATAATAGTCTGAGTGGCTGTTCGGATGAGAAACACGTGAGTTGGGAGTTTGGGAAACTTCCCAGTGTTGAGTGCGTGTAATAGCGATCAGTAGATGATTGGTTTGGGAAACCAGGTTGAAGTTTTCTCAGCAGGACGTGATTTTAGCTAGGATGTAAGACTACGGGACAGCCGTAGCATTCGCCAGTCGGTAGACAGTACGGGAAGAGTAGTGAGGCTACGGGACGACCACAAAAATCGCGTTAGATGACAGCTGGTTTGGAAAACCAGGTTGGAGGATCGCCAGCAGGACTCGAGTGAGTCAAGATACAAACTGAGTAAGTGCCTGGCATGGGATGCTTTCGGATTAGTAATCAGTGTAGAGACAGCATGGGGAGTGTGGTAAGACTGCGGGATAGCCGCAACAGTTGTTAGTAGCCAGTTAGGAGTGTGGGCGAGCGCCCGTATCTCCTAGACCAGAGGGGTGTGGGCGAGGGCCCTTATCTCCTAGTTAGCAGAGTATGGGCAAGGCCCGTAACTCCTAGTTAGTATGAACAGGATTAGATAGACATAGTTCGTTAAGATTTAGTATGGAGGCAGGCCTGCATAGCCCTAGATAGGTGAGACCTGAGGGAGAGGCCACTCCAAGATACAGTTGGGTGAGACCCGTAGGCGAGGCCCGTATGTTAGTAGCAGTACAGGTGAAACTAGAGGGAGAGACCGCTCTAGATCTATTTTGGGTGAGACCCGTGGGCGAGGCCCGTGAGATTTTAGCAGCACAGGTGGAACCTGGTAGCGACTTTAGAGTCGAGATAGGGGATCGAGGATCCCAGGAATTAGAGAGCCAGAGTGGCAAGGTAGACATAGTAGTTAGTTAGCCGAAGTTTTCTTCGGAAGTCGCTGAGAGCGACTGAGAGATGGAGTTTGAGTTCAGTAACCGGTAGGAGTCCGGTGGTCAAGATGAGGGCATATTAGTTGGTACCGAGGTGGTCTCGGGTCGTCCGGAGAGCAGATCAGAGACAGTAGAATCTTTAGACAGGGATAGCGATAAGAAAAATCCTGGTGGAGCAGCTAGTTGACTGAGATGTGCTAAGTCACTAACAGCAGGACTAAATAATCTCAGAGTGAGTGATTTGATTCTGTTGCGCAGCTCTCGTTTGAGTCTAACCGTTGCAGGGATGAGTCTATTACTCAAAGGATTATCTGTTCCATTCACTGGGAGAGGTTTCCAACATCAGGATATAGTATGAGGAAGCATTCAGTAGGTATCAGTGAAGTGACCAGCACTGGGAGTGGCTAGAAATGTAGATGCAACAAAGGGTATGTCCTTCACAGAGGAAGGAAAGGTTGTTGATTTTGGGAAGTTTGCCTTGGGAAGGCCAGTGAACGCGCAGGAGAAAGGGATGAACCCCTAGGATGTCCAGCATAAGTACTCGAGGAGTACCGAAAGGATTATCAGTTGGGAAAGAGTCGTGTTCTCAGGGTTGTTGGTGAGCAGAGTGCTCTCGAGGTTCTTATCGTCACGGATTAGTTTTGGCTGAATAACCGGGCGGAAGGACGATGGAAGTGACCTCTAGAGGATCGGACCCAGTAGGAGATGTATTCACCGTGCAGAGATGTTGTGAGCAGATTGCAGGATAGTTGGCCGTAGCGGACTTCGAGGACAAAGTCTAGTTTAAGTGGGGGAGAGTTGTAACATTCCGAATTCAGGAGACCTTGAAAGAGAAGAAAACCTCAAATGAGGAAGTAGCTTGTCGAGTAGACGGGTGACTCGACGAGTAGGAGCGCGTTTTGGTGTCGCGGATTAAGTGACCGACTCGACGAGTCGGGGAGACTGACTCGGCGAGTCTGGTCTGGGTTTGGGAACCCTAATTTCGGGACTTGGTACCCTATTTAAGCAACATTTCAGGCCTCCACCCCAGCCTCCATCACTCCCCTCACCTACTCTCGAAACCCTAATCAACCTTGTGGAGTATTGAGCTAGTTTCTTGCCTTTGTGAGTGTTTTGAAGCTTGGAAAAGGAAGGAGACTCTTAGTGGTGCAAGAAGGAGCTATAGATCCAGAGTTGGTGTGGCATTTCAGATCATTTGAAGGTATAAAGCTTATACCTTGACTGTTAATCATCTAGATTCCCTTTCTAGCTTGTATTTTTCCCACATTTGGGCCATTTCCAAGTTTAATCCGAGTATTAAGCCCTTGAGGATGTATTGGGCTTCAGATCTGGGCACTCTTGAGCTTTAGAAGCTCAGAGTTGCTAGCTTTATCCAACTATGGCTCCATTTCATGTCCTAGACCTTCATTTTAGCTTGGATTAAGAGTTTTAGCTTCATAGCACCTTGCATGCATGTAAAGTTAGCAACTTTACGTGTAATGATAGCCTCAAGAGTCCAGATCTATGAGTTGGAAGCAATGAAATGGACTGTAATCGACAGAATTGAGATGTCACAAAGCGGACTCGGCGAGTCAGGTCGCAAACCCAAATCCCTTATGGTTATGAGTTAGATCAGTGAGTTGAGTTGGTGAAGGACTCGGCCAGTCTGGGTCCATATTGGGCATGAAGATCATAGTACTCAACGAGTTCGAGGAGAAATTCGGCGATTCCAAGGCAATCTCCTTAGCTATGAAGGTGGACTCGACGAGTTGTTCATATGACTCGGCAAGTCGGTTGAGGATGGTCCCGAATTGTATGGTTGAAGGAGAACCCGTCGAGTTCTTGCTAGACTCGACGAGTTAATTCGGGGGTTGTAATGGATCGGAGGAGTATGGACTCGACGAGTTGGTAGAACAACTCGGCAAGTCAAGTCAACTGGAAGTTGACTTTGACTGTTGACTTTGACCAAGTTTGACCAGGGTTGACTTTTGGATTATTGTGGTCTAAATGTTGTTTTGGGTATTGATAGTTCGGGAAGCCGAAGGGTCAACGGTTCAGAAGTGTCGGTTAGCAGTCAGAAGAGTTCAGCGAGACTTCAACTGTGCGAGGTGAGTCTCCTCACTGTGTGCATGGGTTTACGGCCACAATGTCGGCCCGTTATGTTTATGCTTATGGTTATGTGTAGTAGGAGGACTCGGGGGTTAGCCCTAGGCACTTATTGTGATTTGTTCGGATGTAGATCCATTACCGGGGTTAGCCCGATCCAGCTAGTATGTTCTGGATTTCGGTCCGATGTCGGGTGGTACCCGAGGCAGTAGCGTATGTGTAGTTATACTTATTGTCTTTGTGATACTTGTATGTGTCTGGTAGGGAGGTGATTCGGGCGAGGACCCGTATCTCATCACTAGCCGAGTATGGACGGGGTTCCGTATATCATTAGTAACAGAGCAGGGGCGAGGCCCGAGTTAGTAGGGAGGTGAGTGTGGGGCAGGGGCCCGTATCTCACTATCAGCAGGAGCGTGGACGGGGTTTCATGACTCACCAGTAGCAGGACAGGGGCGGGGCCCAAGACAGGCGAGGCCTTAGATCAGTAGTACAGTAGAGTATGTTTAGCTTTATGATATGTGTTATTTTATATGATTGTATATGCTTAGCGGGCGAGGCCCGGAGGGGGCCTAAGAGAACAGATTTGTATACCAAGCGGGGCTCGATGGCAGGCGGGGCCTGATGTCGGGCGGGGCCCGATGCCAGAGCTAGTCCGATGCCGGGCAAGTCCCGATGCAGCGGGCGGGGACCCAGTATGTGGATATGTATGTGGTATGTGGTAGGTTGGGGAACTCACTAAGCTTCGTGCTTACGGTTTTCAGTTTTGGTTTCAGGTTCTTCCGGTAGCGGATGGAAGAGCTCGGGATGATCGCATGGCACACACCAAAGAAGTTTAGCCTGGGATGTTTACTCTGATAAAATGAACAAGTGTTTTGAAAAGATACTCTGATTTGTTATATAACCCTTTTAGTATGTTTGAAATGATTTGATACTATGATTTAGTAATGCTTTAAAAAGAAATTTTTTGGCCTCGAAATTTGGGATGTTACATATTCGAATCCCACGATATTTGTTACCCAACAAGATCCAGCACACAAATTTTATTTTCTTGAATGTGATTTCCATGTGAGTTTTATTTGCTTTCTAAGTCACATGCAAAATAACTCAAAGCATACTTGTCACTGACTACACTGGTCAAACAGGTAATTTCGGTTACAATTACTCACCTTATGTTTAGGTTGATATGTAATGAAATTGTAAACCACCCATGAAGCCTTGAAAAAGAAGCCCTTCGATACTTCTCTATAAGTATTCGATTGAAATTCACAGGAACATACACAAGTAGTTGATTATGTCTCTTGATAATTAACGAAGCAACCTTTGCCCGTGGTTTTTCTGCTTTTGTGTCGAAAATTTGTTTTCGACATCACGGTTCCAAAATTTTCGTTAATTTTTTCGTATCTTATCTTTGGCACATTGCACTCACAAAATCCTTGAGGTTCTGAGTACTACCAACTCAGGCTGATGATTTCGAATGTCTAGCAAATGACTTCGTCTCTAAACCTAAAGACGAAAGAGCTTTACCTCCATCCGAAGGTTTGAGACGCTTACACTTCTATTGGGAGACACGAATCGACTGTTTGACACGAAGTTTTGTATTCAGTCCGGCTTTCAAGGCGATGTGACAATTACTTTTTGACGCATGACTACTTTATCGGCAGAGTGGTGCGATTTTCAAGGTGCCACGTCAGATCTCAGTTAATGCTTATCCCGCGTTAATTTCAAATTCCAGGGTTACATATAAAAGAGGAATCAAGGGTTCTTTCTCAGTTTACGCACACAAAAGAAAAATTCCCCAAATTGTTTCTGTTCTTCAAAGCTTCAAAACCCTAATCATGGCTGCTCTTGCTGGTGCTGATTCTGCATCCCAAACAACTAAAGACATCACTTCCCAACCGATTATGAAGATTCAAAGTACAAATTATCAAGTCGAGGGGGATGTTT
Organism: Lactuca virosa; assembly: GCF_052849685.1. Lineage (NCBI taxonomy): Eukaryota > Viridiplantae > Streptophyta > Magnoliopsida > Asterales > Asteraceae > Lactuca > Lactuca virosa. Next base: position 51,574,111 of record NC_136432.1, read on the forward strand.
CACTGTATCCCGAAGAATTGAAGATGTTGATTGTCGCGTTGAAAAGCTCTGTTCTTTCGACTGCCATGTTCAACTCGTTTGCTGTTCCTCTTTCATGGCTTTCACAAGCAGGATCCAGTGCTACTTACAGCAAAGCAATGGATATTATTACCTTTCAACTGGTGAATGAGAAGAAGATACGCTTGACCAAGAAGATATTATGTCAGATTCTTGATATCCCTAATTCCCCACCATATACTGATCTTTCTTTTTCTCAAGTCAACTATATGTTCAATGAGATGGGTCATCAACCCCCACTCACCAAGATCAGTGATTTCAAGAAATCAGGACTTCCGACTGTTTGGAATTTTCTCTTTGGAATCTTTCTATGCTGCTTGACTGGTCGTAGTGTTGGTTTAGATAAAGGTCGAATGGAAGTTTATGCTATGGTTGCTGGAGTGTATTATGATATTTCAATGGATTACTCAACTCATATTTGGAAGGAATTTCAGAAAAGTGTTGAGAACACAAATTTGGTTCAAGGAATTTCGTGTGCAAGGTATTGGAGTTTGATTTTTCGATATTTCTATGACAAAGAAGGGATTCAGGTGCCTGCTGATGAAGAGACTGTTGAATTCATGAAATATCACTTTCCAAAGGAGGTTTCTGATGATGCTAAGGTATTTACACACATTGTCAGGATCCCTGATTTAATGTTGAAGCATGTTGATCCAACAAACTTGGTGTTGGTTGAGTATTTGAAAACTATCAATCCTACTGTTGAAGCAGGAAAGTTATTGTCCAAAGAGGATGTTGGTCCTTCTAAGAAATCAAACCGTTCGAAGAAGGATGCAAAGGCTACTCCTGAGAAGCCTGATCAAGAATCCAAGTCAAAGAAGTCTCCAAAGAAACAGTCTACGATAGAGGAGCAAGTTTCGACTGTTTTGATAAAGCCTATTGAGCCTGTTGTTGATGAACAAGCTAAGGAAACAATTCCATCGAAGTCTGGTGTTTTTCGAAGATTAAAGAAGTTAACTCGTGGTTCACGAATGTCTATAGATGGTTCTTCTAGGTTTTCTCTTACAATGGTTCGAAAACCACATCTTAATCACCAAGGGGTCCTTATTCGTGAGGTTCCAGCTCCTGTTTCTCCTTCATCAAAGAAACGACGAGCTGAAGATGTAGCCAACCACATTTCCAAGAAGAAGATAAAGAAACGAAAGTTGGTTATTCAAGAGGAATCGTCTGAAGAGGAGAAAGTTCCTGAAACTCCCGAAGCTAATCTTTCCAAACAAACATCGACTCCTGAGCAGACTACGGTCATACCACCCGAAGTTTTGTTAACCGAATCAGTTACTGAGGAGGTTCGAACTTCAGACATCACTACAAACGTATCTGATACGGATGCAAATGTCAACATGGGTGATGGAGTTTCGAATACAACGCTTCCATTATCAACTCAAGGTATTCCTGCTTTATCTCACATGGATACTACTGTTTCTTTTCCACCTTATATCATCCCTGTTTCGAACATCACACACTCACCTACTTTTGAGCATGTTATTCAACATCCGTTTACCACACTTTTCTCATCCCAATCCACTGATCCACCCAAAGAAGTTGGTGAACCTGAAACTGATACTGACGAAGGAGATTTTGAGGGAACTTTTGAAGATTTGGAGTTTGATGATGAGGAAGAGAATTTTCCTGATCATATGTTGATGTCCATGAAGCAATTCAAGATTCTGAACAAGAAGTTGAATTCAATTATTCAGTCTCAAGCTGACATGGGGGGGAAGTCAATCTGTCTCCAGTATAGAAATCGATGGTATGCTGAAATCTGTCGAAGCCAGACTGCTTACCAAATGTTCTGGATTGGTTGCAGACTTTGAATCTCGATTAATGGAGAAGTTGGATCAGAATGATAAGTGTAATGATTTACGGATGAAGTCTCAATCTTCGAATTTTATGGGTGAAGTTAAAGATTTTCGACGGTTGGCTAAGGAACGACATGTCTTGTTTGTTCAAGATGTGAAGAAGGTCAGAGAGGATGTTAATATGCAAATTAGAGAACTTCGTGACGACATGGAAAAATAGATTGTTAGTGTTCAGCATGACTATGAATCTCTCAATCAGAAGGTGGATATCATATGTGATGCTGTTACGAAGTTTGTCAAGCTATACGAAAGTTTGAGTCCTCAAATTACTCAACTTTCTTCGAATAACAGCCAGAGTTTTGTGGAGGTCATTACTTTGCTAAAGGAGCTGAAAGAATTGTCTGTCAAGCCTGTTTCCTCTTCAATCATTACACCAGAATTCTTGTCTCAGAAGTTTTCTCAATTTGAAGCTGTTTTGCATAAACAGTTGGCTCCATTGTCCAGGATCTCAAATCTTCTACCAACAGATGCCCCACCTGTTACCATAGGGGTGCAAGGGGAGAAAAGAAGGTTGGTGATGTGAAGGTTGGTGTGAGTTCGCATGAAGATGTTAAGACTGTTGGGAAAGTTTATTCAACAAAGATTCCATCAACAAAACCAATTCTTTCATCTGTTGGGCCAGTTACTTCAATGATTGTTACCACTACACCAATTACAAGGCCAATTTCAAAAGGAATTGTGATTGGTTCTTCTGCTGAAGGTGGTAGTGGTTCGAAGCCAAAAGAAGTTGTTCATAGCTCTTCGATCAAAGACAAAGGGAAAACAATTGTGGTCGAATAGTCGAAAGAGGAGAAGAAAGTTGAAGTTGAAGCTAAGTTGGAGAAATTAAGAGTGGTTCAAATTATTTTGAGTCTTCGTGTAAATGATCCACCTGGAATGAACAAGGGAGATCCAAGCAAGCATTACAAATATGAAACAATCGAAGCAGAAGTTGCATATAATCATATGTATGCTTTTGAGAAGAAGCCGAAGCAAAACTATGTTGTTGCTAATTCAGACATGAACCAACTGGATTTCCCTGTGAATGAGATGATGTTCATCATGGCTCAGTACAAAATTGATGAGAAGTTTGATAATGATGATGACTACACATATATGAAACTCAGATTTCATGCTGTTCTTGGGAAAGCTACAAAGGAAATATGGTCACTTGTGAAGATAAAGAAGTTGATCAGTATTAAGAAGGATGTTATGTTTGAGAATATGATGCAGAATTTTTGTTACTATGTTACAAGGGCGAATGGTCAAATGTGTGATTTTTCTGTGGCTGATTTTCGGTTGATGAACTTGTATGTTCTTATACAAGTTGCATTGCTATTGAAAGATAAAGATGCTTCGTATCTTTGAGAAACTGATCCAGAAGTTTTTCGTCTTAGGATAGCTCACATCAAGATATTCACAGACAACTACTATGAATGTTTGGCACTAACTGATGTGGAGTTAGCAAATGCGAAGGGGTTGGAAGTAAAAGCTCCCATGGAACCAACGAAGTCTCAAGTGGAGTTAAAGAAGTATGCAGACGGGGAGATATTCTTAAATCCATTTGGATTGGTCTTCACAGGGAAAGATAAGAATGGGAAGGCCAAGAGATTTTTGTTCCAGGCATGCGAAGTAGAGAGATACACAACGTCCCAGTATACGAACTTTATTGTTCGTATGAATAACTGTTAAAAAACAATATTGGGGATAAGAAGGAGCTGAAGAAGATTATTTCTTGGTACACGGAACTTCGAAGGGTAATGCTGTATGCCATACATATTCTTACGAACTGAAGAAGGTCGACATTATTACAAAGGGGGAGATTGTAAGGGTCGAAGACCTGTTGTAATATGTCGAAGTCTTAATATTATTTTACAAGGCATTTTGTAACGAAGCTTAGATGTTTAGTCCTTGTAATTTTTTGTGTGCTTTCATGTTTCCTATAAATAGGGACATTACTTAGAGTTATATGAGAGGCTTAGTACCAACTTGTCTATTTTCTCTCTATAAGAATTGAAAGTATAATAGAGCTGAAACCAGATCATATTTACATCGTGTGTTCGAATTACATTTTTGTTACTCTGATTTGTTACATTCTCGATTCATCACTTCTACATTATATCAGAGTTAAATCCCAACACAGAACCAATCTAATACTTGTTACTTATTACTAGTTGACATGAAAAATTATGGATTCTATTAACTGATTAACTGGAATGACAAAACCCTAGCTAGGTGATCAGACTAACAAGAGTGAAAATCAAACATTCATTAAGCTCAAAACTGAAAAATCTAGATAGAAACACAAATAAAAAACCAGATCTAAAAACTAATCACATGAAATGTACTAGTCTATGCAGAACTGCAAACTAGTGTTTTAGCCAGACATGATTCACAACCTTCAGATCTTTAGAAAAGTGTCTATTGTCGTCTGGAACCGTCTAACTCTTGTATCTGGTGTTGAGGGTCTTATTTATATGAGAGACGGAAGCTTCCAAAGAAAGAAATCGAAAAACGTGATCGGAGAAAAGAGAATTACGATCGCAAAAATCAAGATAAATTCTAGAAATGGCCTTAAATGAAGTACGATGTTAAAATCAAAGTTTTCATTTGAAATTGATTTACTTTGCGGAATTTTCCCCAAAAATCATGATAATAATTTTATCAAGACATTTCCACGAAATGTATTTATAGAAGTTGAGATGTCATCGTCAATACAAGAAACATAAGCATAAACGAAGACTTATAACATCTTATTAAAGTTAATGGTTTCTCAAATCTCTCATCAGTTCCATGCATCATCAATAGTGTAACTTATTACTGTTTCATGTGATACAAAGATACTGCGTGGGTCAAGTTGGGAAACCTGCTGAGATACATAGGGTTTTCAACCCACAACGATACAGTTAATATTTTTAATTATCAAACAATTAACCAAATTACACATCCCTGTTTTCTTATCTATTCTTTCCTAAGGATTTGTCCTAAGGGCCATCTCCTACTTGCCATCGCCTACATCACATTTCCTTATTATTAAGGGTTTTTACTAGGGATCATCACCTACATCTCATAGACATTATTGTTTCGGGGATTTCTCCCCTAATAAGTGTCCAATAAGGGTTAGAGCATCATCACATGAACTATGTAGTTACTGATGGGTTTTGAGCATAACATCATTCCTATGGTGTACATGCAACCCCAATTTCTTTGGATCTAAGTTTTTCTCTATTAAACATACAACTATGAACACCAAAGCAATAACCATATAACTAGTATACTCAATTTCGAAATTGACATATAAACTAGGGTTAGAAGCTTACCTTTCTTTTTATGTAGCAATAACAAGTATAATCCTTCTTGATCTTGACTTCTGAAAGTCTAGTGCCCCAAGTGTTGCACCTCTAATGGAGTCACAAACACCCAATGCAACAAGATGACTTACGAGAGAGGTGGAATTCGGCTAGGGTTTCTCACAAAACTCATAGGGGGCCGAAAATCCTTATGTTAGGAGGGTTTATATAGTTGAGGCTATTAGGGTTTTCAGGTGGAAACCCTAATTCACTTGCTTAGGCCTTAAGCAATCCATGAACCCCCATATGAAAGGCCCTTGGACGAAAACTCTATGAGCTTCCCATAGATTTCCGTCCACCCCTTATCAATAGGATCCATTAGTCCAAACTATAACTATTACTAATTTACATAATCAATCCCTTCATTATTAATCAGTTCCTTTAATCCCAAAATTAATACTAGATTAATTTCTGATTAATTACTAATTAATAATATGATTTCCAAATAATATATTAATCATATAATATATTAATAAAATCATTCTGAGTACCAATTTATTATTTATATAATAAATCCTACTCTCTCTCTCTCCACTTGTCATCCTATCAAGTTGCATGAGTGAAGGCAACACAAAAGGATCATGCTCATAATCAAATCAAGTACATAACAAAATATTTATGGGCTTAGACACCTAATCCAACAGTTACAACATTGCTTGAACTCGTAATTCACCACTTATAGGTTATGAGCCCTTATTTAGATTAGTCAGTGGTCGCCATCTAAACTCTGGTAGATGACTACATCGCAACATATTGTAGAACAAGGCCTCATGTATCTCTATTTGAAGAATAAGAAATTCAACCATCTTTATTTACTTATGACATGACCCATGAAGTAATCTTTAAGTGTGGTTACTCCAATACTTTAAAACTCCATTTTCAAGTACTCGTCAGCATTGGTCGTAAGGTTATGCTATGTTCATCCCTATGAGAAATATACCAATACTATGACAATCTTAATTCACTATTGTCTTCCAAGAGTAGGACTGATTGTGGAAGTTTGAATAATAAAATTATTCTGGAAGTGGTTCTAAACATGCAAAAGAAGGATCATAGATAATATGAAAAACAAAGTAATTTAATCACTAAATATAAATATCTAAAATGTTCCATATGATCAAACTACAAATTGTGTAGTCAAACCAATTCAATAGGAGATCTAATGCCAATAAACCTAGTATGAGCATCATGCTTAATATGTGACAATGGTTTAATGAGTGGATTAGTTGGATTATATTATGATGGAACTCTTCTAAAATGATGTCTCCATCTTCAACAAGTTTCCTGGTGTAGTGACACTTTCTATGAATATGCCTTGTATGCTTGTGATCTCGAGGTTCTTTAGGTAAAGCAATTGCTCCCTCGTTATCACAGAAGATCTCAATTGGTTCTACTATTCTAGGAACAGCACCCAAATAATTAATGAACTTCTTGAGCCACACTCTTCTTTTTCCGCTTCATTGGTTGCAATATACTCTGATTCTGTAGTTGAGCAACATATAGTCTCCTTCTTGGAACTCCTCCAAGTCACTGCTCCTCCATTTAATATGAATACATAATCAGATTGTGATTTGAAATTATCACTGTCAGTTTGGAAACTTACATCGACATATACTTTGACGCTTAGCCCTTCTTTACCACCATAGACCAAGAACATATCTTTAGTCCTTCTAAGATACTTTAAAATGTTCTTGAATGCGCTACAATGAATTTCACATAGATTGGCTTGATAACAAATTTTCATACTAATTGTGTATGGGACGTCTAGCCTTGTACATATCATGGCGTACAAGATCGATCCTATAGCCGAGGCATATGGGACTCGACTCATTGTGTGCGGGTTTTCAGTAGTACTGGTTCATTAGGTTTTACTTAAACACGTGCCATGTTGCATAATCAACATCTATACATCCATGTTGCATAATCAACATCTATACAGCCATGTAAACATCCTTAGTCAGTTTCTCATTAAGGAAAACAATTTTTACATCCATCTTCCATATTTCATAGTCATGAAATGCAACTATGACAAGTAGTATCCTAACAGACTTAATCATCGCTACTAGTGAGAATGTTTCCTCATAATCAATTCCTTGAGTTTGAGTATAACCTTTTGTGACCAGTCGAGCTTTATAAGTCTGTATGTTCCCATCCATTTTAGCCTTCTTCTTGAATACCCATCAACACCCAATGGTTTTAAGACCAGGTGTAGGATCAACCAAGTTCCATACTTAGTTACCGTACATGGATTGAATCTCGTTGTCCATCGCCTCTTTCCATTTTGCAGCTTATAGGCTCACCATGGCTTCCTGATAGCTGCACGGCTCATTATCGCCTAATAGTTTGTCATCCTATTAAGTAATATGGAATCCGTATAACTCTAGTAAACAACGTTCTCTATCAGATCTATGAGGTGGAGGTGGAAGTATATTAGATTCCTCAACAGATTGTTCAACCTCTTGTTGTGGTCTAGTGTCAACTTCAGGTTATGCATTGGTTGACTCTTGAATCTCATCAAGATCAATTGGGCTCCTACTAGTATCTTAAGATATCATTTCTCTCTCATGAAAGACTGCCCTACGAGCAACAAATATCTTGTTCTCAATAGGCTTGTAAAACAAGTATCCAAAAGAATCTTTAGGATAAACAATGAAGTAACACCTTTTTGATCTGAGTTCAAGTTTATCAAGCGCTTCTAGATGAACGAAAGCCCCACAACCCCAAACCTTGATTCGTGCTAGAGACATATGGGTCCATTTCCACATTTCGAATGGTGTTTTCTCAACCTTCTTTGTTTGTACAAGGCTTAGAATATAAGAGGTCGTTTCTAGGGCATAACCCCAAAAACTAATTGGGAGTGTAACACGAGTCATCATAGAACGAACCATGTCAAGAAAGGTTTGATTTCCTCTCTCAGACACATTGTTGTGTTGTGTTCTTCTTAGTGAAGCTAATTGTGAGACTATCAGAACGAAGTATCTTGATTTTCTTTCCCAACTACTTCTCTACCTCTCTCTGGAATTTCTTGAATACTTTAAATGTCTCGGACTTATGTTTAATCAGATAGGCATATCCATATGTACTGAAATCATCAGTCAATGTGAAAAAGTATCTTTCACCATGTCTAGTGATGTGTCTGAACGGAACACATACATCCAAGTGGAATATGTCCAACTTATACGTTCCTCTTTGAAAGTTGCCTGTAAAAGGAGACTTAGTCATCTTACCAAGTAAACAATATTCACAATCTCCATTAAACCCTAACTTAAATGATTCCAAGTTTCCATTTGATTGGAGCTTGTCGATTCTCTTCTCGTTTATATGGCGAAGACGACAATGCCATAAACATTATTTATTCAAAGTAGATGAACTAACATTCAGGATCAAGTTATCGTTTCTACTTACACCAATCAAAGATTCATATATGTCATTGCAAGGATTTGCTTTAAAATAAAGAGAATTATATTTGTAAACCAAAATACTAGTGTAACATCCAAAAATATGGTCCCAAAATGTTCATTTTAATAATAGATAAAAGACTATTTTCCAATAACATCCAAACATTCAAATAAAACTCAATGTATCATTTTGTCATAAAATCAGAGTAAACATCATAAGCGGAATCTCAACAGTGTGTGCAATGCAGTCATCCCGAGCTCTTCCCTTTACAACCGGAAGTACCTGAAACATAAACTGAAAATAGTAAGCACAAAACTTAGTGAGTCTCCCCCAAACAACCACATACCAAATATACAACAACATATATTAGGCCCCACCCAGTCATCGGGCCCCACCCGGTCATCGAGCTGAGCTCGGAAAACATATAAACACACACACATGCAATATACATAGCATACAAATAGTTATCGGGCTCCGCCCGACATCGGACCTTAGTCCAAAATGCATATAAGCACAGGCATATGCAAGAGTCACAAAGACAGCTAGCATACTATCAACATAACATAAACATAGGTCGGCGTTGGTGCCTTCGACCCGGTAAGGAAACTTACCTCGAATATAGAAAGGTAGTTGAACGGATCCCGTCTCCGAATATCGACTCTACTCAACCCCTAAACATAAAAGGTTTCTTAAGTACAACTCAAAATGCCCAAAAGCCCCTTATAGGTCAAACTTGGTCAAAGGCTAAAGTCAAAGTCAACGATCCGAGTTGCCCCAACTCGCCGAGTTGTCCTTCAACTCGCCGAGTTTATCCATCAGTCTACAAATTTGGGAAGAAACCGATCCAACTCGCCGAGTTCACCCATAAACTTATCGAGTGCGCCATAAATCCAACATCTTAATTCATTAAGCCATCCTTATCGAAACTAAGAGCTTCACAGCTCAAATCTTAACTGAAAAGACCTCAAGAAGTGTAAAGTTTCCAACTTTACCCCTAAGAACACCAAAATGGGTTCAAAACCCAAACCCTAGGCTTAAAAGGTTAAGGACTTAATCATTAAGCACCTAATCACCAAAGGCATAACCCCAAACTGTAGATTTGGCCCTAAAAGCTGAATGACTACGTAAAGTTTCTAACTTTACACTCATGCATGACTAGGAGAAGCCCAAACTCTCAAAAGAAGCCATAAGAATGACTTAATAGATGCATGAAGCCCTTAAGACCATAAAGGTGGCACCTTTATACCAAAAGAGCTCATGAAGATCATGGATCTGAAAGAATAACACTTCGGACGTCCTACACTCCCATCAACCAACCAAACATGGCTAAAATCATACAAACTAACCCAAAAAGAGATCTAAGCCAATATTAAGCAAGGTTAGAACTTTATACCCGAAATGTGTTGGAAATGGAGCAGAGAATCAAGATCTGAAAGCTCCAACGTGAACCACCACCTTGCACCAAGCTTCAAACACACCAAAACACACTAAAAATGAGCTCACAACACTCAAGGAGGCTCTAGGGTTTCGAGATTAGGGTTAGGGGTTATGGAGGCTGGAAATGAGCCCAACACCTGGGACTTAAGGTGTTTAAATAGGGTGAAAAACCCTAAAATTAGGGTTTTCTTCCCAGCTGCCAACTCGCCGAATTGAGGCATCTCAACTCGTTGAGTTGACTCATTAAATGTCACGGCCAAAACAACTTTGACATGTCGAGTTGAGGTTTCCAACTCGATGAGTTCTCCAAGAAAATGCAATAATTGAGAATAAATTCATACCAGAAACAAGACGTTACAACTAGCATTATTGATATGTGCATATTTAATCATTTATTTTGTATAATATCTTAATACTTTTTTGGCTATTTTGTCTCGATTGATGAACAAAAGGTACTTAGTTATGTTAAAATTATGGTTTCAGCCTTAAAGACATGCTCAAGTGAAAAAGGAAGAAGAACTAGCAATTGGAAGCTTGAGAATTAAAGCTTGAAGAAATAAAGCTTAAAAGAAGAAAAACTCAGCGAGTTGGCCATCAACTCGACGAGTAGGATGGAATATTCGTGAACCAGAAATACCTTGCCGTACACGCGTTTTAAGTAAAGAACTCGTCGAGTTGGGTCTAATAACTCGACGCGTTGGTGCGTAATTTTGAAAAGTCTTATATATATCGGTTATTCCCGAAACATTAACACTTGTTGGAGACTTTTGGCGACTCGTTGGTGATCAGAAGGGTTCTTGAAGCTCTGGTTTTCGAGAATTCAACTTAGAAGTCAAGTTAGAAGAGATCAAAGGAAATAAACACTATTCTTTTTCTTAATCTTTTGCATAAACCATGTTTGAATCATTAGATTTCGATTTTTGGTTGTTAATTGCTGTAGATATGAGCTAAAGGTTTTTAACTTCTGTTTAGAGTAGATGAATTTATGAATATGGTGTGATTTTATAGCTTGGATTAATTTGATTTGGTGAATTATCTTGTTAAGCTTGTTAAAGACCCTTATGTGTTGATAATAATTATTTTATGTTAATAATCAAGTTATTGAGTTGCATGAATATCATCTTAATTGCTTGAATCATATGGTTTTATGAAAATTATTGATGACAATGATATCGAATATTTTGTCAATATTGTTACTAATATGCCTCCAAAAATCATGTTGCCAAAAGTGGTGTTAACTGGTTACTTACATAACATTCTATAAATCCCACCACAAATTGTTTTGTTAGGAAAAACGGTTATGGTGGGAATGGGTCATCCAACGTCGAAAGTAGCCAAATATGTAATTTACTACTTATAACATCGAGTCATGTGCTCATAAGGTATGCAAAGATTTCTTATGATGGGCATGTACGTGGGTTGATTGTAAGCATAAATGTAAGGAAGATTCTTACATTGGTCCTGCATATGAAGTTGATGAATGTGGAAACGATTATGAAACATTGATGATGTTGGTTGCTGATTTAAACATACATCCACATGGAAAAACCAATGGAAATATGATGTGTATATCATATTTTGATGATAATAATACTTGATAATACTGAGCTTCAACAACCCCAAGAGTATAGTTTTATATATATATATTTTTTTTATTTTGAACAAACTAAAACAATTCCCTTAGGAATGTTTGATCCATCATCGTTGCCCAAACCCTCAACCCACAAACAAAAGATATTAGTATCCCACAAACCGTCATCACATATCAAAAGTTTCACTTGCTCAAAAACAAATAATATATTAAACTAACATTGGAAATGAAACATGTTCATGAGGAATTTCATATTAGAACCATCAAATATGCAAAAAAAAAAAAAAAAAAAAAAAAAAAAAAAAAAAAAAAAAAGTTGAAGTAGTTTGTTGTGCTAAAGATTGTAAATAGTGTTTCAGAGCTACAAAATATAAGATTACTGAACATTTTCAAGCATATAACTTTGTTGATGAGCACACTTTCACAAATGCACAATTGTGTCTCTATCATCCCTAATACAAACAAAAAAGTGTTGGGTCACTTCATAAATGATATATTGTCTTATAGTTCATGAAACATGTTGCATGGAAAGTAGATCACTCGGACTCTACATGACCACTTAAGTGTTCATATTTCATACTGCCAAGCATGACAACAAAATAGCATGCGTTAGATTTATTGAGGGACTCCATTGAATAAAGTTTCTCAAGACTTTCTATAATTTGTTACAATTCATAAATGATGAATCCAGGAACCATTACACATCTTAAGACTGATGTTTTCTTATTTGATTAGTTACCCGATAATTTGTAGATTTGAAAAATTAAAAACTTCTTTCATCCACTCATCGTAATTAACAGTGCTCACCTAAAATGGGAATACTTGGGAACTATTTTCCTAGCCCATGGAGGCAACAACCAAAACCTGCCATTTGCGTACAGATGGAAATAGTTTTTATAGATGTCCAAGAATATATTATAGATATGAATCATTTAGCCATCATATATGATATAGTCAATTCCATTGACATGGACATCAAAGTTGTGTTTTCCAAATGCATATGCTATCAACATTTGATGATGAATTCATGAACAAATATCTTGAAAAAATTAGAAAGTATAAGTTCTATCATAAGAGACATGCAAGGCTTACAAAATGTATGATTTTTAAGAAACCATGGCTAGGTATTTCGTTCAATTTTAAAGAAATGTGGTATATCATGAGTGGTCATGAAAAATGGTAAAGCGTGTCTTTCCGTTATGTTCATTATAAAATAATATCTAAGCTAATCGATGTGTTATCAATACACGAAAACTACCAATAACAAATGCATTGACTTTTTATGTTACACGATACAACAATGGTAGTACGACAATATATTGTTTTTGCATATATAGTGAAACTTTAAAAGCCAGTTACCTACATTTTTTTTATTTAGATCACCTTTAAGACTGTATGTTTGTCTATTGCAATGTCACCATACGTTTAAGTTAACAAGCTATTACTACTTTATATATTTTACATTTACATCATAATTTGAACCATTTATTTGTATGGGATTTTATTTATAGAGTCTGGTCCAACATTCGTGTTATTTGTTGCACTTTAGCCCCTTTAATACTTCTCAAAATGTCATGATGATCTTCTTTTTGCTACTTCTTTAAGATATTGTCATGAATCATGATCTCTTAGTTCTTGCTTATTTTATGTAATAACATAATGAAATCTCATATGTTAAAATTATATTATATAATTTATGCGGGAGTTTGCATCCAACCACATAGAACTAAAGAGGATTGTATTTTGTTGTTTGAACATTTTAATAGAACATTGCATCTGTCAACATATAACTAATGAGGTGTGTATTTTGTTGTTTGGACATTTTAGTGGAACATTTTATATTAGATCTTAGCTCTGGATAGATATCACACATTCATTAAACTTGATAAATATTATATTTTTAATAGATGTTATGCCATGTAATTTTTACTCTAACAACTCATTTTTGGTACTACCTAATGAGCAATAGATTAATTTTTAATAGATGTTTATTTTATTTTTTTAGAACTATATATATATATATATATATATATATATATATATATATATATATATATATATATATATATATATATATATATATAGAGAGAGAGAGAGAGAGAGAGAGAAAGAGAGAGATAGAGGTTTATTCGAAACCATGCTAAATTTATGAGACATGGAGACGCGATCCTAGCCACTTATATTAGAGATCAAAAAAATAAAATTATAAAATGCAAAATAATAGGAAAAAATCCAAAAAAAAAAATTAATATTATTTTCGTTATTTGATTTATCCAATAAATAAAATAAAAATCACCGTTTTTTTTTCGAAATATGAGTGAAATATTCTAATAGAATATTACACTGTAAATAATCAAATCAAAATTTTAAAATGTTAGAATATTCTAATATTCTACTAAAATTGATGGATATGTTAAAATATTCTAATATTCTACTTAATTTTTTAGATTTGTTAGAATATTCTAATATTCTATTAGAATTTTTTGAATATTTATAGTTTAATATTTTAATAGAATATTCTAATATTCTAAAAATTCGATTATAATATTTAAAGTATAATATTTTATTAGAATATATCACGTATTTTTTGAAAAAACGGTAATTTTTTATTTTTTATTTATTTGTTTTGGATAAAAAAATGACGAAAATAATATTTAATTTGTTTTTCTCGAATGTTTTCATTTATTTTGCATTTTTTTATCTCCAAAATGAATTGCTAGAATTGCGTCCTCATATCTCACAAAATATGATGGTCTCATATGAACCTACACCATATATATATATATATATATATATATATATATATATATATATATATATATATATATATATATATATATATATATATATATATTAAAAACAAATATTAAAAACAAAACTAAAACAAAAACCAACTACAAAACAAATTAAGATAGAACTACAACCATGTAATCCAATGAATCCTAGCCTTAAAGTTACTTAAGAACCAATAAAAGAAAGTTTCTAATGTTTAATTTGATAGCACAATACACTTGTTTCTGTTGAGGCCTCTCTCATCATCAATTATACCATTACATCAAAAGTTAAAACATTTAACAATAACGATAACCAATAATTGAATACGATCCAAGTTTAGGGGGTTTTCTCCTTTGATACGAAAGTATGCGAGAATATATATATATATATATATATATATATATATATATATATATATATATATATATATATATATATATATATATATAGGCTTAGGTTATTCTATTTAAACTAATTATTGTGTTATTGTATGCATAAATGTGAACCAATCATTTTACTTAATTTAAGAAAGTGATTAATATATATTATAAAATTAAAGATAATTGAAAAATACCATCTAATTTCATTCTAAGGGTATTTTAGACAACTGAGATAAATTTAAAAAAGAAAATTTCCATATTTTTTGGGATAATTAACTCTTTTGATTTTAAAATGCTAATTTTTTTAATTACTTTAATTTTAATTATAACGTAATTTTTATAATTAAACCCGATTTTATTCTGTTAGAATCATATTCTCTACGAATTTCAGGATACATATTTCTATTAGAATGATATTCTATGAGAATGCCAACACCGACTAATAACACATTTTCAGATACAACTTCAAATTTTTCAATACGTTCTTAAAAATGTAAAAACTTTATATAATATTCTATGACAATGAAATACTCACTAATAACAAATAAAAATATGTATATTATTCGACCTGAATATTCTAGCAGAATATATTATTACATATACTCCTATCATTCTATTGTAGATTATTCTATCAGAAGAATAGCTCTTTCCTTGATCATCCATGAAATTAGACATTTAACGAAAATAACTGCAATGAATCAAATCATGTAAGAATAATATTCTCTGAGAATGCTTAGAATCACTTTGAAATTTGTGGTCCGTTCTTCAAACATCAATTTCTGTCAAAACAAAACCAAATTGTAGTTTAGATTCCAACAGAATTGGAATTCATGATTCCATTCCAACAGAATTGGAATTCATGATTCTTTTTATCTTCTTCATGTCAATCTCAAGAATTGTACCACACATTTATGTTTTCTTTCCCTTAGATCACAATGTACTCCATATCTATCAAAATTCACAACTATACAATAAGATCATCAAGATAATTGATTTTTTTTTATCTATTTAACTTGTAAAACTCAATCAAAAGAAACATACCCAATCAACGAACATGCATTGAAATTCGAAAGAAAGGAGAAGATAATCGACCCCTAAAACACATCAACGAACTATCTCACGACGAACCAACTCACGTACCACTTTAATGGGAGAACAGCCCAATCATTGGAGCAATCTATCAGCTATGTCTTTAGCCTTTTCAAGAAAAAACGTGATCACAAGCCCACCTACAACTCTGTTGAAAAACAAATGGTTAGATAATTCAAAGTTTAAACAATTAGGTGCACCTCATCTTTTAAAATCAATAAATTACATCAATTCAAGGCAATATTATAAACAAAAACAATGTATTTGGGGTTGGTGACATCTGTAGATGTAAACGATCAAACAGTAAAAGATTCGATGAGATTATCAAGATTGTGAAAACGTAAGAATCTACCCAATTCCATTAATCAGTTTGCTGAAACACTTCAAAAGCTTGTTCAAACTTGCCTGCTTTACAATAACACTGAATCACAGATGTCAAAGTATACTTATCAGGCTTCCATCCATTATCCTTCATCTCATTCATTCTCATAGCCATTAAATCTACAGACCCTGACTTGGAAATAGCTTCTAATAGTGAATTATAGCTATAATTATTTGGAACACAACCCAATTCCTTAACTTGATCGAACAACTCATTAGCCTCGTTAACCATCCCTAGGCCTCCTAAACACCTAACAAAAAACCCTAGCGCACCTGCGCTCATGTAGCACTTTGATTTTATCAAGTTGATAGACAGTTCCTTCATTGCAGCATTTTGTCGAGCACCTGATAGGATAGAAGCCATGGCTGTTGAGTGCGACAACAGGGGCGACCGATTAAAGATGATCGAATCAGGAAAAATCGGACAAAAACGAACCTTAGCTGTTGATTGCGACAACAGGGGCGACTGATTAAAGATGATCGAATCAGGGGAGGGTGTTGATTGGGCGGTTGCAGAAGCCCTTGCTTTCGCGACTTTGCTGGTGGAGGGGAATCACGTGAGGTTGAGTGGTCATGATGTTGAGAGAGGTACTTTCAGTCATCGCCATTCTGTCATCCATGATCAGGACACTGGTGAACCTTAGCCTCGCTGCTCCTTCTCATCTCCCTCTTCGCCATCGATCAGAAAGAAACGGATTAGCCGCCTGCGAGATTCCTCATGATGGCATCCTTTTTCCTTTGCAGATCGGCCAACATTTAGTTTTAGATAAATAGGGGAACGAGATTTAAACGGAAGGGATTAGGTTAAAATCAATTCCATTATTATAGGGATTAATTTTGGAAGTTACAAAACAAATTACTAAATTACCCTTATTTATTTATTTAATTATTTAATTTTTTATTTAATTTTGATTGGTCCACATTTATACATACAATAACACAATACTTACTTAAAACACCTGAACCTATCTCTTTCTCTCTCTCTCTATATATATATATATATATATATATATATATATATATATATATATATATATATATATATATATATATATATATATCAAATGACTGCTTATAATTTTATAATTTTAAGAATAGGAATCTCCATGTGTTTTCATCATTCAGCTAAATTTTGGATCTAATTTACTAGCTTTGGATCTCTTTTGTTTTTAATCTCTAATTTAAGTATTTTGTTTTTAATCTCTAATTTAAGTATAAAACGACTTTTAATTTTAATGTGAGCTATTGACTTCATTTATGTTGAAGATGTTTATTTATTATTTTATTTTATATTAAAAATGTTAAAAAGATAATAAATCAAGATGAAGAATGAGAAAAGTTGAAAACAAGGTGTACTATAGAAACAAACATGTAAAATGATTGTTTGGATTTAACAATCTTCACCTTATAGTTACTTGGTAAGGTCTCTTATAGGAATAGAAATTAAATATCCTTCTATCTTTTGTTTCTATTTTTTCTTCTATCTATTTAAGATGATGATAAGTATATAAAATTAATATCCCAATCAACTTTAAATTAAATTTAATGACATTTGTCACCATTTAAAATAGATAGGAAGATAGTATTAACAAAAAATAAAATGATATTTAATTTCTCTTATAGTAGCCCACATTTATTTAGGAGTAGACAAAAGAAGATAATGCGACATTGCAAAACAAGACATAATGTTTATGTAGTTTCTGTATATTCACAAAATTATAGACCATTTCACAGAAGCTTGTTTTTAGACTAGAATATTTCTTTAAAGAAATCCATTTGATTTAACAAATTGGACTAGCATGTTCTAATTCATTACTATATAAATCTATGGAAAGAAATTATCCATTTAATCTATATAAGCAAAACATTATGATAACATAAAGTACAAAATATATTTTTCTATATTAGATTAATCTTAAACTAGAAAATATAATTTAGTATATGGCTTTTAATAACAGAATCACCAAATGAATAAATAAAGTTAATCAAATATCAGTTGTTGTAGCTATGAAGGTTTGCCTCCAGTGATTTCAGGACATGAAACATAATTAATTGTGCGCAAAAACTGGTCCGGAACCCTTGTTACTAAGTTTCCTTTCCAAAAAAAAGTAATCAAAGGAATGTTTTTGTTTATCACTATCAACAAACTTTGGTTATATTCCTTTGACTATTACCAATTTTCATTATTTATAGAAAATAGCAAATTTGATGCCACCCCCACATCAAGACACCTTCTCTGCATCAACATCTCTGCATGGGTTAATGTCTTGTGCTATGATAACTATAAAGAACCCTCACCATAGTTGTAATCCTCTATAACCCCCATCCACCCCACCCCCTTACCCCTTCTCTCTTTCTCTTTATGTATATGTATAGATGTTGATTATATATATATATATATATATATATATATATATATATATATATATATATATATATATATATATATATAAATAACAGTTTCATATATTGAGTGGATTTTACATTGACGCACCGCTTCATACATGGAAGGGGGTTTTCGGTGTCGACATTCCCTATCGCAAAGTAACCATTTTTATCCCAAGCATCTGCTCTTTATAAATGGATGATTCATCCAAACCGTAATCAACATTACTAAGGTTTTGTTTTTCGAAACAAAGCAATGCAGAAGTTAAACTCCTCTGATGAGATCAGCATTCTGGAACACGATTTGGTAAAGAAAACAATTTACCCTTTCGTATCGTTTCATAATCACACAAAAAATAAAAATTGTTGGAGTTCTTATTTCTTGAACTTACGCTGCAAACTCACTTCAAATGTTGATGGGTTTTTGATTATTTAATCCGGGTTTCTGTTTATTTTGAGTTTCGTTTTGAGTTATGAAGAATATTGGATTTCTTGATGATGTTCTTGAGGTTACACTTATGAATAAGCATTAAGAAAAATTTAAATCCAACTTTGTTTAATTTGCAGACTTGTTTGTTTACTCATTTCTAGTGTAAAATGTCAATTGATTTTGCCCAATACGTGATTATTTTATACATGTATGTAGTGGTTCGAATTATGTGCCCCTAATTGACTTGTCAATTTTGTCCCCATTCTTTTTCCCCTTACTCACTTTACGTTGTACACTTTGATAAATACTAATATGCTTTAAATTGAATGAATTTTAACCTCTCCAATGTATAAATTAAAGAATCTTCACTTTAATGAGTATGATTTACAAGTTCAAACAAAGATCTACATAATCAATTTCTAGTTATTCATTATTGCTTCATTGGAATATACTAATGCTCTAACTTTTGATGAGCTATTATGGTCTAAATTTACAAGTAATGAGCCAAAATCAAGATTATAAACTATCTTTTTTATGTTGAACAAACCAAAAAATCGAGTGAAAGATCTGACTTTGTGATGAAATTTTTCTTAAATTCCAGGCTGAATTGAAGAAATCAAATAGGCTTGTAGATGACAATAACAATACTTCAACTATACGTAAGACTAGGCTTGAAAGACTGTTGAAAGAAAGAGAATTAAGAAAATCTTTAAAATCATGCAATGATCAGGATGTAATTGTAAATAGTAATATTGTAGATGATCAGAATCAGATAATTACACCATTAACAGATAATTTGCCTACTGAAGAAGAATTAGTGAAAGGTCTTAAAGTAAGCAAACGGATTTGCAATGAAAGTGAAAGAAGAGAAAGAAGTCCTTTCAAACAACGGTTATTAGTTGTAGCCAATCGGCTTCCTGTTTCTGCAGTTAGAAAAGGTGATGCTTCTTGGAAACTTGACGTAACTGTTGGAGGCTTAGTTAGTGCACTTTTGGGTAAGTTTTCGATTTTTTTCCTTATTTTCTCACTTGGGTATGCGTGAATTTACCTGAAAATAAGTTTTATAGTGTAAAAAACATAAAGAATACTCTTTGGTAAATCAGGAAATGATGTATAAAATTTTGTTTTGTTGAAGGTATAACTGATTTTGAAGCAAAATGGATCGGATGGGCTGGAGTAACTGTACGTGATGAAATTGGCCGAAAATCACTTACTGAAGCTTTAGCTGAAAAGGTTGAGTTTTTATAACTAATAAATACAAACAGTCTTTCATATATTGCAATTTATTCATATGCAGAGATCATTTCCTGTTTTCCTTTACAAAGATCTTGGTTCATCTATGTTACAAACCCTAATATCAACTCTTTATGGCTAGTAATTACAAAAATACCACCTTTTATAGCATGCAAAGATGCATTCTTGTTTTTCTTGACAAAGATCTTGTTCATCTATAGTACGAGACATAATGTCAAATCTTTATAGCTTAACAATTACAAAGATACGATCTTTATATCATTTTGTTGATATTACAAAACATTACACAAAATCTTTATAACTAATAGTTACATAAAACCGATCTTTTACATCATTTTCTTGATACACAGTGATGCATTCCTATTTTTCTTGATAAAGTTCTTGTCCATCTATATTACAAGACATAATGTCAAATCTTTATAGCTTAACAATTACAAAGATACAATCTTTATATCATTTTGTTGATATGACACAACATTACACAAAATCTTTATAACTAATAGTTACAAAAAACCGATCGTTTACATCATTTTCTCGACACACAGAGATGCGTTCCTGTTTTCCTTGATGAAAATCTTATTAATCTATATTACAACGGGTACTGCAACATCTTATGGCCACTCTTTCATTACTTGGGCCTCCCTCAAGAAGACAGCCTTGCAACAATTTGGAGTTTTCAATCCCAATTTGAAGCCTACAAGAATGCAAATCAATTGTTTGCAGATGTAGTAAAAGAACATTATCAAGATGGAGATATTGTTTGGTGTCATGATTACCATTTAATGTTTCTTCCTAAATGCTTAAAGGAACAAAATGCAAACATTAAAGTTGGCTGGTTTTTGCATACTCCATTTCCATCTTCTGAGATCTATAGAACAATGCCATCAAGATCAGAATTGCTAATTGCAGTTCTTGCAGCAGATGTAGTCGGGTAATTACATAATGTTTTCTTATTAAAACATTGTTCTTTGAATGTTTTCTTATTAAAAAATATTTTCTTTTTTGTTTTTTTTTAGGTTTCATACGTATGATTATGCAAGGCATTTTATGAGTGCATGTACTCGTATTCTTGGGCTTAAGGGTACTCCAGAAGGAGTGGAAGATCAAGGGAGACTCACTCGTGTAGCTGCAGTATGTTTACTTATTATAAAGTATCTCTAGTTTAAACTTTGAAAAGTCAACCCAATTATCTATGAGGCTAAGAATTGAGCTTGTGATTTGAAATCTGCAGTTTCCTATTGGGATTGATTCTGATAGATTTGTAAAAGCCATACAACTCCCTCAAGTCAAGAATCATATAAAAGAATTCCAGGAAAGATTTGATGGTCGAAAGGTGAAATAAATAAATGATCTTTAGTTTACCCTTTTTTATTTTTTATTATGGAAACAATATTTATAAAAAGTTGCACAAAATTGAGATAATTAGTGTTGCAGGTAATGTTAGGAGTTGATCGTCTTGATATGATTAAGGGAATCCCACAAAAGCTATTGGCATTTGAAAAGTTTCTTGAAGATAATCCAAATGGGCAGGATAAAGTAGTCTTTGTGCAAATTGCTGTTCCAACAAGAACAAATGTCCCTGAGTGTATGTTTCACTATTTTAACCGATTTTTTTTAATTTAAAAAATGGTTTATTTATGGTTTTATTTTTTTCTTGACAGATCAAAAACTTACATGTCAAGTTCATGAAATCATTGGAAGGATTAATGGAAGATTTGGGACACTTACAACTGTCCCAATTCATCATTTGGTGCGCCTTTTTTTATTCTACTGAAATACGTGTTGTAGGTCCCATCTGGCTATGCAGGATAGAACAGGTTGTACTGTTTTTGACATAGAAATGAGTCTGGGATTCATGTCAATGAGACAAAAATTGCAACTTTTTTACGTGAATGCCCTTTAAGATTTTAACTTTCTTGAGTCATATGTCTTATTTTCTTGTTTGATTCATGGCAAAATGTTTTAAAGTTAATTATTGTGCATTCAACAGGATCGGTCTTTTGATCATCATGCCTTATGTGCACTATATGCTATAACGGGTATTGTTTTGATCTTCCTATATTATTTTATATTCATTGCCATTGAATTTCTTAACATTTTTTGTGTTTTATATTTAGATGTGGCATTGATTACATCTCTAAGGGATGGAATGAATCTTGTGAGCTATGAATTCGTTGCTTGCCAAGCTTCGAAGAAAGGCGTCCTAATTCTAAGCGAGGTGTTCATTCATCTTTAAAGACAAAAAAAAATATTTACTGTGTTTGTCATGTATTGGACTTTGGACTGAGACTAGGTCTAGTATCAAGTAGGACAAAAATTGCAGCCTTTTCTCCTACCTAAAAAGGTGGAACAAGACAGTGCACCATTGTACTGTTTTTGGTGTGTATTAGACTCAGACTCACAGATAGATTGTTGAGGTCAAATGAGATAAAATTTTCAACTTTTTCTCTTGTACTGTTTTTAGCATGCATTTGACTAAGACTTTGTACTGTTTTTAGCATGCATTTGACTAAGACTGGTCTGTCAGTCTGTTGATGTCAAATAGGACAAAAAATGCAACCTTTTGTCCTAACTGAAAAGTAGAACAAAATGGGATGGTACTAGCGGTCGATACCTCGTTTGTGCAAAAAGATATGAATGCCCTTCTCATCATCTTTTTATCGAAAATAGCCCTAGAAAGCTTGTCTATTCTCATTCATGTATTTTTTTCTCTTTTCCGTATTTAACCTTTTTCTATTTTAAATATATCTAGTTTGCAGGAGCTGCACAGTCTCTCGAGGGCAGGGGCAATTTTGGTAAATCCATGGAATATAACCGAAGTAGCTTCTGCAATTGCTTACGCCCTAAACATGCCATCTGAAGAGAGAGAAAAACGACATCATCATAATTACGTTCATGTAACTACTCATACGTCTCAAGAATGGGCCGAAACTTTCATTAGGTTCGTATTTCATTTTATTTTTACTTTTTCCGTTCTTTTTTTATTAAATACTTTATTTACTTTTTTACCCTTGTAGCGAACTCAACGATATGGTTGTTGAAGCTCAACTTAGAACAACACAAATTCCACCCTTACTTCAAACCGAACACGCAATCGAACGTTACATGCGTTCCAATAACCGTTTACTCATTCTGGTATCCTTTCTTCCCAACTTTTTTTACCAAAACGCCCCCCGTTTTATTATTTTTTATGAAATTCAGGCACTTGATAGGGGTTTAATGTGACATTAACCGAACCCGTGAGTGCACCGGATAGACGTATGGATCAGTTTAAAGAAATGGAAAGTAAATTGCATCCTGAATTAAAAGAACGTTTGAAGAGGCTTTGTAATGATCCAAAGACAACGATTATAGTGTTAAGTGGAAGCCATCGATCCGTTCTTGATAAGGTGCTTCTTGTTTTTTTTTTTTTTGTGATTTCACTTTTGTTGACTTGATGATTTTGCAGAACTTTGACGAGTATAATATATGGCTTGCGGCTGAACATGGTGTGTTTGTTAGAACGGGGAATAAAAAATGGTTACAAAATTTATCCGAAAATATACATATGGATTGGATTGAAAGTGTTAAACATGTTTTTGAGTATTTTACTGAGCGGATCCCACGCTCGTATTTTGAGCTCCGTGAGACTTCAGTTGTTTGGAATTATAAGTATGCTGGTAAAAAAACTGTCTATTGTCTACTGTGTACTCTATACTTTATACTGTATACTGTCTACTATACTATCTACTGACACTTTTGGTTGATGTTAAAGATATCGAGTTTGGGAGACTACAAGCGAAGGATATGTTGCAGCATTTGTGGACGGGGCCCATATCAAATGCATCGGTGGAAGTGGTCCAAGGAGGGCGGTCTGTGGAGGTTTGGGCCCACGGTGTGACCAAGGTTTGGCCTTTTTCATTTGGTTTTTAATTTTATGGATTGATTGCGTTAATAGTATTGATCTTTTTTTGCAAAATATTTTTAGGGTGCGGGGATAAGTGGCATTTTAGGACAAGTTATACACGATAAAAATATGAAGGATCCTATTGACTATGTGTTGTGTGTTGGCCACTTTCTTCCCAAGGTATGTTTCTTGTAGAAAATACTCTGTGTTATTAATTTTTTTCATTATTATAATAGTTAAAGTTGATATTGTTATAATTGAAAATGTCTGTATGATATACATAAAAAATTTGGATCTTAATTTGATCAAGTAATTTATATTTACCCTTTTAGGATGAAGATATTTACACATTTTTCGAGCCTGAGCTTCCAGTTGCAACACCAACTCCGACCCACTCAAGTTTAGGGAGTCCGGGCAACGAGTTTTCTCCAAATCATTCTGCCCGGAGGACTGGATCCGGATCCGGATTCGGATCGGAGGGATATTCCGTTTCAACTTCTGATAGTGAAGACGGCGGCTCGAACGGGAAGCGGAGCAGCAACACCACCATGGATGCACACAACAAGGGTCCATCGGTTCTCGATCTTCAGGGTGACAACTACTTCTCATGTGCAGTTGGAAGGAAGAGGTCTACTGCAAGGTATCTTCTGAATTCATCGGCTGATGTGGTGACTCTGTTGAAAAAACTGGCAGATTGATTGATTGATTGAGTGGTCTGATTGTGGGAAGATGATGGATGATAGATACATATTATATATGTCGAGGTTTTTAGTGGTCTTTTTGTGAAACTGTGTCGCTTTTAGGTATTTTGATGAGGGCTTTTTTTTTTTTTTTTTTGAAGAACGAGATCTTATGGTGGTTTTTACAGTTATGTTTTTGCTAGCTTGCTTGATCGTTAATGGCAGCCGGTACCACTTCGTTCTTGAGGATTTTAAGGTTTTTGATATAATAAAACTTCGTTTTTCTTTTTTCTTTTTCATGAAGTCGACTAAATTGTGTTTCATGTATGAAAAACCCGGTCTTTTTTTATATACAAGTATGTGTGGAAATTATTGATCCCTATAGCTTTTTTGGTTTTGATTTTTGTTAATTTTATTTAACAAAAACTTTTTTAAACATTTTTTTGTGAAATTTATTAACATTAAATAGACTATCTTCAAAAGGTTTTTTTTAGAATGAACTAATTTACCTTTATGTTTGTGTAATAATTTATAAAATTCTATATAATTGTTGTTTTTCAAACACATGTATATTTTAAAATATATAGAATAATATCTATGGGGTGTCTTATTTTCAAACAAAAATAAAATAAAATTACTACATATATAGTTATAAAATAGATAAAATAAAAATATTTAATATTAAAAATTAGGAAAATCTCCGGAAAAAGTCCCAATATTTTAGATCAATTTATAGTTTAATTTCAACTTTTATTTTTTGAAAAAAAAGTCCCGATTATTTTGTATTTTGCTAAAATTAACGAAATAGTCCTTATATTTTTTTCCAGCAGAAAATGACAGATTATCGTATAAAATTAGATAATAAGAACTTTTTTGTTCAACAAATAAATGTTGGAATTAAAACGTAAAGATATTAGAACTTTATTGGAGATTTCCCTAAAAATTAAAATGAAATAATTAATTAGTCGAAAAAAATAATGAAATTTTGAGGGTTAAATACGATCAAAAGAGTAAAATATAGCATTGTTGCACAAAAAGTTAAATTTCCTTTTTTCAACGGTCAGGTTAGTTGTTAGAGTTAGTATCACGAAATCATCAACGCTTATATTAGAATTCGAAACCCTCAATTTAAGAGGCAAAATCTCCATCAAATGGGGTAGTCCCACATTGGCTGCAGAAAAGATTAATTGCAGTAAACATAAAGAGAAAAAAACAATATTTATTAAAATATAAATGATTGATAATAATAACCGAAAAATTACCTTCTTCGATGGTAAAAGAAACATTTTATGAAGTTGATTCTATACTATTAACATCTCAAAAAACTTCTCTTAGGGATGTAATACGACTATATTTAGCAACAGTATAAAACAATTTAATCTTATATATCTCATTTCTCTTTCTTCCGTTACAAATTCCAACTCATTCAAGTTTTGTACATTTATTAGCAATTCAATAAAACCCAACTTTGATATCACTTTGATATCATTTTGATATCATATGGGTTGTTTTCTCTTTCTCCATTTGTGTCTCCTCCATTCTTGTTTAATGTTTTAGAGCCAACCATATAACCCCAAATATAATTTTATGTTGTTTATTTATCTCAAAATGATATCAAAGTTTCATAATTTTTGTCCCTTAATTTTAGGTTATATATTTCCATTCTATTTAATAAATTTCCCCTCAATTTTAAGTTATATATTGTCGTTCTATTTAATTGACGAGTTATGTTTTAAGTGTGTAACATCCTAAATTCAAAGTAAAATTTTCATTTTTAAAATAGCATAAACACCCTTCATTATTAAAGTTACATTCAAGTCAAACCAATTGTTCATAAACTGTTATTCAAAAATCAGAGTTATAAGGAAGACAATGCAGAATCTCGAATTATAAAACTATTTATGTGTATGTACAGTCTCATCTTCACAAACCGGTAAGTACTTGAAAAACATTTAATATGTAAAGTCAATATTTGTTGTGAGACGACCAACCTTAGTTAGCGTCTTAGATTGGGAATCTTCTTTAAATAGCGAAGGTCATCAAGACTTCGTTATCTAATGTATTTACTAGGCACTTTACCGGTTCGCATTTTAATGTCGAGTCCTAGTATTTTTTTGTGTCCGTGAGTATCCTATAAATATGGTAAGTACTGTAGAGAGTCGTAACATCTTTTGCACACATGTACGCTTTGAGCTTTCTCTCATAAGCGATTCTCTTGTACTCATTCAAAATATATTGGAGGTGAAACCAGATCATATTTAGATCCTCTTGTTCAATCTTACTTTGATTTTACTTCGATTTATTGAAACATAAAACAAACATCCTTTCAATTGGTATCAAAGCATGAATCTACACATCGATAGAAGAATCATTTTCACGTTTTCATCTTATTGAATCGTTCCCTTCGATTCAATTATTCTGCAAGATTGAAACGTAATTCTTCGTTTGATTGACTGTGTTAAACGATTCTGCATTTGTTTTTGTTAATTGATTTTGCATCCAATTTCTTTCTGTTTAAAGATAATCCATGAATGTCAACACCGTGATGAACTACGCGAACCTGCTTGGATCTGCTACAAAAGTTCCAATGTTGCTTCCATAGTACTACGATCAATGGGCGGATCGTATGGAAGACCATCTCAATGGAACCGACGAAGATCTTTGGAGATCCATCGAAACTGGACCATATCATGTTGATTTGGTTCAGGTTGTTGGAAATGCAGGTGCTGCTGAGGACATGATTGCTCAAGGAAACAAGAAGAATGTGAATGACAAAAGATGTCTTCGTGGACTGCAAGGAGCTCTTCCACCAGTTGTTTACAATTATGTTCGAGGTTGCAAGACAACGAAGGAGAGTTGGGATACTTTAAAATAGAAGTACCAAGGGAATGAAAGAACCAAAAAGAGCTTTGTGACGCAATGCTTGTTAGAATTAGCTGATTTTAAGCAAAAGGAGAGTGAGACTATCGAAGCATATTACGATAGGTTAACTGAGCTCATCTTTAACTGCAAAAGATATGGAGTGGTTCATAAACGTTGGAGTTCAATCTCACCTTCATTTTGGGACTGAGAAAGGAATGGAGAAATATTTGTCTCATGATCAAGACGCGGGAGAATTTCGACACCTACTCTTTGTTGAGTCTCTATAACATACTAAAAGCACATGGTTCAGAAGTAAAAGAGATAGCTGAAGAGAACAAAATGAATTTTGGAGGTCCAATGGCACTAGTCTCCAAGACAAATGCGAAAGAGAATGATACTGATGAAGAAGAAAAAGAAGGTGAAGAAGGTTTTTTACTCAACTCTGATGACGAAGTTGTTGCTTATTACTCCAATAATAGGGTAAAAAAGTTCTACAAGAAGCCAATTAGTGGGAATTTCAAAAACAGTTCAAAGAAGAAGCCAATGACGAACTCTGGTACTGGACAAAAAGGAATTGAGAAAGTGGAGAAGTGAATAGAAGAAGATTGAGAAAAAGATGAAAGCTGATTTCGGTTACAATTGTAACTATTGTAATGGATATAACCATCTAGCGAATGACTGCATGTTAAGGAAGAAGGAGGAGGAGAAGAAACAGTTGGCGAAGGATGAGGTGTACTACTCAATGAAAATAGAATAACTTCAAAGTCTAAGACTCTTTCCTTGGTGGCGAAGGGCGCTGATGATGATGAAGGGACATATCAAATATGGCCCTCTGGCTCTGATGACGAAGAAATGTGTCATCCAACTCATGAAGTCATGTTTGCAAAACATGAAGAGGGCCATTCTGGAGGAAAGAGCCTGTTTAGTGATGAGGAGGAAGATAGTGATTGTGATGAGATGGAGAATGAGAAATGAGAAGAGAGTGAAGAACAGGATGAGAAGCTGACTGGAAGGTGCTTCGTGACCACCGCCCCAAATTCTCCAATGATTGCATATGTACTTGATCTTCTTGTTTCTTTTAATGTTCCTTTAAATTCTTACCATGCTATTTTATCTGACTTTGATGATACTTGGTCTTACCTAAATGATATGTTGATCTCTATGATTAGCGAAGCGGAGAAATCTAAGACCTTACTTTACGAAGCATGTAATAAGTTGTAGGAGAAGAATAGTAGAATAGAAGGCTTAGAGTTAAAAGTTACGAACATTATGATTGATAGGGATTCTATTCGTATGGACAATATCATGTTGGTAAAACAAAGAAATATCTATTGTAATACAACTAAGCATCTGTATAGAAAAGTGACTGACCTTTATCATTCATCGGATATATGTAAAGAGAAACATAGGAAGCTACTCCCGTTTATAACTTTGAAAAGAGAATTTGGGGACGATACAACTTTTGATTGCGAAAGTAAAGTAACTGTAACACTCAAAAATCAACCATTCATCATCATTGTTTACAAAATATCCATTATTTTCAAAGTATTTTTTTCAAATCAGAGTTTTTTCCCAAGATCCAGTGACAAAACAGAAAGTTGTATATGATTACGCATTCGCCTTCCCACGATCCTCGAAAGTACCTGAAACCACAAACTATAACTGTAAGCCAAAGCTTAGTAAGTTCCCCCAAAGTACCACCACACAACATATAATCAAACAGATATCGGGTCCACAACCTCCTGGTTGGATTACCCCTGGCCTACAACCTTACGGTTGGAATGCCTAATACATAACGGGTCCACAACCTCCTGGTTGGATTACCCCCGGCCCACAACCTTCCGGTTGGAATGCCCTGGCCGACAACCTTGATAGACCCAAACAACTTCGATATCTGCCCTCAGACAATAGAAACAACCTCGGCATGAATCATCTCCCTAACTTGGTCCTCAATCAACCCTGGCTTATCCTGGCCACTCGCCACGGCTCCTGATCCGGATCCTGACTCGAATCGCCTCGTAACCACCATACTGAAAATAAACCACAAAATATCAGATGAGACGCATATCATACCATATGAGTTATTCCAAACAACAAACCCTAGGGGTTGTGCCTTCCCTATTACGCGGTACGGGTCATATGCTTCCAGTGGTACGAGCCCATACTACCTTCCGCACCTACCTGCATTTGTATCAGAAGATCATCACAACAACTCTAACAACACACACTAGAATACACATACATCCTATTCTCACTTCCTAGAGAAAGGCTAGACATTCCTCAACTGGCCGACTGACCCCACATAACTCATCCATGAAACTTCCACCAACCCTGCAACACTCGTGTATACTAATCATACATAACACTGGATCTTATAGACAGTCGAACACATGATTCTACCCTAAGCCCTTCATCAAACAAGCACATGAAATAAGGCTAAACCACACATTCTCAGGCTATAGAATCTTAGTTATGTACAACTATGATGCATACACTAAACAACTACAGTGATGATGTCAATTCCATACAACAAAGAAACCCTAGTCTATTAGGCATCAATTATCAAGCAATTCTATCATGCAATTCCTAAAGATCCATAGCCTATCACTAGCATGTTGTTCTATCATCACCATAATAACATATAACAGTGTGGGTAATTTGGGGTATACTTTCTTGCTCCATCTGACCGTACACAGTGCATCCTTCCTTGTTTTACTTTTGAAAACAATTTTTGACAAATCAATTTAAAAACTTTTGCAGTTCCCTAGTTTGAGTATGGAATCACACGAATGCTCATTCAATTCACTCAAACAAAGGCTCTTATACCAACTTGTAACATTCAAAAATCTCAAAATTTTATAATATTAAAAAATCAACCATTCATCATCATTGTTTACAAAATATCCATTGTTTTCAAAGTATTATTTCAAATCAGAGTTTTTCCCCAAGATCCAGTGACAAAACACAAAGTTATGTACGATCACTCCTTCGCCTTCCCACGATCCTCGGAAGTACCTGAAACCACAAAGTAAAACTGTAAGCCAAAGCTTAGTGAGTTCCCCCAAAGTACCACCACACAACATATAATCAAACATATATCAGGTCCAGAACCTCCTGGTTAGATTACCCCTAGCCCATAACCTTACGGTTGGAATACCCAGTACATAACGGGTCCACAACCTCCTGGTTGGATTACCCCCGACCTACAACCTTACGGTTGGAATGCCCCGGTCTGTTGACTTACAACACAAAGCAGTACAATCTCAACCTCCAACATACCATGTAGACATTCACATAACAAATAACATATATCCAACAACCTATAATCATATAATCAGTTAGCATACTAGCAGGCAGATCTAGAGATCACTACTGTATAGAAACATCCTATATACTAGGATACATAACTAAAAGGGCCGACATTGGTGCCTTCGACCCACAAGAACAGTGAGGAAACTCACCTCACAGTCTGACTAATAGTTGAACCAAGATACTGCTCCAAATATCGGTTCTACAGGTGTAACACCCATAAAATTCAAGCCAAATTTAAACTTTTAAAACATTCAAAATACTAATAGTTATTACAAAAAGGTTTTCCAAAATAGTTTAATATCAGAGTTCCCAGAAATCATAATCATAAACCGAGGAAGTGTACGGTCACGCCTTCGCCTTCCCACGGTCAGCCGCTGAACCTGAAACAATAAACTGAAACTGTAAGCCCGAAAGCTTAGCGAGTTACCTCCAAAATACCAACCTCATATAACCATAACATATCATATCAACAATACAGAACATCCATGCATATCGAGTCTACAGTGTGACTGGTCCGCCCGTACCGGGCCTTCAGTCCACCTGGTCCACTATCCGAGTCTACAATATGACTGGTCCGCCCGCACCGGGCCTTCAGTCTATCTGGCCCACTCTCCGAGCCTCGACACGTCTGGACCGCCCTCTGGGGGCCTTCAGCCTATCCGGACCGCTCGCCGGGCCTTCGGCCTGACTATGTGCCCTCCCGAGTCTGCAGTCTACCCGGTCCGCCCTGGGTATGTTTTCCTACAGCACGAAGCAGGACCCGCCTCAACCCAACCCCCAATCAAAACAACCATGTGCACATATAACATATAATCACATAACAGTATATAGACAACAAACCGATCTAACAGATCATATAGCATAGCAACATCCTATAACCAGGATACCTACCTAACCGGTCACTAACATAGCATCATTATATATACCAGGATACCGACCTAAACCAGGTCACTAACAATATACCGTCCTAACTACCAGGACGCAGATCTAACAGATCAATAAACATATCATGCAAATACCCGGATACAAATCTGATAAAGGGCCGGCCTTGGTGCCGTAGACCCTGTTGATATAGTGAGGATAACTCACCTCGAAATGCCGATCTGAACCGAAGAAGCAGATTCCCGAACCACCGTCTCACCGACAATCCCGAACTATCCAAAATAGCGAATAATAAATCAATAAACGGGAATATTAATCTTGACCAAGAATCCCACAATTAACATTAGTCCAAATTGCCTTTTCTTTCATTTGGGCCAAGGTCCAATATCAATTCCATGAACTTACAAGTCCATATGTGTAAGGCCCATTATTGGCCCAATTTACCAAATTGGGCCCAACTTCCTAATTGGGCTTAATCCCAAGATCCATTATCTAAATTTGGCCCAATCCCAATTATTCAGAGAGTCCAGCAAAGGCCCAAGTCCAAATAGTCCTTAAACAACCCAATACTCGAAGCCCAAAAACAAAAGCGCAACAGATGTAGTACGTTGGGTGTACTCCTCTGGTACGCGGGGCGTACTCCGATTCGTTGACTGGAAAACGGGGTCGTTGACCCTGTACGCTGGGCGTACAGATTCCTACGCGGGGCGTACGCGAACTGAACCAAAAACCCTCATAAGTGCTTAATAGCTTAAGCACTTAATCCCAAACTTCAGATCCATCGACCAAATATGCCTAGGACTCATAAAGTCTCTAACTTTATCACTTTGGACGTCCAGAAAGTTCTTAATCCAAGGTCTTAATCCATTAAGACCTTTCTACTACTTGCATGGGACCTCTCAGGCCATTAGGACCTCATTTTTATCACTCAACATCCCATTAAGAGTCTGAAAGGACAGCTCATCTCGTCCAAATCATAGCATACACCATTTTGGGACAAGAAATGGTTCCAAAATGCTAGAATGGCTAGATATATGATATACAAGCATAAAGTTTGAAGCTTTTTACCTTCTGGAGCTTCTAGGACACCAACCAACTACAGATCTACAAGCCAATCTTCTTCTCCAACTTCTTGGTGCAATGCCTTCACTTCCAAGAACTCAAAATACCCACCAAGTCACACTTTCACACAAGAACTAGGGTTTGGGACGTTTCTGGAGGATGGAGGCTAAGAGTGATGAAGGAAAATGAACGATAAGGATGTTTATATAGCTCCCAAACCGGGATATTAGGGTTTCCTTCTAATATGACTATTCCCAACGTACACAAGTTTACACCCAGCGTACTAGGGCGCGCCCTAGTATGCTCAACGTACCTCATGTACGCGCAACGTACTCTTCTTGATCCCAAAATTACAACTTAGCCCTTGGGCTCTTCAAGGCTTTACCCTTCCATCCCCCGGGACTACAAATGACAATTTTGGGATGTTACATCTCTCCCCCACTTAAACTAGACTTCGTCCTCGAAGCCTGCTGCGGCGAACAATCCAGATAATGCTCTCGCCTCTCGGACTCCGGCTCCTACGTTGCTCGGATCCTTCCCGATGCAGCCACCGGTCTCCCTACATAGAATTAAGCCCTCCAATCTGAACATCAACCAGAGATACAACCGCCTCCTCGTCCACTTGATTTTGACTGGGCTTCCCTTCTTACTATTCTTGGCATGCTTGACATCCCGGAGTGGCACCACCACCACTCGAAACTTACAATGATTTCCCAAGGTGAGCAACCCGACATAATTCACTACTTTGGAGATCCTCAATTCACAATTTCACGTAACAACCAATCCCACCTCTCTTGAACCCCAAAATCTGAAATCTCGAAATCGGTCTATCTTCCTGACAGGCCTTATCTACTGATCCGTTGTTACTTCCATTCCACTGATCCCTTAGACTGATTAACCAACTCCTGATAATTCGAGGTTTCCCACCAGAATTAGAACCGCAGATTACCCGTTGCTATGACAATTAATGCTTCCATAGATTACCAAACTAGGGTACACCGAGCCTTCGGCATGACTGGACCGCCTATCAATGCCTACAGCCTCCCCGGACTGCTCGTCGGGCGTTGACCTGACTGGACCACCTTACCAGGCCTTCAGTCTAACCGGACCATCTTGGTCCGCCAACCCTCTGCCGCAATTCTGCTTTTTCTCCTGAGCCTTTTGTGCCCATGACTTCCCGTCGGTCCGCACCTGGTATCTTAGCATACCACCTCAATCTTACCGCTTTCCCTGGAACCTAGGTGCCTACGACTCACTGTCGGTCCGTACTAGGTATCTTAGCCTACTGCTTAGCGCAGGACCGCCTCAACCCCCATCCCAATGCCATACACGATCAAGAAAAGATCTAACCCGGTTCCCACAACCTGAATGACAGAACGCTCTAATCCCAAGCCTACCAAAAGCTGATGAATACCCGTTCAGACCTACTCCCAGTCCCGACTAGAGTGTTACCCGATCCAAGAAGATTAATCCTAGAGACGCTCCGAACTGATGAGGCCACCAAAATCCTCTGCACTCCATCCGATCTCTAATATCAACTTTGGTTCAACCATATTACGCCGGAGTCTTCAACCAACTCCATCAACAGGTTCAATACTTGGGGAACAGACCTACTGATTGCTATAGCATAGCAGCATACTCCACCCGCACATAGATCTACAAATACCTCCAGAGTCTTCAGCATGACTGGACCGCCTCACCAGGCCTTCAGCCTATCTGAACCACTCTCAGAACCTTCAGCATGTCTGGACCGCCTCCATGGGCCTTCAGCCTGTCTGGACCGTTCTCCGAGCCTTCGGCCTGACTGGTACGCCCCACCACCTTCAGTCTATCCGGACCGCTCTAAACCGTTGTGCATCTCCCTGGGCCATCCCTCCTGGTGCTCTCTCTCCCATATGGTCTGTTCTAACCCACTTGGGGCTTCGAACTCTAGATCCATCATGTAGGTTATAACCCTGGCCTAACTCTAGGCCACATGCCGATCGTCCACACTCTCGGAAAACCGTGGTCTGATCCCTGACCCGCGTATCTACCACATACGCTAAAATCCCGCATACGCATGTTGAGGTACTGCCTGACCGTGGCAGTTAATCGAACCCTCAATGATTGATGCTCCATCTGAGAATTTCCAATTCTCCCCCACTTGGGACGCTAACCACTACCTACTAATAGCAACATCAAAACACTACTTAACCGTCCAAACCAAGCATTCCTACACTTCACCATAGAACGATGAATTCCGAAACGAATAGTTTCCGCAAAACAACCCTCCTGGCATGGAGCAACCGAACTTAGAAAGAACCTAAATCCCAGCTGAACACTTCTGCATCTCCAATTCACAGTCTCTAGCCCTGGAATGGTGATCCTATATCCTAACTTCTGATCACCAAAACCCGTGGATACTAACCGTCTACAACCCTTGATACTAAATTCCTCAAACTCTCCTATGCCATATGCAGAAAGGGATGGAAAATTCACAACATAAATATAATCAATAAGATACAGATAGAAACATACCAGCAGCTGCATCTTGCGCTGTCCTGGCCTCCTCTGTGGTAAGCTGGAAGGCACGCCTCTGAGCCCTCGGGGGTTCTCCACTACCCTGACCCCCATCAGTAATCCTCAATGTAGCCGACGCTGGAGCCTGCACCGGTCTAGCAACCAGTTGCGGACAATTGGTCGTCACGTGACCAACCTGATGGCAATGATAACAAATCCTCATGTCCTGAACTGGGGCCAGTTGGCGACAATCCCTCGCATAATGCCCATCCTTTCCGCACTTGCAGCACGCACCACCGGACCTACAAACTCTGGAATGACCCTTCCCACACTTCTTACAAGTGCGGCCACTCTGTCCTCCAACCCTAGAATCAACGGTCTTGGACCGCTTTGGCGCCGGCTGCGACTGCACCGAGGCCTGCCTCTGCTCTCTCAACTGTAACTCAATCTCCAGCTCACGCGGCCTAGCGGCCTCCTGCAACTCCAGCAACGTATCACATCGTTGGGTAGCAACAAACTATCTGATGTCAGTCTTGAGCATGCTCAGATAACGCGTCATCTGAGCCTGCTCGGAAGCGAACTCCAGGAAAAACATCGCCCTCTCAGTGAACATGCAAGTGATCTCCGTCACCGACTCCGTACCCTGTCTCAACTCCAAGAACTCCTGAGCTAGCCGCTCACGCTTGACCCGAGGAATGTAGCAGGAGTAGAACATCTCCCTAAACCGATCCCAAGAAACTGCAGCTCTCTGCTCATCCGAATAAGACCCCGTCATCAACCTCCATCAAACCTTCGCCCCGGACCTCAGCATGTTCAGGGCACACCTAACCTTCTGGTCAGTCGGGCAGGAACATGTGAAAAAGCATCCCTCGACGTCCGATAGCCACCTCATGGCTATGATCGGGTCCTAAATCCCATCGAAATTCGGGGCTTCGTATTATCGAAGTCCCGATACTGAAAAGCCCGACTGGCTCCTACCCCTGCCGTTGTTACAGCTGCAGTAGCTGCCGCGGCAGCCGCCTCCGCAAGGGATGCATAGCGCTCATCAAAGTACTCGACCATGGCGATCTTGATAGACCCAAACATCTCCGGCAACTGATCCCGGAACATAGCAGCAACCTCATCATGCAGGATCTCCCGAATCCTGTCATCCATCTCATATGGCCTCATCTGGCCGATAGTCTCAGGCGTTGCCGGCGCCTCCTGTCCATCCTCTCCTGCTCCTGACCCGGATCCAGTCACGAATCGCCGGGTAACCACCATACTGAAAACATACCAAAAGGATATTAGATACTCCTCATAACAACCCAAGAACCAACTCCCAACCAAAAATCCTAGGGGTTGTGACTTCCTTGATACGCGTATGGGTCCTGTGCTTTCAGTAGTACGGGCCCATACTACCTTCCACACCTACCCATATCTGTCCCAAGTATCATCACAACGACCTACAATACACACAAATAGCGAGCGCTCAATCCTCACTCCTAGAGGAAATACTAAATATCTCATAACTGGCCTATTGGCCTCGCACAACCCACCCATCCATGAAGCTTCCACCAACCCTGCAACACTAGTGTATGCTAGCCATACATAATGCTGGACCCCATAGACTTTCGAATATCCAATCCTACCCTAAGCTCCCAATCAGACAAGAACAGAACATAAGGCCAAATCAAACATTCTCAGGCTATAAGATCTTAATTATGTATAACCGTGATGCATACACTAAGCAACTACAGTAATGATGTCAATTTCATATAAAAGAAACCCTAGGCTAGCAGGCATCATGTAATCAGGCAATTCTATCATGCAATTCCTGAAGATCCCTAGCCTAGTACTAGCATGTTGTTCTAACATATCACAATATCAAATAACTATATGGTACTTTGGGGTCTACTTACTGGCTCTGGCTGATCGTACACTTTACATCCTCCTGTACTTATTTTGAAAACCATTTTAAAAAAAAAATCATTTTAAAATCCTTTCCTTGATTTGAGACTGGATTCACACGAATGTTCCTCCAATTCACTCAAACCAAGGCTCTGATACCAACTTGTAACACCCATAAAATTCAAGCCAAATTTAAACTTTTAAAACATTCAAAATATCAATAGTTATTACAAAAAGGTTTTCCAGAATAGTTTCATATCAGAGTTCCCAGAAATCATAATCATAAACCGAGGAAGTGTACGGTCACGCCTTCGCCTTCCCGCGGTCAGCCATTGAACCTGAAACAATAAACTGAAACTGTAAGCCCGAAAGCTTAGTGAGTTACCCCCAAAATACCAACCTCATATAACCATAACATATCATATCAACTATACAGAACAACCATCCATATCGAGTCTACAGTGTGACTGGTCCGCCCGCACCGGGCCTTCAGTCCATCTGGTCCATTATCCGAGTCTACAGTATGACTGGTCCTCCCGCACCGGGCCTTCAGTCTATCTGGCCCACTCTCCGAGCCTCGGCACGTCTGGACCCTCCTTTCGGGGCCTTCAGCCTATCCGGACCGCTCGTCGGGCCTTCGGCCTAACTATGTGCCCTCCTGGGTCTGCAGTCTACCCGGTCCACCCTGGGTATGTTGGCCTACAGCACGAAGCAGGACCCGCCTCAACCCAACCCCCAATCAAAACAACCATGTGCACATATAACATATAATCACATAACAGTCTATAGACAACAAACCGATTTAACAGATCATGTAGCATAGCAACATCCTATAACCAGGATACCGACCTAACCGGTCACTATCATAGCATCATTATATATACCAGGATACCGACCTAAACTAGTTCACTAACAATATACCGTCCTAACTACCAGGACGCAGATCTAAAAGATCAATAAACATATCATGCAAATACCCGGATACAAATCCGATAAAGGGCCGGCCTTGGTGTCGTAGACCCTGTTGATATAGTGAGGATAACACACCTCGAAATGGCGATCTGAACCGAAGAAGCAGATTCCCGAACCACTGTCTCACCGACAATCCCGAACTATCCAAAATAGCGAATAGTAAATCAATAAACGGGAATATTAATCTTGACCAAGAATCCCACAATTAACTTTAGTCCAAATTGCCTTTTCTTTCATTTTGGCCAAGGCCCAATATCAATTCCATGAACTTACAAGTCCATATGTGTGAGGCCCATTATTGGCCCAATTTACCAAATTGGGCCCAACTTCCTAATTGGGCTTAATCCCAAGATCCATTATCTAAACTTGGCCCAATCGCAATTATTCAGAGAGTCCAACAAAGGCCCAAGTCCAAATAGTCCTTAAACAACCCAATGCTCGAAGCCCAAAAACAAAAGCCCAATAGAGGTAGTACGTTGGGTGTACTCCTCTGGTACGTGGGGCGTACTCCGATTCGTTAACTGGAAAACGGGGCCGTTGACTCTGTCCACTGGGCGTACAGATTCCTATGCGGGGCGTACGCGAAGTGAACCAAAACCCCTCATAAGTGCTTAATGGCTTA
Organism: Lactuca virosa; assembly: GCF_052849685.1. Taxonomy (NCBI): domain Eukaryota; kingdom Viridiplantae; phylum Streptophyta; class Magnoliopsida; order Asterales; family Asteraceae; genus Lactuca; species Lactuca virosa. The sequence goes on from NC_136432.1 coordinate 51,613,144, forward strand.
AGCACTTAAGCCCAAACTTCAGATCCATCGACCAAATATGCCTAGGACTCATAAAGTCTCTAACTTTATCACTTTGGACGTCTAGAAAGTTCTTAATCCATTAAGACCTTTCTACTACTTGCATGGGACCTCTCAGGCCATTAGGACCTCATTTTTATCACTCAACATCCCATTAAGAGTCTGAAAGGACAGCTCATCTCGTCCAAATCATAACATACACCATTTTGGGACTTTTGGGACAAGAAATGGTTCCAAAATGCTAGAATGGCTAGATCTATGATATACAAGCATAAATTTTGAAGCTTTTTACCTTCTGGAGCTTCTAGGACACCAACCAACTACAGATCTACAAGCCAATCTTCTTCTCCAACTTCTTGGTGCAATGCCTTCACTTCCAAGAACTCAAAATACCCACCAACTCACACTCTCACACAAGTGCTTAATACACAAAATCCAAACATCTTAATACGTTAAGACCTTCTAGAGCATGCATGAAGAAAAACTAAGCATCAAGACCACATTTTTATGACTCAAGACCCTTCATAAAGTCTGAAAGGATGACTTATTTGGCTAAGAACATGCCATGCTCAAGAGTCACCATATTTGGGACCAAAAGTGCCGTAAATGAAGAAATGTCTAGATCTACAAGATTGAGTGATCAAGTTATGAAATTTTTACCTTCTGGAGGTTGCTAGCAAGGTGATAATCTCAGATCCAAGTTGCTTCCAAGCTCCAAGCTCTTCTCATCACTTTCTTATTCTTCAAGAAAGCCAAAAAAACACAAAGATAAGCTCAATATGCACTCTTCGAACTTAGGGTTAGCCTGGGAGTCGTTTTTCTCAAATGGAGGCTGGTGAGGGAATGAGAAATGAGAGATAATGATGCTTAAATATGGACAAAACCCTAAAAATTAGGGTTTAAAGTTCCACTACGTACACCCTGCATACGCGGTGTACACCCATCGTACTAGGATCTGCCCTAGTATGCCTAGCGTACACAACATATGCTCAATGTACTACCTCTTGGCCAAAATTACCAAAATGCCACTATGGGCCTTTCTTTCAATCTTTTGAAACCCAAGAGTCAAAATGCAATGTTCCTTCATACTCAAGGTTAAAATTGAAAATACCTCATCCTCAGGGTGTTACAGTAGCTGATTATGATACTATTCCTAATGATTCGTATGTATATGGTGTTGTGAATATTAATGATTCTTTTAATGTTGATGAATTGGTTGATATTGTAAATGAGACATTGACCAAAAACGAAAAAATCAAAATTTTGAACAAGACTGAGAATTCGACACAAAGTACTCAACAAAATTTTGCTGATATCGAAGATGATTATGACAATATCAGTAAAATTGAGGAAGAGGAATGTGTAGATTGCTCAAAATTTCCTATCATCAATGTCACTTCGTTAGCTAAAGGCAAAGAAAATGTTGACTCAACAACGAAGCTAAACAATGATTCATCTTCGACAACCAAAGTTGATGGTTCCCAAGAATCAGTTATTGTCGAGGACATAACAAACAACGAAACTGATAACGATGATGGTTCTTGTGAAAAGAAATTCCATGAGTTGTTGAAGATCAAGTATTTGAGGACACAGAGGAATTCACCTAGATTTTCAAAGAAAAAGGAAAACATTTCATAGAACAAAATTTATTCCTTTATACAACATTCATTAAAGGACTTCCCAAACAAGTTTTCGTTACAATAGGGAATGGGGACAACGTCGGTCCTAAAATGAATGAGTTGTGGAAAATGATTTGAATAAAAGGTGAAAAAAATTCAACGTCAAAAAAGTCAAAAATCTTTTCCCAAATAAAATAAAAAGAACACAAATGGAGTTTGGGTTGTGAAAACAACTAAGCCTATGACGAAGGCAAAATAGAGAAAAATGACGAAGAGTCATTACCTAATGATTTAAACAATCAAAAGGTGAATGCGCAATCTTTCAAAAAGAGTGAAGAAAAATATGTTTCTAAAGAAGCAATTTCCAAAACAAAAGCTCAAAAGAAAGCTTATTGGAAGAAAAAGAAAATATTATTAAAAAGAAAAGAAATTTAAAAAAAATCATCACAAGGACAAGAAAGGAAGTTTTCTCAAATTCATACTTCAAAAGAACCTTCAAAAGTTGTTCCTAAAGTTGTTAACAAAAATGTTGAGAACAAGAGTCAAAATGACTTTTCTCAAAAGATGAATGGTAATCAAGATTCAAAAATTAAACAAGTTCAAAAGGAACAAAACCATGTTAAAAAAAATCATCAAAATAAATTTTCACAAAACCATAGAAGTTTTCAAAAGGAATCTCATTTTGGATATCAAAATCGATATCAAAACTGTTTTCAGCAAAAATCACGCAAACCTTTTTCACAAATGGGTTTTCCAAAAATGACAAACGTTGTGAAGAAAAATGTACCATTTAAACCTGATGGTCCAAAATTTTCAAATCCTGATTCAAGGAAAAAAAATCAAATGTTTCACATCATTGGTTTGAAGGAAAGGAAAAGAAGTTTCAATCTAAGGAGTATTCTCAAGCAAATTCCAAAAGGCTTATGAGAACTACTTGAATGAATCAGTGAGTGGAAGTACTTCGTCACATGAATCATTAACGAAGCCTTCAAAATGGCAAGAAGTTAAAACAAAGAAAGTTGATTTTTCTGAGAAAAAGGATGAAAAAGAGAAAATAAAAGTTAAAACTTCACCATTGAATGGTTACATTTATATGCCCAAAACTGACGAAGTTGATTTAATTGAAAAAATCAAAACAAAAGTTCATAGTTGGATTTTTAGTTCTGCACTGCACACGACATTTCATACTAATGTCCAAGGACTTAAAAAGCCTTGGGGACCTAAATCTCTATAAATGATTACAGGTACTATGTGATGAGAAATATAACGAAAATTGGTATATCGATAATGGATGCTCGCGTCACATGATAGGAAGGAAAAAGAATTTGAGAGATTTTAGGAAGCTTGAGAATGCAGGAGTGGTGAAGTTTGGGAACAATCAGAAATGTAAATTCAAGGGATATGGGAAGGTGACAAATGGAAAGTTTACTATGAAAACGGTCACTTATGTCGAACGTTTGAAGCACAACCTTATAAGCGTTTCCCAACTTGTCGTTGGAACTGCGAATCAAGTTCTTTTTGATGAAGAAGGGAGTGTAATATAGAATAAAGAAACAAAGGAAGTCTTGTTGAAGTAAAAGAGGAAGGGATATATGTTCACTCTGGACAAAAACCATATGGTGGGCATTCCCTCAGTTTGCTTACTATCGAATGATACATCTGACCTCAGTTGGCTTTGGCATCGAAGACTTTCTCATCTCAACTTCAAAAACTTAAATAAACTTGTCTTAAATGATATTGTTCGTGGTTTACTGTTGGGTTTTGTATACTACAACATCCTATGGTGCACATACAACCCTAAATGCCTTGGATCTATGTTTTCTCTAATTATACATGTAATGGTATTTCCAAAGCATTAAGCCTATAACTAGCATGCAGTTGACATAAACAATATGAAATACTAGTTAGGATGACATATCTTTTATGTAGCTTGAAACATTGTTGTATTTGGCCTTAAGAGCTTAGCACCAAAAGTATGAATGCCTCAAATGGCTCACAACTCACCTACGACAAAGGTGGCTCTTGAGAGAGAATCTCCATGCACCAAAAACACCTCATGAACTCCAAGAATATGTGTGTAGGCGTTTTTTGGCTAAGGAGTACATATTTATATGTTGGATTCCAAGGGTTATGGGTATAACCCAAATCCATACCCATGGGTATTATGATCCATGGTTCATGTGGCCCAACTCTTTATGTATCCATACATAAACTTAGTCCAATATAGATCATAAGCCCAACACATATAAATATAACTAATTACCATAATTAGTCCCCATAGATTTTATTAGTCTCTTTTGATCACTAAATTAATTCCAAATTAATTTTTGATCAATACTAATTAAAACATATGATTTCATATTAATATATTAGAACTTATAATATATTAATAAATCATATATAACCTTCTCTCAATAGTCCATCCTGACAAATTGTCCTGGTGTTATGCAACCCAAATGGACCATGCTACTCTCGGGTCGAGTACATACCAATAATAGTTATGGGCTTAGAAATCAAATCCAACATTTACCTGTTTTGAAATTTGACAATGATTCTTTATGTGTAGCTTGCGAACAAGGAAAACAACATCATCAAGGTTATCCACTCATAATTGATTCAAAGAACGATTGGAACTTCTACACATTGACGTGTGTGGTCCTTCGAGTGTTGAGTCTCTCAATATGAAGAAGTACATACTTGTTATTGTTGATGATTTTTCACGATTTACTTGGGTTTTCTTTCTTAGACAGAAATCAGAAACAGCTCAGGTGATGATCTATTTTATCAAAAACATCGAATTGAGTTTGAAGAAAAAGTTTGTGGGATCAAACGTGATAATGGAACTAATTTTAAGAATCAAGGTATAAAATCATTTTTTACGAATTTGGGAATCTCCCATAATTTTTCGTCTCCTTACACACCTCAGCAAAATGATGTTGTCGAAAGGAGGAATCGTTCATTGTGCGAAGCGGCTAGGACGATGCTCACTTATGCGAATCTACCTCAATATTTTTGCAGAAGCAGTATCTACAACTTGTTTTACACAAAATCGCTCATTCATTCATCGATGCTTTAACATCACACCTTATGAAATCATTAAAAAAAGGAAACCTAATATAAACTTTTTCCATGTTTTTGGTTGTAGATGCTTTATCATGAATCTCAAGGATAATGTTTCAAAATTTCAGACGAAAGTTGATGAAGGAATCTTCTTGGGATATTCACTTAACTCTGTCGCATATAGGGTGATGAAAAAACGAACCAGAAGAGTTGAAGAAACTTTCAATCTCATATTTGACGATTATTATGTCAAGAAAGTTGAACAAGCATTTTCAAAGAAACTCATTCTTTCTGAGACAAATGATGAATCTGAGCAAATGCTTACTTTCGAAGTTGACTTTGATTTATTCTTTGGTATACTTGATAGGGCTACTGATGATGAGGTCAATGTCGAAGATAATCAAGTACCAAAAGAATCGAAGCACTCTGATGACTCAACAATAATGATGAACGAACCAATGATCATTCGTCATCAACATCAAGAGTCAATGTCGGAGGAGGACAAAATTCGACATCTGGTCAAGTGGTGGGGGAGCACTTGACATATCAATCTCAAGTCGAGGGGGAGCCATTATCTTCGCAAGTTGGTGTTGAGGAGGAGCAAAAAACAACGAATCCATTAGTTGAGCGGAGCCAAGTGGAATAATTAATGACGATAATAACAATGCTCCAGGTAATGAAAATCATGATGTTAATGATAATATTTCCATTGCCGATGAATTCTCGGAAGCTGAAGAAACATTTGAGGATGCACATTTGGAGTTTGATCCTACATTTTCTCCTATGGAGAAATGGACAAGGGATCATCCTAAAAAAAAATTCTTTGTGATCCTAATTCTGGTGTTTTAACACGAGCACATGTTAGAGCTAGGAATGATGTTCTTCATTTTCATTAGGAATATTGCATGTTCAATGTTTTTATCTCAAATATTGAACCAAAAATAGTCTAGAATTCATTAGAACATCTCGATTGGGTTGTTGCGATGCAATCCGAGTGGGCCGAATTTGAGAGAAACAAAGTTTGGAGGTTAATTCCCAAACCTAAATATGTTTTGATAGTTGGTTTAAAACGGGTATTTAAAAATAAAATAGATAAAAAAGGTAATGTGGTTCACAATAAATCAAGATTAGTCATAAAAGTTTATTATCAACAAGAGAGAATCAATTACAATGAAACCTTTTCCCATGTCGTAAGACTCGAGGTTGTACGATTTTTTCATGCTTATGCAGCTTACAAGAATTTTGACATATATCAAATGGATATAAAGTTAAAATTTCTCAATGGTGTACTTGAAGTGACGGTTTATGTTGAGCAGCCACCTAGATTCGTAAATGATATGTTTCCTAATCATTGTTATATCCTTGACAAAGCAGTTTTTGGGTTAAAACAAGCACCTCGTGCTTGGTATGCTACGCTAACCAATTTTTTGAAAATCGCCAAATTTAAGCAAGGATCAGTTGATCCCACTTTATTTCGAAAGAAAGTAGGGGATCATCTAATGCTTGTTCAAATATATGTCAATTACTTTGTCAAAGGAATTTGAAGATCTTATGAAGAGTCAATTTGAAATGAGCATGATGGGGAAGATCAATCATTTATTAGGACTAGACATTCGTCAAATCAGGGAAGGAATCTTTATTAATCAAATGCTTGAACGCTTTGGAATGACAAATTGCTCAAACGCGAAGGTTCTCATGGCAGTCAACACTAGCTTAAGTAATTTGTTGGATAAGCCAACCGTTGACCTAAAGACATACCGAAGCATGATCGGTTCGTTATTGTACTTAACTGCAAGTCGACCTGATATTATGTTTTCGGTTTGTAATTGTGCCAGGTACCAATTGAATCTCAAGGAACCACATCTCACAGCCGTTAAGAATATCTTTCGTTATCTACATGGAACTGCGACTCTTGGATTGTTGTATCCATCAAACACATGATTATTTATTCAAGCATTCTCTATTGCTGATCTAGGGGGTTGTCAATTGGATCGCAAGAGTACTATCGGAGGATGTTAATTTCTCGACGGGAAGCTTGTGAGTTGGCAGTTGAAAAAGCAGACATGTGTATCGATATCTACAGCTGAAGCTGAATACATTGTCGTTGCGGCCTGTACTTCTCAAGTGATCCGGATCCAAAGTCAATTACGTGACTATGCGATTAACATGAAGAAAATTCCATTATATTGTGATTCTCAAAGTGCAATTCACATTTTTCATAATCCAGTTCAACATTACAAAACCAAAAATATTGAACTTCGATACCATTTCATCAAAGATCATGTTGAGGATGACAATATTGAAGTTCATTTTCTTAAAACAACAGACCAACTGGTTGATATTTTTACAAAACCACTTGATGAAAAATCATTTTGAGAATTTTAAATGGGTTAGAAATGATGGAAGCTTGTTATGTTCCTAATCATAACTAATTTTTCTTAGATTTGAATTGCGAAGTTTTGGACTAACACTGATATAATTTCATTTAGAGTTTATTTTTCACGTTTAACGCTTCTACCCGCTTCGTCTTCGACATTGGCTCTGACTCGTTCAGCACATGTTGTCAATTAATGAATGGGAAGCAAGGGACTGATTGATGTAATGATGAATAGGACACTAAGGTTTATGTTAGGTAATAACGAATGGGAAACTAAGACTAATAGGAGTAATGACAAATGGGAAGCGACAACAAATGGGAAGCGATAGAAAATGGGAAGCATATACTTTTGGGAAGCAACAGCGAATGGGACGCGTACGCTTATATGATGCAATAGCGAATAAGAAGCGTATGCATTCGTGAGATGATAGAAAATGGGAAGCGTAGGTACTCTTGAAAACATTTCGTTATCAATAACGAATAACCAATGCTAGTGATATCCTTATTTTTATTTTTTTTATTTTTAGAAAAAATCAAAAACACAAAAACCTTTTTTTTATTTTTGTATTTTAATTTCTAAAAATCAAAAATCCAAAAAGATTTTCTTTATTTTTGCTGTTTCTTTCTAAAAATAAAAAATATAAAAATATTTTCTTTATTTTTTTATTTTTAAACATCAAAAATACAAAATATTTTCCTTGTTTTTCTACGATTAGGAAGTCCAAACTAACAATATATTGCTCATAAGTATGCCAAAGCGATGCTCAATAGGAAACATGTATCATTCGCAACTTATATACTAGTTAAGTGTCCCTATAAGCATGTTGCAACATGTTGTCCAAAGCCTCAATGAATCATGGTTTACGAAGTCTTAATGAATATTTTCTCCTAAAAAATACTTCCCAATAGGTTGTATTAACAATAGTCCAAGAGCTACCTTGCTCTTCTCAATTTTATTTAAGAGATGACTGCTTGGTCACATTTATTCATAGAGGTACAATGGGTTTTTGTAACCAATCTTTTTCACCATAAAGTTCTTACACTTTCAGACACTGACGCATACCCAAGACATTTCTAGTAAAAAACAACTAGGATGTAGGTATGTCAAAAATCTGTGTTTATGATCGTAAATTATTTTTCCGTGATGAGGGTGAGACCCAACAAACCAAACCAAAAGGAATTGACGGTGAACAATTGATTGTTCAAGATTTTAACAAAACCTTATGTTTCAATGTACCAATTTCACATGTTCAAAATCTCATTTTCATTTCTTCTGAGTGGTCTTAATGAAATGTACTCATCCCAAGTCATTTCTTCCCAATAGATCTAGCTTACTTGTTGTCGATTACACTGATCACAAAAGTATTTCCTTACATCGATTCACACTTATGTTAAGTTGCGAACTTTTTTGAAAATGAAGCCACCTACGAAGCTTATTAAAAGAGACCCTTTGTTGCTTCTAAATAAGTAAACGATTGTAATTCACATGAAACCACACAAGAACTTTGCCATCTCTCTTGATGACGAATGAAGAGTATCTTTTCCCGGGATCTTACTACTTTTATATCAAAGTGTCTTTGATATCACAATGTCCAAAATTTTGTTATTTTGATTCTATCTCTTCTTTTGGTACAAAAAAGCACTAAAATCCTCGAGGTTATGGGTATTACCAACTCAAACCAAGATTTCACAAAGTCTGGATTATGATTTCATTTACAATTCCCATAAGTGAATGAGACCCAATCTTAACTGGTCTGTGGTTCCTAACGAAGCTTGGTGACGGTACACTTCTTTTGGGAATGACGAAGTATCCATTGGATGTGATGTTCCAGTATTTTCTTGTGGCTCAAGACAAAAGTGCTCATTACTTTTACATGTGGTGGTACAGGGCAATGACGGTTCAATAACCTACTTTACATGTGGCATTGGCTAATTGGAACTACATTTGAATTTGACACCAATTATAAAAGATGACGTGATCATTAAGTTTTCCTTTTCTTATTCCCGGTATTTCAGCAAAGGGCCCTAACCCTAATTTACGATCAACTTCAATCTTTTTTTAATCATCATGTCAACTGGAAATCCTATTGTTGTTGGTCAATTCAACACGAATGTTGATGAAATCTCTCAACCAAACATGAAAGTTCAATGCAACAGTCTTTGGTTTAATCCTTTGATCAAATAATATCCCAACGAATTGTAGATGTTGGTTCAAGTGATGAATGATTCTATTCTCACACATGCTTTAACTACTTCTTTTGCTAGTATGATGAAGTGGTTATCTCTTGCTGCTTCAACCGCTATGTATAACAAAACAACAAAAATCATCACATTCTAGTTGGAAACACATATGACGAAGATGGTAAATAAGAAGCAGTTTGCCCAATTTCTCAAACTACCGTCTGAAGGTCTGTTCGAGGAGGTTACGAGCGAAAAAGTGTTGCATATGTTTAATAAAATGGGGTATCAGCCTTCTATTTCACTTGTAAGAAATTTCAAGAAATCAAGTCTTCATGGATTATGGAATTTCTTTTTTGGAATAACTCTTCGATGCCTAACTAGAAGGAGCTTTGGTATTGATAAGGATAAAATCAAATTTTACTATGTTATGGTCGGTCTCTAATATGGGTTGAATGTGGATTATGCTTTGTTATTATGGGTTGAATTTGCCTCTTCAATCAAGCATTCTAAGAAATCGACAAAGGTGTCCATTGCTCAATTTTGGAGTTTGATTTTACATGAAGTTTATAGCCACGCAGGTATTCCAGTACCTGAAGATGGTGAGGTTCCCACATTCTCACATTACATATTCCAAAATTAGCGCTTCATGATCTGGCCATGTTTCCTATTGTTGGTCGTATTCCAGATGATACGCTTAATTTGGTATCTCCTACCAATAATCTCTTTGTTCAATACAAAGTTACTATGGATCCAAATACTACAGGTGTTCTTCCTAAGAAGGTCACTTTTGAAGATACTGAGGGAACTTCCAAAGATTCCAAGGGTACAAAGAAGAAGTCAATTGCAAAGCCTAAAGTAGTTGAGAAGGAAGTTTCAAAGAAAAGTATGTATGAGAAATCTGGAAAAGGGGTATCCAAGAAAGCTACAAAACCAGTTCTTGAGAAGTATACAGGTGTTGGTACTGAAAAGCCAATAAAGAAGGTTGCTGAGGTGGTTACTACTCAAGAGTTTGTCCCTACAAAACCGTAAAAGATCAAGAGGAAATCCCAAGCACGAAGGGTTGTGATTAAGGAAGTTTCTGATGCCGATGTTCAAGAAAAGAAGAAGAGAAAAGTTGTTGATGTCTTAAAACAAATTTTGAGAATTAGAGCTTTCAATAAAGAAGAGTCGTGTACTAAAGCTCCAACACCATTACGAACGTTTGAAACACATAGAGATAACACATCAACAGAAGACGATTGGTTTGGGAATGATGATCCGATGTTTCATGTTTCACCTAGGAAGGATACCAATGTCGAATCGAATTTTGAGGAGACAACTATTCCTAATGTCACTATGAATGCATCTAATATGGACACAAACATCAATTATGGTAAACAAATTATCACTTCGATCCCTAAGCAGATAACAATCACACCACCCGAGGTGCCTATTTCTGAGTTCAATATGGAGGAGGGTATAACTTCAAAAATCTCTGAGAACATATATGATATGGAGTGAAATGTTAGAATGGGTGATGGGAGTTCGATATCAACAATTGAAACTACAACTGTTCCACCACCACCACCTTCGTCTCCACCTCAAACATCCACAATTCAACCTACATCAATTCCAGCTATTTCTCCTACATTTCAAGGTGTTTTGAATGAGCCTATTTCAACCTTGCTTTCATCTCAATCCACAAAACCAGAGATGACGAATAATGAAGATGATGTAATGGTTGGGTTTGCAGAATTGGAATTCAATCTTAAAGAAGATAATGTTGAAGATCGTGCCAACATGTTTGGTAAACAGTTCAAGATCCTAAACTCTAAACCAAATTCCATCCTTCAATTTTTGAATGATAGTACTGGGAAGTCGACTGTTAGTGGGTAGGAGGTTGAATACTTATTAGAGTCTCAATATTCACGAACAAAGGCTTTAATTCATGGTGTTGATAAGCAAACTGATGAACGGTTAGCTCTTCACTCTTGAAATTTCAATCATGAAATTGAGAAGTTACAGGATGTTGCTCGAGAGCGCCATGAGCTATTTGAGAAGATGGTGACTACTTTCAAATTTTCAATTGAGTCAAAGTTGAAGGAATTCAGTGACTTGTTTTCCAAATAGGTCAAGAAACTTGATTCGTTTTGTGATGCAATTATGGACAATGTGAATGTTCTAATTGGAGCCACTGAAAAATTGATAGAAGATCTTACTTCTTTCAACAAAGGTTATACTGACGAGATGGATCCAAAGAAAGAAGCCGATGGGAAGGTGTTTGATGAAATTGAGAAGTCTCTCACTAGATTTCAAGAAACACTATCGAAGTTTGATTTTACACCAACAACTTCGATTTCCCAAGAATAAATTTCATCAATGGTTTCTTCTGTATAATCATGCTTTAAGACAGAGTTCACACTGATTCTTCATCTGGTTCTTCGCCTTCCAACCAATGCTCCACGTTCTACAAATGTGTTGTAAGGGGAGAAAGGGGGTTGGTTCGTCAAAGGTCGGTGGAGAAGACAAAGGGGAAGTTGTGGGAAGGGTTGTCTCTACTCAAATATCGTCTTCGTTACCAATGAAACCAGTAGTGACAACATCGACTACTCCAAATATTAATGTCGATTTTTCCAAACTTCAAACCAACCTAGGATTGAATAATGGTGAAGGAGGATCAAGTTCAACAAATGATACACAAATTTCAATGTCTGAATAAAAGTTGAAAGGAAAGGGTATGAGTGTGGAGCTTTCAAAAGTAGAAAATAAAAAACTTTAGGAGTTAGATATGGATAGACTAAGACAGTTGAATAGCATCAAGAGTCAAAAGGGCGAATGATCAACCAAGACTTAACAAGGGTGATCCCAATAAAGTCTGGTGTTACGAAACATTTGATACCGATCTTCTTAATGGTGTGGGTGAATTTATGAAAAAGATAAAGAAGAGCTATGCTATTGAAAGTATCTCAAAGTTACAAAGATCAAGATGAATACAAAAGGTTGAAAATTCGATTTCATGCCGTTTTGGGAAAGAGCGAAGAGGAAATTTGGCCTCTTGTGAAGATTGTGAAAGTCTTGTCAATCAGACCTGATGTTATTTCTAAAGGAATCTCATAGAATCATCGTTACACTATTGTTAAGGCCAACAATGTTGTGTTCGAGTTCACGATTGTTGATTTCCCTCTGATGAATCTCAGCGATCTCATCACTATGACGAAGATTTTGGGAGAGATAGATAAATCTCAAGTTGAATAAAAAGATCAAACTTCTTTCATTATTGGATATAGACACATAAAGAGTTTCATAGATTGTTACTATGCTTACTTAGCAGTAACAAATATTGATCTCTCCATGGTAGTCAACAAAAGTTTGAAAGATCCAAAGGCCTTGTTGAAAGGGAAACTTAATATTGAAGATTATGAAGATGGAGAGATCGTACATCAACCATTGAGAGTCATATTACAAGGGAAGAACAGTAAGGGAGGAAAGAAGAAATTTATATTCTATACCGAGGATATTGAAAGATACAAAAAATCACATCTTTCAAGTATCTTGCTTTGAATAAACAACTATAAGAAGAATGAGAATAAAGATAAAGCGCAGATTCGAAAGATCATCTTATGGTACATGGAGATAAGGAAAGTTTTTTTGCAGACGATGAAGACACTTCCCTGATTTTGAAGATTCATCAATGATCACAAAGGGAGAGAATGTAAAGTGAATATTTGTTGTGAGATGATGTGACATCCCCAATTTCACGGCCATAAAAGACTGATTTGTTTATGCTTTATTTTCAAATCAGAGTAACCTTTAAAAGAAAAGTGTTGCGAAATTTGTTCCCAAAAGAAAATATGATAAAGATTTATCAAAGCATTTCCGAAGAAATGTATTGCATTATATTAAAATCGCGGGATGTCATTGTTAATACAGATCAAAAACATAAACAGTACAACATAGGTGTTACAAAATTTATTTGTATCTACTGGCCTATAATCCATAATTCTATCGTCAAGTCATCCAACTATGCTCTTGTGTCACTACCTATAATACAAGAAATTGAGTGGGTCAGACTTGGGAGCCTGGTGAGCACATAGGGTTTTCAACCCACAATAAATAAGTTTATTAATTTCATCAAACCAAACAAACCCGATTACCCGTTCCCGTTATCCTCACTTTACGTCCCTAAAGCATCTAATATAAGAGACGTAGCCTAAGGATTTTCATCGGGGTGAAAACACTGCTTTGGGGGTTCCTCAACAATTTATGTCAAATAAGACAACCATGAGGGGGATGGAGTACTTCTGGCGAACACAGAGTTCAAATAAACACCTACAGGTTGCGAGCTTGCTAGCGTTCCACTAGACTGTCTAGAAAAGTCTGTGGTCGTCATCTATACTCCGCTAGATGACTGGATCATTTTCAATATCGAGGTCTCTCATCATTTTATTTCATCACACATAAACTATTTCATCTACCCATGTTCTACCCAACATATTTGTAGATATAAAATACATATATAGTCTAGATTTGAAAAACAAAGTTTAAATCTTTCATCCAACATAGATCTCAAGTAAACAGATAATATGCACACATAGCACATAGTTTATATAAAATACTTCATATCTATGTGTAAGATCAAAGGGGCTATGCACTCACTTGTTAAGGTGGTGATTCAGACAGCGCTTCGCTTCTTAAAATAATCTCCTTTGACGAAACAGTGGTTTTGCTAAAAACCGGGTTCTGCGCGGGCAGAGTTTCAAACCGAAAAACTCTGTTTCTCGGAGCCTTCGGGCGATCCGGGCGCTCCGGGTTTTCGTATAGTGCTAGGTAGGTTTCCTAGGCTTTGGGGGTGTTTGGGAGGTTTAGAGAGAGAGTAGAGAGAGAAAGAAGTGGTGAAATGTGTGAGAAATCCGGCAGCTCTTGTACCCCTTTTATAGATGCGAGGCATCGCATTACGTTAGGCGTACCCTCGGTGGTACGCTGCGCGTAGAGGCAGGTGTCTGGAATTTGTTGGTGTTACGTGGCTGGCTTCGGACCGCAGAATGAAAGATACCACGGGGCGTACCAACTTCGTACGTGGGGCGTACTTCGATCAACTTCTAAAATTCGTAACATTTGCATATGAGCTCCGTTTTCGACGTTATTTATATTCATTCGTAGGTGGGACCGTACTCTAGAACTTTCGTTTAGACTCTGTCAGCTAATTTTGACTTTATTTTTAAAGTTATATTTTTAACAGGTCGGGACATGAAAAGTCCATTAAAAATTCATAACTTCTTCATCCGACGTCCGTTTTCTTTTGTCTTTTTATCGTTGAGCTACTATTAACGAGATCTTCAGTTCTCGTTTAGGTTGTGTCGGCTAAAAATTGGTCGATCTAATATTCGAACTCCGGGCTGCATACCGCTATTCCGAAACTTAGAAAAATCATAACTTCCTCATACAAAGTCAGATTTGGGCGTTCTTTTTATGCACGCTATCGGTTTAACATATGCTACGACTTTCGTTTAGATTTCTAAGGCTAAAAAGGGCTTTATCGTAAACTCACTTTTTACGTCACGCAGCGTCGTGTCGGTTTGTCGCGAGACTTCGACAGGTCATAACTTCTTCGTTATAACTCGGATTTCGGCGTTCTTTATATCTCCGGAATCCTTGTCATGACCACTACAACTTTCTTTATAGATATCGGGTTTCTCTAACATTTTATTTTTGACACTTATTTTCATTTTTAATTTATTAAATCATCATAAACAACTTTATAGCACATAAATTCACATAATTCACATAATACTCAAGTAATTCCTCTTTATTATTTCAAAATGAGTTACATTTGTTGACCCTAACTATTACATTATCGCATCAATGTTTAGCCTCGAAACACGGGCGTTACAATTCTCTCCCCTTAGGATGATTCCGTCCCCGGAATCATGCATCAGCAAACAAATGCGGATAGCGACTCATCATGCCACTCTCCGTTTCTCAGGTGAGGTTTGGCCCATTCGTATGTTTCCAATGCACAAGCACTAAGCCGGCCATCTTGCATTGCAACTTCTTAGTCTTACGGTCAACAATCGCCTCCGACTCTTCAATTAGCCTCTTATTTTCATCCATCCTTAACTCTTAAATTGGAATTATGTCGGGAACTTCTCCCGTGAACTTCCTCGAATAACACACATGGAAAGTGTTATGAATACCATCTAGTTCTTCTGGTAGTTCTAGCTTGTAAGCTTGGTTCCCAATCCTCTGAAGAACTTTGAACGGTCCAATGAATCTTGGACTAAACTTTCCTCTTTTCCCAAATCTTATAAGTCCCTTCCATGGTGAGACTTTAAGCAAAACCGAATCTCCAACTTCGAACGTCATCGATCGTCTTTTCTTGTCAGCATAGATCTTTTGATGATCCTAGGCTGCTAACATCCTTTCTCTAATCACCTTCAACTTTTCAGCAGTCCGATGGACTATCTCGGGGCCCATAAACTGCTTTTCTCCAGCCTCAAGCCAACAAGATGGCGTACGACACTTCTGTCCATACAAAGCTTGATAAGGTGCCATCTTGATACCCGAGTGGAAACTATTATTGTAGGAAAACTCTACCAGAGGTAAGTGTTCATCCCAGTTACCTTGGAACTCTAAGGTACATGCTCTTAGCATATCTTCAAGTGTTTGAATCGTTCTTTCGCTCTGACCATCAGTCTGCGGATGGTAAGTTGTACTTAAACATAACTTTGTTTCCAATTTCTCTTGTAGACTCCTCCAAAACCTTGACGTGAAACGACTATCACGATCTGATACAATCGTTAAAGGAACACCGTGAAGTCTTACTACCTCCTTCACGTAAGCATTTTGAAGCTTATCCATAGACCATCTCTCATTGGCTGCTATGAAGTGTGCACTCTTAGTGAACCGATCAACGATCACCCAAATCATGTCGTGACCGTTCTTTGTTCTGGACAGTCTAATGACAAAATCCATGGTGATGTCTTCCCATTTACCCATGGGTACAGGTAAAGGTTCTAAACTCCCATACGGTTTCTGATGTTGTGCCTTAACTCTCGCACATGTTACGCACTCGGCCACATACTTTGCAACATCGAGCTTCATCGTCTGTGACATCCCCAAAATCACGGCCAGAAAAGACCGGTTTCATTTATGCTTTTAAATAAAATCAGAGTAATCCTTTGATTAAAAGAGTTGCGGAATTTGTTTCCAAAACAAAATATGATAAAAATTTATCAAATCATTTCATAAAGAAATGTGTTTCCATTATATAACAAAATTTCGGGATGTCATGTTCCGATACAGACCAAAAGCATAAACAATACAAAATAGACCTTACAACAGTTATACATAACTAGAGGTCTATAATCCAAAAATATCTTGACAATGTCATCGAACTTATGCCCTTGCGCCACTACCTGTAATACAAGGAAACTGAGTGGGTCAGGCTTGGGAGCCTGGTGAGCATATAGGGTTTTCAACCCATAATAAATAATTATATTTAATTTCACCAACCAACAATAACCCGATTACCCATTCCCGTTATCCTCACTTTATGTCCCTAAAACAACAACTATTACAAGGGACCTAATCTAGGATTTTCATCGGGACGGACATTACTACAAAGTGGTTTCCTTAGCAATAGATGTCCTAAAGGCAACCATGAGGGGGATAGAGTACACCGGTGAACACATCGTTCACAACACCTACAGGTTATGAGCCTGCTAGTGTTCCACTGGACTGTCTAGAATGAGTATGTGGTCGTCATCCATACTCTGCTAGATGACTAGATCAACAACGACATCGAGGCCTCTCATCATTTTATTTCTTCACACACAAACTGTCTACCCATGTTCTACCCAACATTTTAGTAGATAAAATATATACATTTATATTCAGCTTAAAAACCTGTACAAAACATCCATTCAACAACTAGTTCAAATAAAGAAATAATATGTAAACACATAACACGTATTTTATAAAGAATACTTCATATCTATGTGTTAAAAGAAAACAAATATACACTCACTTGATAACACGATGATCGGACAACGCCTCGTCTCTTAAAAAAAAGAATAATCTTCGATGAAACCGGGATGTTTTCTCCAAAACCGGGCTTTACGCGGGCAGAGTCTCGGCTCGGAAACTTTACTTCTCGGGATCTTCGGGCTTCAGAACTTGCCTCGGGTCTCGGGAATAATACCGGGGCTTCGGGGTATCTCTTGCAAGCAAAAGGAGGAAAATATGGGAGAGAAAGATAAGAAATGAGCAACAAATCCCGGAGACCTTGCATTCTGTTTATAGGGGGAGGCTGACCCTCCGAACGCAGCGCGTTCCCTAAACGAACGCAGCGCGTTCCCTGAACGAACACAGCGTCGTGTCGGTTCCGTCGCGAAACTTCGACAGGTCATAACTTCTTCGTTATAACTCGGATTTCGGCATTCTTTATATATTCGGAAACCTTGTCACGAACCCTACGCCTTCATGCATCAATATCGGGCTTATCTAATATTTTATTTTATCGCTTATTTTTATCCTTGATTCAATTAATCCACATAATTAAGCATAAAACACATAATACTCAAATAACACATTCTTATTATTTCAAAATGAGTTACAAGGGTTAACCTAGACTATTACAACAACATTAATGTCTAGCCCAGAAACACGGGCGTTACAATTCTCCCCACCTTAGAATGATTCCGTCCCCAGAATCACACATCAATAAACAAATGCGGATAGCGACTCATCATGTCACTCTCCGTTTCCCAGGTGAGATTTGGCCCATTCGCATGTTTCCAACGGACAAGCACTAATTTGACCATCTAACGTCGTAACTTCTTAGTCTTTCGGTCAACGATTGCCTCCGGTTCTTCAATTAACCTTTTGTTCTCATCAATTCTCAACTCCGAAAGTGGAATCATGTCGAGAACTTCTCCCGTGAACTTCCTCAAATAACACACATGAAAAGTATTATGAATTCCACTCAGTTCTTCTGGTAGTTCGAGCTTGTAAGCTTGGTTCCCAATCCTCTGAAGAACTTTAAACGGTCCAATAAACCTTGGACTTAACTTTCCCTTTTTTCCAAACCTTATAAGTCCCTTCCACGGCGAGACTTTAAGCAAAACCGAATCTCCAATTTCAAAAGTCATCAGTCTTCTTTTCTTGTCAGCATAGCTCTTTTGACGATCCTGAGTTGCTAACATTCTCTCCTTAATTATTTTCAACTTTTCAGCAGTTTGATGGACTATCTCCGTCCCATAAACTGCTTTTCCCCAGCCTCCAGCCAACAAGACGGCGTATGACATTTCTGTCCGTACAAAGCTTGATAAGGTGCCATCTTTATGCTCGAGTGGAAACTATTATTGTAGGAAAATTCTACCAAAGGTAAATGTTCATCCCAGTTACCTTGGAATTCCAGGGTACATGCTCTCAACATATCTTCAAGTGTTTGTATCGTTCTTTCGCTCTGACCTTCAGTCTGTGGATGGTAAGTTGTACTCAAACACAACTTGGTACCCAACTCCTCTTGTAGACTTCTCCAAAATCTTGAGGTGAAACGGCTGTCACGATCTGATACAATCGTTAACGAAACACCGTGAAGCCTCACAATTTCCTTCACGTAAGAATTCGCAAGCTTATCCATAGACCATTTTTCATTGGCTGCTATGAAGTGCGCACTCTTAGTGAAGCGATCAACAACCACCCAAATCATGTCGTGACCATTCTTTGTTCTTGGCAGTTTAGTGACGAAATCTATAGTGATGTCTTCCCACTTACCCATAGGCACAGGTAAGGGTTCTAAACTCCTGTATGGTTTCTGATGTTGTGCCTTGACTCTCGCACAGGTCACACACTCTGCCACATACTTCGCAATGTCAAGCTTCATCGTCGGCCACCAGTAATAGGGTTTTAGGTCCCTATACATTTTAGTGCTACCGGGATGAATCGAGTACATGGTTTTGTGAGCTTCTTCCATCAGAAGATCTCTTATTCCTCCTGACTTAGGTACCCAAATACGATCTTGGAATACCTTCAGTCCATGACCGTTTGTACCAAACACTAACGTTTTGCCCAAACGTTCCTCCTTTCGGTCATTCTTCTCTGAAGCTTCTTCTTGAGCCTTCTTTATACTCTCCACAATTGTCGAGACAACTTCTATTCTCAACGCTCTTGGCCTTTTTCTTTCAAGATTGACTTTCCGACTGAGAGCATCAGCAACAATATTGGCTTTACCGGGGTGGTAAAGTATCTCACAGTCGTAGTCCTTAAGTAATTCTAGCCAGAGTCTTTGCCTCATATTCAATTCTTTCTGATTAAATAGATATTGGAGACTCTTATGATCAGTGAAAAGTTTGCACTTCAAGCCATAGAGGTAATGCCTCCATATTTTCAGAGCAAATACTACCGCTGCCAACTCCAAATCGTGAGTAGGGTAGTTCTTTTCATGCTCTTTCAGCTGTCGAGACGCATATGCTATCACCTTTTCTCTTTGGGTCAACACACAACCCAATCCAACACCAGACGCATCGCTATAGACAGCAAAGTCTTCAACTCCATCGGGTAGAGAAAGAATCGGTGCTTCACATAGCTTCTTCTTTAGTAACTCAAATGATTCTTTGTGTTTATCACTCCAAGCATAAGTAGCTCCTTTGTGAGTCAAAGTTGTTAATGGAGTAGCGATCGAAGAAAAGCCTTGGATAAACCTTCGGTAGTATCCGGCTAATCCCAAAAATCTTCGGACCTCCGTGGGACTTTTTGGTTGTTCCCACTTCATCACAGCGTCGATCTTTGCTGGATCAACCATTATCCCTTCTTGGTTGACCACGTGACCCAAGAATTGGACTTCTCGAATCCAAAAATCACATTCGGAGAACTTAGCATACAACTTCTCCTTCTTCAAGACTTCTAACACTTCGCGCAAGTGTCTGCCATGCTCCTCTTGGCTTTTCGAATAAACCAGAATGTCATCTATGAACACTATCACAGATTTATCAAGGAACGGATTACAAACCCTGTTCATTAAATCCATGAATGCTGCTGGAGCATTGGTTAGTCCAAACGACATAACCAAAAACTCGTAGTGTCCATATCGTGTTCTGAATGCAGTCTTCTCGATATCCTGCTCTCTTACTTTCAGCTGATGATATCCTGACCTTAGGTCGATCTTTGAAAAATAACTTGAACCTTGTAGTTGATCAAACAGGTCATCAATCCTCGACAACGGATATCTATTATTTATCGTTGCCTTGTTTAGCTCTCTGTAATCGATGCACATCCTCATACTCCCGTCTTTCTTTTTCACGAATAACACCGGAGCTCCCCAGGGTGATGAACTAGGTCTTATGAAACCTTTGTCCAATAACTCTTGAAGTTGCATCATCAACTCCTTCATCTCCGTTGGTGCTAATCGGTAAGGTGCTTTTGCTATTAGCGTCGTTCCTGGTAACAAGTCGATACGGAATTCTACTTGTCGATCAGACGGTAATCCAGGAAGATCTTCGGGAAATACTTCCGGATACTCACACACGACAGGAATGTTCTTCATCTCCTTTTTCTCCTTCTTTGCGTCAATCACGAATGCCAAATATGATGTACATCCTTTGGCCAAACACTTTCTGGCTTTCATTAAAGAAATGATTCCAGAACTTACCCTGCGTTTGTCCCCGTACACCATAAATGACTCCTTCCCTGGTGGGTTTACTTTTACTATCTTCTTTCGGCACAATATTTCGGCATCATTGGCGCTAAGCCAATCCATTCCCAGCACGATGTCGAAACCATTTAGTTCGATAGGCAACAATTCCTCGTGGAACTTATTCCCATTCAGGTCGATTAAGATATTTTTCATACGATGACTAACAGGTACAAACTTGCCACTAGCAACTTCGACTAATAAAGCATTATCTAGTCTATCAACAGGCAAACCTAGCTTTCTACCAAATTCATGCGAAATAAAGGAGTAGTTGGCTCCAGAATCAAATAAAATTTGGGCAGGCAATTTTTTTACGAGAAAGGTACCTGAAGCGACATCAGCTTCTTCCTTGGCAGCTTCCAGTGTCATCTGGAAGGCTCTCGCCTTCGGCTTTGGTGGAATGTTAGGTTTTGCTGCCTCCTTCTTTTTCGAATAATCCCTCGAGATGTGCCCCTCCTCACCACACCCATAACAGACTTTCTTGGTGAGGGTGCATTCGTTGGCATAGTGCCCTGGCTTTCCACATTTGAAGCATGTGACTTCCCCGTCACATTTCCCATGATGCTTCTTCTTGGATTTGCCGTACCACTTCTCTTCTCCTCCTCCTCCTCTCGAACTACACTTTGAGAATTTCTTTTTCTTGTTGGACCCTGAAGGTCCATCAGACTTCCTCTTCTCACCAACCTATGATCTCTCCAGACCCTTCTCCATGATCTGAGTCTCAACATTCTTAGCAGCCCAGATGGCGGCTTTCAATGTGGTTGCTTGCTTAACCATTGGACCATAGTCCGCTGGTAGTCTGAGGGCAAACTTATTGACCTTTGAGAGTTCTGTTGGAACTAGGTATGGGATAAGCTTCATCTTTTCTGTGAAACTTGCAGCGTATTCAGTAACGCTCATTTTTCCCTTTTTCAAAGTCTGAAACTCGTTATTAATTTCCAGAAGGTCCTGTTCGGAGCAGTATTGCAGTTTCAGTTGTTCCACAAAGTCTTCCCAAGACATTTTGCTCGCTTCTCCCTTGGGCATACAGTCAGCTAACAGCTTCCACCAACTCAACACGCCAGATTTTAACAAAGGGATCGCAAGAGCGGTCTTCTGCCTGTTGATGCATTCGCAACTTTCAAACATCGTCTCCATTTCGGAGATACAATCCATAACTTGCACCGGCGTCGGGCTTCCGGATAGACACAGTGGTTTGGATGCCATAAAATCCTTGTATTCACATCCTCTTCCATCATTTCCTCCATCACGATTGTCTTGTCTAACAATTGGTGGGTTGGCTTGACCAATGGTCCCACTGAAGTTTTCACCTTCCGACGGCCCTCTATTCACTTTGGGCTCTTCAACTTGGATTGAAAGTTCTTCACGATTTTGTCGAAGCAGACGTCTAGTTTCTTCCATATGACGATCCAACATCGTCTGAATCATCAATTGCACACCAGCCATTGTCACCGGCTCAGGTGCTGCTGCTACAACAGGTATTTGCTCGATTACAGGTGGTTGATTCTTGTTTTCGTTCACGTTTCCAGCACCACTTCTTGTTCTTGCCATCGTTGATCTATACACCGAACAAGGTGAATTTAGATCCTCCTTCATGATAGATAATTATCCAAATCACTTCGAAACGTTTATATGCTAGTTCTAATATCGTCGACGCACGCTTAGAATCCTAAACACATAATGTTTCCAGATCCGGTCGGCAACAGACCATAGATCCGAACATACAATATCATATATAGCAAACATATAGCATTTAGCACATAAAAGCATTTTAGGCATCTTTCCTAAAATAAAGTAGTGCTCGTGTCTTAAATATAACAGACACTCATCTCTCAACCTTCACTTAGCATTCTAAGTTTAAGTCTAGAAATCCTACGAATTCCTAGTTCGCTTAAACTAATGCTTTGATACCAACTGTGACATCCCCAAAATCACGGCCATAAAAGACTGGTTTCATTTATGCTTTTAAATAAATCAGAGTAATCCTTTGATTAAAAGAGTTGCGGAAGTTGTTCCCAAAACAAAATATGATAAAAATTTATCAAAGCATTTCATAAAGAAATGTGTTTCCATTATATAACAAAATTTCGGGATGTCATGTTCCGATACAAACCAAAAGCATAAACAATACAAAATAGACCGTACAACAGTTATACATAACTACATGTCTATAATCCAAAAATACCTTGACAATGTCATCGAACTTATGCCCTTGCGCCACTACCTGTAATACAAGGAAACTGAGTGGGTCAGGCTTGGGAGCCTGGTGAGCATATAGGGTTTTCAACCCACAATAAATAATTATATTTAATTTCACCAACCAACAATAACCCTATTACCCATTCCCGTTATCCTCACTTTATGTCCCTAAAACAACAACTATTACAAGGGACCTAATCTAGGATTTTCATCGGGACGGACATTACTGCAAAGGGGCTTCCTTAGCAATAGATGTCCTAAAGGCAACCATGAGGGGGATAGAGTACACCGGTGAACACATCGTTCACAACACCTACAGGTTATGAGCCTGCTAGTGTTCCACTGGACTGTCTAGAATGAGTCTGTGGTCATCATCCATACTCTGCTAGATGACTAGATCAACAACGACATCGAGGCCTCTCATCATTTTATTTCTTCACACACAAACTGTCTACCCATGTTCTACCCAACATATTAGTAGATAAAATATATACATTTATATTCATCTTAAAAACCTGTACAAAACATCCATTCAACAACTAGTTCAAATAAACAAATAATATGTAAACACATAGCACGTATTTTATAAAGAATACTTCATATCTATGTGTTAGAAGAAAACGAATATAAACTCACTTGATAACACGATGATCGGACAGCGCCTCGTCTCTTAAAAAAAACAATAATCTTCGATGAAACCGGGATGTTTTCTCCAAAACCGGGCTTTACGCGGGCAGAGTCTCGGCTCGGAAACTTTACTTCTCAGGATCTTCGGGCTTCGGAACTTGCCTCGGGTCTCGGGAATAATATCGGGGCTTCAGGGTATCTCTTGCACGCAAAACGAGGAAAATATGGGAGAGAAAGATAAGAAATGAGCAACAAATCCCGGAGACCTTGCATTCTATTTATAGGGGGAGGCTGACCCTCCGAACACAGCGCGTTCCTTGAACGAACGCAGCGCGTTCCGCCGTGCGTCATTGCTTACGAACTTCGGACGTGACAGGCGACGAGACAGGCTCTGGGCTCCGAACGCGGGGAGTTCCCCAATTGAACGCGGGGAGTTCCCACTTTGGGATGCGCGCCTCGAACTTCAGAAATTCATAACTTTCGCATACCAGCTCCATTTTCGACGTTCTTTATATCCACGCGTAGGTGAGATTATGCTACAACTTTCGTTTTGACTCCGTCGGCTGATTTTGACTTTATTTATATTATATTATTTTTAGTAGGCCGGGACAGGAAAATCCGTTATAAAATCATAACTTCTTCATCCGACGTCCGTTTTCGTCTGTCTTTTTACCGTTGCACTACTATTGACGAGATCTTCGATTCTCGTTTAGATTGTTTCGGCTAGAAATCACTCGATCTCATATTCGAACTTCGGGCTGCATACTGCTAAGCTGAAACTTAGAAAAATCATAACTTCCTCATACGAAGTCAGATTTGGGCATTCTTTTTATGCATGCTCTCGGTTTAACGTATTCTACGACTTCCGTTCAGATCACTAAGGCTAAATATCGCTCTATCGCAAATTCACTATTTACGTCACGCAGCGTCGTGCCGGTTCAGTTGCGAAACTTCGACAGGTCATAACTTCTTCGTTATAACTCGGATTTCGGCATTCTTTATATATTCGGAAACCTTGTCACGAACCCTACGCCTTCATGCATCAATATCGGGCTTATCTAATATTTTATTTTATCGCTTATTTTTATCCTTGATTCAATTAAGCCACATAATTAAGCATAAAACACATAATACTCAAATAACACATTCTTATTATTTCAAAATGAGTTACAAGGGTTAACCTAGACTATTACAACAACATTAATGCCTAGCCCAGAAACACGGGCGTTACATCGTCGGCCACCAGTAGTAGGGTTTTAGATCCCTATACATCTTAGTGCTGCCGGTATGAATCGAGTACATGGTCTTGTGGGCTTCTTCCATCAGAAGATCTCTTACTCCTCCCGTCTTAGGTACCCAAATCCTATCTTGGAATACCTTCAATCCATGATTATTCATACCGAACACCAACGTTTTTCCCAAACGCTCTTCCTTTCGGTCATTTTTCTTTGAAGCTTCTTCCTGAGCTTTCTTGATGCTTTCCGTAATCGTTGAGACAACTTCAATTCTTAATGTTCTTGGCCTTTTCCTTTCAAGGCTCACTTTTCGGCTTAGAGCATCAGCTACGAAATTTGCTTTACCAGGATGGTAAAGTATCTCACAGTCGTAATCCTTGAGTAACTCTAGCCAGCGTCGTTGCCTCATATTCAATTCCTTCTGATTAAAGAGATACTGGAGACTCTTATGATCAATGAAAAGTTTGCACTTTGTGTCATAGAGATACTGTCTCCATTTATTTAGTGTGAATACTACCGCTGCCAACTCCAAATCATAAGTGGGATAGTTCTTCTCGTGCTCTTTCAGTTGTCTTGATGCATATGCTATCACCTTATCCCTTTGGGTCATAACACAACCTAACCCAACTCCAGATACATCGCTATAAACTTCGAAGTCTTCAACCCCGTCAGGTAAGGAAAGAATCGGTGCTTCACACAACTTCTTCTTTAGCTTCTTGAATGCTTCTTCGTGTTTTTCACTCCATGTATATGTAGCTACTTTATGGGTCAAAGCTGTCAATGGAGAAGCAATCGAAGAAAAGCCTTGGATAAACCTTCGGTAACATCCAGCTAATCCTAGAAAGATTCGGATCTCTGTGGGACTTTTCGGTCGTTCCCACTTCATCACAGCTTCAATCTTCGCTGGGTCAACCATGATTCCTTCTGGGTTAACCACATGACCCAAGAATTGGACTTCTCGAATCCAAAAATCACATTTGGAGAACTTTGCATATAGCTTATCCTTCTTCAATACTCCTAACACTTCTCGTAGATGCTTGCCATGCTCTTGCTAGCTCTTTGAGTAAACCAGAATGTTGTCTATGAACACTATCACGGGTTTATCGAGTAATGGTTTACAAACCCTATTCATCAGATCCATGAATGGTGTTGGAGCATTGGTTAGTTCAAATGACATAACCAATAACTCATAGTGTCTGTATCTTTTTATGAATGCGATTTTCTCAATATCCTGCTCTCTCACCTTCAGCTGATGATATCCTGACCTGATATCGATCTTTGAGAAATAGCTCGAACCTTGAAGCTGATCGAATAGGTCATCAATCATTGGCAATGGATACTTGTTATTCATCGTTGCCTTCTCCGTAGTCTATGCACATCCTCATGCTTCCATCCTTCTTCTTTACGAATAAAATCGGAGCTCCCCACGGTGATGAACTAGGTCTAATGAAACCGTTGTCCAACAACTCCTAAAGTTGCGTCATAAACTCCTTCATCTCCGTCGGTGCTAATCGGTATGGTGATTTCGCTATTGGTCTCAATCCTGGCAATAAGTCTATTCGAAACTCTACTTGTCTATCAGGGGGTAATCCAGGAAGATCTTCGTGAAAGACTCTGGATAGTCACACACCACTGGTATTCTTTGCATCTACTTCTTCTCCTTCTTAGGATCGATCACAAATGTCAAGTATGATGTGCATCCTTTAGACAAACATTTTTTGGCTTTCATCAGGGATATGATTCCAAAATTTACTCTGCGTTTGTCTCTATACACAATAAGTGACTCTCTTCCAGGTGGGTTTACCCTTACTATCTTCTTCTTGTATAGAATTTCGTCATCATTGGCGCTAAACCAATCCATTCCCAGTACGATGTCGAAACCATTCAACTCAATGGGAAACAGCTCCTCGTGGAATTCGTTTCCGTTCAAGTCGATGACGATATTCTTAATGTAATCGCTAACAGGTATGAATTTGCCACTGGCAACTTCTACAACTACAGCATTATCAAGTTTTTCTATAGGCAATGCTAGTCTTCCACCAAATTTATGTGATATAAAGGAGTAATTCGCTCCGAAATCAAACAATATATTGGCAGGCAATCCATTTACAAGAAAGGTACCTGAAACGATGTTCGATGCATCCTTCGCGGCTTCCAGTGTCATCTGGAATGCTCTCGCCTTCGGCATCGGCGGAACATTGGGCCTTGCCACCTCCTTCTTCATCGGGAAATCCTTAGCAACGTGCCCTTCTTCATTACATCCATAGCATACCCTTTTTTTGACGGTGCACTCGTTGGCGTAATGCCCTGTCTTTCCGCACTTGTAGCAAGTTATCTCCTCACTACATTTCCCGAAGTGCTTCTTTCTGCACTTCTCACACCACTTCGCTTCGTTTCCTCCTCCTCCGAACTTCCTTTAACCAGACTTGCTTTTCTTATTGGGCCTTGCAGACCCCTCAAATTTCATCTTTTCGCCAACCTCAACCTTGCTGGCGGCTCTTCCCTTGATCATCTCTTCAATAGACTTGGCAGCCCAGATAGTTGCCTCTAGAGTAGGTGCCTGACGTACTGGCACCGCGTACTCCCATGGAAGTCCCTTTGCGTACCTCTCGATCTTCTTCAGCTCATCTGGGACAATACGCAAGGCAAACTCCATTTTATCCGTGAAGTTATTGGTGTATTCATCGATAGACATGCTTCCCTTCTTTAATGTCAGGAATTGGTTCTCTAACTTAAGCAGATTTTGGGCCAAGCAGTACTTGCACTTGAAATGCACTAAGAACTCTGCCCAAGTCAGTTGTAGGGGCTCATTTGGGCTTATGGTATTCCCTAGAGTGTTCTACCAGCGAACAGCGCCACCTCTAAACTGACACACTGCAAATGTGTATTGTAGTTTGCCATCGCAACCACATGTCATGAAGGCTAATTCCATCTCCGAGATCCAATCCATTACTCCGATGCGATCCTCCTTTCCAGTGAAAGTTGACGGCTTGCAAGTCATAAAGTCCTTATACTTTCATCCGTTTGTCTCGACTCCGTCCTCTTGGTTATTTCTCCTAACCACTGGCGGTTCAGCTTGACTAACGGTCCTGCTGTAGTTTCCCTCCCCTGATTGTCCATCATTCAGTTCTGGTTGTTCAACAGGCATCAAAGGTTCATCCCTATTATTCAGCAACAGTTTCCTCATTTCTTCCCTCTGTTCGGCCATCATAGCCCGAATCGTCGCTTGTACTCCAGCCATCGTGACTGGCTCAGGTGCAGCTTCTACTATCAGCACCTGCTCAATCACTTGGGGATGAGGCTGCTGATTCCTATTTTCATTTGCGTTTCCGAATCCACTTCGAGTTCTCTCCATGTTGATCTATACACCAAAGTAGGTGAATTTAGATCTTTATTTACGATAGGCGTTTAAATCTTCCTTGTCTCTCCGAAACGTTACATGCTAGTTCTAATATCGTAGTCGAACGTTTAGAATCCTGAACACGTAAGGTTTCCAAATCTGGTCGGCGACCATAGATCCGAACTGTAACAACCCAAATTTTAAAAGAAAATTTTCATTTTTAATTAACCAAAATACTTCCCACAAATCATGAAATCCCAAATACAATATTTTTCAAATTCATAACAACAACAGTTTTATTTCAAAACATCAGAGTGTCCCATAATAATGCCTGAGAGAGAGTGCACGTCGCGCCATTAAGCCTTGCCCTTTCCTTTGGGCTCATATGTACCTGAAACAAATCCACAAACTGTAAGCTAATGCTTAGTGAGTTCCCCAGAGCATACCCCACACACAATCCACATATCACATATCATATTATCTATAAAAGCCATATATATCACATAAGCCATGCATACAACATATAGGGATGCCATGGGCTCATCCCCAGGGTCTTACTCCAGGATGCCATGGGCTCCCCACATGGTCTTACACCTAAGTGTCATGGGCTCTACCATGGTCTTTAATAGGAAAGCCATGGGCTCTCCACATGGTCTTACATTCGGTTCCCATGGGCTCTCCCATTGTCTTTAGTAGGAAAGCCATGGGCTCTCCACATGGTCTTACATCCAAGTGCCATGGGTTCTCCCATGGTCTTCCATACAAGCATACCACATATACAACTAGCAATCACATATCATAAAATGGGCCGGCCTTGGTGCCTTAGACCCATTGGTATGGTGAGGAGACTCACCTCTCAAAAGATGAACTAACAAGCTAAGATCAAAAATATCCCACGCACTGCTCCAACTCAACTACCTATAATCATCATGTGATTAACTTGTCACAATCCCGAAATATCATAATTACCCTCACTGTCAACCCTGGTCAAAGTCAAGATCAACAGTCAAGGTCAACAGTCCATGTTGACCTCAACTCGTCGAGTTAGCTGAATAATTCTTCAACTCGCCGAGTCACCTAAGTGACTCGTCGAGTTCATCAAATGTCCAGAAATCCTAAAGTCCATTCTGACCAAACTCTAATCCTTCATTGCACTCATTCAGAAGATCGAAAACGGGAAAACCCCACCCCGACTCGTCGAGTCAACTAAGGGACTCGACGAGTTCCTTCAGTCCCTTTTGTGTTCAGTCCTTTTTAGTGGGGTCTAAGGTCCCAAACTTCAGATCTAACCTCCCCTAGTGCAGTTACCACGTAAAGTTGAAAACTTTACGTGCATGCAAGGTCTTCCAAGGCTATAACATCAAAACTAAGCTTCCTACAAAGTTTTTGTGCATGGAAAGGGGCTAAGTTGGATAAAGTGAGCAACTTTATGTCCTTGGGGACCTAGAGAGGTACAGATCTGGAACCATATCCTTGTGATAAGTCCAGATCCGATTATGACCTCATTTTGCACCGAAAGTGACCATATCCTTCCATTAAATGAGATCTAAGCAAATAGAGATCAAGGTGGTAACTTTTTACCTCTAAATGGATGCTGACAACCAGTAGATGCCGGATCCCAAGCCTTCTCCTCTCTTCAAGCTCCTCAACCTTCAAGTTTCCTTCTCAAAAGCACAATTTTTACTCTCTAAGACCCTCACACACTCAAGGAAGCTCAACAATTCAGCTAGGGTTTCTTTCTAGGCTGTAAGGACGATAAAGGAGGCTACACATGAGCCATAAACCCCTGAAAATTAGGGTTTCTCTCTACAGCGCCTACTCGTCGAGTCGGGGCCTCCCGACTCGTCGAGTAGGGTTTAAATCTCGCGTCCTCATAATAGTCTCTACTCGACGAGTTGGAGCTTCCCAACTCGTCGAGTCCATGCACAAAACCCTAAAACTTAGATAAATTAAATAATACCTGGAACAGGTGTTACACGAACAAATAATAGCATATAAGGAAAACATAAAGCATTTAGCACATAATAGCATTTTAGGCATCTTTCCTAAAATAAACTAGTGCTCGTGTCTAATGTGTAGCAGACACTCATCTCACAATCATCGCTTAGCATTCTAAGTTTAAGTCTAGAAATCCTACAAATTCCTAGTTTGCTTAAACTAATGCTTAGATACCAACAGTGACATCCCCAATTTCACGGCCAGAAAAGACCGATTTGTTTATGCTTTATTTTCAAATCAGAGTAAACTTTTAAAATAAAGTGTTGTGGAATTTGTACCCAAAAGAAAATATGATAAAGATTTATCAAAGCATTTCCGAAGAAATGTATTACATTATATTAAAACCTCGCGATGTCATTGTTAATACAGATCAAAAGCATAATCAGTACAACATAGACTTTACAACATTTATTTGTATCTACTGGCTTATAATCCATAATTCTCTCGTCAAGTCATCCAACTATGCTCTTGTGCCGCTACCTGTAATACAAGAAACTGAATGGGTCAGGCTTGGGAGCCTGGTGAGCACATAGGGTTTTCAACCCATAAAAAATAAGTTTATTAATTCATCAAACCAAACAAACCCGATTACCCATTCCCTTTATCCTCAATTTACATCCCTAAAACATATAATATAAGGGACCTAGCCTAAGGATTTTAATCGGGCTGAAAACACAGCTTTGGGGGTTCCTTAGCAATTTATGTCAAATAAGGCAAACATGAGGGGGATGGAGTACTTCTGGCGAACATTGAGTTCAAATAAACACCTACAGGTTGCGAGCCTGCTAGCGTTCCACTGGACTGTCTAGAAAAGTATGTGGTCGTCATCTATACTCCTCTAGATGACTGGATTATCTTCAATATCGAGGCATTTCATCATTTTATTTCATCACACATCAAGTATTTCATCTACCCATGTTCTACCCAACATATTTGTAGATATAAAATATATATATAGTCTAGATCTGAAAAACAAAGTTTAAATATTTCATCCAGTATAGATCTCAAGGAAACAGATAATATACACACATAGCACGTAATTTATATAAAATACTTTATATTTATGTGTAAGATGAAAGGGACTATGCACTCACTTGTTAAGGTGGTGATTCGGACAACGCTTCGCTTCTTAAAATAATCTCCTTTGACGAAACAACGGTTTTGCTAAAAATCGGGTTCTGCGCGGGTAGAGTTTCAAACCGAAAAACTCTTTTTCTCGGAACCTTCGGGCGCTCCGGGGCTTTCTTCTAGTGCTAGGGAGGTTTCCTAGGCTTTGGGGGTGTTTGGGAGGTTTAGAGAGAGAGAGTAGAGAGAGAAAGAATTGGTGAAACGTGTGAGAAATCCGGCAGCTCTCGTACACCTTTTATAGATGCGAGGCATCACATTACGATGGGCGTACCCTCGGTGGTACGTTGCGCATAGAGGCAGGTGTCCGAAATATGTTGGTGTTACGTGGCTAGCTTCGGACCACAGAATGAAAGAGACCGCAGGGCATACCAATTTCGTACGTGGGGCGTACTTCGGTCAACGTTGGGTGTCCGACTGTTACGTTGGGTGTAGCCTCGCACCAGCTCGCAAATTCCTATCTCGACTTCTAAAATTCGTAACTTTTGCATATGAGCTCTGTTTTCGACGTTCTTTATATCTGCGCGTAGGAGGGACCGTACTCTACAACTTTCGTTTAGACTCCGTCGGCTAATCTTGAATTTATTTTTAATGTTATATTTTTAACAGGTCGGGACATGAAAAGTCCGTTAAAAATTCATAACTTCTTCATCCGACGTCCGTTTTCGTCTGTCTTTTTATCGTTGAGATACTATTAATGAGATATTCGGTTCTCGTTTAGGTTGTGTCGGCTAAAAATTATTCGATTTAATATTCGAACTTCAGGCTGCATACTGCTATTCCGAAACTTACAAAAATCATAACTTACTCATACGAAGGCAGATTTGGGCGTTTTTTTATGCATGCTCTCGGTTTAACGTATGCTACGACTTTCGTTTAGATTGCTAAGGTTAAAAAGCGCTTTATCGTATACTCACTTTTTACGTCACGCGGCGTCGTGTCGGTTTGTCGCGAAACTCAAGTAATTCACATAATTCGACTGATTGAAACATAAAACAAACATTTGTTGACCCTAACTATTACATCATCGCATCAATGGTTAGCCTCGAAACTCAAGTTACTCACTTTTTACGTCACACATAAATTCACATAATTCACATAATACTCAAGTAATTCCTCTTTATCACTTCAAAATGAGTTACATTTGTTGACCCTAACTATTACATCATCGCATCAATGCTTAGCCTCGTTACACGGGCATTACAGATGACGAACATTAGTTAGTGTCCTAGATTGGGAATCGTCTGTAAATAGAGAAGGTCATCAAGACTTAGTTATCTAATGTATTTACTTGGCACTTTAGTGGTTCACATTTTAATGTCGAGTCCTAGTATTTTTTGTTTACGTGAGTACCCTATAAATAAGGTAAGTATTATAGAGAGTCGTAACATCTTTTGCACACTTGTACGCTTTGAGCTTTCTCTCATAAGCGATTATCTTGTACTCATTCCAGAATATATTTGAGCTAAAACCATATCTTATTTAGGTCTTCTTGTTCAATCTTACTCTGATTTTTACTTCGACTGATAGAAACATAAAACAAACATCCTTTCATAATCCACAACTGTAAGCACATAGCTTAGTAAGTTCCCCAAAGTATCACATATGTCACACCCCCGAACCAGACGGTGGAAACGTATGGGGGCTTGAGTGACTTCATTCTTGTAGTATCATCACAGTGTATATAATTGAAATATAACATCATCATCATCACACATGTAATATTACAACCGTCATTGTTTACATCAAGTATTGCATTTCAATATTACATGCCAAAATGTTCAAAGTATGATGAAAACAAAACATAACAAAATATCCATGTATTTTGGCTCACCAACCTGCTCAACGATTTCATGATAATACAAGTTAATTTAAAAAGGTCAACATATATAATGTTGGTGAGTTCATAAACATGTTTGAGAAAATTGTTTGGTATTACTTTGTAAACACCAGAAAATCCGATATTTTCTGAAAAACGGTTTGAAATGTTTGTGTCCGATCATGTATTAATGCATGTGTGTTAATATTTGTAAGAATATAAAGAGAATGACCCCAGACAACCCGATGTTGTCTGCTTATGAAAATGTTGGAATCTCAACACCCGACGTTGAGTACCAGTGCGTGTAGGTTACCGTATTTTCCACAAAAGATTGTTTCCCGTAAATTTTATAATGGTGTTAATTCTTCTAAGTGAGCCGTTATAACCATACTTGATAATGACAATTTCGCATGTCATGACGTCTGTCAGACGCCGACTTGTTTAAGGTAAGGTTCGTCACCCTAGACTGGCCTAGTCTAACTATAGCGAACAGCTTAGGTGTGGGGTGTCACCCCCGTATAGATCTATACACAAACTCTCGCTCTCTCTCTGGGAGACTCTGGTTATAAGTACAGGCTACTTTTGTACACTCATTTGGTGCCAAACGAAACGTCTCACTAGATCCTTAATCGAATTTACGCGAATAAACATATAAGGTGTATTCCAGACATAATAAACATGTAAGTGGACAACTAAGGCCCACTAAGCATGTATATTATATTCCAGGCCCAATAAGCATATAAGGCAATTTCCAGGCCCAATAAACATGTAAGTGGACAACTAAGGCCCACTAAGCATGTAAATATATTCCAGACCCAATAAGCATATAAGGTAATTTCCAGGCCCAATAAACATGTAAGTGGACAACTAAGGCCCACTAAGCATGTAAATTATATTCCAGACCCAATAAGCATATAAGGTAATTTCCAGGCCCAATAAACATGTAAGTGGACAACTAAGGCCCACTAAGCATGTAAATTATATTCCAGGCCCAATAAGCATATAAGGTAATTTCCAGGCCCAATAAACATGTAAGTGGACAACTAAGGCCCACTAAGCATGTAAATTATATTCCAGACCTAATAAAAGTATAAATGATGAAATCAATTCGTGGGTTGTTGCGTTCCTTGTTTAAGCTTCGTTGTTTACTAAATTGACCTAAAAGGGCTCGCTTTTTGTAAAAAGACATTTTTGGTCCTTAAAACCGAAAATTTACAATTAAGGCACATTTTTGGGAAAAATGACACTTTAGGTCCTTTAAGACCAAGAATATACATTTAAGGCTAGTTTTAAGTAAAAATAACATTTTAACCCACTTTTGTCAAAAATATCATTTTTGGCCTTAATTTTTATGAAAATTTACATTCTCGGCCCATTTATGAATAAATTTAACTTTTTGACCCAAGATTTGATAAATTTTCATTTTCAGCCCTTTTTATCGAAAATTTACATTTTTGGCACAACTTTGTTTAAAATGACACATAAGCCCACAAAAGTCCAAAAAAATTACAATTTTGGCCCAAAAGCCGTGAAAGCCCAAATGAGGCCCATTTGTGATAGTTTACAATTTTAGCCCCTTGATAACCGCAAATACCATAAAGATTCATGTTTAGCAAAAATAAATCCTTTTTGGTCCCTTAAAACCGTGAGTTCTATAAATAACCTCACTTTTGAGTATTTTGTCATTTTTGGCACTCTCATGCAAGTTTTCTTAGTTTTTAAACTACTTTGAAGTGTTTTAAACCTTTTCTTTACATAATATGTTGTAATAGGTGTTATGTTCTATAAATATCACCATAAGTTAGTATATTTCAAGTTTATGAAGTTTATAACACATAATCACACTTATATCATGAAAAACACACAAAATCATGCATATACACATAGATCTACACAAGACAACTTGTATTCTCCCCAAAAACATAGTAAAAACCGAAAATAGGGGGTATGAACTCACCTTGGTTTGATGGTTTCGGTTTTTTGGAGAAGATTGGGAGTGTTTTCGGTCTTGGAGTGTTCCTTGGGAAGGATCTTTGAAAACAAGGTGATCCTAGGAACATAAACACGAGCATGGTGTTGTTTTGAGGAAGATCTTAGCATAAAGTGGAAGTTTAACATCTTAATATAATGTACTTACCAAGATGGATGAACTTTGGTGACAACTTGTTGAAAAACTAACACCATCTCATGGTTTTCTTGAAGGAAAGATGGAGGAGTTTCTTGGAGATTTAGAGAGAGTAATTTAGAAATGAATTGAAGTTGAAATGAAGGGTTGGAGGCCGAGAATGAGATAAGAGGAAGAGATGGATTTGATGTGTGGTTATTACATGGAGGATTAGGGAACAATTCCTAGATATTTATTGGTTAATTAGCCTAGATATCCATTAAATAAACATGAGGTGTCAAGCCTTAATGTTATCACATCTTTTTCTCTTTTTTTTTGTAAAACCGAGAATTAGAGATGGGAGGGAAAAGAAAGGAATTGTTTGGGCCATTATGAGTATATTCGAAATTCATAAGTCCAAAGTGAAGGTTTTCAGCCCATTGGGCCCTCCTATGGGTTTACGGCCCAAAAAGGGTGAACATAATGGGTTTTCGGCCCATTTAAGTTCCATGAAAATGAAATGAGTCATTTTAGGTCCAATAAGGCCCATAAAAGTCTTATGGCCCGATATATTATGGTTTAATGAATGTGGGTCCACTTAGGGCCCATATAAGGATTCTTACCCCAAAATAATCAAGTTGTGAGTTTATTGGCCCATTAGGCCCAATAAATGATTTTTGGCCCAAAAAGATATTTGAACTAGGAAATTAGGGTTACAACCCAAAATAGAATGAGCATAGTGCATTCAATTAGGTTTAGGCTTCATGAGTGAGTTTTGATTCAATGATTGTTTTTGGAATGAACATTTGTTCATAACATCAATTTAGATTACAAGTTACACAAGGGTTGCTTACACGAAGACATAATTTCCTAGCCAAAAATGCTAGTTGTGACAACATACAACACAACAAAATAAACAACTATGGGCTATCAACAACCCTGGGGACTATCAACAGTCCCAATGGGCTAACAGCACGCCCTATGGGTTTTTAGCAACCCTGGGGACTATCAGCAGTCCCAACGGGCTAATAGCATGTCATGTGGGCTAACAGCACGCCCTGTGGGTTATCAGTAACTCTGGGGACTATTAGCAATCTCAATGGGCTAACAATACGCCCTGGAGCTATCAACAACTCAATAACACATAACAACAATCAACAAATAAGCCCCAGCTGGTCAGCATGCACACATACTATGGCATAAGTAATATAATGAGAAGACTCGCCTGAATAAAGAGCTAAAAATCCACTACTTGAAGTCCCACAGAATCAGGTACACGAACCTCTAAAACCATACACAAACTAAACCTCACACTATAACTTAACACCCCTCAAAGTTTGAGCAAAGTCAAACTGGTCAAAGTCAACGGTCAACGAACAAGTCAACTCCTAGACGACTCCCACGTCGTGAACACTCATTGGTCACGTCGTGGCATCTTCATGACAAAACTGTCGCAATGACATTAGCTGTCACGTCGTGGCAAGCAGACTGCCACGTCGTGAAAGCTGAACTCTCACATCTTAATGGGTTAAACTCTTAATCCTTCAATCCACCCATTCATACTTTCCAAAAGACTTTCTTACTTCTTTTCTAATATAAAAATCGTAGCTTTACAGACATGCATGCCCAATGTAAGTCTAGAACTCAAACTAGTTCAAAATGGGGAAATAAGACCAAAATCTCATGCGTGGAGCTCAATGCACAATCAAACTTAGATCCATAAGATATAGAGACCAAGAGACCAAGATGAGCTATAAAGTTGCAAACTTTATCTCATCTAAACAACTCAAACTAGAAAATGAGCCAAGAAATACAATAAATCCTCGATCTATGGAGAGAG
This sequence comes from Lactuca virosa, assembly GCF_052849685.1. Lineage (NCBI taxonomy): Eukaryota > Viridiplantae > Streptophyta > Magnoliopsida > Asterales > Asteraceae > Lactuca > Lactuca virosa. The sequence goes on from NC_136432.1 coordinate 51,650,357, forward strand.
AACTAAAAAGGTTGAAGCTTTTACTCACCATGGTCCATAAATGAAGTCCTTTTGCTAGATCTACATTTGATCTCTTCACCAAAACACTTTGCAAGAAACTTAGTCTTCAAGCACCAAAATATGAGAAATGAGTCTTTAATGACCAAGAACACTCAAATGGGCTAGGGTTTTTGAAATGGGAAGGTTGGAGGTTGAAAATGATGCCATAATTTGATGTTAATGTGTTTAAATATAGGGAAAACCCTAAAAATCATGGGCTTGTGTTGTAGCTGCTGTCACGTCGTGACTCCCCTTTCGTCACGTCATGACAACCATCCCGGATACGTGTTCTCCATTAGGGATGCCACGTCATGACACCCTTCATGTCATGTCGTGACATATGATTTTCCTCAAAAATCATGCATTTGACTCATTTATACCATCCACTGATCCATTTTGAAAAACAGGTGTTATAAAGTGTAACAATTATTAGTTGTAATATCATGTTATGTATTAAATTGATATTGAGCAACAGTTTTATTCCAATGCATATATATGGACTAATATTTTAAATTTATGTATAATATAAATGTATGTGTAATACTTATTTAAAAGTGTGTTATAGATTATTTTTTATTTAATAAATATCGCTTTAATAAATAAACGTAAATTATAATTAATTACATATACAAAATATTCTATAAAGTTGTTGGAATAAAAAATATGTAACACAAATTTATATAGAGCTAATTAATGGATACTTTGATAATCTAAAAAGCATCCATTATAGAATGGAATGTTCGAAAGGAATCGAAAGTCTAACTAAAGTATAATGGATTAAATTAACCATTATATGATGTCAATATAGCATACAATAAAATTCACGCTCATTATGGGATCATGTCTATTGAACTGAGGAAATGCTTAACAAAAAAATGATATATACTTTAAAAATATGTTTTATTAAATAGATTGCAGAAATTAAATGGATTGCAATGAACAGCATAAATGACAAAGATGTATGAAAAATAGAATACTCATTTGATAATCCATGAAACTTTATGCAAGTGCATACATTATAGATGACCTAAATAAGTTACATAAAAGAATATACTATTAATATATTTTTGGTTGTAAAAGGTAGTGCAATTGATTACAGATGAAACATTATTTGCGCACTATTTACACTATATTGATGTAGAAAATGAAATATCATTGTATTATATGACAGTCTTTGAACAAACTCATAAGGTCATTGACAAATATATACAGTCGTCTGACGACTCATGAGTCATGACGTGATCCTCTTTTATTCAAACAACCCCTTCCCCACCAAAAGTAGAATCCGTTTGTAAGAATGGATACAAAGGGGAATGTGCTAAAGGCTTAAAGCTAAATCCTAAAGTAGTGGAAATTTGATAAGTTGCAAAATGGACCACTCATGTAATTATATGGCGAATTGGGTAAGATTTTGATTCTGTTGTCGACATACATTTTTGCAATAAAAATGTTTTTAAGTTTTAGATTTTCCAATTTGAACTTCCGTCTTTCAAGAGTTCTATAAATCGTTATCGGCATTTCTATGATAACAATGTTGTTTACTTTTATGATATAAGAGAATATGTATATGGACAATGACTTCCATTACAAGTACTATCACACAATCATGATAGGGTAGCGGATGACCATGCTATGATGCTATCATCGTTAACACCTATAAATGTTAAATTCGTTCACTTTAGCTCTAGTCAAACAAGCATCGTGGACTTTTTCCGTAAGTTGGTCCATTTAGACATTTTGCAGAACAAGTCAAAAAAAAAGAAAGCAAAAGATAACTGAAGTGACACGAAAAAGGATGTAAGCTCTTGCCGATGAGCATATTTCATCCTTTTGTGTTGGTCCACTTTGACCCCTTTAGAATCAAGTATAGATGATAATGAAGCGTATAAGAATCATCGGATCAAACGGTTGTCTAGAAATCGCATGCAATATAGTGGGGATATCTAGCTAGAAGCCCTAGTTTTCAAATAGCTTTATGCATTATATAGCTTTATACATTACATAAATGGTCCATGTGGTTTGGCTTAATAGGCATATATAGTCAAATTTTAAGAAAATTGACAAACTCGGTCCTTATGTTTTGTCGATATTGCCGAGATAATCGTTCTAACAAACAACGTCAAAAATATCGTTAAATTTCTATAAAATTACATTTTTACCCTTTTTTTCTTTCTTTTTTTGTATTTTGTGATTATTTTCCTAAACCACATGGACCATTTATGTAACTTTATCTATTTTTCACTTGCTGAAACTATTATTTCTTATTATAGTCATCAATTCCAGCTCCTTCACTCATCAATGGCAGCAAATGCGATGAACCTCTCATCATCAACTCAACTCACCACCACCTCATCCTCTTCTATCTGGTTGCTAATTGCCTCTCGTACTTACACCTCCTCTAAATCTCTTCTATGTTTTCTCTCTACCCACATCAAAAACCTTTCCTTCTTCTCATTCCCTTCTTTAGTTTTGCTCAAACCCAACCACACAACTAAAAGTTGTTGTCCACATGTGTCTCTCTTCGTTTTTGCTATCAAGTAGCTATCGGATCCAAAATCTGTAACAACCCGGATTTTCTAACATCTAATCTGTCTAATATGTAAGGATCCACACTTTTTCATTCCATTATCGAGGTTTGTTTTTCGTCATGTATTGTTGTTAAGTTACTCTTGACATGGTTAAAGTTAACTTTGAGGGGCTAAAGTGAAAAAACAATGATACTTGATCATATACATGGGTCATGGGGTCATTTTCTCATACTTAAGGAGCCTAAATTGACAGTTGTGAAGTATATGTTGCTAGCTAAACCTGAAATCCGGGAAAACCATTCCATTTGCAGCGACCATCTTCTAGAGTGAGTGTGAGAGTGTAAGAGAAACTCTCTAGGGTTTGGTGTTTTATCCCAAAGAAGGAAAGGTGGAGTTTGAGGAGGCTTTGAGGCTTGCTTTCGAGTGGTGATTGGGTGGCTTATTCTCCATCAAATCTCTGAGGTATTAATCAATTTCCATAAGTTATAAGCACTCTTCTTATATTCATTTTTTTTGTCCCTCTAACCATGCACTAGAAGGAACATTGGGTGATGCAAAAATCCATGGTTTAAGTGTATTAGTTGGTCCCTCTCATGTCCCAATTTTTCTAGGATTATGTTTATGGTCTTGAGATGTTAAGAGCATCTCAATGAAGGTTTTGATCAGACCAAAATCGGGTAGAAGAGGACAATCAATCGATTTCTTCAATTTTGTAACGGCTAGTTCCCACGATGTAGAGACCCATTTGCCACGTCGTGGCGACGAGGAATTGATCAACCTAACTTGTGTCTGATTCTTAGACCAAGATATGTACATCTAAGTGCCACGTAGTGGCGAAGAAAACTGATCAGGCCAGGGTCACGACGGATGCTTGGCTGACGATGTGGCGCCCTCTTGGCCACGGCGTGGATTGAACGAAACCATTTTTATTTTATGTTCTGTTTTTGATCATCGCTTTGTGTAATCATTTAGGGGTGTTAAATTGCTTTCTTGCATGTGCTTTTCCTATGTTCATAGCTCCACAAAACTTGGATTAGAGGTGAGTCAATTTCTCATGGTTGTTTAGGCAATAGTATGGAAAATTGCATGTTATTGTACATATGTTTAGTCTATATAGTTTTGTGTGATGTTATGTGCTGATTATATGAAATGTATAGAATCTAAAAATGGGTGGTATCTGCAGAAACAAATGACTTAGGAAACTCTTGATATGCTAGAACTATTAAATTGGTTATTTGGTGCAAAAAGAGAGTTTTAGGGTCATGCTAGTGGTGAGGTTATTCATGATGTTAAAAAGTTATGAATTGCATGCGATTTTTCTGTTTTGTCATACTTGAATGAAACTAGGAAATGCATTCTAGAAGTTGGCTGTTAAAAAGTGTATTTCTTTATATGCTACAAGTTGATTCAATGTGGTACCTTTGATGTATGATACGATATATAATATGTCTTGAATTAATAACAATAATAAAAAGCATGATTACATAATGATTATTGGTGAGGTGTGTGTATTCCCCATGTGAGTGGATTAATTAATTACAAAATTAATTAAAATAAAAGGGGAAATTCATATAGCGAGGGTAAGAGGGTAAAAATCTAAGCTAGCTACGTGCCCTATATGATATCGCATTGGAAGGATATCGTCGGAAGACAAGAGCTTAAGCCAAGTCAATGTCGAGTGGTTTTCTAGGAAACAATTTCGAAATATGGTTATGGTACATTTGGTGTACGGGAACTAGAGTGATGTTGGCTACTCGGAGACGGTGGACCAAGCATCACATTTGCGTGTAGGAATGCGTTTGGAAGTACCGTTTGACCACCCTCGAATAAAAACGCATCATGTTCGTACATGCAAAGGCAGAGTAGTGAACATGGAGTACCAGGGACAGTGTTACGGGTGGGAGTCGTGCCCCAATTGGTGTACTGGGTCGCCATGTCACGTTTGTAGCAAACACGGTATTTCTTTGGGGAATGTTAGCGATGTTTTAGACCCATGTAGCGATGGACATTAAAAATAGTTAAATCGATGAATATAAAAATAATAATTGTTGCGAGGAAAAGAATGTCCAAATTAATATATACAATATATACTAATAATGATCGACGTATGTTGATTGATTGCATTACTAAACATCTTGTATGAAGTATGTTTATTTTCATATCCATGTGCTTGGGATCAACTCACTATGTTGATGCAGACAGTTGTTATTGCCTGTTGTTGTGGCTTGCATTGGTACATGTAGCTTGATGTTGATGGCTTGGTGAGCTTGGGATCTTTTGGGGTAGTTTTATTTATGTTATTTAGAGATGATACCATTTTAGACGTGTTGTTGTGTTTTCATTACATTTGGTTTTGAGATCTTACTTTGGTGTGGGTTTTTGAGTACTTTAATTTTGATTGTCTTGTTTTGGTGATAAAAGTAACATTGATGAAGTTTTCATAAAATTCAAAATAAGACTTCCGCTAACGTATTCTGTTAAATAAATGTTTTAAAAATAAAAAAATTGGATGAAAAATCATGGTGTTACATAATCTAAGGGAAATATCGGAATTTTTATTACAGTTGTGGAATTCTACAAAAATTAAAACACTTTAAATCCCATTATTAGAGTAAAATCCATCTATTTACATGAACAACAAGGAAATACATAAATAACATCCTACTATCTAAGTCTTCCTTGTGCTCATGTCTTCTTTTCTGGTACCACGACTGTTACAACCTGAACCTGCAAACCATAAACATTTAGGCAACATCAGACACAACGTGTGTGGTGAGTTATTCTTGTTGGATTAAGGTGTTTAAGCTCATAACTAAATTGGTATATACTTGTAGTTAAAAGAAAAGTCCTTTTTGGGTTACCCTCATAACTAGAACTTGGTTAAAATAACATTTGTAGAGAGAAGGGATGATTTATTAATTTGTTATATGATTAATAATTTGTAATAAATAATTTGTTAATATATTATATGATTATATATTAATTTCAAATAGTAATAATTAATTAAGAATTAATCAAAAATTAATTGGAATTAATTTTTTGATTAATTAGATAATTGAGAGTGCACGGACTAAGCTGTATTTGTTTAAAAGTTGAACGGGGGAAGGGTTCCAGAACCTTCCCACATGGACGGTTTTGGGATGCCCTAATAGGGCATTCTGGAAGCCTCCTGATGATATGGAAAATGGATAACCAACCGTATTTGAAATATTATCATTATATGTGTTTCTAGAGTTTTTCCAACAATAATAAATAGTACCATTGGGTAAGTTATTTTCGTCCACTCCATACTCCAGAAAAGGATAGCTAAAATTTGCACTCTGTAACGCTTGTTTCGAATCGATTCCTAATTCGAGGTTGTGTCCCGAATATCGGTCATCATAAGGCTTATGGCCATTGGAAAGGTGAGATGTAGACCCATTTTGGTGCGAGTAATGTAATTGAAGTGATCTGGGTGTTCGGTTCGTGTTTTGGAGCCTAGGGGTATTTCGGTAAAGTGTTAGTTTGAGCTTTTATGGAAATTTGATTTTTTTTCAGAAGGTCTTTAGGCCGCTATGAGTTGATAGAAGTGTAGAGCTTCTCGTTACCTTTTCGTGGATATAAGGATCATCGGAAACGGACTTGTAACAAAGAAGTTATGGCCTTCGGAAATTGGTGAAATTAGAAGGAAGGCGAGTATGCGAGGCGTACATCTTGAATACGTTGAGTGTACTAAGCCAAATGGTTGCGATCATCCTTTGGAGTACGTATTGCGTACAGGAAGTACGTTGGGCGTACTCCAGTCAGTCCCAAACCCTATTTTAGGGTCTTGGACCCTATTTAAACTCCTTATCTCATCACCTAACCCTAATATTTTCCGCCTTCATCCCTCTAAACCCTAGAAATGAAACCCTATCCCCCATTTTAGTGTTTTTTGAATTTTTGGGTGTTATTTCATGCTTTTGGTGTTCATAGAAGAAGAAGGGGCTTCTTGGAGAAGTGTGGGATTGGTTGAGGCTTTTGGATCCAGGCTTGTTGCATCTTGATCTATATCTTGAAGGTATAAAGTTTCTACCTTGGTGATCGTATATGTTAGATCAAGTTCATGAAGTATTTTGTGCATGTTGGAGTCTTTGTGTTAAAGATGGGTTTTTGATCTACTCCAGAAGCAATGGGTGCTATATCTTAGCTCCATTTAGTCCCTAGGTTCATAAAAATGCAAGCTTTATAGTGTATTTTGGTCCGTGCAAGCATTAAGAACTTTGTTAAGTCCTTATTGAGCTTTTGAGTCCCTTTTTGCCATGCAAGCACGTAAAGTTAGCCAACTTTACGTGATAAGTAGTGTTATGGAATCGGATATGAGAGTATGGCACTTTTTTTAACCAATTTAGGGCATATTGGAGTGAAAAAGGGTTTGAGAAGTACATTGGGCATACGTAAGTGTACGCTCAACGTAATGCTGAATTTGTGCTTAAAGGACTTGTACTCTGTGCTTCGAGGTCGTGTATGGTGGCGTACATCTTCAGTACGATGGGCGTACTCCCCAATTCAGCATTATTGGGCCTTTTGAGTTTGGGCCTTGTTGGGCCAATGGGCTTCTGTTTTTTGTCCATGGTTAGGCTGAGGACTTTCCTTGTATTGGTCCCTTGAGAATTTTAGGCCCAATTAGGAAGTTGGTCCATTTTGGGCTTTTGTTGCTTTTGTCTTAGGCTTTGGATTGCCATTTTGGGTTTTGGGCTTTCTATGCATGTTGGCTTGGGTTTTAGTTATGGTACAAGTAAGGAAAGGGTAAAATGGTCTTTTACTCTTTAGGGAGTTGGTTATAGAGTAGGCCTTGGATTTTGGGCTATCGAGTTATTCATACTAAGAACCAACCTATAACAAACAAACAGATCTTACAGATCACTAGGCATAACATCTTCCTATATATATATATATATATATATATATATATATATATATATATATATATATATATATATATATATATATATATATATGTGTGTGTGTGTGTGTGTGTGTGTGTGTGTCGACACGGTGTATGTGTGGTTGGGTTGAGGCGTTCCTGCTTTTTGCTGAAGGACAATAGACCCTGGGCGGCCCTGATAGACTGAAGGCCAGTGTGGCATACCAGTTAGGCCGAAGGCCCGGAGAACGGTCCAGATAGGTTGAAGGTCCGGTGTGGCGTACTAGTCATGTTGAAGGTTCTGTGAGCGTACCAGGTAGACTGTAGGCCGGTGGGGCGTTCCAGTCAGACTGAAGGCTATGTATGCATGTTGTTTGTTGGTATATGTTATCTGTTTGTGTGGTGGTACTTTGCGGGAACTCACTAAGCTTTGTGATTACAGTTTTGGTTTATGGTTTTAGGTACTTCAGAGAATCGTAGCAAGGCGAAGGCATGACCGTACACATCCTGATTTTATGTCATTGATCTTGGGAGACACTGATTTGTAAATAATGTTTTGGAAACAATGTTTTGCAAACACTTTTATTAGTAAATGGGTTGTTTTGAAAAGTTTTAATTGGTTGAAATTTTTGGGATGTTACACACTCTCCCTCCTCTCTCCTTAATAGTCTTTTGGTTCTAGGGTTTGGGTACAAGCCATTAAAGGAATCATCATTTTGGTGTGAAGCTTTCCAAGACCAACAACTACAAGGAATTGAAGTGATTTGTTTACTACAACAAATCAAAGCTATGTAACCCTAGCTTGGTATTTTCAATTACATTAGGGTTCATGTTAGTTTTGTTATTAACTGTATGTTGCCTTCAAAGTGTTATGACGTAGATCCTTCTAAGTTGCATGTGCCCTTTAATTGTTAAATGATTTTCCATAAGTACATATTTGTTATAACCTATAAAACACATTAGTGGTATCAGAGCTTTTGGTTGTCTAACATCGAAAGTGCATGAGATGAAATGAACAAAATTAAAATTTTCGGCAATGTATTTCTCACGACGTGAGAACAGTAAAAATATCTGATTTTCGGGATTTTTCTGCCTAATCTGATTAGTAGGGTTATTTTTAGTGATTATTTGGTTTTAATTATGTTGAAATCCGAATTTTGAATACCTTATTTGATTAAAAATAAATCCCTAAATATTAGGAGATAATCATGAAAAAAAATAATTATTAAGTATAAGATTAATTAAACTGAATTATCTTTATGGATTTGATTATAAGATTAATTAAATTAAAATTATCCTTATGTATTTAATAATAAATTTAATTAAAAGATTCATTAAAGGAGAATTATAAAATCCATGATAGATTTAAATTGATTAATTAATTATATTATTAATTTAGATAATTAATATTTAAACCTTATGTTTTAAAAAAAAAATTAAATGCATCTTTTATATATATATATATATATATATATATATATATATATATATATATATATATATATATATATATAAAATGTTTAATACTATATGTATAAGAAAAGTCAGTCGAATCTTTAGTATGCCTCATTCACGAATCCATGCTATAAGAGAGGTATAAGAAAACAACCTATAAAATGACCGTTGAATGTGTGTCTTTTTCACCCACCACTTCTTTGCGTGGTGGAGGGTCGTTAGCCGAACAAACTTGATAGGAAATAATCTCATTAAAAATATAATGATATAAACTACTATAACCTTCTTTTAAAATCCTACTCTAGCTACTTTAGGAAAAATGTGAAATGTATGCTAATCCATGAAATTGCACATCATTTCTTCAATAAGTCGTTAATGGACCGTGTGTGGTTAACCGACACACTAATTTGGGACTATAAATTTGAAATGATAGAACAACTCGAAAATTATCATTATTGATGGAGCGTGAGTGGTTTACCGGCACGTCAATTTGAGATGATAAATGACATTGAGGTTGTCAAGCGGGTTTGCATGGTTATTCACATATTGTTTGTGATCTTCGGTATCTCAGTCACAAAATTGAAGAGCATAATCTGATATTAAACATGCAATTGATACGATTTAATGAATCTCAAATGATCTAGGAGTTTCATATTAGATTGAAATTGGTGAATCGTTTTACCTACCTTAATAAATTCGTAATTAGATTTTGACATCCCGCTTCTTCATTTCGAATTGTATTTTGGATCCTAGCCTTGAATATTAATTTGGTTTAAAATATGAAGGAGTTATATCAACTAACTAAAATTATCTCTATTATTATAGATGGATGGTAACGGTGATGCTCATGCTGCTCAAACCTCCATTCAGAACTCCAACTTCACTCTCTTGTCGATTCTATCGAAAGAAAAGTTGACTGGTCCAAACTACATGGACTAGATGTCTGACCTAAAAATGACTATTCTCTACGAGGACAAAGAGTATGCTCTCGACAAACCTCTTCTTGAGATCGATGAGTTGACTGCTTATCCTGAAGAAATAACTTTCCACAAACAACATACTGACGACGCCACTCTGGTCGCTTTCATAATGGTTGAAACCATGGTACCTGAGCTAAAAAAGTTCTATGAGGACTATTGGTCATACGAAATGATCTTGCATCTTTCTGAAATGTTTTATAAGAAAGCAAGGCAAGAAAGGTATGAATTCATCAAGTCCCTAATGGTGTGCAAGGTGAAGGAAGGAGATTCTATTTGCGCTCATGTGAAAAAGATGCAAAGATATGTGGATAGGTTGGAAAAGCTCAATGTGACTTTCGATCAGGATCTGGCCATTGAAATGGTCCTTAACTCCCTACCTGCTAGTTATGATTAGTTTATTTTAACTTATCATTTGAACAACATCGAAACCAGTTTGACCCAAATCCATAACTTGTTACAAACTGTTGAATTGTGAATGAAGAAAAATCATGTCTCTTCTACGAAAAGTGCTCCTGTCTTGGGCATTGGTCATGGCCAAGGAAATAAGAGGAAGACCACATCCCAACAAAATTAAAAAGGTAAGGCCCATATTGGAGCGTCTAGCAGTGGGTCAAAAGGGAAGCCCAACTTTGATGTTCCTGAGGTAAGTGATCCAAAAGAGGTCACTTCCTTTCACTGTGGCAAAAAGGGTCATTGGAGAAGAAGGTGCCCGAATACCTACAAGAGTTGAAAAAGGATAAGATCAAAACATCTTGCTCCTCATCAGGTATACACACTATCCAAATCCGTAACACATAACTTTTTTATTCTTCGGTCCTTGATACAAGATGTGGTTTTTTTATTTGTTATGATATGCATGGTCTAAGAGAAAGTGAGGAAGTGGAGCATGGATGATTCAACCTGATCATTAGGAATAGGCATTCTTCACTTGTTACCAAGATTATGACTTGTGGACTTGTGCTCGATGCTGGTGTTAGAGTTGATTTCGTTAATTGATGTTATTCGTCAGATATGACAAGAAACATAATTTCATTTCACGCATTATTTAAACAAAGATATTGGTTTTCATTTGATAATGACAATGGTTCTATTTTGGTTTATAAAACATGGAATTTTGATATTAGCCATTGTAAATGGATTAGCATAAGCGTTACACCATCTAAAACAAGTTTTAAAACACCAAAACAGTTTAGGGTAATGTTTCTAGTCCATTTCCAGCAGCAAAACTCGAAAATATGCATTCAGGGGCTCCTACTCGTCGAGTGCAAGAACCTACTCGACGAGTAGGATGAATTATCACATGGACTCGTCGAGTCCCCCCATGGACTCGGCGAGTTCATGCTGCAGATAGCAGATTTTTGAGCCTTTTCAACAAGCTTGCATCAAGTATTAAGAAAACAAGCCTAGGCTCTGATACCACTGTTGGGTTTTGAGCATTCTAACACTCCTATGGTGTACATGCAACCGTAGAAACCTTGGATCTAAGTTTTCTCTAAAATACATGCAAATTTGATTTTCAAGGTTTACAACCTAACTAGCATGTTATGTGGTTGATTGCTTGGAGTTTTAGAGCCTAGCACCAATAGTGTGGATGCCTCAAGTGGTGTCACAAATCACCCAAAACAACTTGGAAATACTTGAGAGAATATGATGCTCACTAAAATCAGCCCACTCTTGTTTCTCACACACACTAGTGCCAATTCTAGAACCAAGGACCTCTTTATATACTATGGAGGATTAGGGTTACACCCTAATACCCATGACTCTTCATTTACCTAGGATCCATGGGTTAAAAGCTCCATGGACTATCCATGGACTTCCATATACTCTTAGCCCATCCTAAATAAATCTTAGTCCATTCCATATATATGCAAGAGTCCATATTTAATTAGTTTCATTTGATCATTAAATTAATTCCGAAAAACAATTATTGATCAACAATAATTAAAATAATATTAATATATTATAACAAATAATATATTAATGGATCATAAACATCTTATTCTCAAAAATATATCCATACAAATTGTTAGGTGAAGTGCAACCCAAATGGACCATGTCGGGTCGGGTCAAGTTATACCAAATATAGTTACGGACTTAGACACCTTATCCAACAGTCTCCCACTTGGATAAGTCTGATAACTATAGTTGCAAGTCTAACTTCAGGAACCAACCAGCAATCGTAGCTCTTTTAAAACTCTGTTGAACTATGAAGCGCCATTTTATATAAGTGATCATATAATCCTCTGTTCTCAAGATATCAACCGGACAAATACATGGAACAATGTCGTACTTATTGTCTAGCAGTTGTTTCTCAATCTCAGATTTGTTTGACATATAACTAAATTGAACACATCAATTAGGTTCTGACCGGGCCCGACACATAAGTCAAAACCAAATCATCGAGGGGCCCAGATATCGCTTCTATTGCTAGAAGGAACAGATAAACTTTGACTCATATGCTTGTACTAACTACCAGTTGAATTATGCACAAAAGCACGTTTTATGACATCAAGTTACTGATGCATTTTCGTACAATCAATGAATAACCAACTCATAGTCAACGACTCATATCTATAGGTTTGAAGATATATATGATATTACCGTCTCACGATCACTCGAGATAAATTCCATGAAGTGATACTAGTAAGCGTGGGTTTAATCCAATACTCAGAACTTATTAGCACTCATGAATGTTGTAGCATCCATTGCTATGTCTAATGTACCTTAGACAAATCTTACAAGCCAGATTCATGACAATATTAATTCAATACCTACTTCCAACGTATGACCGACTGTGAAGAGTTTGAATAAAATAATTATTTTGGAAGTCAAAACATGCAAAATTGAAACAATAGTAAACGATCAACATATGATAGTAACACTTTACTAATAAATAAATAACAAATTTTATTTAATCATCAAATGTTAATTACATTTTACAAGTTTCAGAAAACTATCTAATTATTAAAACTAATATCGTCTCTCAGCCCGATGCTTCTCGCATGCTGCAAATGCCTAACCCTAGTCAGTCCCTTCGTGAGGGGATCTGCAGGATTCTATTCCGATGATACCCTCTTTGCCACGAGGAGTCCTTCTATTTTGTGTCTTATGAAGTGATATTTTCTGTCAATGTGTCTGGATCTACCATGATCTCTTGGTTCCTTGGCTAAGGCAACCGCACTATTGCTGTCACAGAAAATCTCTATAGGCTCCTGTATAGCTGGTACAACTCCAAGGTCTCCAATGAAGTTCTTCAGCCATATCGCCTCCTTTGCCGCTTCACTTGCTGCTATGTACTCTGATTCACAAGTAGAATCAGCTACTGTCTCCTGCTTGGAATTTTTCCAAGTAATTGCTCCTCCATTTAGGGTAAAGACCCAGCCTGACTGAGAGCGGAAATTATCCCTATCGGTATGAAAGCTAGCATCACTATACCCTACTACTCTAAAGTCATCACTCCCACCGAGGGTAAGAACCCAGTCCTTAGTCCTTCGTAGGTACTTGAGAATATTCTTTACCGCAGTCCAGTGAGCCTTGCCAGGGTTTCCCTGATATCTGCTGACCATGCTCAAAGCAAAGGCCACATCAGGACGAGTACAAGTCATAACATACATGATTGAGCCAACAGCGGAAGCATATGGTAATCGACTCATCTCAGCTATCTCAGCCTCTGTACTCGGACTGAGTTTTACTCAGTCTGGCATTGTGCTGGATCAGTGACTCTCCTTTCTTGGAATTCTCCATGTTGAACCTCTTCAACACTTTATCCAAGTAGATACTCTGACTAAGTCCAATTAGTTTTTTACTCCTGTCTCTCAGTATCCTTATCCCTAGGATATAGGTAGCTTCTCCAAGGTCCTTCATAGAGAAGCACTTACCAAGCCAGGACTTAACCTCCTGCAAAGTTGGGGTGTCATTTCCTATGAGTAGTATGTCATCCACATACAGCACCAAAAATCTAACTATACTCCCACTAGCCCTAACATATACACATGACTCATCCTCGCTCCTTAAAAGACCAAACTCCTTGACTTTCTCATCGAAGCAAAGATTCCATCTACGAGATGCTTGTTTCAATCCATAAATGGATTTCTTAAGCTTACACACTCTATTAGGGTACTTTCCATCGAAAAAACCCTCTGGCTGAGCCATGTAAACATCCTCAGCCAACTTTCAATTAAGGAAAGCGGTTTTGACATCCATATGCCATATTTCGTAATCATGAAATGCAGTTATGGCTAACAGAACCCTAATAGACTTAATCTTCGCTACTGGTGAGAAGGTCTCATCATAGTCAACTCCCGGAGTTTGAGTAAATCCCTTCGCCACCAGTCGTGCTTTGTAAGTGTGCACCTTCCCATCCATGTCGGTCTTCTTCTTAAAGATCCATTTGCACCCAACTGTCTTACGACTTGGTACATTGTCAACCAAGTTCCAAACTTGATTGTTATACATGGATTGAATCTCGTTGTCCATAGCCTTCTTCCATTTAGCAGACTCGGGGCCTGCCATGGCTTCCTTGTAATTATTAGGTTCATCCAAATCTACCAGTGTACTATCACTGATAAATGTATCACCTTCAGTAGTGATGTGATAACCATAATAAAAATTAGGTGTGTTCCTAACTCTACTGGAACGCCTCGGAGGTACGGACTCATCTATCGGCTTAACAGGAGTTTCCTCCTCAGGTTGGTCGCTAGTGTTTGAGGTTCCTTCACCGCTTGACTCTTGAAGCTCTTCAAGATCAATTTTCCTCCCACTGTCTCCTTGGCTTATAAATTCTCTCTCACGAAAGACTCATCTCCTTGCCACAAAGACCACATTCTCACTGGGTCTGTAGAAGAGGTAACCAAAGGATTTTTGTAGGTAGCCGATGAAAATACACCTCTCGCTTCGAGGTTCGAGCTTGTCGTGAGACTCGTGCCTCACGAAAGCCTCGCAACCCCAAATCTTGATGTGGTCCAGATTGGGAACTTTTCCGGTCCACATCTCATGAGGTGTTTTGGCAACCTTCTTTATAGGGACTAGATTAAGGATGTGGGCGGCAGTCTCTAAGGCATACCCCCAGAATGATATTGGTAACGAAGCTCGACTCATCATGGAACGAACCATGTCCAACAAGGTTCGATTGCTCCTCTCAGCCACATCATTCAGTTGTGGTGTCCTAGGAGGTGTCAATTGTGAGACAATCCCACATTCCTTAAGATAGTCAAGGAACTCAATACTAAGATACTCTCCTCCCCGATCGGATCGGAGCATCTTGATGTTCCTGGCCAGTTGATTCTCCACTTCCTACTTGAACTCTTTGAACTTTTCAAAGGTTTCTGAATTATGCTTGATTAAGTAGATATATCCATATCTACTATAATCATCAGTAAAAGTCACATAGTAGCGATTATCATCCCTAGTGGCAGTTTTGAAGGGTCCACACATATCTGTGTGTATGAGATCCAACAAACCTTCACCCCTCTCACAAGAACCAGTGAAGGGTGACTTTGTCATTTTTCCAAGTAAACAAGACTCGCAACTATCATCTGATTTTAGGTCAAATGATTCCAAAACTCTAGCCTTTTGGAGTTGGCCTATGTGCTTCTTGTTGACATGTCCAAGACGACAATGCCACAAGGATGCTTTATCCAAAGTAATAGAAGAATCAATATGAAATAAAATTATTTCCTAAGTTGTCTACAATCGACACAGTTTCATATACACCATCACAAGGTAATGCTTTAAAATAAAACACATCATTATAAAAAGCATCAATAGCACCAATTTTATTATCAAATGAAAATGTGAATCCTTGCTTGTACAAACTATGAAAGGAAATAATATTTCTTGCCATTTCTGACGAGTAACAACATTAATTCAAATCTAAAGTTAACCCATTATTAAGCAATAAAGAATAAATTCCAATCTTGGTCACAGGTGATGCTTTCCTATTGCCCATGATTAAGTTTATCTTCCCGTGCTCTACTTCTTCACTACTTCTTAGGCCATGCAAATCAGTACAAATGTGAATACCACAACCTGTATCAAGCACCCAAGAGTTAGTATGCAATGAGTTATTAGACAATATGGTATAAATACCTGCATGGGTGGGTTTAACTTTCCCATCCTTTACATCCTGCAAGTACTTAGGGCAGCTTCACTTCCAGTGCCCCTTTTCATGGCAGTAGAAGCACTGTGCTTCCTTTGGGTTTGAAGAAAGAGGAATGGGACCTTTCTTGGTCCCACTTGAGCAGGAGCCATCAAGGGACTTTCCCTTGGTACCCTTCGAAGGGGTCTTCCTCTTCTTCCCCTTTCCCTGCCCAATTGCCAGAATAGGGGCTGTTGTAGGAGTAGGAGTAGAAGCAACAATCGATTTACCTTTAAGGCCACTTTCAACGGTCCTTAAAAGTCCTTGAAGCTTGCTAAGTGTAACTTCCTCCTTGTTTGTATGATAAGTCATACGAAACTAATCATAACTTTGAGGTAAGAAATGGAGAATGATATCAATCCCCATGTCCTCATGGAAGTCCACATTAAGCTTCAGCAACTGGTCCACGAACCTTTGCATTTTCTGCAAGTGACTGGTGATGGGTTCACCATCCTTCATCCTGGCTGTTATCATGGAGGAGATGATTTCATACCTCTCTTGACGTGCGCTCTGATGGTACCTTTCCATCAGATCCAGGTGCATCTCATAGGGGTAGAAATCTTCATAGGATTTCTGGAGTTCGGGAGTCATAGTAGCCAACATAATGCAGGACACTTTAGTAGCATCCCTCTCATGTGCAGCATCCTCCGCAATCTCCTCAGGAGTAGCAGTGGACTCATTGATAACCTTAAGCTCCTTGTCAAGGACATATTCCTTGTCCTCATAGCGGGTAATCATTCTGATGTTCCTAATCCATTCATTGAAATTCCATCAAAAGTGACTTTCCCACACAAGTTAATGAGGGAAAAAGAGCCTATAGGGTTTAAGCCAGCAGCGGTGTTGGAAGACATCTGAAAGAAAAGAAAGACAAGTTTTAATTAGATAATGAGTCCTTAATAAGTCACCCAAATGAAATATTAAGGCTAGGATCCTACAAACTATTTCATAACTTGGAAGAGGGATGTCGTAATCCAAGCTATAAAATATTTGAAGGTAGGTAAATGACGATTTACCAATTTCCACCATTATAAACAAAATAAATTGTTAAGTTTTAATCGGATTTAAAACTCCTAGATCTTTTGAGATACATTGTACTTTCAATGGCATGTTTGAATCTCGATTGTGCCCTCTCAAGTTTGTGACTGGGATGCCAAGGATCACAAACAAGGTGTGAATAACCATGCAAATTGACTTGGTACCCTTAATTTTATCACCTAATCGATGTGTCGGTTAACCAAACGCGCTCCACCGATCTATGAATAACTTAAGTCACCCTTTTCCACTCTTACTAGTCCTTGTTAGTGTGTCGGTTAACCACACACGCTCCACTAACGACTTGGTAAGGTACAAAGTGTAATTTCATGGGTTAGCACCTATTTCACATTTTTTCTAAAGTAACTAAGATTGGGAATTAATAAAGGTTTAATTACTTTATAATTTCATTATACTTTTAATGAGGATTAAGGTCCTATCCTACCCGTTCGGCTAACGACCCTCCACCAGTCAAGGAAGCGGTGGGTGAGAGTGGACACCCATTAAGCTGCCATTTTATAGGCAACAACCTTATACCCCCTTATAGACCGGCTTCGTGAATGACGCCTACTAATGGTAAGACTGACTTATTCTTATACATATATATATAATAATTAAACTTTTAATATTATAGAAGTATAAGGGTTGAATTTTAAACTTTTAAAATTCTAAGGTTCAATTTGGAATTTAAAGTATTAATGTGTGAGACTTTACAAATTCCAAGACTTGAGGGCAAGTATTGAAACTATTCAAGACTTTTCATTTCATAACTTATGAGTTTAATGGTCCATTAAAATGAAGACTCTTCATTTTATGTAACCTCTTATTCTTTAATGACACTTTTAAAGAAGTGACTTTTGGTTATCCATAACTTGAGGACAAGTTATGGACTCCAGCATTAGGCATTAAGATCAAGAATTAGTTATCAAACAATTCAGCAAGTAATTCCTATGATCTAACCATAACTCATAAGAACATGAACATTCATATCAAAATTTCAAGAATCATATTAACACATATAAAACATGAAATTTTGATATTAGCCATTGTAAATGGATTAGCATAAGCGTTACACCATCTAAAACAAGTTTTAAAACACCAAAACAGTTTAGGGTAATGTTTCTAGTCCATTTCCAGCAGCAAAACTCAAAAATATGCATTCAGGGGCTCCTACTCGTCGAGTGCAAGAACCTACTCGACGAGTAGGATGAATTATCACATGGACTCGTCGAGTCCCCCCATGGACTCGGCGAGTTCATGCTGCAGATAGCAGATTTTTGAGCCTTTTCAACAAGTTTGCATCAAGTATTAAGAAAACAAGCCTAGGCTCTGATACCACTGTTGGGTTTTGAGCATTCTAACACTCCTATGGTGTACATACAACCCTAGAAACCTTGGATCTATGTTTTCTCTAAAATACATGCAAATTTGATTTCCAAGGTTTACAACCTAAGTAGCATGTTATGGGGTACTTGTAATATAAAACTTTAAGTAGAATAACATACCTTTCTTTTGTGGTTGATTGCTTGGAGTTTTAGAGCCTAGCACCAATAGTGTGGATGCCTCAAGTGGTGTCACAAATCACCCAAAACAACTTGGAAATACTTTAGAGAATATGATGCTCACTAAAATCAGCCCACTCTTGTTTCTCACACACACTAGTGCCAATTCTAGAACCAAGGACCTCTTTATATACTATGGAGGATTAGGGTTACACCCTAATACACATGACTCTTTATTTACCTAGCATCCATGGGCTAAAAGCTCCATGGACTATCCATGGACTTCCATATACTCTTAGCCCATCCTAAATAAATCTTAGCCCATTCCATATATATGCAAGAGTCCATATTTAATTAGTTTCATTTGATCATTAAATTAATTCCAAAAAACAATCTTGATCAACACTAATTAAAAAATATTAATATATTATAACAAATAATATATTAATGGATCATAAACATCTTATTCTCAAAAATATATCCATACAAATTGTTAGGTGAAGTGCAACCCAAATGGACCATGCCGGGTCGGGTCAAGTTATACCAAATATAGTTATGGACTTAGACACCTTATACAACAATTGTGATGTGCGTTGATAACTTAGGAAATAGTGTATTCCATATTGATTCGTCTAATGGTGTAGACAAAGCATGTTTGTGGCATTTCTGTCTTGGGCACATAAACAAGAAACACATCGCCACCAAAATGATGGAGTGTTGGAATCATTTGACTTAAGGTCAGATGATGAATGTGAATCTTATCTATTGGCCAAGATGTCAAAATCACCCTTCACTGGAACATGTGAAAGAGGAGAACGATTGTTGGACCGTATCCATATAGATGTATGTGAACCCTTCAGATCTGCCACAAGGGATGCTAATCGATACCACATGACATTTATGGATGATTATAGAAGATAATGATATATCTACTTAGTCAGACATAAATCATAAACTTTTGAAAAGTTCAAGGAATTTAAGCACAAGGTCGAGAATTAATTAGGCAAGAAGATAAAGATGCTCCGATCTAACAGAGGTGGAGAGTATCTTAGTATCGAGTTCAAAGACTACGTCAAGGAGTGTGAAATTTTTTCACAATTGACTCCTCTAAGAACACCACAAATTAATGGTGTGGCTGAGAGGCGTAATCGAACCTTGCTTGCTATGGTTCTTTCCATGATGAGTTGAGCTTCTCTTCCAACATCATTATGGGGGTATACCTTAGAGACAGAAATCCATATCCTTCATCTTGTTCCCAAAAAGAAGGTTGTCAAAAAACCTCATGACATGTGGACAGGGAAAGCTCCCTCACTCACACATATCATGGTCGAGGGTTGTGAGGCTCTCGTAAGACAAGAAACTCATTAAAAACTTGAACCCAGAGTCGGGAAGTTTATTTTCATTAGCTACCCACAAAAGTTCTTTGGATACTTTTTCTACAGACCTAGTTAAAATGTGGTCTTTGTAGCTCGAAGAGGATTCTTTCGCAAAAGAGAGCTCATATTCAAAGAGGAAAGTGGGAGTGCTATTGTAACACCCACAGATTCGGGCTAGTCAATTAAGATATATTAAGCGTTAAAAATAGCTTTTTGATAGAAGATTAATTAGGATAAATAATTTAACCAAAGTTATAGTATATGTGACAAGGATTTCGTACATATAAATAACGTTGAAATCCGACTTCATATGAAGAAGTTATTCTCCTTTGAAGTGTCGCAATTAAACCTGTACAACTTTACGTATCATAAAAAGTGAATATTTGATAAATTGCTTTTTAGCCTAAGTGATCTAAATGAAATTCATAGTAGTCGTTAAACCGAGAGCGTGCATATAAAGAACGTCCAAATCTGACTTCATGAGAGGAGGATATGATTTTTCGAAATTTCAGCGTAGTAGTGCACGCATAGAAATCGATATTCTATTTGGTTGATTTTTAGCCGAAACAATCTAAACAATAATTGAAGATATTGTGAATATGAAACCATCGATAAAAAGACAGTCGAGAATATGAAGAAGTTATGAATTTCTCACAGACTTTAACAATCTAAACCGGTCTAAATATGAATTTTTGTTAGAGCAAGAATTAGATGTTGAGACCTTAATGAAAGTTGTAGAGATTTTGAAGTTGAAGAACGTCAAAAACGGAGCTCGTATGCGAAAGTTATGGCCATCCGAAGATCTGAAAAAATTACGTTGTGCTGATGACGTGGCACATTCTGGAGGCGACAGGTGTCCTCGTCGGCGACCAGCTCTCCATCAACTACATTGCAACATGACACCACGAAAATCTGACATGTGGCACCACAAGAGTAGGCCATGTGGCGACCTTCTAGAAGGGGTGAGGTGACAAAATCTGATGGCGATCACTCAAGGGAGCAGCGTCAGCAATAGGGCACGACGCGCCTATGGTTGGTGACCGGTGCACGCCCCCGATCTATAAACACTCCTTCTAAAATTCTCCATTTTAACACCAAAATTCCACTCCTTTATTTATGAGATACTATCTCTTCTTGAGTCTAATTTTTTTAGGTTCCTTGGGGTATTTAATAAGGTTTTAAGGGGTCGAGGTGTCCGACAAGTAGGAGCTTTAGATTTTCGGATTCTGTCAGCGTAATTTTCATGGTTTTCGGTAAAACCTCTTTATGTTAAGCTACACTCTTTTGCTTTCAGTGTAACTTATATTTTTAGTCATAAGTTGTTATTATTAACCTACAAATAAGATTTATCAGTAATTCCAAGTCATTATACTGATTGATCTTCTTACGAGGATGATGTCTAGGCTAGATTTAGTGAGGTGTTTAAAGTGGGATTTCCAAACAGTATACTTTGTATACCAAACGGACCCTACCTCCGATATGATCCTACGTGGTTGTTCCTTACTTGATAGATCTTGATGTAGACATTGGGATTAGTGAGGAATCTAGACTATCACTAGTCGCTAGGGATATAAGACTAAGACCTAGTGATATTCATACCTAGGTTACGTCAGAGGAAAAGATAAAATACCAAGGCGAAATTTTGCCCAAGTTCCGAGGCATCCACTTTTATCATGTGAGTGCATAGTCCCTTTTCATGAACATGTTTTTAATACAAGTATTAATTAAAGTATTAAATACCTGTTAAAATTTTTATATGTGAGATATATGCTTGTTGTGTGGAATATGTGTTAAGAACATATTTGCTGATATATGATATGCGAACCAAGTATGTTTCTATATGTGTTAAGATACATACATATATATATATACATACATATATATATATATATATATATATATATATATATATATATATATTATTTCATGATAATAATAATAGAAGTATCATTAGAGAGAAGGATAAAGGTTTGTTAATACCTAAATACTCTGTATATACCGAGGTAGGAAAGTGTTGTCTAAACAGAGCTAGTATTAGGAGTTGAGCATTGTAATCTTACCAAGAGATAATATAAGAATTGAAAAATAGGCTTAAGTTTAATTAAGTTGGATAATAGGTAGCATCTTCTTAAGAGTACATGCGAGACATGAATGAAGAGTAGAATTCCGACATCCATGGTCCGAGAGTATGTATTAGGCATAGTTATTCTTCCCTGGTCCGAGAGTATGGATTAGAAATAGTCATTCATTCCTGATCCGAGAGTATGGATTAGATATATTCATTCATTACTGGTCAGAGAGTATGGATTAGGCATATTTATTCATTCCCGATCCGAGAGTATCGATTAGATATAGTCATTTATTCCTGATCCGAGAGTATGGATTATGTCGTTGTATAGGATTAAAATGTGAGGATCAACAGGATGGGGTGGATTGCTAATATGAGGTGAATTTGTATATTGCGAGTTTTAAGATATATATATATATATATATATATATATATATATATATATATATATATAGACACACACACACACACACTATAGCATTATGGGATTGAAATCCCTATGTACTCACCAGGTTTGCAAACCTAACTCACTCAGCTTCTTTGTATCACATGTAGCGGTACAAAGGTAGATACATGATGAGAAATTCAAGGAAATGTAGACTATTAGTCTAAGACATTGTAAGGCATGTTTATGCTTATTTTTTGCATCAGTTATGACATCCTAAGCTTTTTAATAATCAATGAAGAACTTTTTTTTAGAAAATACTTTTACGGGACCAAATTCCGCATTTATAAATAAACTCGGTTTTAAATACGCATAAATAAAAAGCTTTAAAATGGCCGTGAAAATGGGGATTTCATAGTTGGTATCAGAGCTTAAGTTTAAGCGAACTAGGAATTTAGAGGATTTCTAGACTTCAACTTAGAATGCTAAGCGATGATCATGAGATGTGTGTCTATTATATTTTAGGTAATACACCTGAATTAACACAAGAACCCGTTCACTTTAGGACAAGATGTCTAATTTGCTTTTATGTGCTAAATGGTTTGTATTATGGCATGCCTTAGGTTGCCTATGTAAATTGTTGCTATTAGGTTTAAGTTCTGTTACTGACCTAGAATTAGGAAATTTTATATCTTCAAGTTTCTAAACGTTTAATTACGATATTAGAACTGGCATATAACTTTTCGGAGTGATAAGGAGGATCATGCGTCTAAATCTTCCCTATCTATATTCTCGTCTCGGTATAATGAACGCCTGCTTTAGTATATAGAACTTCATGCTGAGGACACGAAACATATTAGGAAATGGTAATGAAAACCGACAACCTGAGCCTCGTATAATGGAGCGTGCACCAGAAGCAGTACCCGCACCCACGACAATCATGTTGGCAATGATACATGTATTGTTAGATCGTCAGATGGAAGAAACAAGGCGTTTACTTCAAGGGATTACGGAAGAACCTACTGCACCCGTCTTGCAAAGTGAACTGGAAGAGGAACAGTCAGAGGAAGGAAATTACAACCGAACAGTTAGCCATACTGAGCCCCAAGTAGTAAGAGGGAAGTATCCTGATGATAGGATTGAGAGAATGGATGTAAGTATAAGTATTTCATGGCTGCCAAACCACCAAGTCTTTCTGGGATCCCCACACCAGTGGAAGTCATGGACTGGATCTCCGAGATGGAGATGGTATTTGAGAGCTACGACTACTGCAACAAACATAGGACTGTCCTTGCAGTCCGATAACTAAAGATTGGGGTATTAAGCAGGTGGAAGTTGTTGGTTGATACCATGCCCAAAGAAGAAGCCATTAAGATGTCATGGGAAGAATTCCCTATGCAGTTGAAGAGAGAATATTGTTATGAGCAGGATCTTCTAGAGATTAACAACGAATTCCAAAACCTAAAGAAGGGCAAGATGAGTGTTAGCGAGTATGCTGAAAGTTTTACGGAGAAGATGAAGCTAGCCCCTCACTTGGTACCTACCGAACATTCCAAAGTAAATAAGTTCACTACGGGACTACCAGCGGATTATGGTCCAACAATGAAGCTAGCAACCACTATGAAAGCAACTATCTGGGCAGTTAGGAATATGGAAACCTAAATAAAAGAGAAGGGTCTTGAAAGAGCTGAGACAGGAGAGAAAAGGAATCTTGAAGGATCTTTAAGATCTGACAAGAAGAATAAGTTCTCGAAGTTGACCCCAACGGCAAGAGGTATGGGGATGAAGCAAAGTGGTGTGACAAGTGTAAAAGGAAGCACATTACGAAATGCACTGAAAAGGTGATCTGTTATAAATATGGGAAGACTAGTCACTACGCTAACGAATGAATGAGCAAGAAAGAAGTCTGCTTTAAATGTGGTGAAGGACACTTCAAGCAAGACTACCCAAAGAGGGAAGGTGCTACAAAGCCAAATGTACCGCCAAAGCCAAATGCCAGAGCATACCACATGATACCTGATGAAGAAGCAATAGGACGGGAATTTGGAGTTGCTTGTCTGGAGTACTTGATGGAAGAAGATAAATAAGTAGTATTATTATATGTAGCCTAAAGTATAAGGCATTAAGTATGATAAACTGAAATAAATATTGTAATCATTCTAAGAAGCAATCTAATTCCTAAATTATGTTATATGTTGAGTTTCTTTGTGATTTCCTTTTTGTGGTAACTTAGTGGACTGTGAGACTATTCTTGGGACAAGAATGAGTAAGTGTGAAAAGTAGTAGTGGCCTATACTACCGGAAGCACATGACTCGTACTTGGATTAGGGACAGTCACAAGGCTACTAAGTCTCTAAGTAGTTGAGCTATTTTGTTTATTTCCATCATTACCTTTGTTTTCGTAATGAATATGAAGATAAATATTATTCCGACCTTAGTAGTCATATCAAATTGAGTCCGACTAATCTACGAGGTAAGCCGTAAGTTCGACTTAGCGTTCAACTTTAGATTGAAGAAAAAGAGAATCGAAGCGATCAATAGAAGTATCAAGATTGTCATTAAGGCTAAGCAACCTGTAGCTAGAAATGATACCCATCATGAGGTGATTATATCACATTAGAACATGAAGGAATGTACATTCCCTACTAGAGTCTGACTAAAAAAACCTGAGTCTAGCCGCCACATCATGTGAAAGAAGGTTATTGGAGCATGACCCATTGATCTGTTACGATCGTCAAATTAAAGACCTTATCTTAGGTTAAGTCAATTCTAGAAGGAGCAAGAGCTTCCAATGGAGGTAGAATTTAAAAGGAAGAGTAGGTGCAAGATCAAGCATCGTCAACAACCAAGAAGTCTAAGAGTTAGAAACTCAATAGAAAAGACATAAGAGTTACAGTTGTTACCTAGTATGGAAAGGTAACGTATGGAGCCATTATATAAGCCATGTTTTTGTGATGATTCTGGGACGTTATCATCCTAAGGGGGAGATAATTGCAACACCCACAGATTCGGGCTAGTCAATTAAGATATATTAAGTGTTAAAAATGACTTTTTGATAGAAGATTATTTAGTATAAACAATCTAAACCAAAGTCATAGTATATGTGACAAGGATTCTGTACATATAAAGAACGCTGAAATTCGACTTTGTATGAAGGTCGTAGTAGTCATTAAACCGGAACCGCTCAGCATATCGTAAAAAGTTAGTTTTTGATAAATTACTTTTTAGACTAAGTTATCAAAACAAAGGTAGTAGTAGTCATTAAACTGAGAGCATGCATATAAAGAACGTCCAAATCTGAATTCGTCATAGGAAGTTATGATTTTTCGAAGTTTCATCGCAGTAGTGCGGGTATAGAAATCGAAATTCAAATCGGTTGATTGTTAGCCGAAACAATCTAAACGGGAATTGAAGATCTCGTGAATATGAAACTGTCGATAAAAATAAAGTCGAGAACGAAGTTCGTATGAAGAAGTTATGAATTTTGCACGGACTTTAACACTCTAAACTGGTCTAAATATGAATTTTTGTTAGAGCAAGAATAAGATGTTGAGACCTTAAAGAAAGTTGTAAAGCTCGTCTAGAGGATTCAGAGGATATAAAGAACGTCGAAAATGGAGCTGGTATGTGTATGCTATGGTCATCCGAAGATCTGTGAAAATTATGATGTGTTGATGATGTAGCACATTTTGGAGGCGACATGTGTCCTGGTCAGCGACCGGCTCACCATCAACGACATGGTGACGTGGCACAACGAAAATTTGAAACAGGGCACCACAAGAGTAGGCCATGTGGTGGCCTTCTAGAAGGGGCGAGGTGACGAAATTCGATGGCAACACGTGGAGATCACTCAAGGGGCAACGTCAGCAACAGGGCACGGCACGCCTATAGTTGGTGCGCGGCGCGCACCCTGATCCTATTAATACTCCTTTAGAAATTCTCCATTTTTAAACCAAAATTCCACTCCTTTCTCTCTGAGCTACTATCTCTTCTTTAGTCTGATTTTTTTGAGGTTCCTAAGGGTATTTAGTAAAGGTTTTTTTTGGGGGGGAGGTGTCCGAAAAGTAGGAGCTTTTGGTTTTGGGATTCTGTCCGTGTAATTTTCCTGGTTGTCGCTAAAACCTCTGTAAGTTAAGCTACACTCTTTTGCTTTCAGTGTAACTTATATTTATAGTTATAAGTTGTTATTATGAACCTATGAATAAGATTTATCAGTAATTCCAAGTCATTATACTGATTTATCTACTTACGGGGATGATTTTCAAGCTGGATTTAGTGAGGTGTTTAAAGTGGGAGTGCCAAACAGTATACTCTGTATACCAAACGAACCCTACCTCCGATATGATTCTACCTGGTTTTTCCTTACTTGATAGATCTTGATGTAGACATTGGGATTAGTAAGGAATCTAGACTATCACTAGTCGCCTGGAATATAAGACTAAGACCTAATGATATTTATAACAAGGTTATGTTAGAGGAAAAGATAAAATACAAAGGCGAAATTATGCCCAAGTTCCGAGGCATCCACTTTTATCAAGTGAGTGAATAGTCCCTTTCATGAACATGGTTTTAATATAAGTATTAATCAAGATTGTAGAACTCGCTACTCGGTACTTGCTCGGCCGACTGCCGAGTAGTGAGTACTCAAGAGTATTCGGGGAGTACTCGGATTTGGTAATTCATGTAGAAATATTTTTAGGAAAATTATATATGTCAAAATCATAAGTTAATATCATAATTTGATTGAAATATATAACAAAATTAGATATATGTGAATACATAAAAACTGAATACACACAATGGTCTCATTTCGTGAATAATTACTGAAAATATAAGATATATATGTAGTAATAATCACATGTGTGTGTTAAATAATAAATTATCAAGTGTATTATACATATTAATCTTGAAATTCTTGATTTTTTTTCTTTTTATGAAAATTTTGACCCTTTGAACGAATTTGACCAAGTCGGCTGAGTTTTACCGAGTTGGTCCGAGTTTGACCGATTTGGTCGAGTACTCATCCGAGTTTGACTGATTTGGTATGAGTTTTATTAATTTTGTCCGATTTCTGAGTTATTTTGCCGAGTTGGCTTAACTCGCCTCAGTAGGAGGCCGATTCCGAGTACTCAGTTGAGTACTCGCCCTAGTTGGTCGAGTTTTATAACACTGATATTAATTAAAGTATTAAATATCTATTAAAAAGTTTATATGTGAGATATATGCTTGTTGTTTGGAATATGTGTTAAGAACATATTTGATGATATATGATATGGGAACCAAGTATGGTTCTATATGTGTTAAGATATATATATATATATATATATATATATATATATATATATATATATATATATATATTATTTCATGATAATAATAATGGAAGTATCATTAGAGAGAAGGACAAAGGTTTGTTAATACCTAATTACTCTGTATATAATGAGGTAGGATAGTGTTGTCTAAAGAGAGTTAGTATTAGGAGCTGAGCAGTGTGGTCTTACCAAGAGATAATATAAGAATTGCAAAAGAGGCTTAAGTTTAATTAAGTTGGATAATGGGTAGCATCTTCTTAAGTTTACATGCAAGGCATGAATAGAGAGTAGAATTTCGACATCCCTGGTCCAAGATTATGGATTAGGCATAGTAATTCATCCCTGGTCCGAGAGTATGGATTGGACATAGTCATTTATTCTTAAGGCTGCAAAATGATAAGAGGCTATGGATAGCGATATCCAATCCATGTATGATAACCAAGTGTGGAATGGGACTTAGTTAATCATCTACCTGGTCAAAAGACAACAGGTTGCAAGTGGATTTAAAGGTGCACACGTTCAAGGCTCGACTGGTTGCAAAGTGGATTTAAAGGTGCACACGTTCAAAAGTCAGGGTTGAATATGATGATACCTTCTCACTAGTGGCCTAGATCAAATCGATTAGGATAATGATTTTCAAGCATCCTTTTATGATTATGAGGTGTGACAAATGGATGTTAAAACCGATTTCCTAAACGGGAAGCTTAGTGAGGACATTTATATGAGTCAGCCAAAAGGTTTTGTACATGCCAAATTTCCTGATAGAGCGTGTAAGCTTTAGAAATCCATTTATGGATTGAAACAAGCATCTCACAGCTTAAATCACTGCTTCCATGAGAAAACCAAAGAGTTTGGATTCTCTAGGAGTGATGATGTGTCATGTGTGTATGTCAAAGCTAGTGGGAGTATAGTAAGTTTCCTAGTGTTGTATGTTGATGACTTACTCCTTATAGGAAACGACATTCCAACATTACAAGAAGTAAAATATTGGCTTGGGAAGTGTTTTGCTATGAAGGATCTAGGGGAAGTGACATGCATTCTTGGGATAGGCATTTTCAGGGATAGAAAGAAATGTCTTATTGGTCTTAGACAAAGTACATACGTAGCTAAAATATTGAAACGTTTCAGTATGGAAAATTACAAGAACGGGGAGTTTCCCATTCATCATATGCTTCGGCTATTTGATCCATCATGTATGTTATGACATGTACTCGCCCTGATGTGTCTTATGCACTGAGCATGGTTAGTTGATTTCAGTGTATTCCTGGCAGAGCCCATTATACTGCACTCAAGAATATTCTTAAGTATTTTCGAAGATAAAAGAAATGTTTCTAGTTCTTGGTGGGAATGATACGTTAAGAATGAGTGGTTATAGTGACGCCAACTTTCAAACAGACCGAGACAATTTTTTTTCTTAATATGGTTGGGTATTCTTGTTGATTGGTGGAGTGGTGACTTGGAAAAGTTCCAAGAAGACAACGATGGTTGATTCCACTTGTGAATCAGAGTACATCGCAGCAAGTGAGGCAGTAAAGGAAGCGGCTTGGTTGAAGAATTTCATTGGTGATCTCGGAGTAGTCCCGACCATTCAAGAACCAATAGAACTATTTTGCGATAATGAAGGTGTTGTTGCTTTAACCAAAGAACCAAAACACCATGGGAGGTCCAAGCACATCGATAGAAAGTACCATTACATCATGCATAGGGTTGAAGATGGGCATCTCTTGGTGAAATTAGTATCATTAGAAGATAATCTTGTAGCTCCTTTCACGAAGGCTCTGAGCAGGGTCAAACACAACCAGCTTACTAGGAGCATAGGCTTAAGAGAAGATGTTAGTTTTAGTAGTTAGTTGATAGATTGAAACTTTGTAACAAACAAATATAATTGATTTTGGTGATTGAATAATAGAGAATTATTTATCAGTATGGGTACTACCTTCTTCAATTATTTATTCTTCTGTTTCACTTTGCATGTTTTACTTCCTGGATAATTCAATTATTCAAAGTTCAACAGTCGCTCATACTTTTGGAAGTAAGTAGCGATTTAAAACTGTCATGAATCTACTGTAGATTGTCCATAGAGATTGGACATTTCATATGCATTGTTGCAATATTCATGAGTACTTAGAAAATTGAGATTTTGAGTATTGGATAAACCCACACTTAGAGATTACTTCATGGGTTCAATCACAAGTAATTCTAAGATGATAATATCTTCTATTCTTCATACGAAGATATATAAGTTATAATTTACAAGTCGGTTGTGCATTGGTGTTGCGTAAACACATCGGTAACATCATGTTATAAAACATAGTATATTGTATGATTTTATAAGTAAAGGTCACAGTTATGTAGTCAAAGTTTATCAGTTCCGTTTTCCCTATTGGGAAAAGCAATATATTTGGGGCCCTCGATGATTTGTTGTTGACATTATAGTGTTGGGCTCAGCCAGGACTAAATTGATGTGTTCAATTAGCAGTCGGATGACGTCATCACTAATCGGGAAAAATAATCTTAGACAATGATATTGATTCTTATCCATGTCTTGTGTCCATAAGATATCATAGAGAACGAAGGAATAGTTGATTACTTATCTTAGGGGCAACGTTTGATTTAAATTAGAGTTCGGCAGTGGCTTTAGAAAGAACACTTTGTTGCTTGGGTCAAGGTTGTACTTACAATTGTAGTTATAGACTTATCCAAGTGGGAGACTGTTGGATTAATGTGTCTAAGCTCATAACTAAATTGGTATATACTTGTAATTAGAATCAAAGTCCTTTTTGGGTTGACCTCATAACTAGAACAGTTTAGAATAACATTTGTAGAGGTAGGATGATTTATTAATTTATTATATGATTAATAAATTATAATAAATAATTTGTTAATATATTATGTAATTAATATATTAATTTGAAATAGTAATAATTAATTAAGAATTATTCAGAATTTAATTGGAATTAATTTTGGGATTAATTAGAAGTAATTGGGAGTCCAAGAACTAAGTTGTATTTGTTCGAAAGTTGAACAAGGGAAGGGTTCCAGAACCTTCCCATATGGACGGTTTTGGGATGCCCTAATAGTGCATTCTAGAAGCCTCCTGGTGATAAGGAAACTAGATAACCACCCGGATTTAAAATATTATTAATATATAGGTTTCTAAGGTTTTCCAATCAGCTATAAATAGGATCCTTGGGTCAGGTATTTTTGTCCACTACATACTCTAGAAGGATAGCCGAAACTTGTGCTCTCTTTCCTCTCTCCTCAATAGTCTTCCAGTTCTAGGTTTTGGGTACAAGCCATTAGAGGCAACGTGCTTTTGGTACTAAGCTTTTCAAGACCAATAACTACAAGGGATATAAGTGATTTTTTTATTACAACAAACCAAAGGTATGTAACCCTAACTTGGTATTTTTTATTACATTAGGCTTCATGTTAGTTTTGTTATTCATTGTATGTTGCCTTCAAAGTGTTATGACATAGATCCTTATAGGTTTCATGTGACCTTTAATTGTTAAATGATTTTCCGCAAGTACATGTTTGTTATGACCTATAAAACCCATCAATTCTTCTATATTTTCTTATCTATCTTTCCTTTTCTTTGTCATATTCTATCAATGTAATCTCTTTCTCTCAGTAGCATACACTGCTACTCTTTTCATTCATCCATATCTTCTATCTTTTCTATTCTACTCTTTCTCATCTCATTTATCTCTTTCTCTGTCATCTACTATGTTCTTCATACTCTTCTCTTAGCCTCTTCTAAGTCTCTTCTCATACTCTGTACATACTTTATCTTTGTCTCTAACTCAATATCTTCTCTACTCTGTCTCTTACTATGCCCTTTCTCTTACTCTACTCTTTCATTACTATACTCTTTCTCTTGTCTACTCTCATCACTAGTGCCTCAACACTCTCTTCTCATATAGACCCAAAGGTCACGTCTCATACTTTAATATAAGGGAATAACTTCCCACTACATTACCAGGCACACTCACCCAGTCTTACTGCTCTCTATTATGATCCCCCGTGGATCCTTATTCTCTCTTCTTCTCTTGGATCCATCACATATTCCTTAATCTTTCCTGTTACTCCTGAATCCTTCCCGGATTCCTTAATCTTTCTTGTTACTCTTGAATCTCTCATGGATTTCTTACTCTTAATCCTTCATGGATTATATCTAAGTTATTACGAAGAACTCTCTTATCTTGTTCCTCTCAAGGAACCTTTCTTTATCTCCTCTAAGCATACCCAATCTAGATTCCCGAAAGAATCATCTATCTACATCCCAAAAGGGATCCTCTATTTATGTTCCCTAAGGAACCAGCATCCCATTCCCGAAGGAATCATACTCTTATCCCCATAGGAACAACTCCCTTATTCACAAAGGAATCATACTCTTGTCCCCGTAGGAATCTATATCTCCACATCTATATCTTTGATTTGTGACTCATCACATAACACTAGTCCCTTGGACAATCTATCTCTTTATCTCAGTAGGAGATTATATAATCCTTCTCTTCTAGTACTTAACTCATTAATTACTTAATCCATATCTATGTCTAATAACATATTGGAATTCTACAATACCATTAATGTTTAGACACATTCATAATCATCATAACATATTGGCATTCTACAATACCATTAATGTCTAGACACATTCATACCTAATTCATCATAATCTACTCTAATGCATCAATTCATAATCTCATTAGTTATGGTTTCAAACCCTAACTTCACATACATAGATTTCATCGTTAAAATCACTTTCTAAGCTTGATTAAAGAATCTAACCACATTTATAATCATCATAATCAAGTTATAAGTTGATCAATTCAAACAATATACTCTAATCAAACATTTCACCAAAAATAGGGAAATCTTACCTTAATGGAGGGAGGATGAAAATCCTTATTAAGCTCCATCTCTAGCTTCTTCTTCCTTCATTCCAACACCGAAATCGCCAACATTTAGCTCTCAATCAATTTTGGGTGGGAAATGAGGCTCTAACACGTTAGAACCCGTCTTAAAATATCGAAACCGCCCGTGGTTCCTTAATCACCACGTTGCAGCGACCATTTGACCACAGTCAATAGGTGTGCATTTGCTTGCCACGCCGCGAAATTCTACATGTCATGTCGTGGTTCTCTTTCTCCACTAGCAACCTACTTTGGGCACCGCATCGTGGTTCCCATACATTGAGCCACGGGGAAAAGTATGTTTCCCTTTCTCCAATACGAAGAAGACTACGTCTGAAACCCTTTCTTCAGTTTCCATGCCATAGACATCTACTTACCATGCTGCGGTTCCGGCTTGAAAGCAACTCCTGGGCTGATTCCATTCCAGCTTTGAGACATTTTTGTCCCAACTTCTAAGATTCATATCTTCTTTGTTTCTTGCCCATTTTCTATGATCTTTATATCCACACAAAGGTGGGAATATACTCTACAATTATGTTAAGTCATATCTTACTGAGTTAATATGGGTCTTAATCTATTAAGTCACAAAGTTGGCCCAAAAAGCATAAAATTCCCATTTTACCCTTTTGACCAAAAGTGCATCTTCTCATGCATTCTTTCTCTTAAACTTACTCATATAATATCTTGTAAGTGACTTAAACTCTTATTGGCCATTTTCATGAAGTCACAACTTTATAAGCTTATATCTTTCTCATAATTGACCATTTTCCCTTTTGTTCAATATTTGACTAAAAGTCAACTTTCTCTAAATTTCAGGTTCTTACAATCTCCCCTCCTTTCAGAGATTCCATCCTCAGAATCTTCTCTTACTCTCTTGGTCATTTTCTTACTCAATGACCCATTTCTAAGGTTATTCTCTACTTTAACCTTTTAACCCAAAATAGCAATCTACCTTCCTTTTCTTAGCGTTTTCAATGCAATGGCTAATCATTCTTCATCTATCTACTTAATGGTTCTTAAGGGATGTCTACTACTCTATCTACTCTTACGCAATCACATTGCATTCCTATCATCTTTTCTCATCTTTTTGTCCCACTTTTCACAACCATGTGCATAAACTTATCGCTTTCATTCTTTTTCTCACAAGTGTGCTAACACACTTCTTAATCTTCTACTCTTAGGTAAGTTTACCATTTCTCATGAGCTTCTACTACACCATTCTCAATCTACAATAGGTGAATACTCACCACTCTCTCTAACTCTTTTCTAACTCTTGGTAAAGTATTACATCTGCTTACTTCACTTTCATTCTAGAGTGTTGTATTTCATTAAAACTCTTTTATCATCTATCTATTAGTGCTCATGCACTAACTTTCATATATTTCTCTCTATTCTTCTTGAGACATTCAAGTCTTAATCTATACATAGCATTTTCTTCTTAAATACTATGTTTATCTTTCTTGTCCCACCACTCGATCCACAAGTAGCTTAATGGTTCAATTGAACCGTCATAAGTGCAATGTGTATGCAGAGCCCATACTTCTGCATGTATAATGTACTTATCTAGATTCAAACTCACCATTACATTCACTGATTCACAAGTATTCTATATCTTTCATGGAAATTGCTTCTCAATCTACCATGATATCTCTTATCATCTCAACCACTTGCTTCTCAATCAAATGCCGGAAAATAAAACATCTTTTACTAACCAAAAAGTTGAAGTTTAGATAACTATTTATTTGAGTTCATCCATATTAATATGATTAAAGATAATCATTTATATTTATCATATTAACTTTTTTTTGGAACGGCGGAATATTATTAACCTAGCAAGAAACTAGAAAAAACTACATCAAAATAGTAGCTGAAATAGGATTATGAAGCCAAGAAGACCAACTAAACTTGGCTTTTGTACACCTACTAGAAATCCAAATAAAATATTTATGAATAACATCATCAAAAATCATAGATTTCTTAGGGGTAGCCGCTCTAAAAATCATTGCGTTTCTGAAATTCCAAATCCACCAAAAGGATGTCAAGATCACTGCATCACAGAAACCCAAGAAGAAGTTTGAGTCATAGCCTGCCCCACCGGGATACCAAGATGGGAAAAAGGGAGAGTAGAAGCTGCACAACCCATCCTATTTGCCACAACAAGAACTTGTGAAATAGGGATTCCCACACCAATCAATTTACTTTTAGATAAATTGATTTTCAGCCCTGAAGCCAAGTAAAAACACTTGAGAATACGAATAAGACGATGCACATTTTCAGGATCCCAAGAAGAAACCAACATAACATCATCAGCATAAAGGAGATGAGAAATCTCAATTCCTAAAATAGAAATCCCCCTAAAATCATTCCCCATTCGAGCCCTCATCAAAGCAACATGTAACCCCTCCATAGCCAAAATAAAAAGAAAAGGGGACAACGGATCAACCTGTCTCAAACCATGATGAATTTGGAATTCATCAGTCGGGGAACCATTAACCAACACAGAAGCCCTAGCAGTGGACAATAACTCCTTAATTTACCGACACCACATAGACCCAAATCCCATAATCGACATAATTTCCAATAAATAATCCCATGATAACGAATCATACGCTTTCTCAAAATCCACCTTAAGAAGCATCATATGATTTCCAAAAGCCTTACTCCAAGCAACCAATACATTCAGAAGAAAAGGACCATCCATGATCTGTCTGCCTCTGATAAAAGCAGATTGCTCTAGGCTAACAACACTATGTATCACCTCCACAAGACGATTAGCTAGAAGTTTACCAATAATTTTGTATTGGCAACCAATAATACTAATGGGTCTAAAATCTTTTGGAGTCTTCGGGTCTCTGGCTTTTGGGATAATAGTGAAAAAAGAAGCATTACACCCCTTTGGAATACTAGAATGATGGTAAAAATGATGAACAAATGCCTCAACATCAGCTGCAACAAGATCCCAATATCTCGTCAAAAACCCAAAAGTAAAACCATCAAGTCATGGGGCTTTAGTAGAACCACAATCCCAAACTACCCTTTTTATCTCCTCACAAGAAAAAGGAGACTTCAAAAAATCAACCTACAATTGGGTTAAAGTACTAAAAAGAGCACAATTTGTCGCAGGTATCCACGAAGAACTCTCCTAAAATAAAGACTTAAAATATTCGTGAAACCCCTCTTTAACCTGGACCGGATTGTCCACCCACACGCCATCAATCATGAGACCACAGATAGCAATTTTTCTTCTTTTACGATTTATAATTCCATGGAAAAATCTAGAGTTCTCATCTCCTTCTATGCCCCACTGAATTTTAGCCTTTTGAGCAAGATCAACTTGAAGTAAATGATCAAGATCTGACATCTCCTTCAATAATGAAACTCTTTGCTCTCTCAAGCTAGCAAACCCTTCATCCTCCATGAGACTAATATCAATAGACTCCAATAAATATTGCAAATTCTTTCTTTTAATACCTGCCATGTCCCGGTGATCAGAATGCCACACCCTGAGTTTAGATTTAAGAAATTGAAGTTTTTTCTTAAAAATGACCCAAGGGTTAGACACGTCTGTCCCCACCAACAAGGTAGACCAAGCCTCCCGAACAACATTATCAAACCACGAATGAAATAAACGAAAAGGTGTTGGACCATAATCTACCCGGTGCTCCAGCAGAAGAATAGGACGGTGATCAGAAATATTTTTTTCCAAGACAACAGCGGAGAGATGAGGAAAAGAATCTAAAAAACCTTCCGTAACCAAAAATCTATCAAGCTTGCTGAATTTTGTACCCTATTTATGGCTCCAAGTGAAACGGGGTCCACCCAAAGGAACATCCACAAGATCAATAGAGTTAATAAAATCATTAAAAACTCTCGCAGAAGACATATTGAAATTCGATCCCAATATCTCTTAATCATCTCTAACTTCATTGAAATCACCCATAACAATACATTCACCCAAAAAATTGGAAATAGTATTATAAATTTCGTTCCAAAGAAGTCTTTTATTAATTAAACCTTGAGGAGCATACACAACAATAAACATCACTTGAAGACCCGACCGAACCCAAACCGCCTCAATAGCAACAAAAATGCCAAATAACAAGAATAACCCCAGAAGCTCTACGAGAAGGAGAAAAAGCATGCATAAAAGAAGAATTGCCCCAAAAAGATCTGGCCGTAACTAAGTCAACACACTCCAACTTAGTTTCTTGTATTGCCAAAAAATTAACTTTATGACGATTACACAATTTTCTAATCCACCTCCTCTTATCTAAGGACCCCACCCCTTGAATATTTATTGAAAGACAACTCATTTTGGAAATTGCCTCTCAACATGCCCTTTTAAAATTTCTGTAACACGATCCATTCAACCGTCCATATTATAGCCCAACGATTCTCCCATAGCAATAGTTTTTTGTAATTCATTTATAAATGAATTATTATTATTGACACCATCTGATACACTTTGATTATTCCCCAAAAAAGAAAAACAGTGATTTGAGAAACCCGAAGGATGAGAAAGAACATCTTCAGAACAATTAAAACCCGACACTCGTCCAAAACCTCCAGAAAAACCCAGTGAGTTACTTTGGACCCGAGCCTTAGAAGGAAAATCTTCAATAACAGCATCATTATTATCCCCTGAAATCTGAGTAACTTCACAATTTTTTTCAAGAGGAGGAGGTAAAATAGGAGGGGAGGCTGTCGGGGCAGCATCAGGAACATCTGAGGGGGCTGCTGTCGCAAGAATGAGACAGGAGCTGCTGTCGGAACAGTGTCAGCAAGAGCTGCTGGCGGCGAAACTCCTAGCTGTGAGGGAGACTGCATTGGATCACAATTATCAGGAAACTAATGTTCAGCATGGGCTGGAACAGAAACATCAACTGGAGGTGGCGAATGCAAGTTAGATTTTTCAATTTTATAGTTTTTCTAAATTAACATAAAACTGTTTAATTACTTGATACTTATTATATGATTTATTATTATTAATTAATGAGTAGTTCAATAGGTTTGACTTAACCTGAAACTCTTTTATATATATATATATATATATATATATATATATATATATATATATATTCAATTTCTACCTAATACTATAAATAATAATTTTCATTGTTATCTCATAAGTACGATAATTTTATATTGTTTAAAATTTTGAAAATATCATATTAAACAAATAAGTTATCATGTTAATTAAATGTTATCGGGAAATCGTGTTAAAGGTTCTTTTGCTAAGAAATTTTAACACTATATTTTAAACTTATTTTTTTAAAATATGTCAGATTATGTTATCTTTTCTGTTACGGCTTAAAAAGGAAAATAAAGAATTTAGTAAAATGGATACAGATATATATGGATAAAATATTATAATTATTCAAGGATTTATAACGTCTAAACTATTTATAATTATTAAATATTTATTTTATTAAAACTATTATAAGTTTCCCAAAAAATAGTAATGATTTTAACCGGTTCATTAATATATATAAATTCAAAAAAAAAATTAAAAAAAAATCTACCTATATTTTAATATATGTATAACATTTTAATAATAAAAAGTGGGTTTTAAAATTATTTTTTAACTTATTATTAAATAATAAGTGGTTTTTAAAATTAATTAACAATAATTACATATAATAATAACATCAATTTATAAATTATATAATGTTACTAAAAAATAAATTGTATTTTAAATAAATATCATGAACAAAATTAAAACATTGTTACATAATTAATCGTATCATTTGTTAAAAATAATATTAAATCGAGAATTATATTTAATTTTATTTATATGCAAGCAGTGGGTAAAAATTATTGAGTAATATTGTTCAAAATAGTTGAAATTTTATATATAAATTTGTGTAAAATTATTAAGGTCAAAGTTAATATCAATAACATAACAATTTTAAAAAACATATATTTTCCAATACTTTAACACTATTTTTTTAATCAGCGCAACACTAAGGCATTCACATATTATTATCATATAGTTGAGGTCATTAAATGAATATGGTTTAAGATAGACCTTATTTTTGCACCATATTAATTTGAAACTCCCCACATTTACAAATTTCTTTCTCATATACTTAACTTATTAATGTAAATATTGTATTAAATTCAAAACATAAATAAAATCTCAAATAAACTTGAAAAAATATATCCAAATACTATTTTTTTTAATAATTAATTTTTTAATTAAATTGTTAAATATAAAATTTCAAATATGTTATTAAATTGAAAACATAAATGAAATTTTGAATTTTTTTTCTCAGAATTTCCAAATACTATTAATCGTAAAATTTAAAATAAAATGTTAAAAGTAAAACTTAAATTGAAATACTAAAAATAATAAATAATTTGATTAACAATCATTTTTCATAATGATTTCAAAAGAGGTATTTTTAAATAATTAAAATAATTATAATTATAAATAACATCATGTTTTAATTAATGCAACTCAAAAAACTTTTTGATTAATGATTCTTAATTGTTGTATGGTTGAAACTCCCACCTTTTTATCTTAATTAGTTCATAAATATCAAATAAATGTAAAGAAAATATGGTTAGTATAAAAAAGGTTTCTACTCATCTTAGTGTCAAGGAAAAAAGTGGTTAGATCCAGGTATCTAACTCAAGAATGAGAGTCTTTCATTTTGAATAAAAGTTCATTGCATTTTTAGTTAAGTATTTTTGTTCCTTTTGGTTTTTAGACTCGCTTTAGTTTTTTTATTTAGAGTGCCCCTATATGGTGTTCACACTCAATGGTATGTAGTTTAAGTTTATACTATTGTTGAATCATAAAGACGATCATGATAGATGCAATTGCAACAACAATAAAATATTGGTATGTCCATTTAAGTTTGTGAAAGTTCAATTTTGTATCGGTCATTTTCCCTCATTTACCAAGGCCAGAGCATGCAAATGATATATATGTTTTATAAGTTTCATGTCTTTATATATCTATATAGACTTTACACTTTTATAAAAAAATTAATAACCGATTGATTGTTGGTTATGTTAATTAGGATTTGTAACTGTGATTATAAATACCGTAAAATAAAATTTGAATTACAATATTGATTGTAAGTAGGAGCAAACAACTACCGCATAAAATGTAATTGCCCAGAAAATGATATACTTGTCAAACGTGCTCAATTTATTTTGAATAACATATATATTCTAGTATTTTAACTATGCAATTAATTTTCTGTACAACATGCACATATTCGTCTAATTATATTTTAAAGTTTTTTTTTTTAATAAAGAGTACATTTTAAAGTTAAATAAATATTACTGTTAGCGGATATAGGCCTTCGTGTATTGTATTTATCATAGCAATCTTTTATACTAGCCCATTGTAGTATGGCCCATGTACTTTGTACTTTATTTATACGGTTCTTCTAATGAGATTGAGGTATGGGAAAATACCAATTAACATGGTATCAGAGCTTTAAACCCTAGCCGATCTCACCTCTCTCTTCCTCTGTTCTTCTTCCTTCTTCTGTTCCCTCTCTTTTACCATGACTGGCGAAGGGAGCTCTTCTTCTAAACCCACTCACAAAGCATTTGGCATCACTAATATCAAGACTTACGTTCCCCTTATTCTGGATCTATCTGCACGTAATTATGAACCATGGAGTGACCTGTTCCATGCACACTGTATTGCATACGGTGTTGCAGACCATATAGATGAGACTTTTGACCCTCCAACAGACACCGACTGGAAAGAGCTTGATCAAGTCGTAAAGTTGTGGTTGTTTGGCTCTGTGTCTCAAAAACTAATCACGTCTGCCTACTCCATTAAGGCATCTGCACGAAAAATTTGGCTAAACCTGCATGACCTGTTTCATGATGATGTTGAATCCATGGCTATGCAACTTGAAGACGAATTGAGGAGCATCACAATGGGCGATCTTTCAATCCACGATTATCTTGAGAAAATCAAGAAAACTACTGACTTGCTTGAAGGGCTTGGCGAAAAAGTCAAAGATCGAACGGTTATCCTTCACGCTCTCAACGGACTGCCCAGCAAGTTTGATAGTGTCGCAGGTATCATACGTTTTACCAAGCCTCTTCCATCATTCTCGGAGATGCGTTCAATGCTTCTTGTTGAAGAGACAAGACTCAACAGTTCTCGTCTCCCTAATTCAACTCACGACAATCGCAGCTCTGCACCATCGCTCCTTCACGTTGGATCCTCACCCTCGTCGTCATCTAGTGGGGGTGGAGGTGGTGCTACCGGGGAAACTTTAACCTCCGAGGCGGTGGCCGGAATCACCACAATCGCCGACAACAGCAACCGCCGGCAGCTACAGATCAGCAACAGCGTAACACCCAATATAGATGGGTGTACATTCCTCCACCGCCTTCTGTTAACCCTTTGTGGATACAAAGTCAGGCCCCACCTTTTTGGCTTAATTCTCACGTGTATCCTCAAAAAGCCCAACAGCCACAACACCTAAATTGGATTAGGCCCACATCGAAAAGCCCAGGCATTCTTGGCAACAGGCCATCATCTTCCACTGGACCTCCTCAAGCCCACATGCAGTCTTCTAATCCAATTCAGCCCCCGTGGGCTTGGCTCGGTAGTGACCAACCCACCTCATTACCGGCTTTGTTTAACACGATGACATTAAATGACCCCGGGAATGGTGGTTGGGTCATGGATACCGGAGCAATCGATCATGTTCACAACGATGCAGGTATACTTAAATCTGTGTCTAATAAACATTATCCTCATTCTATCTATGTCGGTAACGATTCTGTAATACCTGTTATGACATCGGGACATTCCATTTTTCCTACTCCAAATATTTATCGCACCCTTCATTTACGAAATGTCCTCATTACTCCAAACATTATAAAAAATCTTATATCTGTTCGCAAGTTTACTACTCATAACAATTGTTCTATCGATTTTGATCCTTATGGTTTTACAATTCTTGATTATCAGACTCGTCGTCCACTCATCCGTTGTGATAGCTCCGGGCCTCTCTACCCTGTTACCAACTCATCAAGTCATGCCTTCATCTCAACCTCTTCCGATGTTTGGCACCAAAGACTCGGTCATCCCGGCGATCAAGTCTTGAAGCATTTATTGTCTAGTAGTTCTATTTCTTGTCGTTTATCCAAAAATAATGCTACTTGTCATGCTTGTCAACTTGGCAAACACACTAGACTTCCATTTTATTTATCTAATTCCATTGTTTGTGAACCATTTGAAATTATTCATTCTGGTGTATGGACATCTCCTATTTCTAGTAATGGTGGTTTACAATATTATGTTTTGTTTCTTGATCACTACACTCACTATCTTTGGGTGTACCCTATTAAACACAAATCTGAGGTCTTTAAAAAATTCTTACACCTCTCTAATATCATAAACAATCAATTTGGGGGTTCCATTAAACAACTTCAATGTGACAATGGGAGGGAGTACGACAATAATTCCTTCCACGAACATTTTGCCTCTCGTGGTCTTTCTTTTCGTTTTTCTTGTCCTCATACATCCCAACAAAATGGAAGATCCGAGCGCATGATCCACACTGTTAATAATATGATGCGAACTCTTTTGTTCCACTCTCATCTCCCTCCCTCGTTCTGGCCTGAGGCCCTTCACATGGCAGCTCATTTACTCAATATTCTACCTTCTGTATCGATCTCTAATGAAACACCTCACTACCGTTTATTCAGACGTCATCCCACATACGATCACCTTCGTGTGTTTGGTTGCCTATGCTTCCCTCGCCTCCACACATCTTATAAACTCCAACCCCGTTCTACTCCTTGCATTTTTCTTGGATATCCTACTCATCATCGTGGTTTCCGCTGCTTTGAACTTTCCACTAGACACATCATTATTTCTCGTCACGTTACTTTTGATGAGTCCATCTTCCCGTATGGCTCAGTTACCCCCACCGAACCACCCTCATATGATTTCCTTTCCGACTCAGATATCTCTCCCAACCTTCGCCAAATTCTTCACCCCACTCATTCACATTCCCCTACCCTCACTCCTTCCTCTCATCCCTCTCCACCCTCCTCCCCTTCTCAAGCCGAGGATATCCCTCCTCCTCCCCCTCCAACTCATCACATGTACACCCGATCCAGGAGTGGTATTGCCAAACCCATTAATCGACTTAATTTACACTCCACCTCCTTCTCATCTGTCCCACGGTCCCATATACAGGCTTTGAAAGATCCAAATTGGCATAGAGCTATGAATGAGGAATATAATGCTCTCATTAGAAGCGACACTTGGGTCCTTGTACCTCGTCCCCCGGAGCCAATGTGGTTCGATCCATGTGGTTATTTAAGCAGAAATTTAATGTCGATGGGTATCTTTCTCGCTACAAAGCACGGTTAGTGGCTAATGGACGAAGCCAACAACAGGGGATCGACTGTGATGAGACTTTTAGTCCAGTTGTTAAACCGACTACTATTCGTACAGTGCTCAGTCTGGTTGTCTCCAGGCATTGGCCCATTCATCAATTGGATGTGAAGAATGCATTCCTTCACGGACACCTTCAGGAGACCGTCTACATGCATCAGCCACCAGGTTTTCGTGACTCCCAACACCCCGACTATGTGTGTCATCTTCAGCGATCTTTATATGGCCTCAAGCAGGCCCCTAGAGCATGGTACCAGCGCTTTGCTCAACATGCTCTCCACATGGGGTTTCACCACAGCCTCACAGACAATTCTCTTTTCATTTATCATCATGGATCCGACACTGCCTACCTGCTTTTGTATGTTGATGACATTGTGCTCACGGCCTCCTCTCCTGCTCTTCTTCAGTCTATTATCACTCAGCTTAGTCGCGAGTTTGCCATGACTGATTTGGGGGCTCTCAATTACTTCCTTGGGATTTCAGCCACCCGCTCATCACAGGGCATCTTTCTCTCTCAACGAAAGTATGCCTAAGAGATTCTTGAGCGTGCTCATATGCTCCAGTGTAATCCAGCTCGCACTCCTGCCGATACCACTCATAAATTGGACGCTATTGGACCTCCCGTTAAGGATCCATCTCTTTTTCGTAGTCTGGCTGGGGCTCTTCAGTACCTCACGTTTACTAGACCGGACATTGCCTTCGCTGTACAGCAGATATGTTTGTTCATGCATGATCCACGGGAGCCCCAGCTTCACTCACTCAAGCGTATTCTTCGCTACATCCGAGGGACACTTGATCAGGGTCTGCAACTATATGTTTCCCCGTCATCTGATCTTCGTGCTTATTCAGACGCTGACTGGGGCGGATGTCCGGTTTCTCGTCGCTCGACCTCCGGATATTGCATCTTTCTTGGTGATAACCTCATCTCATGGTCCTCCAAACGACAAGGGGTTATCTCGCGATCGAGTGCTGAGGCGGAGTATCGCGGCGTCGCCAACGCTGTTGCTGAGACGTGTTGGGTTCGTAACTTGCTTAGTGAGCTTCGGTGTCCTCCCACCAAAGCCACAATTGTCTATTGTGACAATATTAGCTCTGTTTACATGACCTCGAACCCAGTTCAACACCAACGCACTAAACACATAGAGATTGACATACATTTTGTTCGTGATCTGGTTGCTAGAGGCACTGTTCGTCGAGTGTTTCACGTGCCCTCCTCTGCTCAGTATGCTGACATCTTCATTAAAGGTCTCCCAACGAATCTGTTCAACGACTTTAAGAACAGTTAAAATGTTCGGAATTCTCCTCCCGATAAAACTGCGGGGGGATGTTAGCGGATATAGGCCTTCGTGTATTGTATTTATCATAGCAATCTTTTATACTAGCCCATTGTAGTCTGGCTCATGTACTTTATACTTTATTTATATGGTTCTTCTAATGAGATTGAGGTATGGGAAATACCAATTAACAATTACATTACGTTT
Source organism: Lactuca virosa (assembly GCF_052849685.1). Classification (NCBI taxonomy): domain Eukaryota; kingdom Viridiplantae; phylum Streptophyta; class Magnoliopsida; order Asterales; family Asteraceae; genus Lactuca; species Lactuca virosa. Next base: position 51,694,851 of record NC_136432.1, read on the forward strand.
TTATATTTTCTACAAAATTTTCTTTTCACGCTAACATTGTTTTGAGGTCCTCTAGCGCAACATCATTGGTTGACATTTTCAAGATTTGTACATTATGTAAGTGTTCTTAGGGGGTGTTTGTTTTAGCTTATTAACGACTTATCTTCCGAGCTTATTTTTTATATGCTCATTTTTTTTGGCTCATTCTTCATCAGTTCAGCTTATTTTCTTAGTGTAAGTCATAATAAACTCATAAGTTAGAAATAAGTTAGAAAAAATGAACTTATAAAAAATAAGCTCGGAAAATAAGCTTTTAATAAGCTAAAACAAACACCCCCTTATTCACATATCTTTTAAGCTTTGTTTTTTCCTTTGCATTTGAAGATTTCCCTCAAACTCTTATCTAAAAAAGTTTAAGTTATTAAGTTCTTCCGGTTACTTTTACTTCTGATTTCCTTTATCTCTTCCTACCAGTCGTCGAAAGGATTCTTTCGGTGTAATCCCTTAGATAACAGCCTTGAGGTCGATTGACACTTAGTGTCCAAATTTTGCATGTAGTCATTTAATTTTGACGTTTTGGACTGTTTGTTTGATCCGATTGATTGTGTAAGTACATCCACCATTATCGTTCGATGTTGTTGGAGAGTGGTATTTAAGATGTCAAAATCATTTCTTCCATTTTATACATATTGTTGAGATTGTTGAAAATCTAGTTGAAGTAGGTGCAACTACCACTCAAGTCATGCCATTTAGCATAAAGAGCATCATTATTTTCATAAACTTCGTGTCTCATTTCCGTGTGGAAATGGTCTAAAATTTTCTACCATAAATGTTTGGTTGATTGATGGTTATTGGTAAGGTTATCTTGGGATATGGATACCTAAGCACGCGTTAATACAGCTTACTCAACTTCATACAAACTCCTAGGAGCTTTTTGTGTCGACCTAGGTATTTTTTGCTTCTTTTTTACGAAGCTTTGGGTTGGTCATCTGATTGTCTTTCGGGTACTGAATCCGATAATGATTCATGCTCATCTCTTTTAATTGGGTCTGTTTAACCTTGTCTCTAATCTAGTGTGTCCAATTCCAAGACCATTACTTTCATCACACATATGTTTCATAACAATATTCTTGTCTGTAAAGATAAGACCCGACGAAACGAATCATGAAGGGGATTTCTCTAATCTAAATGTCTTTCCAAAACCGAGTATCCATACCATCCATTGCTTTTTTCCAAATGCAATTTTGTGATATCGCATCATCATCATCATGGATTCGATTAATCATTCCAACTATTTTCCTCCACATCCATTTAGAATGGTTCAAACTATTTAGCCAACCAAAACCCACATCAACACTATGAATAACTTTAATAGCTTTAACTTATAGAGTTTGACTGTCATTAAGGAAAGGCTACTTACATTTGTAAATTGTATTTTTATTAAAAGCATCCAACAAACAAATCTCTAACCCGCTTTTAAATTGCTATCTAACACCAAATCTCAATTGACCGAATGATTCAATGAATATTATGCCAATTATCATCACCTACCCAAAAAAATATCGTCCTAAGATTCTCCAAGTACTTATTAACAATGCATGACATGTAAAAGTAGGCATGTAACAAATAACCAAAAACCCAAACACTGACTTCAAAGCATCATGGTTGATAAGGTTGGGGCGGAGAAACTTGAAGTTTTTGTTGTTGTTGGAAGGTGTTTGGTTGGAATAGGATTGGTTGTTGTTAAGGGTTAGGTCGAATGGGTGGTTGAAAAAGAGATTTTTGTAAAAGGTTTTGATGTTGAATTGGTAAACATTGCTACATACTCATGAAGCCACCACTCGGTGAATCGAAGGTGGTAATTATCGAGGTGTTGTGTTAAGTGTGACTGAACCATCTCGATTTGGGGTGTTTGGGTTAGGTGGTGGTGTGTTTGAGATTTGCTCTATAGTTGAAGTAAAAAAAAGTATAATATAAAATATAAGGTTTACCACTCCTTTTTGTCTGCAACATTAGGCACCACCTCAACACCACTTCAATTTTACCATAGTTTCATTTTTTTCTTGCCTTGCCATAGGAATGGTAACCATGACATGCATTAATTATTCTTTTTATCCTTTTTAAACAATTCAATTTTTAAAAAAAATCTTAAATTTCATTAATTAAAATTAAAAATAAATAACATGAAATTAAAAACCTAAAAAGTTAAATAACATAACATGAAATAAAAAAAATAAAACTTAAAAAACACACAACATACGCTTAAAACGAAAAAACAAGAAAACTAAAGGTTATACATTTTCCTAATTCGGCTTTTACAGCCAAAGCTAATTCACACTCATCCACGGTGTAATGAGTTGTGTCTTGCATTAAGAGTATCATGCCATCAGCTTTTTGTATGTTAAACTCTTTTTCTATAAAGAAATCTAAAATTTTATGTAATCTTACATTTAGATCTTTGATCTCCGCCGCCATCACTTTTAACTCATCAAAATCTTTGGATTTACCTTTGTCTTTGTGTTTCACTTTGTCACTTCCCATTGGATAGGAAGGTGTTGTAATTTGAACGGTATCATCATCGTCGATGTCGATTCTAACATGAGCATTCGATGTAATGTAGTCGGATTCAAATGTTTTTTACCGTTTTGAACCACCACCAACATGTTGTTCGGATATTGTTTCACCTTTCCATTTTTTTTGTTATCTTTAACAAAATTCCAAAACTGAACAAATGTGAAAAGATTTTTTTTTGGTACACTTTTATCACTTTCTTGAAAATCATGACGTCACTCTCTCCACTTTGCCATTGATGTTTCACTGTTACATAAATTATTAAACAACATGAATTGCTTGTTTGTCTTCCCCAATTTGGAGTACACTTGGTCTTTCATACAATACTCTTATTGATCCATTTCTTTGTGGATACTTTTAAGAACTTGCCTCTAAAAAAGTTCATGTTTTTGGTCGTTTCCCACTTTTGCATCCTCGGATATATCCACCTATGCATGTGCCAATGCGATCACTTCTACCAGTTCCCAAGGTCTATTCGGGACTTCATTTTTCTTTTAGGTACCTGGTTAGGTTGAGTTTCCTGAACAAATTTGGGTTCCAATTCAGTTTCGACTTGAGTTTGGCGAGCAAATTCGGGTTGACTTTGAAACACAAAATTGAAGGGATTAAATTCGATTTCAGATTGAAATTGCAGTTGTGGTTACAGATGTTGTTATGAATATGGTTGTAGATGTCGTTGTAGCTATTGTTGAGGATATTGTTGTAGATAATACAATAGCATACCACCATATTGGTAGACGGATTTTGGAGGTTGTTGTGGATAATACGGTTTCATACCATCATAATGGTAGACAAGTGGTGAATAGTTTGGTCAATCAAATGAATAGGTTGGGGTGTTTCTTGATAAATAATAGATTGGTTGATTAATAGTGTGAGTTAGGCTTAGGTTATTCTATTCAAAGTAATTATTGTGTTATTGTATGCATAAATGTGGGCCAATCAATTTTACTTATTTTAAGAAAGTGAATAATACATATTATTAAATTAAAGATAATTAGAAAATACCATCTAATTTCATTTTAAGGGTATTTTAGTCAATTAACATAAATTTAAAAAAGGAAAATTGCATATTTTAAGGGATAGTAAATTCTATTAATTTTAAAAATCTGATTGTAGTGATGATAATTCTCGGATATTCTGACAGAATATATTTATCAAAAATAAAATATTCTTGAACCATAAAATAATAAAAATATTTTTGAACCTATTTCTTGATCATAACTTTAAAAACTTCTTGGAGAATAACAAATTCTTGAACCATCAATTGAAGAATAAAAACAAACATTACATTAATTCTTATAGAATACGGGTAACAATTGCTAAGAATTACATTTATTGTTAAAGAATAAAACTAAAAAAACTTTCAAATCGGGAAAAAACATCAAAATCTAACAAAGACACTAATACATTCTAAAAGAATAATGTTGTTAAGAATCACTTTCAATTTCATGGTCCATTCTTCAAGCATCAGCTCCTTCTGTGGAAACAAATCAAATGCATAAATCAGTGAGAAAATATCCATATTCCATTCCAACAGAAATGGAATTCGTGATTCCATTCTGATAAAATTGGAATTCAAGAGTCAGTTACGGTACGCATTCTGTTGGAAACAAACAGCCCACCTACGGCTGATGGCTCCATTGAGGCAGCTGACCCCACACCTCGTCCATGCATTCACTGGGTCTGATGAAAACCTTCACCACACCGAGACCTCCTTTGCCCTCGCCTTCTTCCTCTTTTGTTCCCACAAACCGTAAACCTTCGAAGGTCTCATCTGCCCCATATTATTTATAAAAAGATCAACTGAGTTTTTGTATCTTCATCACACTGTTACCACAAGTGAAGCCAGTCAATTCCATATCAATATTTTAATTAGATAAGATCGACATTCTAATTCAGTTGTGATATGAATATGCCAACAAAATATGATTTCATGGTCATTGTCTACTTCATACAACCATGTCTTTTCTCATTCTGCTATTGAGATCAACATAACATATTAATTCCATGGTCAACTAACTAAACAGAATGATAGACTTAAAGATGCCTATACTTTTCATAAGCATTATAAACACATACATGTGTGAGCATGAATATAATTGTATGCACCAATTATTCTGAAAACCACTAAAGGTAACTTCACCATACAGGTGCATCTACTTAACATAAGCATAACACACACACGGGCTGGGGTATTGTGGTGAATTAGGGCAACTAATCTATAATCGTATGAACCAACCATTAATTATCCCAAGTTTCAGTAAATCAAAACAAAATTGACTTCATCATTACTACTAACATAAAGATTCACTAACTTCTCAGGAACAGAGACTGTAACAGAAGGGAACACTACCTTCACAGGCACAGATGGCGTAACATATTTTGGATCAGGAACCACAGGTTTAGCGCCCAAAATACCCTTATCTTAGATTGTATCATTCACAGAGGGAAGAACCGATGTCTTAGAATTACTAACCTTGGATATCGAAGAATTAAATCCCTCTACCATATCTGAAGTAGCTTGAATAAGAACAAATCCTTTTTCCTCCACCAATTCATTAATAGTTTTGTTATTCCCAGTAGCTTGATAAGAAATCTTGAATTCTCCACTTTGGTCACCATCGATCACTTTATCCATCGCTTCCAGCTCAGATTTGATGAAATTTGGATCAATATTCTCTTTGCCACATCCAGATTTGATGACATCTCGAACCCCAGCTCGTAATACGTATTTCGCACCCTCCTTAAGATTCTTCGATTCCAGATATTTCTTCTGTGCCAAAATGCGATTGACCTACGTCTTAATTTTCTCCTTCAAACGTGGAGGTTTATCCCCAGTATAGGGAGTATTTTCCTTATGTAAAGCTCTTCTGCCTCTTCTAATTGCAACAGGCTCTGCATCAGGATCTTCTTCCGAACACGATCTGAAAGCGATCGGCGACAACAGCAAATGATGGTGGTGACGATCTTCTGTGGGCGATGGATTTAACCTGGTAATTTTGGGAGACGTATATTTTATCTGTTTTGGAGCTAGGGTTAGGGAGGATCGAATTGGATAGAATACAATGATTGTTGATCGTTTTAAAAAGGGATAAAAGTAGGTCAAAGTAATTACCATAATTATAGGAGTGTATTTGTAGAAATTATTTATCAAATTACTAAATTACCCTTATTTATTTGTTTGATTATTTATTTATTTTTTAAATTTTGATTGGCCCACATTTATGCATACAATAACACAATAAATACTTTAAACACCTGAACCTATCTCGTGTGAGTTAAACATCATATAAATATGAATACATAAAGGGCACTAGGCCTAACCTAAACCTTAAGGGCCTTAGGCCTAAACCCTAGAGCTAACATACTAAACCCCGCAGTTTTGTCAACGAGGAAACAATTAAACTGAAAAAAAAAAAAGATGTAGGCAGTGGCAGAGTTCTAATGAAAGCGTATAACAATGATTCTTTGTCGGTGTGCATATTGTGGCTCCCTCGTCATTTCAGCACCACATCATGCACGTTAAGCCTTAGATTTTTACAATCAATCATTGATCATTTATCATTTGTTTACAATCGATCATCAATTAATATGAGGTGCATGATTTCACCATGATGCCTTCCTTAAGGCTTAAACAATTCAAGATTCTTTCCCAAGGGTAGATCTACTCAAAAATCTAAGTTGCTTCACTTATACTTTTTTGTGGAAACCCTCGATTCTTCTGTATATTCTTTATGAATTATCAATTATTATTCGATAATATACGGCAATATATTAGTGGACGTCTTATAAAATACAAATGATCATAATGAAAGTTAGCTTTACATTACGTGTTGTTATATGATAGACGTCTTGGTCAGTCATCAATTATGGAAGGAGTTTTCGTCACAATTATATCGAAAGATAATTACCGGACCATGCATATAGAGATGTATACTTGCTTTCAAATAGAGGTTGGTTTGAATTTAGGTAAATGAGTTTATTTAGATTATATTTTATATCTAACAGGACTATTAGGTAAAAGAAAAATAACATAGCTTAAAAAATATTTTCATTATTTTTTTATTTTTTATAACTCGTTCAAGATAAAGTAATACTAAAATAGAATAGTAAAAATCTTAATAAATTTAAAATGTAAACAGGAAAAATTTGTCAAGTGGGAGACATTTGACAACTTTTTATTAGTTGTTTTTTCTTGTTTGTTTCCTTCCTTGCCCTAGATTCAAGATTGATTTCTTGATAAAACCGTAGAGATTCTTAGGCACACCATCTTTTCATATAAATACCATATTCAAATCAATCCGATGTTCATTGCCTTCCAACTATGAACACTTTTCTATTTCTTCCGCTTCTTCTTTGGCTACCTCTCTTAGCCTCATGTTTTGACACCAAGGTTGTACAGACACTTAAAAGTGAATATATGTATCTATTTTACTTCTTTCTTTCTTCTTTTAATCGAAAACAATCGTCATGCATTAGAAATACATTCCACGTTACAAGTGTTTTGATACAAACTTGTAAAGGTGTAGACTCTTGAGAAACCAAGATTTATATTAGCAAGATTTAGTCTTTATTATACATATACAAATATAGTTACAATTATAACCGAGGTCTTGGTTGTAATTATATTTGTTGAGTTTTGATTGGTTCGGTTATTGTGGGCAGGTGTACATAGTATACTTAAGGCATAATGATGACGATGGAGAGAAAACCCTACATGAGATTGAAGAAAATCATCTTTCTTATTTGTTTACTGTTAAAAAGTATGAAGATGAAGTCAGATCTTGTCTTCTTTACAGTTATAAGCATAGCATGAATGGATTTGCCGCCTTGCTTACTATTGAGGAGGCCTCTCAACTCTCCGGTAAATCATGATCACTGGACTCTTTCTTACTTTATATAAAATGTGAAGCCTTAAATATGTCACTATTTCTAAATGACATTTCAATGCTCCACAAATTAAAAAAAGACACGACATTTCTTTTTTACTTATTTATTTAAGACCGTTTTTTTTTTCTTTCCCCGTAACATGATGTTTATCATATGAATTATTAAACTTATCACTATTCACCAATAAGTCACATTTCAGCTTTTGACTAATAATTTTTAGTCTCAAAGACATAGACTTAGGCCTCCGTTTGTTTTTTTACAAAAGTATTTTTTTGAGCATTTTTCCCTACTGGCGGGTAGACGTTTTTCAAGTGCACGTTTTCTTCCGCAAACATGGAAAAAGACAAAAGACATTTAACCGCTTCCAAAAAACAACACTTTAGAGCCATCTCTTTTCTATGTAATAGACTTAAATGTTGACCAACTTAATCCAGTAAGTTATGTATCAATGTTCTCTTTTAACGTAATGCATAAAGAAAATTTAATTAATACAAAGTCATCGAATTAAACTTTCCCATTGAATCATAACTAATTATAAATTTGCCCCCATTTGTTTTTCTTTATTATTTTTTCATTTATGTCATAATTTTCTCGAACAATTTTTAAACATCATTATTCTAGACAGCTTAATTTATTGCTTACTAAGCATGTATGAATATAAATAGATATGAAGGAGGTTGTGAAGGTGATCCCAAGCCATGAAATGGAATATTCATTGCATACCACACGATCATGGGAATTTTCAGGCTTAGATGAAGATTTGAAGCCAAATCAATTGGATAAAAATGACTTGTTATCCAAATCTCAATATGGCAAAGATGTCATTGTTGGAATGATGGATAGTGGTATTTTTTTCTCCTTCTCAAAACTATCTTATAAAAATTAGATATTCTATAAACAATTGGTACACAGTCCTATTCACATCTATAAATGTGGACCCCAATCTTTTATAAATAATACAGGTTCTTGATCGATATGAAAGCACATAGACTCCAATCATTTGGTCCGTGTATTTTTCGGTTACATTAAAAAAGATTCAATGATTATATTAACAAAGATCGGTCGATATCTCAAAAACCAAAGAACTTTTAACCTAGCAATATCATATGTTGCGCAAGTCACGTTTAAACATAAGTAGAATTACAAATAGATTAGGTTTGTCGTTTCAAAAAAAAAGTCAATATCCCAAATTACAAGTCATAAAACATTATATATATATATATATATATATATATATATATATATATATATATATATATATATAAAGAAGAAAATTGAATGTATGAAGATATGTGTAACATGTGAAGAATTTGTGTATTGGTGAAGGGGTGTGGCCAGAGTCAGAAAGCTTCAATGATAGAGGAATGGGACCCATTCCAGTTTCTTGGAAAGGTATCTGCCAAACTGGGCCCAGTTTCAAAACAACAAATTGTAACAGGTCAGTCAGCATTTTTCATTTTATTTACTATTATTCCTAATTTACAATTGTTTTAGAATAAAAACAAAGAAATGGATATATTTATGTTATCAATAAGTCTCGAACCTATAAGTATTTGATTTGAAAGAAGATAATACTAGTTTGACACAACAATGTGTGTTTCACTATGCACAGAAATAATAACAAACTTTTACGTTTATATATTACAATACTTTACTTTTTTTCTTTTAAATTTATCATTGTATTTCCTATTTTTCTTATAAAAGTCTACTGTATCATAGCATTATATTTTTAAATTTTATTATTATAATATTATATTTTTAAAATCTATCTGGTTACAGAAAATTACATTATATTTATATGACATTAATAACTTAGGTATAATTTTTTTTGAATTACAATGTTGTAATAGAACAAATGAAACTTGAAAATTATTTATTAATTTTTGCATTAAAATGTTTTGTCCATCATACCAACATACTTACTTTTTTTACACATAATTATAGTTAGTTATGATCTTATTTGCTACTTTGCCTTTACTTTTTAGATAATGGTTGCTTAATTTTTACTCATCTCTTCATTAAATTTATATATCCATTAATATTTGTTTATTGTTGCGATTTAATTATCTTATCATTTAATACTTTGTAGTGTTATTAACATTTTAAGGTTGGTAACTTTCTATAATTTTAGTTTTTTTTTTTTTTAAATATATGCTAGTTTCATTTTTTTTTTTTTTGTCTTTTTTTCTCGCCCCTGTCATTCAAGTGTTGGCGTCTCGATCTTACTTTTTATATGATCAAGACTAACTTTAGGACTTTCAGTAGAAACTATTGTTATATGTTTGAAACAATTTACCGACAGATTAAAAGAAGAATTCAAAATTAGGGACGATATTATTAAATAATAATCTACACCTTAATTATTACTATATAAGCCCTTTTGTTAAAAAAAATTAGCTATCTCTACCAATATAACAACAACTTAATTATATTTCTTTAACTGTAATAACAACGTATTTTTACATTTCTTGAACGATAATAACAATATGTAAACGGAAAATTGTGATGTAAATACAATAAAATATGTTGCTATCTCTTGTAATTTGTTTGATTTTATTTGGAAAATAAATAATTAGTATGAACCAATGATGGTCCTTGAATGCAATACTTGGTTGGAATTGAATTGGATTTAGAAACTGGTTGGTGTGATTAGAAAGCCAAGATTGTCTATTTCATAAAGAACAAAAGCATACCCAATAAGTAAAAACATTGGTGGTTGCATTGCACTTGCAGTCTATTTTGGCTGTTTCTTTGTGTCAAAATTGTGAAATGTGAGCCACTAATCCCATGCTTCTTTCTTTTTTCTACATGGGCCACAATGTTTGGCCCTTCTTAAAAGTCGCAACAAAACATTTTTTTACTAGAATTTTCATTTGAAATTTTACCTAATAAATAATACTATATTTGTCACAAAATAATTGTACTAACGTTTTTTCTGGGGTTGTCGTAAAATACATGCAACTGATTTCTATTGGTCCAATCCAAGTTTGCTTCTTTTGCAAATTATTAATCATTACAAGATATTGCTATCTCGAGTTCTTTTTTTTTCACAAGTTTCTCTTATTCTCTTTTTATATGATGGTAAATTCGATATTATGGATATAATATTTTGAAAAATCTACTTAGTTTTGGCAATAAAAATTGTTTTCTATCTAGATGACATTGCTATAATTTGATATATTCTTGAAATATAATGTTACAATGTTGTAATAAGAAATAATATAAATCTTACGATGACTATATTATGGCAGAAAACTCATAGGAGCACGATATTATCTTAAGGGTTATGAAGCACGATACGGGCCTCTAAATACCACAAAAGACAGTCGGTCCCCCCGTGACATGGACGGGCATGGGACCCACACAGCCTCCACCGTCGGAGGCCGTGGTGTCCCCCACGTCTCAGCCCTTGGTAGGTTTTCCGCCGGGACGGCTTTTGGGGGTGCACCGCAGGCCCGCCTGTCAATCTACAAAGTGTGTTGGGCGGTTCCAGGCAAGGGAAAAGAAGATGGAAACACGTGTCTTTTTGAAGACATGTTAGCTGCTTTTGATGATGCTATTAAAGATGGTGTTCATATTTTGAGCATTTCGATTGGGTCATCGACCCCGATTAATTATACAAATGACGGTCTTGCCCTTGGAGCACTTCAAGCGGTGAAAAATAATATTTTGGTGGTGTGTAGTGGTGGTAATGAAGGGCCGGTGGTATCCACGGTGGTTAATACTGCACCGTGGATACTTACGGTTGCTGCAAGTTCTATTGATCGTGCTTTTGTTGCCCCGGTTCAATTAGGAAACAGCATAAAAATTAAGGTCACTACTACCCACACAACTATATATTTATACTTATTAAGTTGTGGTTGTTACATGGGATGGACTCTGACTAAATAAATTTTCTAGGGTTGTTTCCAATAATGAAGATGACGAGGGTATTTACTTATTTTATACAAAAAAAAATTAAATTGACAATCTTTCTCTCATTTTCATTTGTCTTTTACATTTTTCTTTTAGGTGGAACAAAAAATTATAGTTTTGTTCCATTCCTATTAGAAAGGTAAGATAAAAAAAAATAATAGTTTTTGTCATATTCACCACACGCCAAAAAAATGCAACTTGTTCTCTCATGTTCAACAAACGGGGCCTAAATGGACTTGAAAATTGAGATTTTAAATTGCCTAAAAAATAGGTCAAAACTTGAAAATAAAAAGTTAAAAGCTTTCTTTCTAACAGGGACAATCAGCAACTCCATACAAGCTACCACAAAGGAAAATGTATAAACTTGTTTATGCAGCAGAGGTTGTGAATGAAGATGTACCAAAAACATACATATCAGGGTAATTATTTTTAATTTATTTTGCATAATAAAAAATGACATTTTGAGAAAAAAAAAAGTAGCATTAGATCAAAAAAATAGCAACATACTTCCATTATCCTCCTACTTTCAATTCTTCCATTACAACATTATACTTTGAAAATTTACACAATTATAACAATGAAAACATCATGCTATAACAAATAAATAAACGTATGTTGTTATTTATTTCTTTAACCCAAAAACTAATAATCACAATATGCTGAATCTTGAAATTTATGCAGTCAATGTTTACCTGGTTCTTTATCCCCTCAAAAAGCCAAGGGCAAAATTGTCTTTTGCATGCGAGGGAACGGGACAAGAGTTGGAAAAGGGATGGAGGTAAAGAGGGCAGGCGGCATTGGCTACATTTTAGGAAACAGCCCCGCCAATGGAGCTGAGTTAACCGTCGACGCTCATGTTCTTCCGGCAACTGCAGTTTCATCAGATGATGCAATACAAATTCTTAAATACATAAACTCTACAAAAACCAGAACAGCATATATTTATCCTGGACGAACTGTATTACAAACTAAACCAGCTCCATCAATGGCTGCCTTCTCAAGTAGAGGCCCAAGTGCCATTTCGCCGGAGATCCTCAAGGTAAATTGATGAACATTGGTTCATTTTGATGGGTTTTTATAGCAATTTGATATGTAAACTTTGAGTTTTTGGCAGCCGGATATTGCTGCACCAGGGTTGAATATACTGGCAGCGTGGACAGAAGGTAATTCTCCGACGAAGATCGAAGGTGATCAGCGGAGGGTAAAATACAACATACTTTCAGGAACTTCAATGGCTTGCCCTCACGTCGCCGCCGCAGCTGCTCTGCTCAAAGCGATTCACCCCGATTGGAGCAGCGCCGCCGTGAAATCAGCGCTTATAACCTCCGGTACAGTCGTAAAACCCTAGCCCAATTCATAAATTGGAACCTAATGTTTTCATTGTTTGATTCACAGCTGGATTACTGAACAATGAAGGGAAGCAAATAACTGATGCATCAGGCAAACAAGCAGATCCATTCCAATTCGGATCGGGTCATTTCCGGCCGGAGAAGGCAGCTGATCCTGGACTCATCTACGATGCTTCGTACACCGATTATCTCTCGTTTCTTTGCAGCCATGGTGATTTAAGATCCAACCCAACTTTCATATGCCCTAAATCTACACCTTCAACTCAAAATCTAAACTACCCATCTTTCAGTTTCCCGAAATTAATCGGGAAAGTGAGTGTAAAGAGAACGGTGACGAATGTTGGGGGAAAAGGGAGTGTTTACTTTGCTAGTGTAGAACCGCCGTTGGGAGTCTCTATTAAGGTGTCGCCGCCGATATTGAAGTTTAAAAGTATAGGCGAGAAGAAGAGTTTTGAATTAAGGGTGGAGAGACAGGTGAAGGGGAAGGTGGAGAAAGACATGTACTCATTTGGGTGGCTCACATGGAGTGATGGTGTTCATATCGTTCGAAGTCCTATTGCAGTGTCTTTGATCTAGTGATCGGGTTTAATGATTTAATCCTATAAAGATAACATGGATTGATTAGAAAGTTATTGAAAACAAGAACACAAAGATGAATAATTAGAGGAGTAACCATATAACAATAACATACCTGGAAATACAATATCAAGAATTTGCATGTTGTGTTTTCTAGCAAAGATTTCATCTTTTTCATAATAATGTTAGATTACATCAGTTTCATTGTCAATTAATTGCAAGTGCAACACACTATGATTTGTTTTGTATTGTGTGACAAAAGAGGTTTTATGTAACATGAATGGCTATTAAATATGAAAGTGTTGTATGACTTGTATAATCGTATAAGTACAATTGAAAGTGTTATAGTCTTTGGCCCATGTTTTTATTTGTTGGGTAGTTTAAGTACAATCGGAAGATTATAAAAAGTAATACTAACATCCTTTAAACTCCTTGATCAACATACATCACATCTTTGAAGGTAATTGTTTCCTATTCTATCTTGATTGCTCTTGAAAATGGAAACTAGGGTTTAGGATATTGATGTCCAGAAAATTATTAACACTTGTTGAGTGTTTAATTAATGCATACTAGAGTAAATCTTGATGGAAATCTAAGAATATAACACCCTAAATGTATACTATTGTTAAGTGAGGAAAGAAATACATGCATGTGTTGTAAAAGTGGGTAAATAAGCTCGTGAACATGAGCAAGGGACAACATATAGTTGGTGTCAAGAGAGTTTTTATTAATAAAATGATGTGTAAAGGACGTATAAATGTGCATGTAAGCCTTAAAAAGGGTTGAATAGTTGGTGGAAAGTATTAGGGTTAATTAGCGGGTTAAATGGGTGAAAAAGAAATGGAAAAATTATTAAATTTTTGGCTTTTTGTGTCGACAACTTTGAAGAGACAAGAAAATGTAATCAACTTGAAGCTTATTCCATACTCATAGCTCAAGGTGAGTAATTTGTTTTGTTACCCTTATTGTGTATGAACTATGAGATGATTGAAAGGGTAATAATAGGATTAAACATGAAACTTTAGTGATTGGAACACAAGTGGTGTCCGATAACCAAATGGTGCTTTAAAACTGTGGAGTAATATGTTGTGTTATCTTTCAGTATACAACCTTACAGAGTGGTGTTCCAAGACACAAAGACACAAGAAGTTTCCAAATTCAAGAGAGACACAAAAGGTGCCTAAATTCAAAAGAAACATAAGAGGTGTCTTAAAGTGCTAGAGGCATCTCAAATCCCCTTTCACGACATAAGAGGTGTCTAAAAACGTATGAGGCATCTTTAATTATTTTAACGACGCATGAGGTTTCTAAAGACATGTGAGGCGTCATTAACTATTTTAATGACACATGAGGTGTCTAAAGACGTATGAGGCGCCTTTAACTATGTTAAGACACAATTCTAAGGTACAAATGGTATCTTTAATCTGTTTAAAGACACAATTGGTGTCTCAGACACTAGTGGAACAGAGTCTTGAGTTTAAAATTTATGATAAGCAGCCTTATGTTGATTTAAGTGGACCGGAGGGATATACTATTTATACATTTTATGTGTTAAAATGACTTGGTGAGTTGTTACTTCATTTTGTTGAGCATAATGACGTTATTATCCTCTTGCTTTTATACAATTATATGGTATTTATTATTCACTAAGTTGATTGTAACTTGATGTGTTATAACTCTAAATCCAATAAGAGTAAGAAGAAGGCCAAACATTAACACCTTGGATAAAAGCCAAATTTGCATTCTAAAATTATGTAAATCGTGACGCCCTTATTGGATCATTATAATTATAATATATTGTTGTATTGGTCCCTTTAATATAATTTGTAAACGTTGAATGGACATAAAGATACACCACTGTCTTTTTGATATGTTTATAATAAAAACGAAATGTATGTACTTTGTATTAATTTTCGGGTGTTACAATTTTGTTCCCAATCAGTTCCGGTTAGGTTTAGTTTGGTTCCAACGAGTATGTTGCTCATTCATAGATTTTAGGGTCCAAAATTAAAAAACCAAGAACCAAATTTATAGATATAGAGGAACCAATAAGCAAACCAAATTACATATTTGGTTCTGTTTTGGTTCCAAGAGGAATGATGCTCACCTCTAATCTCTTCTTTATGCAATGATAGTTTAAAATAATAAAAAAAATAATAAAAAAAAAAAAATCATGGCTTTTGACTTCAGACTCAACCTTATGGGTGTTCTCTTGGAATTTTGATGGATTAGTTCGAAAGATTTGGTTAATGGAATTCAAATTAATTTCAATTATCAAAATATGGATTTGAATGGTTCAAATAAATTAAAATATGATACAAACCAAAAAGTGAAGAGTATAATAGATTCCAACAATATATAACTTTAACATAATGGTTTTTCTGAGAAGGTAACACTAAACAATTGTGACGAAGTGTGATTTCAAAAGTGGTGTTGACATTCTGGATTGTTCTTCCAAGGAATTAGGGGTGTAAACGAGCCAAGCCGACACCGAGTCTGACCAAGCTCGAGCTCGGCTCGTTTAATTTTGAATAAGCTCGAGCTCGATTCAAGCCTTAAAATGAAGCTCGGGCTCGGCTCGTGAACAATTTGGTGAGCTCGCGAGCCTAAACGGGCTTAAACGAGCCTATATATATATATATATATATATATATATATATATATATATATATATATATATATATATATATATATATATATATATATATATATATAAGCTCGATTAGGCTCGCGAGCCCACTAATTGAAGCTCAGCTCGAGCTCGTTTAATAAACAAGCCTCATATTTAGGCTCGAGCTCGGCACGGGCTCATTTAATTCGATCTCGAGTCGAGCTTTTAACGAGTCGATCCCGAGTAGCTCACAAGTAGCTCGGCTCACTTACACCCCTACAAGGAATACTCACGTTGGTGTCAAATGAATAATTAACACTAAATGCTCATAAATGTCATGTCCGAAAATGTCCAACTTAAATATCAAACTCGTACACATGACTTTTGCTCATCCAGTCATCCTATAAGGTCATACATTATTTGACAAAAAAATAAAATAATAATAAAATAGTGTCTTAAAATAAACTAATGCTATTAACTAGGTCTAGGTGTGCTTCATTCCTGTTATTAGAATGGCCTAAAATCTTAAATCTCTATTTCTAAGACTCCAATCTAATAAAAGTTTGATCAACTAATTATGTAACCCAACTAATAAAGCCCGATGAATTTAATTTGAATTAAATACTAAAGCCCATTATAGCTAACCCAAAATCCCAAACACATAGGCCTGTTACTACATTCTACTCATCCCCTAGTGTTTAGAGGTGCACACGCCAAACCGGTTTTTTAATAACCTTCCAAAAATTAAAAAAATTGGAACCGGTTTTCTGAGAACCAGTTTAGAAAAAACCGAACCTGTGTTTAAAAACCATTTCTTTTATATCGAAAAACTGATTTTCTTACCGGGTTTAAAAAAAAAAAAAAAACCAACCCGTGTTTTAAACCAGAAAAATGATTTTTTTAACAAAATTTCTCATCCAGATAAACAAAAATCTGAAGCAGTTAGAACCGAAACCGATTTTTCTATAACCGTTTTTTTTTAACCGGACCCGACATGAATTATTAGCCTATTGGCACAATGTGTTTTTCCAAAAACTTATGCTACATAACACATCGATCCTTTGATAATTATCCCAATTTATTTGTTTCTTATACTCAATGTCTATTAAAAGTTTACCCCGTCTTACCAACAAAAACAATCTACTTAGGGAAAGCTTTCTTTATTTGCATCACCAATTGGATAAACTGTGTGGAAATTAAGCCTACATATATATATATATATATATATATATATATATATATATATATATATATATATATATATATATATATATATATATATATATAATCATTATGCCATTTGAGGAATATGTTATTGTTTCTTTCTCTTTTGAATAAATAGGCTCTATTGACTTTTATAGTAAACTACAAAAATAGTTCCAAGAATCGTCACAAACCTTCAATCCGCCATTCCGGTCTAAATCATTCTTTTATGGATGGTGATCTAAGCGAAAATATTGGATTTTCATTCCAATTTAATCAAACAAATCTATATTTACTTTCAATTTTATATAAAGATTATAGTTTTCATTTTATTTACTATAGTATAAAAAACATTAAAACAACATACTTTAGTCATTTTGTTTATTATCACATTTTATTTTTCTTTCGGTTTATTACAATAGATCGACTAGCAATATTTTGAATGTGTTACAGTTTAAATTACAGATTTTCTATGAAATTTCACTTCTCAACCGCTAGACTATCATCACACATAAATAATTATAAAAGTGAAATAAATTAATATATTGATGTTATTGCTCTTAGACCTACTGGTTTATAAATGTAATTTACACTAATGTTGATTTTATAAAAAGAAATATGTTTATGAGTTTTTAATTAACGTTACTTTAGCGATCATATTTTATTTATTGACTAAAAATGGAAGTCATTATTTAATTCGCTTGCTTTCTAAAAATGGTCAGACAAACTTATCCAGTTGTTAGGGCAACGTGTCCTCAAAGGAGACGGTAGTTTTTGGAGACTTCATTTTGCCTCGTGTCACTTAAGATGAGAAGCCACTCCAATATACTTGTTACACTTGTCAATTTATTACTTGCAAGGATTTATTTATCTTGAAAAAAAACGACATATCAAACAAAAGTCGAGCAAACAAGTCCATAACTATACGAATATATAGTATTTGGGATATTTTAGAAAAGCAAAAATCAGTCTAAGGTCGAAAATAGATAAAAATAATCGAACAATCTTTGAAAATAGAAAGAAAAATCATACGATCTTTAAATAAACGTCATTTAAGAATATTGTTTAATTGTTATTCGTCATTATAAGAAATAGGGTTTAAAGCAAACTAATCTATTAAAATTCTTGATTTTCGATGAAACGAAAATAGAAAGAAAAGATGATTGAAATCATTTCATTGATTGATCTAAAATGATTACAGGAGGGAATTATATACATGAGAAAAATAAATAACTAATTAACAAAAATAACATAAATCATTAACTACTTAATAACAACCTTAACCAACTCTACTTATGTGGCATCTATGACGTGGCATGCATAAATAACAACAACCTCCCTCAAGTTGGAGAGTAAGACTCTCGACTTGTGAAGTAATCGATAATGTTTCTTGCTAGACAAATTCTTTGTAAACATATGAGCTAATTGTGAGTTTGTTGGAACATAATGGAGAGAAATTAGCCTTGCTTGTAATTTTTCTATGATAAAGTGGCAATCAACTTCCACATGGTTAGTCCTCTCATGAAAGATTGGATTTCTTACAATATACATGGTTGTTTGGTTGTCACAATGAACAAGAATATGAGTGACATCTGGAAAAGGCAATTTATGTATTAATCTGGATAGCCAAGCCAACTTAGCAGTAACTCTTCCTATACTCATGTACTCTGCTTCTGCTGAGGATAAAGAAACAAGCACATGTTTCTTAGATTTCCACAAAATTAGGCTTCCTCCAAGCATTATAAAGAACCCACTTATACTTCTCCCGGAATAAGGGCATGCAACCCAATTAGAATCATATACTCAAAGAGTAAAATTGGCATTTTTATTGAAAAATAATCCATGATCAGGATTATTGTTTATGTATCTTAACGTATGGTGTGCAACCTCCATATGTGGGACATGTGGATCAGACATGAATTGACTTAAATGTTGCACAGTGAAAATAAGATCTCGTATTATGTTAGTCAAGAAATTCAATTTCCCTACAAGCCTTCTATTATAGGTTTCAAGCCTATCAAAGATCAAGTATTTGGCAGCAGAAACAACAAACAATTTTGATCTAAGACTCAAAACACAAGATCTAACTCAACTATCCATGCAACTTTTAGAATAAAATCATACCTTTGATTTCTTTGTAGGTTTCTTCTTTTGACGAGCCAGTTGAATGAACTAGAGAACCCAACGTAGAGTTACTCTTCTGAAATCACACCCACGAAACAAGACACAAGCAGATATAAGCAACCCTCAAACTATGAGCCTCAAACAGAACCGAAATCTCAATTCTATAGTCGACTACGATGTGGTAAACAACATGCCAAGACGTGGGAACTACACTTCGGCAATTCTTAGGGTTTTGAGGATTTCGAACTTTTAAGACGAAGATGTATTTTTTTCATGCTTCAAAATCAGATCTGGAGCCCACTATTTATAGGGAGGTGATTTGAAATCCTAGAGATAATTAGCAAACTTAATTATAATTATCTATGGAATTCAAATCATTATAGAATATTCCATATTCATTTATTTACTATTAGTTAATTAACCTATTAATTCATTAACAAAATAAGTCCCTTAAATAAATATATTTTCTGATCTGTTTTATTTTGTTCTTGAGTGTAACCCAAAAGAACATTACTATTTATAATAATATTATGGGGTTTGTTATAACTATGGGCACTAATCTCCATTAACTCCCACTTGCACTTAGGCATCAATAATTGACCACTCAAATAATTACTAGAGACAACAGTGAGTGGTAGTCCAATGCAACTATTATACTTATAACAACTTTGCAATAAACAACCCAAAGATTGGTAACTTCAAATTCCTTTGATCTTTATGATATCTTATTATGAACTAGAGACATGGATCTAGGTTCAGTATCATGGTTCATGATTATATTTGCCGATACCGACTTATGGTGGCATTCAGACTGACTATCAAATCTAACTAACTCATTCTCAGCTTGGCTAAGCATTTGTTGTCAACACCAAATCAATGATGGGTCCGGAGATATCTACTTCTCCATTTTTGATAGAAGGATCAAATAAACTTTGACTACATAGGTTAGTGTTATTCTTCATGTAATATCTAGTCAAACCTGTATGGCTGCTAGTTACGGATAATGTTGGGGATAAACCAAGACACAACACATTGTAGAACAAGACCTCATGTATCTCTATTTTGAAGAATAAGAAACATATCCATCTTAATTTACTTATGACATGATCCATGAAGTAATCTTGATTTCGGTCCAACGACTTTTGCCTGGATTGGCTTGATAATGACTCTTCATATTAATGGTGTATGAGACGTCTAGCCTTGTACATATCATGACATGCATGATCGATCTTGTAGACGAGTCATATTGGACTTGACTCATTATGTCAAGTTTTTCAGTAGTACTAGGACATTGGGTTTTACTCAAAAATGTGCTACATTGCATAGGTACAAATCCCTTCTTAGATACTTCCATTTTGAATTTCTTCAAGATTTTATCCAAGTATGTATTTTGGAAAAGTACTATTAGTCGCCTAGACGTATCCCTATAGATCTTCATATCTAGTATGTAAGCAGCTTCTCACAAGTCCTTCATAGTGAAACTTTTCCCAAGCCATGCTTTTAGACTATTCAGCATTGGGATGTCGTTTCCTATTATAAGAATATCATCAACATATAAAACAAGGAAGAAAACTACCCTCCCACTACATCTAACATACACACATTGTTCATCTTCATTTCTTAAGAAACAACACTCCTTGATCTTCTCATCGAAACAAATGTTCCACCTGTGAGGTGCTTGTTTGTGTCCATAGATAGACTTTTCAAGCTTGCATACCATATTAAGAGACTTGGACTATACAAAACTTTCTGGTTGAGCCATGTAAACATCCTCCGTTAGTTTCCCATTGAGGAAAGCAGTTTTTACATCCATTTTCCATATTTCATATTCATGAAAGGCAAATATTGTAACGACCCAAAAATCCAAGGTAATTTTTCATTTTTAATACAGCTAAAACATTGATACCATTTATACTAAACAATTTAAATCATCATTAAGTAAAACATTTATCAGAGTTCATCCCAAAATCTTTCATTGCGGAAATCATAGGTGTGTGCACTACGATCAATCCGAGCTCTTCATTTCCAAGTCGATGGTACCTGAAACCAAAACTGTAAACTGTAAGCACAAAGCTTAGTGAGTCCCCCAGAGCATACCCCACACACACAATCCACATAACACATATCTGTTGGATATAGTGTCTAGGTCCATAACTATATTTGGTATGTACTTGACCCGACCCGGCATGGTCCATTTGGGTTGCACTTCACCCGAACAATTTATGGATAATCGTTTGAGAATAGTATAAGTTATGATTTATTAATATATTATAAGTCCTAATATATTAATATAAAATCATATTATTTAATTAGTATTGATCTATAATTAATCTAGAATTAATTTAGAGATCAAAAGTATGACTAATTAAATATGGGCTCTTGTATTTATATAGTGTGGGCTAATGCTTATTTGGAATGGGCTAGGCTTGCATGGAAAGTCCATGGATACTCCATGGAGCTTTAACCCATGGATCTCATGGAAATGAAAAGACATGGGTATTAGGGTTTACATGAATGTAACCCTAATCCACCACACTATATAAATGAAGCTTTGGTTCTTGAAATCACACTAGTTGATGTGTGTAAACTAAGAGGGCCGATTTCAAGAAGTTTGTGACTATTCTCTCAAGTTTCCAAGTTTGTGGTGATTTGTGACTTCCATTTGAGGCATCCACATTATTGGTGCTAGGCTCTGAAACTCCAAGCAATCAACTACTACTACAAGGTAAGTAATTCTACTAGTTTTATTTGATTCAAGTACCCCATGCCATGCTAGTTAGGATAAGAACCTTGGAAAAATAATTATTTGCATGTATCTTAGTCAAACATAGATCCAAGGTTTCTAGGGTTGCATGTACACCATAGGAGTGTTAGAATGCTCAAAAACCCATCAGTGGTATCAGAGCCTGGTTTGTTTATTTGATACTTGATGCAAAAAAAAAACTTGAAAGTCGAAGTTTTGTTCAAAAGCTCGTATCAAAATTTCAAGTTTTGTATATGTACTTACGATTCTTGAAATTTTTGATATGAACATTCATAAACATATGAGTTTAGAAGATCATAGAAATTATGTGCTAATAACTGATTAGATTAATTCTTGATCTTTATGTGTTTTAATGGAGTCCATAACTAGTTCTTAAGTTATGGATAACCAAAAGTCACATTTATAAATAACCATTAAAAGAACACATAGGTTACAAAAAATGAAGAGTCTTCATTTTTAATAACCATTAACTTATAAGTTATGAGAAATGAAAAGTTTTGAAAGTTTACAAAACTTGCCCTCAAGTTTTGGAACATGTAAAGTCATATTAAAAACTTTAGTTCCAACCCCAAGAATTTTAAAAGTTAAAATTCAACCCTTATACTTTATAATATTATAAGTTTAATAATATTTATATATGTATAAGATCAAGTCGTCTTACCGCTAGTACGCCTCATTCACGAAGCCGGTCTATAAGGGGGTATAAGGTTGTTGCCTATAAAATGACAACTTAATGGGTGTCCACTCTCACCCACCGCTTCCTTGATCGGTGGAGGGTCGTTAGCCGAACGGGTAGGACAAGGACTTATAAATTCTCATTAAAAGTATAATGATAATACTAAAGTAACTAAACTTTATTGAATTCCCAATCTTAGTTATTTTAGGAAAATGTGAATAAGGTGCTAATCCATGAAATTACACTTTACACTTTGTTTAAGTCGTTAGTGGAGCGTGTGTGGTTAACCGGCATACTAATTTGAACTTAACAAGGTAGGTAAAGGGTGACTTAATTTTTAACATAGTATCGATGGAGCGTGTGTGGTTAACCGGCACATCGATTGAGGGGTAATACATTAAGGGTGCCAAGTAATTTGCATGGTTAATTCGCACCTTGTTTTGTGATCCTCGGCATCCCATTGAAACAAAACTTGAAGGGCACACTCGAGATTGAAACATGCCATTGAAGAAAGTTCAATGAATCTCAAAGAATCTAGGAGTTTCTAAACCAATTAAAACCTAATTAAATATTTCGTTTTTCATGGTGGAAATTGGTGAATCGTCATTCACCTACCTTCAAATATCTTATAGCTTAGATTACGGCATCCCTCTTATAAGTTATAAAATATTGTGTTGGGTCCTAGCCTTAATATTACATTTGGGTGTTTTGTTAAGGACTATCTCTATATCTAATCCAATCTATTCCCTCTTCTTTTCATATGTCTTCCAATAACAATGCTTCTGGCTCAAACCCTACTAGCTCCTTCTCTCTCATGAATCTTTGTGGGAGAGTCATCTTTGATGGGTCTAACTTTACAGATTGGATCAGAAACATCAGGATGGTCACTCGGTATGAGAACAAAGAATATGTTCTCGACAAGGAGCTGAAGGTACCCGAGCCAACTGCTACTCCTGAAGAGCTTGCTGAATATGAGGTACATGAAAGAGATGCTACAAAAGTGGCATGCATCATGATGGCCACCATGACAGCCGAGCTCCAAAAGTCCTATGAGGACTATTATCCTTTTGAGATGCACCAGGACTTGATGGACCGCTACCATCAAAGTGCTCGTCAAGAGCGATATGAAATAATCTCCTCCATGATAACAACCCGAATGAAGGATGGTGAACCCATCACGGGCCACATGCAGAAAATGCAAAGGTATGTGGACCGTTTACTGAAGTTGAATGTGAACTTTCCTGAGGAGTTAGCAATAGACATCATTTTGCACTCCTTGCAATCGTGTTATGATCAATTCCGCATGACATATCACATGAACAAGGAAGAAGTCACCCTCAGCAAACTTCAAGGACTCTTGAAGACCGCCGAAAGTGGTCTAAAGGGTAAGTCGGTTGTTACTACTCCTACTCCTACTCCAACTGCGGCCAATGTCTTGGCAATCGGGCATGGCAATGGGAAGAAGAGAAAGAACCCTTCTAAGGGTACCAAGGGTAAGACCCTTGAAGGCTCCTCTTCAAGAAAAACCAAGAAAGGTTTTGTCACTCCTTCTGCTAACCCTAATGAGGCTGAATGCTTCTATTGCCATGAAAAGTCACACTGGAAGCGAAACTGCCCAAAGTACCAGCAAGATTTGAAGGATGGGAAAGTAAAACCCAACCATGCAGGTATATACACTATATTGTCTAATAACTCACCTCATTCTAAGTCTTGGGTCCTTGATACAGGTTGTGGTATTCACATATGTTGTGATTTGCAGGGACTAAAAAGAAGTGAGAATGTGGAGCAGGGAAAGATAAACTTGATCATGGGAAACAGGAAAGCTTCACCTGTCACCAAGATAGGAGTTTATTCGTTAGTGCTAAATAGTGGGTTTACATTAGATTTGAATAAATGTTATTATTCGCCAGAAATGGCAAGAAATGTTATTTCCTTTCATGCATTGTATAAACAAGGTTTTATCTTTTATTTTGATAATAATAATGGTAGTATTGATGCTTTCTTTAATAATGTTCTTTATTTTAAAGCATTACCTTGTGATGGCGTGTATGAAACTGTATCTGTTGTAGATAATCTAGGAAATAATGTATTGTGTATTAACTCTTCCACTAGCTTAGATAAAGCATCCTTATGGCATTGTCGTCTTGGACATGTAAGCAAGAAACGCATAGGCCAAATCCAAAAGGATGGAGTCTTGGAGTCATTTGACCTAAAGTCAGATGATAGTTGTGAATCTTGTTTGCTTGGTAAAATGACAAAGTCACCTTTTACTGGCACTTGTGCTAGGGGTGAAGGTTTGTTGGACCTCATACACACGGATGTGTGTGGACCCTTCAGAACCGCCACAAGAGATGCTAATCGGTTCTATGTGACTTTTACTGATGATTTTAGTAGATATGGATATGTCTACCTAATCAAGCATAAGTCAGAAACCTTTGAGAAATTCAAAGAGTTTAAGCAAGAAGTGGAGAATCAGTTGGGCAGGAACATTAAGATGCTTCGATCCGATCGTGGTGGTGAGTATCTTAGTACTGAGTTCCTTGACTATCTTAAGGAATGTGGGATTGTCTCACAATTGACACCTCCTAGGACACCACAGTTGAATGGTGTAGCTGAGAGGCGCAATCGGACCTTGTTGGACATGGTTCGTTCCATGATGAGTCGAGCTTCGCTACCAATCTCATTTTGGGGTATGCCTTAGAGACTGCCGCCCATATCCTTAATCTAGTCCCTACAAAGAAGGTTGAAAAAACACCTCACGAGGTGTGGACTGGAAAAGTTCCCAATCTAGACCACATCAAGATTTGGGGTTGCGAGGCTTTCGTGAGATGAGAGACTCACGATAAGCTCGAACCCCGAAGCAAAAGGTGTATTTTCATCGGCTACCCACAGAAATCCTTTGGTTACATCTTCTACAGACCTAGTGATAATGTGGTCTTTGTAGCAAGAAGAGGATTCTTTCGAGAGAGAGAATTCATGAGCCAAGGAGACAGTGGGAGGCAAATTGACCTTGAGGAAATTCAAGAGTCAAGTGGTGAAGGAACCTCAAACCCTATCCCTCAACCTGTGGAGAAAACTCCTGTTGAGCCGAATGAAGAATCTATACCTCTGAGGCGTTCCACCAGAGTTAGGAATGCACCTGAGCATTATTATGGTTTTCATATTACTGCAGAAGGTGAGACACTTATCAGTGATAACACACTGGTAAATCTGGATGAGCCTAACAGCTACACGGAAGCCATGGCAGGCCCTGAGGCTGCTAAATGGAAAGAGGCTATGGATAGCGAGATACAGTCCATGTATAACAATCAAGTTTGGAACTTGGTTGACAATGTACCTGATCGTAAGATAGTTGGGTGCAAATGGATCTTCAAGAAGAAGACCGACATGGATGGTAATGTACACACTTATAAGGCACGACTGGTTGCAAAGGGTTATTCTCAAACTCCGGGAGTTGATTATGATGAGACCTTTTCACCAGTGGCCAAGATTAAGTCCATTAGGGTTCTGTTAGCCATTGCTGCATTTCATGATTATGAAATATGGCAAATGGATGTCAAAACCGCTTTCCTTAATGGAAAGTTGGCTGAAGATGTTTACATGGTTCAGCCAGAGGGTTTTGTCAGTACAGAGTACCCCAGTAGAGTGTGTAAGCTCGAGAAATCCATTTATGGATTAAAACAGGCACCTCGCAGATGGAATCTTTTCTTTAATGAGAAAATCAAAGAATTTGGCTTTTCAAGGAGTGAAGATGAATCTTGTGTCTATATCAAGGCTAGTGGGAGTATAGTCAGCTTTTTGGTACTGTATGTGGATGACATACTACTCATAGGAAATGACATCCCAACCCTGCAGGAAGTAAAGTCCTGGCTTGGGAAGTGTTTCGCTATGAAGGACCTTGGAGAAGCTGCCTATATCCTAGGGATAAGGATTTTGAGAAACAGGAGTAAAAGACTAATTGGACTTATTCAAAGCACCTATGTGGACAAAGTGTTGAAAAGGTTCAACATGCATAACTCCAAGAAAGGAGAGTTACCCATCCAGAGTAACGCCAGATTGAGTAAGACACAAAGCCCGAGTACTGAGGCTGAGATAGCATAAATGAGTCGAATACCTTATGCTTCAGCTGTAGGATCGATCATGTATGCTATGACGTGTACTCGACCTGATGTAGCCTTTGCTTTGAGCATGGTTAGCAGGTATCAGGAGAACCCTGGCAAGGCACATTGGACTGCGGTAAAGAATATCCTCAAGTACCTACGGAGGACTAAGGACTGGGTCCTTACCCTCGGTGGCAGTGAGGACTTGAGAGTTGTAGGGTACAGTGATGCTAGCTTTCAGACTGACAGGGATAATTTCCGCTCTCAGTCGGGCTGGGTCTTTACTCTAAACGGAGGGGCAATTACTTGGAAAAGTTCCAAGCAGGAGACAGTGGCTGATTCCACTTGTGAATCAGAGTATATAGCAGCAAGCGAGGCAGCAAAGGAGGCTATATGGCTAAAGAACTTCATCGGAGACCTTGGAGTTGTACCAGCTATAAATGAGCCAATGGAGATTTTCTGTGACAGCAATAGTGTGGTTACCTTAGCCAAGGAACCAAGAGATCATGGGAGATCCAGACACATTGACAGAAAATATCACTTCATTATACATCGAATAGAAGAAGGAATCCTCGTGGCAAAGAGGGTATCATCGGATGAGAACCCAGCAGATCCCCTCACGAAGGGACTGACTCGGGCTAAGCATCTCCAGCATGCTCGGAGCATAGGGCTGAAGGATGATATTAGTTTTAGTAGTTAGATAATCTTGAAATTTGCAAAATGTAATTGACATTTGATGATAAATAAAAGCTGTTATTTATGAGTAAAGTGTTGCTATCTCTTGTCAATCGTTTACTATTATTTCTTTTTTGCATGTTTTGACTTCCAGAATAATTATGTTATGGTTTATATCATATTATTCAAACTCTCCACAGTCGGTCATATGTTGGAAGTAGATATGAATCAAGACTGTCATGGGTTGGCTTGTAGAGGTCTAAGATGTTAGACAAAGCGGGGCTACAGCACTCATGAGTGCTCATAAGTTCTGAGTATTAGATTCAACCCACGCTCACTTGTATCACTTCATGGAATTTATCTCGAGTGATCGTGAGACGGTAATATCATTTAAGTCTTCAAGCCTAGAGATATGATTTGTTGCCTATGAGTTGGTTATGCATTGATTGCACGAAAACGCATTGGGAACTCGATGTTATAAACCGTGCTTTTGTGTGTAATGCAACAAGTAGTAGAGCAAACATATGAGTCGAAGTTTATCTGTTCCTTCTAGGATTAGAAGCGATATATGGGCCCCTCGATGATTTTGTTTTGACCTATGTACCGGGCCCGGTCAGAAGTAAATTGATGTGTTCAGTTAAGTTCTATGTCAAACAAATCGGAAATCGGGAAACAAATGCTGGACAATAAGCAAGACCATGTTCCATGTATTTGTCCGACTGATATCTAGAACAGAGGATTATATGATCACTTATCTAAAATGGCGCTTCATAGTTCAACAGAGTTTAAAGAGCTACGATTGCTGATCGGTTCCTGAAGTCATACTTGCAACTATAGTTATTAGACTTATCCAAGTGGGAAACTGTTGGATATAGTGTCTAAGTCCATAACTATATTTGGTATGTACTTGACCCGACCCGGCATGGTCTATTTGGGTTGCACTTCACCCGAACAATTTATGGATAATCGTTTGAGAATAATATAAGTTATGATTTATTAATATATTATAAGTCCTAATATATTAATATAAAATCATATTATTTAATTAGTATTGATCTATAATTAATCTAGAATTAATTTAGAGATCAAAAGTATGAATAATTAAATATGGGCTCTTGTATTTATATAGTGTGGGCTAATGCTTATTTGGAATGGGCTAGGCTTGCATGGAAAGTGTTGGATTAGATGTCTAAGCCCATAACTATTATTGGTATGTACTTGACTCGAGAGTAGCATGATCCATTTGGGTTGCATATCATCAGGACAATTTGTTAGGATGGACTTTTGAGAGAAGTTTATTTATGGTTTATTAATATATTATAAGTTATAATATATTAATATGAAATCATATGTTTTAATTAGTATCGATCAAGAATTAATTTGGAATTAATTTAGTGATCAAAAGAGACTAATTAAATCTATGGGGACTAATTATGATAATTAGTTATATTTATATGTGTTGGGCTTATGATCCATGTTGGACCAAGTTTATGTATGGATACATAAAGAGTTGGGCCACATGAACCATGGATCATAAAACCCATGGGTATGGATTATGGGTTATACCCATGACCCTTGGAATCCTACATATAAATAGGTTACTCCATAGCCAAAATCACCACTTCTTTTCTTAGAGAAATATGGAGGTGTTTTGGTGCATGGAATTCTCTCTCAAGAGCCACCTTTGTCCTAGGTGTGTTGTGATTCCATTTGAGGCATTTCATACTATTGGTGCTAAGCTCTTAAGGCCAAATACATCAAGACTTCAAGCCACATAAAAGGTATGTTTCCTTAACTAGTATATTATATGGTTTATGTCAAATGCATGCTAGTTATAGGTTTAATGCCTTGGAAACCATTTGCATGTATAATAGAGAAAACATAGATCCAAGGTATTTAGGGTTGTATGTGCACCATAGGATGTTGTAGTATACTAAAACCCAACAGTGGTATCAGAGCCAGGTTGTTTTCTATTATATTTGATGCAAATGTATTTTTTTTTCAAGTTGAAGGAAAAAAAAGGAAAAAAAAACATGAAGTTTGTCAAATTTTATGATAATTACTTGATTTTATGAAAAACTAATTATTTATAAAATTTGACTCACTTTACTACAAGAGTTGAATTAGGTCAATTTATTAAAAGATAGAATGATATGATTATTTTATTTGTTTTAAAAGTTTGATCTAAATGGTTTTAAGGAGTTACAAATTTTGTCATAAAATTTTGGAACTCAAAAGTTTTTTTTAAAGTTATGATCTTAAGAGTTTTGAAACTTCCATAAGTTATGGATGTGAAATGTCTCATTTATTAACTCTTTAGGTTATGAATTCCAAGAGTCTTCAAAGGATAATTGTCAAAGTTTCAAGATTTGTATTAGTTTATATGATTATCTAATTTCTTGAAAATTGTTGATGTGAATTATCTTTACTTATGAGTTTAATCTAGATCATAGAAAAATTATTTGATTATTGTGTTAATTGGAATATTTGATCTTAATGGTTTTTATGAACTCCATAACTTGTCCTCAAGTTATGGAAAGTGAAGAGTTTTTCTTTTTAAAGTGTCATTAAGTCTCATATGTTATGAAAATAGAAGAGTCACTATTTTTAATGTCATCATTAAATGATTTAATGTCTTCCATAACTTGTCCTCAAGTTATGGAACTTGAATTTTTTTTTTTCATTAAACCTTAATTAAACTCATAAGTTATGAAAAATCCAAGAGTTTTGAAAGGTTTCAAAACTCGTCCTCAAGTTTTGGAATTTGTAAAGTTACCCCCCATGTATACTTTAATTCCAAACTAGACCTTAGAATTTTAAAAGTTTAAAATTCAACCCTTATACTATTATTATAATTTTAATTATATAGATATGTATAAGATAAAGTTGTCTTACCATTAGTAGGCCTCATTCACGAAGCCGGTCTATAAGGGGGGTATAACGTTACTGCCTATAAAATGGCAGTTTAATGGGTGTCCACTCTCACTCACCGCTTCCTTGACCGGTGGAGGGTCGTTAGCCGAACAGGTAGGACAAGGACTATAATTATCCCTTCATTATAAGTATAATGATAAATACTAAGTAACTAAACACTTATAAATTCCCAATCTTAGTTACTTAGGAAAATGCGAATAAGGTGCTAATCCATGAAATTACACTTTGCACTTTGTTTAAGCTGTTAGTGGAGCGTGTGTGGTTAACCGGCACACTAACCTGGACTTAACAAGGTAGGCAAAGGGTAACTTAATGTTTATCATAGTATCGTTGGAGCGTGTGTGGTTAACCGGCACATTGATTGAGGGGTAAATATTAAGGGTACCAAGTATATTTTCATGGTTACTTCACACCTTGTTTTGTGATCCTCGGCATCCCAGTCACAAAACCTGAAGGGTACACTCGAGATTGAAACATGCCATTGAAAAGTTCAATGAATCTCAAAAGAATCTAGGAGTTTCAAAACCAATTAAAACCTAATAATACATTTCGTTTATCTTGGTGGAAATTGGTGAATCGTCATTCACCTACCTTCAAATATTTTATAGCTTGGATTACGGCATCCCTCTTCCAAGTTATAAAATAGTTTGTTGGGTCCTAGCCTTAATATATCATATTGGGTGTTATATTAAGGACTTAAATCAACTTTACGTGAATTTCTCCCATTGTTGATGTCTGGTTTAGACAACAATGATCTTCCCAAACCAAGCTTTCCTAATGAATATGACTTCCCGAGTTTGGCTCATGGAAGTCATACTTCTCTTCCTCCACCTCCTCCAATTATTCTCCCTAACCCACAAGTTCAAGGTCACTCAAGCCCTAATGGCAAGCAAGGTCTATGTGTGATCACATCTTAGAGATGAAGTCACATATTGACAAGCCGGGAGAGTTGGGTGTCAAAGTCTTGAGAAAGTTGGATGTTCAATCACTTTCTAAGTCACATAGTGAGTTCCTTTGGGACTACTATGAAACAGACTATGACATGAACCTTAATGATCATATCTATTTGCTTGGTGCAGCTGAATCAGCAATGTTTTGGAACGATAGTAAAGCAAATTTGATTAGAAGATCAACTTCCAAAAAAAAAAATTATGGACAGTGACAATGGTGACACTGGAAATCCAAAAAAAGCATTCTCTTCCCGATGGAAAGGGATTGGCCATAGTCAACCCGGTTGACCAAATGGTAAAGAGAAAGGCTAAGTCTGAGATAGTCCCATTACCAAAGGGTCCATATGTTTATTTTGCCAAAGGAAGGGGCGTTGATTGCAAAGCTGCCAAATTTACCTAAGGATATTAAAGTCAATAAGTTTGACTCTACATCAGGTAGAGCCCATTATCTAACCCTGTTAAGTTCTATTCTGAGATCCTCATTACATGATGTGACTGGGTCACATGTTGATGTTTTAAGAATCAAAGAATAGAGAGAAATCTTAAAGGAAGTATATGCTGATTCTGATCGCGAAGGTGGATTTCGATCGCATCAGAATTTTGAGCAGTTGCTTAAGAAGTTATGATATATTGCTAAGGAATAGATAACAACAATTTTCCATGTGGATTGTAAGGATAAGTTTTTCCGCAAAGTTTTAAAATAAAAGAAAATTGTTTAATTTTATTTATTTGAAGTATCCTTACAATGGCATTTGTGGAAAATTGTTGCTTATATGATTCCACTGACAGCAATATTGGAAAATGGATTTGATTCTTTCATTTGTGGTAGTGTCTAAATTTACCAAATCAGGAAAGTTCCTCATCACCCAAGTTTCAATTGGACCGAAACTTGGAATCATGCAAGTTGAATAGTATGATGAATGAGAACTTTCAAGCATTGGAAAATCAAGACTAATTACTTGTTCACATGGATGTGTGAGTCAAGTGAAGGACTAAAGGGATCGAGTACACATTCTTGTGCACTGGTCATGTCCACCACAAAGCTCGTTAAGACTATTTGATTTACTAAAGTTTAGTAAATATGGTTATACTTACAAGTTTAAGTATAATTCTGAAACATTGGAAAAGTCTCAATGTATGGCAGAACGAATGGGAAGAATCAAATTAGGCAGAAAGATAAAAGTTTCTCAAATCTGAAAAGATGGGAGAGTACTTTAGTATCATGTTTGTGATCATCTTAATGATTTAGAAATCATATCACAATTAGTCCTCTAAAGTTCATCTTAGTGCATTCTTATGACTAAGAAGAGGAGTCATGAATTGTTGAAATGGTTAGATCAGGAAGATGAGTCATACTTCGTTCCAAAACAATTCTTAGAGTCATACTCCAAGATTGTAACTTGAGTGACATATCTTAAAGAAAGGTTTAAAACACTTGTCAAATGTAAGAGTAAAAGTGTCCTACTCTTGTACATTTGAAATTGGTAAGTTGTGATGTTTTGGATAAAACAAAGACCAACTAAGGCCAATTGTGTGAAGTGTTTGTCTTGATAAAGAATCCGCACTATCTCTTGAATATTTGGCAAGATAGTCTTATATGTCAAGAGGATAGTGGGAGTCTTAAAGATCCTAAAAAGAATTTCAAGAACTAATCAAGAATAAAACCTGAGGTTCTTCACTAGCACACGACTTGAGGTTTATAACCTATCGTGTTGACATATTCTGTGCCCATTCCAGTTAAAGTTGGGTTTGCATAGGAGTTCTGAAAGTTCTCAATTGGTTGCATAACTTGGAAGCAATGGCAGACCCTGTACTGCCAGGTGGCAAGAAGTTAAGATTGCATAAGTTCAGTCCATATGAGTTTGGATTTGTCATTATCCTTGTCTTGTGACTATGGTTTTGACGATTCACATGGATAAGAACACATACACCATAAAATCTAAGGATCATAAGGTTTCTCTCCGATTCATGAAAAATGATGGTGAGGAAACACTTCCACCAAGTAGATTTGAAGCAGATGGCAAAAGGTCTAAACAATTGAGACTATGATTACGGCATCCCTTTTCATAGTTCTGAAATTGTTTAGACACACATGCATGCTATCTAAGGAAAGGTGTATGATTTTGATAAAGTTTTATCAAAGCATCTCGTATCAAAAATCTGAACTTTGGTAAGAAAGTCAATAAAGTATTGATTTTTAGAAGTCCAGCTGATTTCTGAGTACATGTCAAAGCTAGTGGGAGCATAAGTGTTATGCTAATAATCATCATGTTAGTGGGAGCATGATAATTATTGTTAGTGTTGCAAGTTAGCAATGTTAATTATAGAAAACAAAAGTTTCAATTCGTGAGGCTGCATGGATTGAAAAAGTTGTTTTGCTATAATTAAAGGAGAGGATATACTTCATTTCAGTTCTAAAGGCTTAGATTGAGACCTTAATCATCTTTAGTCAAGAATATATATATGAATTTCATGTTGGATTGGTTCAACTTAAGGAAATTCTATATATTGCGTTCTCAAAATTCGATTATGATTACGGCATCCCTCTTCATAGTCAAATTTTGAAAACATGGCAAATAAAAATATTGTAGCAAAAGACTGGTCTAGAATCATGTCTTTATGTGAGACATCATGAATCGTGTACCATTTGCTTTGGGTACAGGATCGATTGCATGTGCTATAATATTTGTCATTTCTAAATTTTTCCAAATGCCCAGAGGCATTAAGAAGGGAAAAGGTCTAGAATTGGATATGACTAAAATGATTAAGTAATTGTCGAGGACAATCTGAGGTTTACCAAAGATTGGTTGCTCAGGGACAGTTGGAAGTATAGTGCTAATTTTGGAAGGACCATATTGACATATTTTGAAAAGAGGCATCTCTTATTCAGAAGTGATAGTCAAAATGAGAATATGGAGTTGTCTCCATAGGTGGAAGTTATCTGTGTAAGATTAGAAAACTTAATGCAAGAAGCATGTCCAAAGCAATGTACTTTGAATATGAGACTTAGTTTCCATGGAGTTGATCTCCATTGGAATACCTTATAATGACTGTTGACAAGTCTTTGTGACTTTGTACATATTCATTATAGGAGGGTCAGTGCATATAAGTTTAAAATCTAAACAGATTTCGATAAATGATAGGAATTTGAAATTCTCACATTTTTCGATAAGGATTTGGGAGTGTGAAATTAGAATCATTGAAATTATGTTCAATTGGTTTATTTCACAAAGTAAGGATCATAGACAAACATAGAGTGCATACTTGGTGTATGGCAAAGCTATTGTTTAAGAAAAACATAGTGTACATGCTTGGAGCATGGGACAACTAGTGTTTTTAATTCAAGTATAAAGTTGATAAAACCGAAACAATGAATAATGAGTAATCAGTATGGTGATAAATAAAAGTGTTTATTTATATTCATAGGGTTTGATACCATATATGATTCATTTATTCTTGTGTTTCACTTTGCATGTTTTGACTTCCAGAATAACTAAGTCGCTCTTCCTGAATGATTAAGTTATTCAAACCATCCACAGTCGGTCATATGTTGGAAGTAGATATGAATCAAGACTGTCATGGGTTGGTTTGTAGAGGTCCAAGTTGGTGGACAAAGTGGTGCTACAACACTCATGAGTGCTCATAAGTTCTGAGTATTGGATTCAACCTGCGCTCATTTGAATCACTTCATGGATTTTATCACGAGTGATCATGAGACGATAATATCTTATATTCTTCAAACCTAGAGATATGAGTTGTTACTATGAGTTGGTTATACATTGATTGCACGAAAACGCATTTGGTAACTCGATGTTAGACTTATCCAAGTGGGAAACTGTTGGATATAGTGTCTAAGTTCAAAACTATATTTGGTATGTACTTGACCCGACCCGACATGGTCTATTTGGGTTGCACTTCACCCGAACAATTTATGGATAATCGTTTGAGAATAATATAAGTTATGATTTATTAATATATTATAAGTCCTAATATATTAATATAAAATCATATTATTTAATTAGTATTGATCTATAATTAATCTAGAATTAATTTAGAGATCAAAAGTATGACTAATTAAATATGGGCTCTTGTATTTATATAGTGTGGGCTAATGCTTATTTGGAATGGGCTAGGCTTGCATGGAAAGTGTTGGATTAGATGTCTAAGCCCATAACTATTATTGGTATGTACTTGACCCGAGAGTAGCATGATCCATTTGGGTTGCATATCATCAGGACAATTTGTTAGGATGGACTTTTGAGAGAAGGTTATTTATGGTTTATTAATATATTATAAGTTATAATATATTAATATGAAATCATATGTTTTAATTAGTATCGATCAAGAATTAATTTGGAATTAATTTAGTGATCAAAAGAGACTAATTAAATCTATGGGGACTAATTATGATAATTAGTTATATTTATATGTGTTGGGCTTATGATCCATGTTGGACCAAGTTTATGTATGGATACATAAAGAGTTGGGCCCCATGAACCATGGATCATAAAACCCATGGGTATGGATTATGGGTTATACCCATGACCCTTGGAATCCTACATATAAATAGGTTACTCCATAGCCAAAATCACCACTTCTTTTCTTAGAGAAATATGGAGGTGTTTTGGTGCATGGAATTCTCTCTCAAGAGCCACCTTTGTCCTAGGTGTGTTGTGATTCCATTTGAGGCATTTCATACTATTGGTGCTAAGCTCTTAAGGCCAAATACATCAAGACTTCAAGCCACATAAAAGGTATGTTTCCCTAACTAGTATATTATATGGTTTATGTCAAATGCATGCTAGTTATAGGTTTAATGCCTTGGAAACCATTTGCATGTATAATAGAGAAAACATAGATCCAAGGTATTTAGGGTTGTATGTGCACCATAGGATGTTGTAGTATACTAAAACCCAACAGAAAGTCCATCGATACTCCATGGAGCTTTAACCCATGGATCTCATGGAAATGAAAAGACATGGGTATTAGGGTTTACATGAATGTAACCCTAATCCACCACACTATATAAAGGAGGCTTTGGTTCTTGAAATCACACTAGTTGATGTGTGTAAACTAAGAGGGCCGATTTCAAGAAGTTTGTGACTATTCTCTCAAGTTTTCAAGTTTGTGGTGATTTGTGACTTCCATTTGAGGCATCCCCATTATGGGTGCTAGGCTCTCAAACTCCAAGCAATCAACTACTACTACAAGGTAAGTAATTATACTAGTTTTATTTGATTCAAGTACCCCATGCCATGCTAGTTAGGATAAGAACCTTGGAAAAATAATTATTTGCATGTATCTTAGTCAAACATAGATCCAAGGTTTCTAGGGTTGCATGTACACCATAAGAGTGTTACAATGCTCAAAAACCCATCAATATCCTGTTAGATATAAAAGCTACATGTATCATATTTCCTGCTAGCTATAGAAGCTACATATAACACATAAGCCATGCATACCAAAAACCTGTAAGGATGCCGTGGGCTCCCCCCAGGGTCTTACACCATTGTGTCATTGGCTACCCCACATGGTCTTAACCTAGGAATGCCATGGGCTACCCCACATAGTCTTATATCCAATGCCACGGGCTCCCCCCGAGGTCTTCCATGCAAGTATCACAAAGACAACTAGCATAACACATATCACATAAACATATCATATATCACAGAAATAACTACACATAACACAAATAACCTGTAAGGATGCCGTGGGCTCCCCCCAGGGTCTTACACCATTGTGTCATGGGCTACCCCACATGGTCTTTACCTAGGAATGCCATGGGCTACCCCACATGGTCTTATATCCAATGCCACGGGCTCCCCCCGTGGTCTTCCATGCAATAACACATAATCACATAGCATATCAAATCACAAATGGCTAACACATAAACCATAATCACATAATGGGTCGGCCTTGGTGCCTTAGACCCATTGGTATGGTGAGAAGACTCACCTCGAATGCAGAAGCTTCCTGAAGAATTCCTTAGCTGCTGCCCCGCCAGCCTCCCGAGCTGCCACTACCAATCAATATACCCAATTAGCAATTGGGTTCCATACCATAATCCTTAATCCATGCATGGGGTAAAATGACCATTTTAACCCTGCTCCAATATGATCCAAAACTAAGTCCCAAACCCAAAACAAAAGCCTAACATTATAATGTCCGTAAACCATCAATGGCCCAATTTTCCAAATTGGGCCCAAACCTTTCTAGTTGACCTTATACTAAAACCCAATATTTTCCTTAGTCAATAATCCTATCCCAAATGGCCCACGAAGGCCCACAACATCCTAGTCTAAGAATTGGCCCAATCCTAGGTCCATAAATGTGAAGTCCATTTCTATATTGGGCCACACGACCCAATAGGCCCAACTATACCAACATTAGCCCAAGATACATTCAGATCCAACAAACCGCAAGTCTAGGCCCAAAATCATTAGGGCCCAAAGGTCCGAAGTTTAGTAAGGCCCAATTCCTCCTGAGAGCGTACGCCCAGCGTACCTCTTCTGTACGCTTAGCATACTGTGAAAAAGAGTTGTACGCGCAGCGTACAACATTGTACGCCCAACGTACAAACGACTCATGCACAACATCCATTAAGTGTTTAATACTTGATCCAATAAGTTCAAATCACAGATCTGAGCTATACTTAACGTCTAAACCCATAAAGTCACTGACTTGGTGACTTTGCATGTCCCAAACAAACCCAAACTCCAAAAATGGCATTCTACTTCCACAAAAGTGACCCTAATTCAAGCATGAATCCATTAAGACCATCAAGATGGCAACTTTCTGCCTTAGGGACTCAAATAGCATCAAGGGTGGCGACCCCAAGCCTAAAAACAGATTTGGAACCATAAAGCTCCATTCTTGGGACCAAAAGATCCAAAAACTCAACATAATAGATCTAAGCATTCAATAGTCAAGTTCAAAGCTTTATACCTTCATCAAGCTGAGAATGAGTCCTAAAAGCAAGATCCATAAGCTCCTTCTTGATTCTCATCTTTGCATCAAACTTCATCTTCTTGAAAATGGGTCTAACACCCCAAAAATGGACTCCATAAGCTTAAAATGACACCATGGATGATATATGACGATTTCTGGGGTTTAGAGGGGTGGAGGCTGAAGATGTTAGGGTTAGGTTATGAGATAAGGAGTTTAAATAGGGTCCAAGACCCTAAAATAGGGTTTTGATCTGACTGGAGTACGCCCAGCGTACATATGGTACGCCCAGCGTACTCCCGGGAACATTCGCGATCCTCCTGGTCAATACGCCCAGCGTACTCCAAAAGTACGCCCAGCGTAATGCCTTCTTCACTAGTACGCCCAACGTACTCCTTGTGTATGCCCAGTGTACTCGGCTAAGCCTGAAACTACTAAACTTCCGAAGGCCATAACTTCTTCGTTATAAATCCGTTTTCGACGATCCTTATATCCACGGAAAGGCAACGAGAAGCCCTACACTTCTATCAACTCATATCTTCCTAAATACCTTCCGAACAAAAGTCCAGTTCCACAAAAACCCGAACTGCCATTTTACCGAAATACCCCTAAGCTCCGAAACACGAACCAAACACCCGGATCATATCAAATACATCACCCGCACCCAAAAGGGCTAGATCTTACCTTCCCAAGAGCCATAATCCTTATAATGACCGACCTTCGAGCCACCGCTTCAGACTAGGAGTCAATTCGGAACAGAGTGTTACAACTCTCCCCCACTTAAATTAGATTTCGTCCTCGAAATCATGCATCATCATTCCCGACATACTAGACAACCTGAGCAACACCGCCACAAACCCGTGAATACCACAGCCTACCCAAGCCAACTGAAACCAATCCTCATAAGGTTCCAGAATACGGAGATGAACGAATTCCTTGCAACCTGATCATACCTGCCCCATCTGAAATATGAAGTCTCGAGATGGTCTGTCTCCCTGACAGACTGCCCTCATCGAATCATCATCGAACTGCCTTCACAAAAACCAGTCTAGATAGAATACTTCGCACTCATAATACCTTGAGGCTTCCTAAAGAACAAAATCATCAGTCAACTGCGACTACCGAATATCCAACAATTCCACATACAGACCCCAAATCACTGAAGTCACTCCTACTCCTCTTGCTGCCACATGTCTGCTTTCCTGAAGAACACCCGAGACCTTCCTGATCCCAACTTGCCTGCCAACCATCCAGAACACCGGACACCTTCCCGATTGTTGTGCCAGATTCACACGCTCCACAGTCCCACATGACCTCTGAAGGACACCTCGTCTGACAATAATTGCCCTAGCGATACCTCTTCTCTCGACTCCTTCAATCCCTTGATCCATCCAATCTTGACAGGCTGACAACCCGTTGCCACTGAATCCGACGCAAAAATTAATGCTACAAGAACAACCGTGGTCTTATATCATACCCGATCTCCTTTGACCTGTCTTTTCCTGGTTCAACATGTCGTGGTCCCATTACTGATATAACCAACTCGAGTCACATCGTGATAGCTTGAGCTACCATCGAACCAACCCATTCATTACCCTGGTATCCTACATTTGATGCCCTTGGCATCCTTATGCTCCCAAATCCCATCTCACTGCAATAAAACCCTGCACTGAATATGCGCGAACCCCGATTCAGAATCCTTTCCGAAACAAGTCGATACCCCCGCTACTACCTCGAGATCCATAATGCACCATAACTTCCGACATCCCTTACTGGACTGATGAATAGATACCCTTAGCCGATTCCCCGAGACTACCAGTCTCGTACCCGGTCCAACCACTAGGTCCCCGAGAGATCAAATATCAGGACTACCCAGCCGTAGCCCTCCTGCGTCATGTACCACTTATCCACAAGATCCTACGACCCAACAGCCTCTACCAGTTCCGTCCTAAATTCCCATAACCATTCGGGCTCGCCCCCGGATAACTGATCGGTCAATCACCACTGGTCCTGATCCTAACTAAGTTGTGGCTCCCCCACAACCCTGCGAACTAGCCTGCCCTAGTCCAAATCACCTGGAAGAATCCGTGAATGCTACGGCACTCCCGCAGTCTTACAACACTCTCTACTGCTAGTGAATGCTACGGCTCCCCCGAAGTCTTACAACACTTCCCACACTATTTGACCGATAGTGAATGCTACTGCTCCCCCATAGTCTTACAACACTTTCCACACTATCCGACTGCTAGTGAATGCTACGGCTCTCCCGTAGTCTTACAACACTTTCACCCTGACTGTCCATTAGTGAACGCTACGGCTCCCCCGTAGCCTTACAACACTTTCACAGTGAATGCTACGGCTCCCCCGTAGTCTTACAACACCTTCACCCTAACAGTCCGTTAGTGAATGCTACGGCTCTCCCATAGTCTTACAACACTTTCATACTACATGATCGCTACCCATGACCCTATTACTCACCTATCAATCCGAATATATCTCAACGTTGAGCACTCACGCGGTCTATCCTCCCAACTGAACTCAAATATTGGCTGGACCACTACCTGGTTCCATCCCCCAAAGCCTGCTATATGACATCTGATGACACAATTCAAATGTTTGGGAGTTTCCCAAACTCCCATCCACGATATCCTATATTCAGTCAGCCCTTAAGGCCGACTTTCCTCCCCCAAAGGGGAATGTGAGACACATCCTCGTTTTACACTCGCTTCTATCCTGGATATCTGAATAACTCTCCCCTACTTAGATTCAACTAAGTCCGCTCAACATATGAGAATTGAAGGATTCCCAAACCCTCTCTCGTTCCAATGATCAATCTGCTGACGGCCGGTGCTTAACAAAGCTTTAACACCATGAATAATCCTTCCAAAACAACATGATTTCTGAAAACCAGCTAACACTTCTTGAATCCCAATAATGCCAATGACTCTAGCTGTTCAAACTGATATCACACTCACACCTCAGAGTCCAAAAGTCGGATGCTCCCACAACACTTTTGGCGGCCACTTCTCTCTTCCTTTGACAACCCCAAAAACCTTTCCAAACATAATTGCTAAGGTTACTGGAACCTAGTCATAATTCCCTCGTTCAAGCCCTTGAACCAACCCCGAAAATGACTGGAGTAGGTGCACTCACTGCTCCTCCCTGATCGTCAGATAGTCGACCTCCTTGTCGCTCACCTGAACACAACGAAAATATAACGGGCTTGCTCCCTATGGGCAATCCCCGATGATGGGGCCAAACCTGCTACACCTATAGCAACCCAGATCACTGAGCAGATTCTGACAACGACTCAGAATAATCACGGTACACGCGGAATCCGTTCCGCAAGATACGTCCGTATGAAGATCTCTCCAAGATTCCTCGACATGCTGAATGGCATCTGAAAACCCTTGCTAACCCAGACAATAGCAGAAAGCCGACCCGAGATCTAACATATCATAATTCCAAACTGATGCAAATTCTCGACGTCCACTTGAAGTGGCAGAAGATAGCATATCCGCAAACATCTGAAGGAATCCTGACTACCTTCTCCTATGATACCTCGACCACCCTGAGAACATGATGTAATACCTCATTCCCGTCCAAATGACAATCCAACGCTTGGAACGAAACTTCATCGCGCAGTTTCTACAAGCATTGCACTGGATCCGACCCTGCTGGCATCTCAAAAGCTGATCCAAACTCTTGGGTCTCCGCCCAAGATCCTCCAATAAATTCACATGACCTGAACCTCTCTCATTGAGGTACTCCTAATCAATCTTCCGTCCTCGGCTCCG
This sequence comes from Lactuca virosa, assembly GCF_052849685.1. NCBI lineage: Eukaryota > Viridiplantae > Streptophyta > Magnoliopsida > Asterales > Asteraceae > Lactuca > Lactuca virosa. The sequence continues at coordinate 51,736,910 of NC_136432.1, forward strand.
TGATCCATATCATTCAGGGTCTCGCACCCTGACACTCACCCAGCTCAATCGCCAACGGCTGAACTACAATAGCTGGAGCATCCTCTGCTCTAAACCGACTATAAACTATTCCCATGACATAGTTTCAAATCCCAAAGCGCAAAAAAAATCGCACAGTCAACCCTTGCCGCCTGATACAAGAGATCCAAGGCGAACTCGAACTCTTGGCAGTCCTTCCGCTAACTGGCTCACCACCGGAGCCGGGACCAAACCCTGGTCCTTCCCCTCGCGTGCTCATCCGCATTCTGCACCACAACTATCCCAACTATCAGAACATAACCAAGAATTCCCCTTCCCTTCAGCTTCTTAGATTCTCCAAGACTCTCACTAATTCGAGTATGGATCCTGAGCTTTCAGTAGTACGGGTCCATACTACCTTCCACACCTATCCATACTTTCCTTAGCAATCCTCCCGAATCCTCTAAGTCACCTATCCCACTGATGCGCCAAATATCTGCCCAACAACAACACAATATCCACCGAAGCACCTACTAGGCTTCCCCCTAGACTCCCAACCTCACTGAACCGCCCCAACTAACTCACTGGAGCATATCCTAGGCTTTCCTAGGTTCTCAACCTAGCCCTGTCATCAGCTGCTGAGGAACTCCCCATGATGACAACCATCCACCTCCTGGATATCGTCATATCCACTTAGTAGCTGACTCCCATCATTCCAGAGTTCCACAAAGCACAAAGCAAGCAGCATTCGTGCAGTAGCACTCCAATCCAAAGAAATATCATAGAACTTTCCGTCCACATGTTGCGACTTGCGTTGTCTACATCCATCCATCCTCACTGTCGGCTGCCTTATGCATTCAAATTATACACAGAACAGGATCTAATAGACTGTCGAATAATCGACTCTACCCTAGGACCACAACCAGACAAGGAACAGGATATAAGGCCAATTCAATAATTCTAAGGCTATAAGATCCTAACCGTATATAATTTTCAAAACATACACATTGCAGTTACAAATACCAATTATCATTCTCATTCCAGCATGGCATCCAATATCCTCATGGCTATAAGCACCACATATCAGGCCAACCTATCGCTGACCACTCAGCACTAGCATGCAAGTCTATCAGTTCATACAACATATACATGCATCTCCCCTAGCCATAACTAGCATGCGATTCACAGATTCATAATCAAATCATAACAGATAACAAATGTGGGTATTCTGGGGAAACTTACTCGAGCTCGGCTGATTGCATGCACCACACCCTTTCTTGTCTTAGAAATTCTTTACTTAAAGCATTTTCCTTAACAGATCCTCAGTTTGAGTTCAGACACACCTGAAAGTATGTCTGAATCACTCAAACCAAGGCTCTGATACCAACTTGTAACGACCCAAAAATCCAAGGTAAAAATTTCATTTTTAATACAGCTAAAACATTGATACCATTTATACTAAACAATTCAAATCATCATTAAGTAAAACATTTATCAGAGTTCATCCCAAAATCTTTCATTGCGGAAATCATAGGTGTGTGCACTGCGATCAATCCGAGCTCTTCATTTCGAAGTCGATGGTACCTGAAACCAAAACTATAAACCGTAAGCACAAAGCTTAGTGAGTCCCCCAGAACATACCCCACACACACAATCCACATAACACATATCCTGTTAGCTATAAAAGCTACCTGTATCACATTTCTGCTAGCTATAGAAGCTACATATAACACATAAGCCATGCATACCAAAAACCTGTAAGGATGTCGTGGGCTCCCCCCAGGGTCTTACACCATTGTGCCATGGGCTACCCCACATGGTATTAACCTAGGAATTCCATGGGCTACCCCACATGGTCTTATATTCAATGCCACGGGCTCCCCCCGAGGTCTTCCATGTAAGTATCACAAAGACAACTAGCATAACACATATCACATAAACATATCATATATCACAGAAATAACTACACATAACACAAATAACATGTAAGGATGCCGTGGGCTCCCCCCAGGGTCTTACACCATTGTGCCATGGGCTACCCCCACATGGTCTTTACCTAGGAATGCCATGGGCTACCCCACATGGTCTTATATCCAATGCCACGGGCTCCCCCCGGGGTCTTCCATGAAATAACACATAATAACATAGCATATCAAATCATAGATGGCTAACACATAAACCGTAATCACATAATGGGTCGGCCTTAGTGCCTTAGACCCATCGGTATGGTGAGAAGACTCACCTCGAATGCAGAAGCTTCCTGAAGAATTTCTTAGTTGCTGCCCCGCCAGCCTCCCGAGCTGCCACTACCAATCAATATACCTAATTAGCAATTGGGTTCCATACCATAATCCTTAATCCATGCATGGGGTAAAATGACCATTTTACCCCTGCTCTAATATGATCCAAAACTAAGTCCCAAACCCAAAACAAAAGCCCAACATTATAATGTCCATAAACCATCAATGGCCCAATTTTCCAAATTGTGCCCAGACCTTTATAATGGACCTTATACTAAAACCCAATATTTTCCTTAGTCAATAATCCTGTCCCAAATGGCCCACGAAGGCCCACAACAACCTAGTCCAGGAACTGGCCCAATCCTAGGCCCATAAATGTGAAGTCCATTTCTATATTGGGCCACAAGGCCCAATAGGCCCAACTATACCAACATTAGCCCAAGATACATTCAGATCCAACAAACCGCAAGTCTAGGCCCAAAACCATTAGGGCCCAAAGGTCCGAAGTTTACTAAGGCCCAATTCCTCCTGAGAGCGTACGCCCAGCGTACCTCTTCTGTACGCTTAGCGTACTGGGAAAAAGAGTTGTACGCGCATCGTACAACATTGTATGCCCATCGTACAAACGGCTCATGTAAAACATCCATTAAGTGCTTAATACTTGATCCAGTAAGTCTAAATCACAGATCTGAGCTATACTTAACGTCTAAACCCATAAAGTCACTGACTTGGTGACTTTGCATGTCCCAAACAAACCCAAACTCCAAAAATGGCATTCTACTTCCATAAAAGTGACCCTAACTCAAGCATGAATCCATTAAGACCATCAAGATGGCAACTTTCTGCCTTAGGGACTCAAATAGCATCAAGGGTGATGACCCCAAGCCTAAAAACGGATTTGGAACCATAAAGCTCCATTCTTGGGACCAAAAGATCCAAAAACTCAACATAATAGATCTAAGCATTCAATAGTCAAGTTCAAAGCTTTATACCTTCATCAAGCTGAGAATGAGTCCTAAAAGCCAGATCCATAAGCTCCTTCTTGATTCTCATCTTTGCATCAAACTTCATCTTCTTGAAAATGGGTCTAACACCCCAAAAATGGACTCCATAAGCTTAAAATGACACCATGGATGATATATGACGATTTCTAGGGTTTAGAGGGGTGGAGGATGAAGATGTTAGGGTTAGGTTATGAGATAAGGAGTTTAAATAGGGTCCAAGACCCTAAAATAGGGTTCTGATCTGACTGGAGTACTCCCAACGTACATATGGTACGCCCAGCGTACTCCGGGGAACATTCGCGATCCTCCTGGTCAGTACGCCCAACGTACTCAAAAAGTACGCCCAACGTAATGCCTTCTTCACTAGTACGCCTAGCGTACTCCTTGTGTACGCCCAGCGTACTCGGCTAAGCCTGAAACTACTAAACTTCCGAAGGCCATAACTTCTTCGTTATAAATCCGTTTTCGACGATCCTTATATCCACGGAAAGGTAACGAGAAGCCCTACACTTCTATCAACTCATATCTTCCTAAATAACATCCGAACAAAAGTCCATTTCCACAAAAACCCGAACTGCCATTTTACCAAAATACCCCTAGGCTCCGAAACACGAACCAAACACCCGGATCATATCTAATACATCACCTGCACCCAAAAGAGCTAGATCTTACCTTCCCAAGAGCCCTAATCCTTATAATGACCGACCTTCGAGCCACCGCTTTAGACTAGGAGTCAATTCGGAACCAAGTATTACAAATATGGCAAGTAGTATCCTAATAGAATTAATCATACCTACTGGTGAGCAAGTTTCCTCATGATCAATTTCTTGAGTCTGAGTATAACCTTTTGCAACCAGTCAAGCTTTATAAGTTTGTACGTTCCCATCCATGTCAATCTTCTTCTTGAAAACCCATCTATACCCAATGGTTTTAAGACCAGGTGTAAGATCAACTAGGTTCCATACTTGATTATCGTACATAGACTAAATCTTGTTGTCCATCGTCTATTTCCATTTTGCAGCCTCTGGGTCACTGTGGCTTCCTGATAGTTGCGCGGATCATCATCACCTAACAAGTTTTCATCTTCTTGAGTAATACAGAATCCATAGAAATCTTGTGGATGATGTTCTCTATCAGATTTATGACGTGGTGGTGAAAGTATATCAGATTCCTCTATAGGTTGTTCAACCTCTTGTCGAGGTCTAGTGTCAACTCGAGGTTCTTCATTGGTTGTTTCCTGAATCTCATTATCACACCCAAACCGGAATGGCGGAAACGTTCGATGGCAGAGGACATCATGTATAGTATCATAACAATGCACAATAGTAAAACACGCAACAACATCATCCATTGCATTAGTAATATAGTTTATACATGTGTGTTCTGTGTAAGGTTATAAGACACCAAAAATATGTAATCAAAATAAAGACGAGTCTGGAACACGCTCCATCTTCTCAAAAGCATGGTCATCTGTACCTGTCTACTGGTGACCTGAGAATACAAGTTATTTTGAAAGAGTAGATCAGCATTTAAGCAGGTGAGTTGATAAGTATTTTAGTGTCAAAAGTTTGTATTTGTTTCGTGAAAATTTTTGAAAGTGTTTTGATGTAAATGATTGTATACTTCCTAGAAAATCCTATATTTTTTACTAAAAATGGAAAGTAGTCTTCTACCAAGACCCGACTGTTTTGTATGTTTGTTCTTTTGCAAAAATGTATGTTTTCCCCAGTTTATGACTATCTTTACTAGAAAATAGTTTGCATTTCTTGATGTGAGAATATCACTATATGAATGTAATGGAAAAATGAAGATCTACAGTAGTATTGTATAAAATAACTACTGAAGTACTAACTACCTTAAAATTATTTAGTTAAATTAAGGTAAACTGTGATGAGGTTATAACCATGCTTGATTGACTAGTATAAAACACGGCGTTCTTCAGGCGTCGAAATGGTATGACATTTGTCACCCTTAGACCTGCAGGTCCCACTGTAGCTAGCAGCAAGGTGTAGGATGGTCAATCCCGTATAGATCTATACACAAACTCATGCTCTACCTCCAGGAGACTCTGGTTACAAAACGTGACACAACAAGTATATTGCTATGCCATGAAATAGTGGCTCACATTATTGTTATCTTGTTCTTGTTATAGTATGTAAGTTCCTTCCTGTTCTAGTTATAGTATGTATGTATTGACTCATGTATGAACTGACTCATGTAAGCTTCACTTATCTAGAAGTAGTAAATAGTAATTCTCTAAACTATACCTATTATAGTTTATTAGTATGATTGTTTGAACTGTTACTGATTTGGAGAAAAGACTCAATTACTAACCATAAGCAACTAAGTTAAGTATAATCCTTAAAAATGATTTTAATATTCATATATGTATTTAATAAGTATAACTATGATTTAGCCGACATTCGGACTAGTGATCCTACCCCAAGCCCACAACCAAAAAAGGAACAGCAGTCAAGGTATCTAGAAATAGTCCTAAGTATGTTAAAGCATACTTATACGTAAATAGATAGACGAATATGATTTGATATAAAAGAAGTCTAAAATAATTTAAAAGAGTTTTAACAAGTTTTGAGTATAAGAAATCCTTTTGGGTGTTGTTTTCACATGTAAATGGTTAACACAATTTCATTGTGTTGTACTTGTATTCACCCCCCCCCCCCCTAAAAGCATTTAAAAGCATTTAACAGTGTATTTGTAGGGGTATGAACTCACCTGTAGTGAGTGATTCGAATGAAAGATCGATATAGGATGCTAAGTATGCCAAGTGAAGTCCCGAGCACAAACTGATCCTATTTAGCATATATTAACACATATATGTATGGAATTAGGGCATATAACAACTAATAACTATAGGAAACAACCTTAGGATTTAAGAAACACTTACAATGAAGTGTTAGAATCGAAAGTAGGAGGCTGAAAGATGATCACGACCCAACAAGGAGGGTTCACGGTCCAAGAACACTTGAAGTGTTCACGGCCCAAGCTTGGATCTAAGAAGGGTTTACGGCCAAGGATGAAGGTTCACGGCCCTATGAAGGGTTCACGGCCCTATGAACACTTTGAAGATATTGAAGATGATGATGAAAAGTGATGAATCAATGTTGGGATCAAAGGGGTTTCTAAGTATAAATAAGTAAAGGGATGAGATACTTACATTTTTGAGGTGAAAAGAGACCCTTTTTAGGATGATACTTGAGAGAGAATGGATGTATTCACGGCTGGAGGGTGAGAAGTGAAGATAAAAATGGCCAAAACTCATGTATATGGCATGAGTTCACGGCCCAAGATGGGTTCACGGCCGTGAACCTAGTTTGCGGGCGTGAACTACTTTTAAGGGTGTTTCCGTCTCGATTGCAACTAAATGGTCTCAAGATAACACTTCCTAACATACAATCCTTGAGTGTACTAGGCTTAGAAACTCTCAAACAGACCCTTAACACAACATAAAGGTAACAAAAACAAGTCTGACTTTTGATTGAATTGAATGACTTTACAAGATAGAAATTTCGGGTTGTCACATCATCCCCCCGTTAAAGGGAATTTCGTCCAGAAATTAGAGTTTAAGCAAATACAGATAGACTAAGGGAAAAGATGAAGATATTTAAGTTTCATTCGATCCTCCTGCTCCCATGTGAATTCAGGTCCCCGCTTTGCATTCCAGCGAACCTTCACTATCGGGATCCGACTTTGCTTCGTTTGCTTGACCTCCCGGTCCATGATTTCTACTGGTTCTTCCACGAAGTTGAGGCTCTCATTGATCTCGATTTCGTCGAGTGGGATAACAAGAGTCTCATCGGATAGGCACTTTTTCAGGTTCGATACGTGGAAGGTAGAGTGTACGTTACTAAGTTCTTGAGGTAGTTTGAGTTTGTAAGCTACTGGGCCGATCCTAGCGATAATCTCAAAAGGCCCTATGTACCTTGGATTTAGCTTCCCACACTTTCCGAAGCGTATCAAACCCTTCCAGGGTGAGACCTTCAATAGAACACAGTCACCAACCTGGAATTCCAAAGGTTTCCGTCTCTTGTCAGCGTAGCTTTTCTGTCGGTCTCTAGAGGCTTTCAATCGTTCACGAATCTGAACGATCTTCTCTGTCGTTTCCCGAATGATTTTCAGACCCGTGAGAGTGCTGTCAGGAACTTGTCCTTTAGCTAATTGCGTGTCACCCACCTCAGCCCAACATAGAGGGGATCTGCACTTCTGGCCATAGAGGGCTTCAAATTGAGCTGCCTTTATGCTTGTGTGATAACTGTTATTGTAGGAGAACTCGACAAGGGGTAAATGAGTATCCTATGCCTTTCCAAAGTCTATCACACAGGCCCGCAACATATCTTCCAGAGTTTGAATAGTCCTCTCACTTTGTCCGTCGGTTTGCAAATGGTAGGCTGTACTCATGTCCATCCTAGTTCCTAAGGAACTTTGTAGCGACTGCCAGAATCTTGAAGTGAATCTACTATCTCTATCAGAGATAATAGATATGGGAACACCATGCAGTCTTACAATCTCCCTAATATAAGTTCTTGTAAGTTTCTCCATCTTGTCGGTTTCTTTGATTGGCAGGAAGTGTGCGGACTTAGTTAACCTGTCTACGATCACCCAAATGGTATCGAGACCACCCGTTGTCTATGGAAATTTGGTTATGAAGTCCATTGTGATCCGCTCCCACTTCCACTCAGGTATCTCCGGTTGTTGTAGTAAACCTGAGGGTTTCTGGTATTCGACCTTATCCTTGGTGCAAGTAAGACACTTACTCACGAAGGTATAAATCTCTGCTTTCATGTTAGGCCACCAGTATAACTTTATGAGATCCAGATACATCTTATCTGAACCTGGGTGGACGGAATATCAAGTATTGTGCGCTTCGGTCATGACCACGTCTCTGAAACCACCGAGCTTAGGTGTCCAGATCCGATCCATGAGGTACAAGGCTCTGCCACCCTTGAGTTCCAAGTTCTTATCCATCCCTCTAAGGGATTCACCCGCCACATTTTTAGTCTTCAAGGCTTCTAGCTGAGCCTCCTTAATGTCTATGGACAAGTGTGAATGGATCGTCATAGTCAATTCTTTGACTCTACGACCTGAGTACTCTTTCCGACTTAGGGCGTCAGCTAGTACGTTTTTACCGGGATGATAACGAATTTCGCATTCGTAGTCATTGAGTAGCTTGACCCACTGTCGTTGTCTCATGTTGAGCTCCTTCTGATCGAATATATGTTGAAGGCTTTTGTGGTCTGTAAAGATAGTGCTTTTCGTACCATACAAGTAGTGTCTACGGATCTTCAGAGCAAATACCACTGCTCCTAACTCAAGATCATGTGTAGTGTAGTTGAGTTCATGCGTCTTAAGCTGTCTTAAGGAATAGGCGATGACCTTTCCTCGTTGCATAAGAACACAACCAAGCCCTTGGTTGGATGCATCGCAGTAAATCACGAAGTCTTCTATCCCTTCTGGGAGGGATAATATCGGTGCGCTGCATAAGGCTCGCTTCAGCGTTTGGAACGCCTTCTCCTGTTTCTCTTCCCAGTCAAAGGTCACACCCTTCTGGGTCAATGTAGTAAGCGGTTTCGCGATCCTAGAGAAGTTCTGAATAAACCTGTTGTAACACTCGTGTTTCTAGCCTATGCATTAATCTTGATATGATAGTCTAGGTTAACCTTCTAACTCATTTTGAAGAAATGAAAAAGGAATTATGTGAATTCTATGTGTTTTATGCTTAATTACTAGGAGTTAATTAATTAAGAAAAAAAATGAGTGTCGAAAATAAATATTAGATAAAGCCGATATCTATTAAGAAAGCTATAGTGGTCGTGACAAGGATTACGGATATATAAAGAATGCCGAAATCCGAGTTATAACGAAGAAGTTATGACCTGTCGAAGTTTCACGACAAAACCGGCTCGGTGCTGAATGTCATAAAAAGTGAGTTTTTGATAAACTACTTTTTAGCCTTAGTAATCTAAACTAAACTCGTAGTGTTCGTTAAACCGAGAGTAGGTATAAAAAGAACACCCAAATCTGACTTCGTATGAGGAAGTTATGATTTTTCGAAGTTTCAGCTTAGCAGTAGACAGCTAAAAACTCGAATTTTAGATCGAGCGATTTTTAGCCGACACGACCTAAACGAGAATCGAAGGTCTCGTAAATAGTAGCACAACGGTAAAAAGTCTGACGAAAACGGACGTCGGATGAAGAAGTTATGAATTTTTAACGGATTTCCTGTCCCGGTCTATTAAAAATAATAATATAAAAATTAAATTCAAAATTAGCCAACGAAGTTTAAATGGAACTTGTAGAGCGTAATTTTACCTACGCGTGCATATAAAGAACGTCAAAAACAGAGCTCGTATGCGAAAGTTATGGATTTTAGAAGTTTTGGCGCGAAAAACGAGAAAAATTGCTAAAACCGAGAAATTTCGCAAGGTGGACTTCGACCACCTCACCCTCGCTTAGAATGTGCCACGTGTCCGAAAAAGTGCTGAGTCATCCGAGCTGCTGAAGCTGATCCGAAGTGGTCCACTGAGAAGGCGACACGTACCCTCTATCACATGTCCGAACCCTCGCAAGGATGCCACGGACCCCCCTACTTCGGACCTAGACCTCGGTCCAATCACAAGAGGCCAGCAGCCCCCTCACATGCGCAGCCACGTGCGAGCCTATGTCCTGCGAGCCTCGGATCTACGCCACCTGGAGGCTTCTCAGCCGTCCGATCAGAAGCTCCTTCCTATAAATAGAAGGCTGCGAGCCTTCTCGGATTTTTTTAAGAAATTGCCACTTTTAGCCCCTCTTTCCATATTTTCTTCATTTTAACATCCCCCGAAGCCCCGGTATCAATTATAACCCCCGGAATACGCCACGAAGTGCCCGAGAAGCCAGGAAAATTTATCTTTTCGGTTTCGAACCCCGACCTTTGTAGAGCCCGGTTTCTCAATAAAACTCCCGGTTTTATTAGAAACGAACGTTTTAGGAAACGAATTGCTGCCCGATTATCATCAAATCATGTGAGTGTGTAGTTACTTTCACTTTACACATAGATATGAAGTATTTAGCTTAAAATACGTGTTATGTGTAAATATGTTAATTGTTTATTTGAGGTGACTATTGAATAGATGTTTTATACAAGTTTTAAAATGAATATGTATTTTATCTACAAATATGTTGGGTAGAACATGGGTAGACAAAATAGTCGGTGGGTGTTAAAATGATGAGAGGCCTCGGTGTCGGTGTTGTTGTTGGTGTTGTCGTTGTAGTCGTCTAGCGGAGTATAGATGACGATCACGGACCTTTCTAGACAGTCCAGTGGTACACTAGCAAGTTCGCAACTTGTAGGTGTTGATGAACTAAATGTTCATTGGTGTACTCCAATCCCCCTCATGGTTGCCTTTAGGACATGTATGGCTGAGGAGTCCCCTTAGCAGTAGTGTCCAACCCGATGATATTCCTTAGGTTAAGTCCCTTGTGTTAGGTGTTTAGGGACGTAAAGTGAGGACAACGGGAATGGGTAATCAGGGTTATTGTTGATTGGTGAACTTAATAAGTTATTATTATTGTGGGTTGAAAACCCTATATGCTCAACAGGCTCCCAAGCCTGACCCACTCAGCTTTTTATGATTACAAGTAGTGGACCCCGAGCATAGTCGGAGGATGATGAGAGATTTTTGGATTATAGGCCAGTAGTTGTAAATAACTGTTGAAAGGCTTATAATGTCTTGTTTATGCTTTTGATCTGTATCGGAACATGACATCCCGAGGTTTTGATATATATATGGAAAATATATATACCTTCTTAAAGAAGGGTTTTGATAAACTTTTATCATGTTTTATTTTGGGGACCTATTCCGCAACATCTTTTCAAAAGATTTCTCTGATTTTATTTTAAAAAGCATAAATTAAATCGGTCTTTTCTGGCCGAGAAATTAGGGGATGTCACACCTGCGATAGTAGCCAGCGAGACCTAGAAATTGACGAATTTATGTAGGCGTCTTTGGAGCTGACCAGTTCTCAATGGCCTTTATTTTGGAAGGGTCCACGTGAATTCCCTCTTCGCTAACCACATGACCCAAGAATTCGACTCTTCGAATCCAAAATTCGCACTTAGAGAGGTTCGCGTAGAGTTTCTCTGATCGTAGCGTTTCTAAGACCTGATGTAGGTGTTGACTATGCTCCTCCTTACTTTGAGAGTAGATGAGTATGTCATCGATGAATACAACAATGAATTGATCTAAGTAAGTACGGCACACCCGATTCATTAAGTCGATGAATACCGTGGGCGCATTGGTTAATCCGAACGGCATCACTACAAACTTGTAGTGTCCATAACAAGTTTGGAAGGTTGTTTTGGGAACATCTTCCTCTAACACTCGTAACTGGTGATACCCGGATCTCAGACCAATCTTCGAAAAGTAATTTGCCCCTTGCAGTTAGTCAAACAAGTCGTCTATGCGCGGTAGAGGGTATCGGTTCTTGACAGTAAGTTTTTTTAGTTCTCAGTAGTCGATGCACATACAAAACGATCCGTCCTTCTTATTTACGAACAAGACCGGTGCTCCCCAGGGTGAGAAGCTTGGTCTAATAAAGCCCTTCCTGAGCAGTTCGTTCAGTTGACCGGATAGCTCCTGCATCTCAGCTGGTGCTAGTCGATAAGGCGATTTGGCTACTGGGGTAACCCCTGGAACTAAGTCGATTATGAACTCGACTTGACGTTGTGGTGGTAATCCTGTTAGTTCTTCGGGAAAAATGTCAGGAAAGACGCGTACTTCATGGATGTTCTTTATGTATTTAGCCTCTTTGCTCATATCGACTACATGAGCAAGGAATGCATGACATTCCCTCCGTAAGTATTTCTGGGCTTGTATACTTGAGATGATTCGAAGGTTCATGTCTGGTTTGTCTCCATAGATAACTAGGGTTCCGTTAGATGGTAGATTAAGACGAACGGCCTTCTCACAACACATGATGTCAGCACGATGAAGACTCAACCAATCCATGCCGATAATGACGTCAAAACGTTTAATTGAGACAGGCATGAGGTCGATTGGAAATGAATGGCTATCTAGAGATAGGGTACATCTTACGTATATATAACTAGTGCTCTCAGTCTTTCCGTTATCCATTTCTACGGTGAACGGTTCTTTTAGTGCTCGTGGTTGTTGTTTAAGTAACTGTGCAAATTTTTGGTTCACGAAACTCCTCTCTTCTCCACTATCAAATAGTATTCATGCATAAGAGTTATCAAGGAGAAACGTATAAGTGACCACTGTAGGGTCTGCTACCGCTTCCTCATGGCCTATCGCCAAGACTCTTCGTACTCCGCCAACATTCCCTACCTTCGGGCAATTCCTTTTGTAGTGACCAACCTCACCACACCCGTAGCAAGCCTGGCTCACTCCAGCTCCATGGACCTGGGTGATTGGTCTAGCCGGAGCTTTGCAGAAACGGGCAGTGTGCCCCTTCCTGTTGCAGTTTGCATACTGTATTTTTCGACAGGGTCCATTGTGGTGGAAGCTGCACTTGTTGCACTTTGGCAAGCTCCCAACATACTGTTTAGCCGGCGCAGTGGCAGCAGGTGCTATCGCGGCATGAACAGCCACGATCTGCTGTTTCTTGGCAGCGTTCTGCGCCGCGTTGTTCTTCTTCTTGTCCCAAAACTTCCGCTTGTTGTCGGCTGTTTTGGCTGGTTCTGGGACAGCAAGGGTTGTTGTTGGAGTGAGGACTCCATGATCGATGAGCCGCTGTGCCAATCGCTTGGCACTGTCGAAGGTAGTGGGGTTTGAAGCTAACACATGTTGGATATAGTGTCTAAGTCCATAACTATATTTGGTATGTACTTGACCCGACCCGGCATAGTCCATTTGGGTTGCATGGCATTGCAATAATTGGATAGACCAAAATGAGAGAAAGGACACTTAAGGTTTATTAATATATTATAAGTACTAATATATTAATAATATTTTTTAATTAGTATTGATCAAAGAATTAATCTTGAATTAATTAAGTGATCAAAAAGAGACTAATTAAATATATGGGGTTGATTATGTAAATAATCTATTCTTGTATAGTGGGCTAATGATCCATGGTTTGTATGGATTGGGTTAAAATCCATCAGGTGCTCCATGGATAGTCCATGGGGGTTACAAACCCATGGATCATAGAATATGGAAAGCCATGACATTTAAGATTTACATGGTGTAACCCTAATTGTGTCACAACTATATAAAGGCTCCCTGTCTAGCAAAATTGGCACTACTCCAAGCAAGTAAGAGGGCTAGCCAAATTTTTAAGTATAGTGTAATTCTCTCAAGGTTATTCCAAGAATTGTGGTGTTGTGTGAAACATTTGAGGCATCACATTTGGGGTGCTAGGCTCATAAAGTCATCAAGGAATCCAAGCTTCTAAAAAGTATGTTATTCTACTTGAATTTTGTATTGCAAGTTTTATGAACCTTGGAAAAATCATTTTGCATGTATCTTAGTCAAACATAGATCCAAGGTTTCTAGGGTTGCATGTACACCATAGGAGTGTTAGAATGCTCAAAACCCAACAGTGGTATCAGAGCCTAGGCTTGTTTGTTTGACACTTCATGCAAAATAGCTGAAAAAGTCGAAATTCTTGCTGTCTGCACAGGAGACTCGCCGAGTTCATAGAGGGAATCGACGAGTCCAAGAGTATCTTCAACCAACTCGGTGAGTCAGTTCTTGCACTCGACGAGTTGGCCAGGCAGAGTGCAGATTTTCGATTTTCGCTGCTGAAAATGGACTAGAAACATTACCCTAATCTGTTTTGGAGTTATAAAACTGGTTTTAGATGGTGTAATGCTTATGCTAATCCATTTACAATGGATAATATCAAAATTCCATGTTTTATATGTGTTAATATGATTCTTGAAATTTTGAGATGAATGTTCATGTTCTTATGAGTTTTAGAAGATCATAGGAATTATGTGTAACTTGCTTGTAAGTATGATTCTTGATCTTAATGGCTAATCATGGAGTCCATAACTTGTCCTCAAGTTATGGATTACCAAAAGTCACTTCTTTAAACGTGTCATTAAAGAATAAGAGGTTACATAAAAATGAAGAGTCTTCATTTTAATGAACCATTAAGCTCATAAGTTATGAAATGAAAGGTCTTGAATAGTTTCAATACTTGCCCTCAAGTTTTGGAATTTGTAAAGTCTTACACCCTAATACTTTAATTTACAAATTGAACCTTAGAATTTTAAAAGTTTAAAATTCAACCCTTATACTATTATTATAAGTCAGTCTTACCGTTAGTAGGCCTCATTCACGAAGCTGGTCTATAAGGGGGGTATAAGGTTGTTGCCTATAAAATGGCAGCTTAATGGGTGTCCACTCTCACCCACCGCTTCCTTGACTGGTGGAGGGTCGTTAGCCGAACGGGTAGGACAAGGACTTTAAATCTTCATTAAAAGTATAATGAAATTATAAAGTAACTACACTTTAATAATTCCCAATCTTAGTTACTTTAGGAAAATGTGAAATAGGTGCTAATCCATGAAATTACACTTTGTACCTTACCAAGTCGTTAGTGGAGCGCGTGTGGTTAACCGACACACTAACAAGGACTAGTAAGAGTGACAAAGGGTAACTTAATTTTATCATAGATCGGTGGAGCGCGTGTGGTTAACCAGCACATCGATTAGGTGATAAAAAGTTAAGGGTACCAAGTCAATTTGCATGGTTATTCACACCTTGTTTGTGATCCTCGGCATCCCAGTCACAAACTTGAGAGGGCACATTCGAGATTCAAACATGCCATTGAAAGTTCAATGTATCTCAAAAGATCTAGGAATTTCAAATCCAATAAAACTTAATAATTTATTTCGTTTTCATGGTGGAAATTGGCAAATCGTCATTTACCTACCTTCAAATATTTTATAGCTTGGATTACGGCATCCCTCTTCCAACTATAAATAGTTTGTTGGGTCCTAGCCTTAATACTTCATTTGGGTGACTTATTAAGGACTCTTTATCTAATAAAACTTATCTTTCTTTCTCTTCAGATGTCTTCCAACACTGCTACTGGCTCAAACCCTACAGACTCCTTTTCCCTAATGAACTTGTGTGGGAAAATCACTTTTGATGGTTCAAATTTCAATGAATGGATTAGGAACATCAGAATGATTACTGGCTATGAGGTAAAAGAGTATGTACTTGATAAGGAGCTAAAGGTTATCGATGAGTCAACTGCTACTCCTGAGGAGATTGCTGAGTACACTACCCATGAGAAAGATGCCACTAAGGTGTCTTGCATCATGTTGGCCACAATGACAGCAGAACTCCAGAAATCCTATGAAGATTTCTCCCCTTTTGAGATGCACCAGGATCTGATGGATAGGTACCATCAGAGTGCTCGTCAAGAGAGGTATGAAATCATTTCCTCCATGATAACAGCTAGGATGAAAGAGGGAGAATCCCTCACCGGTCACTTGCAGAAAATGCAAAGGTTCGTGGACCGGTTATTGAAGCTTAATGTGGACTTCCCTGAGGACATGGCAATTGACATCATTCTCCATTCCTTATCTCCAAGTTATGATCAGTTTCTTATGACTTATCATATGAACAAGGAGGAAGTCACACTAAGTAAACTTCAAGGACTTTTAAGGACCACTGAAAGTGGCCTTAAATCAGTTGTTACTCCTACTCCTACTACCGTCCCTGTCTTGGCAATTGGGCAGGGAAAAGGGAAGAAGAGAAAGACCCCTTCGAAGGCTACCAAGGGAAAGTCTCTTGATGGCTCCTCTTCAAGTGGAACCAAGAAAGGTTACATTCCTCCTTCTTCAAACCCAAAGGAAGCACAATGCTTCTACTTCTAGGAAAAGGGGCACTGGAAACGAAGCTGCCCCAAATACTTGCAGGATGTAAAGGATGGGAAAGATAAACCCACCCATGCAGGTATTTACACTATATTGTCTAATAACTCATTGAAAACTAACTCTTGGGTGCTTGATACAGGTTGTGGTATTCACATTTGTACTGATTTGTAGGGCCTAAGAAGAAGTGAGAAAGTGGAGCACGGGAGATAAACTTAATCATGGGGAATAGGAAAGCATCACCTGTTACCAAGATAAGAGTTTATTCTTTATTGCTTAATAATGGGTTAATGTTAGATTTGAATAAATGTTGTTACTCGTCTGAAATGGCGAGAAATATTATTTCCTTTCATGGCTTGTACAAACATGGGTTTTCCTTTTCATTTGATAATGATAATGGTGCTATTAATGTTTATTACAATGATGTATTTTACTTTAAAGCATTACCTTGTGATGGTGTATATGAAGCTGTGAATGTTGTAGATAATCTAGGAAATAATGTGTTGTGTATTGATTCTTCAAATAGCTTAGACAGAGCATCCTTATGGTATTGTCGTCTTGGACATGTCAACAAGAAGCGCATAGGCCAACTCCAAAAGGCTGGAGTTTTGGAATCATTTGACCTAAAGTCGGATGATAGTTTTGATTCTTGTTTACTTGGAAAAATGAAAAAGTCACCCTTCACTGGTACTTGTGAGAGGGGTGAGGGTTTGATGGACCTCATACACACTGATGTGTGTGGACCCTTCAAGATTGCCACAAGAGATGCTAATCGGTATTATGTGACTTTTACTGATGATTATAGTAGATATGGATATATCTATTTAATCAAGCATAAGTCAGAGACCTCTGAGAAATTCAAAGAGTTTAAGCAAGAAGTGGAGAATCAACTGGGCAGGAACATCAAGATGCTCCGATCCGATCGGGGAGGAGAGTATCTTAGTATCGAGTTCCTTGACTATCCTAAGGAATGTGATATTGTCTCACAATTGACACCTCCTAGGACACCACAGCTGAATGGTGTAGCAGAGAGGCGCAATCGAACCTTATTGGACATGGTTTGTTCCATAATGAGTCAAGCTTCGTTACCAATCTCATTCTGGGGGTATGCCTTAGAGACTGCCGCCCACATCCTTAATCTAGTCCCTACAAAGAAGGTTGCCAAAACACCTCATGAGATGTGGACTGGGAAAGTTCCCAACTTGGACCACATCAAGATTTGGGGGTGCGAGGCTTTCGTGAGGCGCGAGTCTCACAAAAAGCTCGAACCTCGAAGCGAGAGGTGTATTTTCATCGGCTACCCACAAAAATCCTTTGGTTACCTCTTCTACAGACCCAGTGAGAATGTGGTGTTTGTGGCAAGGAGAGGAGTCTTTCGTGAGAGAGAATTTATAAGCCAAGGAGACAGTGGGAGGCAAATTGACCTTGAAGAGATTAAAGAGTCAAGCGGTGAAGGAACCTCAAACACTAGCGACCAACCTGAGGAGGAAACTGTTGGATTAGTGTCTAAGTCCATAACTATTTTGGTATGTACTTGACCCGATTATGAGCATGGTCCTTTTGGGTTGCCTTCACCATAGCAATTTGTAGGATGAATTAAAAAGAGAAAGGTTTAATTATGATTTATTAATATATTATGAGAATAATATATTAAAGGAGAAATCATATTGTTTAATTAATATTAGTCAAGAATTAATTAAGAATTAATTTTGTGGCTAAAAGAGATTAATTAAACTTAAGGGACTTATTGTGTAATTATAATATAATCACATAGATGGGCTAATGGACTCCATAGAAGTTGGAGTGGACGAATTCTATGGGGAAAATCATTAGAAATCGTCCAAGGCTTCTAAAGAGGGAGTCCATGGGCTGCTTAGGGCTTAAGCAGTCAGATTAGGGTTTCCTAGCTGTAAACCCTAATAGCCAGCATATATAAGGAACCCTTATGGCCCCAAAAACGTGGTGAATACTTCCTTTAGGGTTTCCAGCCGTTTTTGGTGCCTCATCTCTCCTCCCTCTTCATCCAAGTTGCTTAGTGGTGTTTGTGACTCCATTAGAGGTGCAACACTTGAGGCACTAAGTTTTCTGAAGCCAAGGATTGATTGTTATTGCTATATAACAATCAAAGGTAAGATCTAAACCCTAATTACAGTTATAGTTTATTAGATCTAGGGTTTATGGCTTTGGATTATCAATTGCATGTTCATTAGACAAACTAGATCCAAAGCTATTAGGGTTTGCATGTACACCATAGGATTGATGTAGTGCTTAAAACCCGTCAGTGGTATCAGATTCTAGGGCTGTTTGTTTGATGTATTTGATGCTATATTTGATTATTGAAGCTTAGAATCGAAAAATTTGAGTTTCTGGGGGCTGGCCTCGCCGAGTCCATGGCTGAACTCGCCGAGTCCACTGTGAACTCGACGAGTCCAATGCTGACTCAATGAGTCTGAGACGCAGAATGTTGTTTTTGCGGGATTTTGACATGTTTTGGCTGTGGATAATTACCTAAAACGTTTTGTTGTCAATAAAATATGAATTTTATCTATATTGGGTGATTATCTTTGCCAAAATAGAAGATAATTGTCAAAATTTAGATAATCTTTTGTTTTATTAGATAAAGATTGATTATTTGTAATTTAGATTTGAATTATCTTGTGGAAAAGTTTCAATTTTCCCCTTTAGGTTTTATAGTTTAAATTTGAACTTAAATGTTTTGTTTTTGAAATTTAAATAGTTAAACCCTAATGTTTTCAAAAGTTTCAAAACTTGTCCTCAAGTTTTGGAATTAAAATGTTTTTTGATTAAAAGTTTAATTTTGAAAGATTTAAATTCTAAACCCTAATGTTTTGAAAAGTTCAAAACTTGCCCTCAAGTTTTGGAATTTAAAATTTTGATTAATAGTTTAATTATGTAATATTTAAATTCTAAAACCCTAGTATTTTGAAAAGGTTCAAATTACACCCGCATGGTTTTGTTAAGTTAATTAAAAGTTTAATTAAAAGAGAAAGTTAATAAAACTACCTAGTATTTTAAAAGTGTAAAATACACCCTATACTATATATATATTACATTAAAGGTATAATATTATATATGTATAAGTAAACAATCAGTCTTACCATTAGTAGGCCTCATTCACGAAGCTGGTCTATAAGGGGTGTTTAAGGAAATTGCCTATAAAATGGCGATTGAATAGGTATCCACTCTTACCCACCGCACTCTTAACTAGTGGAGGGTCGTTAGCCGAATGGGTAGGATAGGACGAAACCTTCCATTATAAGTATAATGAAGTACAAAGTAACTACATGCTTTTACAAATTCCCAAATTCTAGTTACTTTAGGCAAAATGTGAAATTGTATGCTAATCCATGGAATTACACTTTGTACCCTTGTCAAACGTTAGTGGAGCGTGTGTGGTTAACCGGCACACTGATTTGGGATTGACATTGGTGGCGAAGGGTGGCTCAATGTTTATCATAGATCAATGGAGCGTGTGTGGCTAACCATCACATTGATTAGGTGATAGTAGCATTGAGTGCACCACGTAGATTCGTATGGTTATTCACACCTTATTTGTGATCCTCGGCATCCCAGTTGCAAATATAAGGGGCATAATCGAGATTAAACATGCCATTGAAAAGTTCAATGAATCTCAAAAGATCTAGGAGTTTCAATTCATTTAAAACTTAAACTTCTTTTTCGTTTTTCATGGTGGAAATTGGTAAATCGTCATTTACCTACCTTTAAATATTCTGCAACTAGATTACGGCATCCCTCTTCTAGGTTGTAGAGTATTGTGTTGGATCCTAGCCTTAATAACTCATTTGGGTGTTTTATTAAGGACTCAATCAACCTAACTTGAATTTTCTCCCGTTTTGTAGATGTCTAAATCTTACAATGGTCTTCCCAAGTCCCTTGGAACAAGCTTTCCAAATGAAGATGACGTTCCAAGGTACGATCAAGGAAATGAGAGTTATGCTTCACTTCCTCCACCTCCTCCAATTGTTCTCCCTGACCCACAAGTTCAAAGGCTTGAAAAGTTCAAGCTCACTCAATCCCTATTGGCAAGTAAGCACCAAGATGGGAAACCTGTGTGTGCACATGTCTTAAGAGATGAAGTCACGCATTGATAGGTTAAGGATGTTGGGTATCGATATCTTAGAGATGTTGGCTGTTGACTGGGTTCTTCAGTCACTTCCTGATTCATATAGTGAGTTCGTAAGAGAGTACTATACGATGGTTCACGACGTGACCCTTATTGATTTGACCTATTTGCTTATTGCTGCTAAATCAGCGATGATTTGGCGCACTGGTCAAGCAAACTTGATTGGTCGATCAAACTCCCATACTTCATTGGACACTGGCTACATTGGAAGTCCAGAAAAGTCTGAGATTGTCCCTTGCTATGTACCAAAGGAGTCCATTTGCTTTTTCTTCCAAGAGAAGGGGCATTGGAGACGAAGCTGCCCTAGCTACCTGAGAGATCTAAGAGATGGGAGAGTCAAGACGTATGGCTCTACTTCAGGTAAAATCCATTAACTAACTCTATAAGTTCCTAATTTTGATTCTTAATACATGATGTGATAAGATTACATTTTGATGTTTTGCAGGATCGAAGAAAAGAAAGGAAACTTAAGGAAGAAGCGTGCCGAATCGGATCACGAAGAAATGGATTTTGATCGCATGGATTCAAAGATCGGATTTTTTGAGCTGCTACTATAGAGTTAGGATAGATTGATAAGAAATATGTAATAGCATAGTTTTTCAGTTGAATTGCATTGTAAGGACAAATTTTTTTCCGCAATAATATAAATTTTGATTTTGTCTTATTTATTTATCCTTGTAGTGGCATGTATGAAAAATTGATGTTTGAATGTTTCTACTATTAGCAATAATGGATTTGATTCTTAATTATGTTATTTGTGGAAATGTCGAGAATTTGCCAAATAAAGGAAGATTCTCATCGCCCAAGTTTCAATTGGACAGAAACTTGGAATCATACAACTTGGTTGCGTGATGAATGAGAAACTTCATATTTGGAAATTAGACTAATTCTTTGGCAAAGTGTCAAGAGAAGGACTAGGAGATCGAGTACACTAGGTTGTGCGTTGATCAAGTCCACCACAAGAGTGATAGAGATATTCGTCATGATTTACTAAAGTTTAGTAAATATGGTTATACTTATAATATTAAGTATAATTCTGAGTTGATCGGAAGAGTTTCAATCAATAGCATAATGAATAAGAAGAATCAAGAAGGCAGAAAGATAAAAGTTTCTCCATTCTAAGAAGAAGGGAGAGTACCTTTTATTGTGTTTTATGATAAGTCTTAATGATTAAGAACCATATCTCAATTGATCCTCCAAGTGAGTCTTAGTGCATTTGTATGTCTAAGAAGAGGAATCGAGAATTGTAGAAATGGTTAAAATCAAGAAGTCAATCATACTTCGTTCCAATATCAAGTCTTAGAGTTATATTCCAAGATTGTGAATTGAGTGACAAGTCTTAAGTAGGTTTATAACACTCATAAAATGTGGAGTTTGGAAAAGGTTTTCTTATTCTTGCACATTTGAAATTGGTAAGTTGTGCTGTCTTGGATAAGACAAAGACCAACTAGGACCAATTATGTGAAGTGTTTTTGTCTTGATAAGAACTACACTAACTCTTAGATATTTGTTTTGTCTAGAAAAGTTTCCTGACAAGAGAATCATATATGTCAAGAGGTCAGTGGGAGTTTTAATGATCTTGGAAAAATTTCAAGAACAAATCAAGAATAAACCGATAGTTAATCACTAGCACACGACTTGAGGTTGGCGACCTATCGTGTTGACATAAGTTTGTTTCTGCGCCATTCCAGATTAAGTCGACTATGCAATATGAGTTCTATGAATTGATTGCATAAAGGCAAGGCACCCTAATCAATGGAAAGTACATTGATAGGAAGAGGTGAGCTGCTCAATGACCTGGAAGCAATGGTGGGCATTCATGCTACCATGAGGCACGAAATCGAGATTGAACAAGTTCAGTCCATATGAGTTGGATTTGTCACGAACATTGTCTTACGATTATTGTTATGACAAATTCAAATGGATAGGAACACATACACTTTAAAATCTAAGTGTCATAAGGTTTCTCTCATTCATGAAAATGATTGTGAGGAAATGCTTTCACTAAGAGAGATTTTAAGAAGATTGCAATTGTGAAAAATTGTATTCTCAAATTCGATTATGATTACGGCATCCCTTTTCATAGTTCAAATTGTGAGATTTGGCAATTAGTCTGAACATTTGGGACTTAGTAACATAAGTTTTGAATTCCTTTAGACACATGTGAGCCTTTTAAGGCAAAGGTGTATGATTTTAAGAAGCTTAGATAAAGGCTTATCAAAGCATCAAGTGTTAGAAATATGAACTTAAGGATTGTCTTCTGGAAGTTCAGTTGTTTTCTGAATACATGTCAAAGCTAGTGGGAGCATAAGTGTTTTGCTTGTATTGTAATAATCATTGTGTTAGTGGGAGCATGATTATTATTTCAAGTATTGCGAGTTAGCAATATTAATTATAGAAAACAAAGATTAACTTTTCAAAGTTGTAGGGGTTGAAAAGTTGGTTTGCTATAATTAAGGGAGAGAATATTATACTTCGTTTCAATATCTAAAAGCTTAGATCGAGAAATGTTAATAAAATTTAGTCAAGGATACATACCACGTTCTCAAAATTCGATTATGATTACGGCATCCCTTTTCATAGTTCGAATTATGAGAACATGGCTAACAAAAATATTGCGGCAGAAGACTGATAAAGTATCATGTCTTTATGTGAGACATTATGCATCGTGTCCCATACGCTTCGGGTATAGGATCGATTGCATATGCTATAATATTTGACCGTTCTAAAATTTTCCACATGCCTAGGGCATTAAGAGGGAAAAAGGGACTAGAATCGGTTTTGACTATAATAATTAAACAACTATCAAAGGACGATCTGAGGTTCACTGAGGATTTGTCGCTTGTGAGCAGTTGGAAGTATAGTAAAGGAAGGACCATGTTGACATTATTCTGAATAGATAAGATTCTATTTAGAATGAGTTGTCACATGACAAAGATGGAAATGTTTCCATTAATGGGAGTTGGATATTAAGAAATATGTCTAGATTAGAAACTTTTATGCAAAAAGGATGTTCAAAGGAATGTACTTTGAATAAGAGACATCACATCTATAGAATTGTTTGTAACAATTTCTGATAGAGACCTTGTAATTTCATTGGCCAAGTCTTGGTGACTTTTATGCTATGACTTTGCGAAAGGATCGTTGCATAAAATGTTAGAATCTAACATATTCTAAAAGTGGCAAGAATTTGGTATTCTTACACTAATGATAAGGATTGAGAATTGTTAAATGAGTTTCATTGGAAATGTCTTCAATTGATCTATTTCACAAAGTAAGGATCATAGGAAACATAGTGTGCATGCTCGGAGCATGGGACATCTATTGTTGTAATTCAAGTAATAAGTTGATTTTCTGAAACAGTAAGCAATGAATAATGAGTAATCAATATGGTGTTTAAATAAAAGTGTTTTATTTACGCTCAAAAGCTTTGGGGCCATATAGGATTAATATTATTATTGCGTTTCACTCTGCATGTTTTGACTTCCAGAATAACTAGGTTATTCAAACATCCACAGTCGGTCATACGTTGGAAGTAGGTATGACGCAAGACTGTCATGAAGAGTCTGTAGATTGTCTAAAGAGTTTAGGCATAGCACAAGTTTGTTGCAGAGTTCATGAGTGCTTTAATAAGATTAGAGTATTGGATTAAACCCATGCTCACCTGAATCACTTCATGGATTTTATCACGAGTGATTGTGAGACGATAATATTGTATATTCTTGAAACCGAGACGTGTGAGTTGTTATTTGCTGGTCGGTTGCACATTGATGATAAGTAAACGCACCAATAACTTGGTGTTATAAAACTTATTGTTGTGTGTGATTTGACGAGTAAATGCAAGCGAGCATTTGATTCGAAGTTTATCCATTCCTTTTACCCAAAGTGGGATAAAAGTGATATCTGTGGGCCCCTCGATGATTTTGTGATGACACCCTAAGCGCTTGGCCAAGCCGGGACTAAGTTGATGTGTTCAATTGTAGTCTGTTGTCAGTCGTCATAAATCGGAAGTCGGGAAACAGTATAGAGAGAATGATCGAAATTCATGTCTTGTGTCTATACGATATCTTGAGAATGAAGGAATATATGATCCCTTATCTAAAGGACATGCGTATCTGATAAGATCAGAGTTGACAGCGGCTTTTGAAAGCTACGATTGCTGATCAGGTTCTAAAGTTATGCAAAATAGTTATTAGACTTATCCAAGTGGGAGACTGTTGGATTAGTGTCAAAGTCCATTACTATTTTGGTATGTACTTGACCCGATTATGAGCATGGTCCTTTGGGTTGCCTTCACCATAGCAATTTGTAGGATGAATTAAGAAGAGAAAGGTTTAATTATGATTTATTAATATATTATGAGAATAATATATTAAAGGAGAAATCATATTGTTTAATTAATATTAGTCAAGAATTAATTAAGAATTATTTTTGTGGCTAAAAGAGATTAATTAAACTTAAGGGACTTATTGTGTAATTATAATATAATTACATAGATGGGCTAATGGACTCCATAGAAGTTGGAGTGGACGAATTCTATGGGGAAACCCATTAGAAATCGTCCAAGGCTTCTAAAGAGGGAGTCCATGGGCTGCTTAGGGCTTAAGCAGTCAGATTAGGGTTTCCTAGCTGTAAACCCTAATAGCCAGCATATATAAGGAACCCTTATGGCCCCAAAAACGTGGTGAATACTTCCTTTAGGGTTTCCAGCCGTTTTTGGTGCCTCATCTCTCCTCCCTCTTCATCCAAGTTGCTTAGTGGTGTTTGTCACTCCATTAGAGGTGCAACACTTGAGGCACTAAGTTTTCTGCAACCAAGGATTGATTGTTATTGCTATATAACAATCAAAGGTAAGATCTAAACCCTAATTTCAGTTATAGTTTATTAGATCTAGGCTTTATGGCTTTGGATTATCAATTGCATGTTCATTAGACAAACTAGATCCAAAGCTATTAGGGTTTGCATGTACACCATAGGATTGATGTAGTGCTTAAAACCCATCAGAAACTCATGTTGATCCGATAGATGAGCCCATACCTCTGAGGCGTTCCACGAGGGTTAGGAATGCACCTGAGCATTACTATGGTTTCCATATTACTGCAGAAGGTGATACACTTATCATTGATAGTACACTGGTAGGTCTGGATGAACCTAACAGCTACACGGAAGCCATGGCAGGCCCTGAGGCTGCTAAATGGAAAGAGGCTATGGACAGCGAGATATAGTCCATGTATGACAATCAAGTTTGGAACTTGGTTGACAATGTACCAGGTCGTAAGACAGTCGGGTGCAAATGGATCTTCAAGAAGAAGACCGACATGGATGGTAATGTACACACTTATAAGGCGCGACTGGTTGCAAAGGGCTATTCTCAAACTCTGGGAGTTGATTATGATGAGACCTTTTCACCAGTAGCAAAGATTAAGTCTATTAGGGTTATGTTAGCCATTGTTGCATTTCATGACAATGAAATATGGCAAATGGATGTCAAAATCGCCTTCCTTAATGGAAAGTTGGCTGAGGATGTTTACATGAGTCATCCAGAGGGTTTTGTTAGTACAGAGAACCCTAATAAGGTGTGCAAGCTTGAGAAATCCATCTATGGGTTGAAACAAGCACCTCGCAGATGGAATCTTTGCTTCGATGAGAAAGTCACGGAGTTTGGTTTTTCGAGGAGTGAGGATGAGTTTTGTGTATATGTTAGGGCTAGTGGGAGTATAGTTAGCTTCTTTGTGTTGTATGTGGATGACATACTACTAATAGGAAATGACATCCCAACCTTGCAGGAGATTAAGTCCTGGCTTGGGAAGTGTTTCGCTATGATGGACCTCGGGGAAGCTACCTATATCCTAGGGATAAGGATATTGAGAGACAAGAGTAAGAGACTAATTGGATTTAGTCAGAGTATTTACTTGGATAAGGTACTAAAGAGGTTCAGTATGCAGGATTCCAAGAAAGGGGAATTACCAATCCAGAGTAACGCCAAACTGAGTAAGACTCAGAGTCTGAGTACAGAGGCTGAGATAGCTGAGATGAGTCATGTACCATATGCTTCTGCTGTGGGCTCAATCATGTATGCTATGACTTGTACTCGCCCTGATGTGGCCTTTGCCTTGAGCATGGTCAGTAGATATCAAGGGAACCCTGGCAAGGCTCACTGGACTGCGGTAAAGAACATTCTCAAGTATCTGCGAAGGACTAAGGACTGGGTCCTTACCCTTGGTGGCAGTGATGACTTGAGAGTGGTAGGATACAGTGATGCTAGATTTCAGACTGATAGGGATAATTTCCGCTCTCAGTCAGGCTGGGTCTTTATCCTAAATGGAGGAGCAAATACTTGGAAAAGTTCCAAACAGGAGACGGTAGTTGATTCAACTTGCGAATCAGAGTATATAGCATCAAGCGAGGCAGCAAAGGAGGCGATATGGCTAAAGAACTTCATTGGAGACCTTGGAGTTGTACCAGCTATAAAAGAGCCAATGGAAATTTTCTGTGACAACGAAAGTGCGGTTGCGTTAGCTAAGCAACCAAGGGATCACGGGAGATCCAGACACATTGACAGAAAATACCATTTCATTAGACACCGTATAGAAGAAGGACTCCTCGTGGCTAAGAGGGTATTATCAGATGAGAATCCAGCAGATCCCCTCACCAAGGGACTGACTAGGGTTAAGCATTTACAGCATGCGAGACGCATCGGGCTGAAGGATGATATTAGTTTTAATAATTAGATAGTTTTGTGAAACTTGTAAAATGTAATTGACATTTGATGATTAAATAAAAGTTGTTATTTATTTATGAGCAAAGTGTTACTATCTTATGTTAATCGTTTACTATTGTTTCAATTTTGCATGTTTTGACTTCCAGGATAATTATATTATTCAAACTCTCCACAGTCAGTCATACTTTGGAAGTAGGTATTGAATTAAGACTGTCATGAATTGGGTTTGTAGACTGTCTAAGGTGTATTAGACATAGCAATGGTTGCTGCAACATTCATGAGTGCTCATAAATTCTGAGTATTGGACTCAACCCATGCTCACTTGTATCATTTCATGGAATTTATCTCGAGTGATCGTGAGACGGTAATATCATATAAATCTTCAAACCTAGAGATATGAGTTGTTGACCATGAATTGGTTATACATTGATTGTACGAAAACGCATTGGTAACTCGATGTTATAAAACATGCTTTTGTGCATAATTCAATAAGTAGTCAGTACAAGCATATGAGTCGAAGTTTATCTGTTCCTTCTAGGATTAGAAGCGATATCTGGGCCCTTCGATGATTTTGTTTTGACCTATGTATCGGGCCCGGTCAGAACCTAATTGATGTGTTCAATTTAGTTCTATGTCAAACAAATCAGAGATCAAGAAACAATTGTTGGACGATAAGTACGACATTGTTCCTTGTATTTGTCCGCCTGATATCTTGAGAGCAGAGGATTATATGATCACTTATCTTAAATGGCGTATCGTCATCATCATCTTAGTTCCAAGAGACTTTGAAAGAGCTACGATTGCTAGTCGGATTCTGAAGTCATATTTGCAAACAATAGTTAGTAGACTTATCCAAGTGGGAGACTGCTAGGGTTTCGTTAGACGGTAGATTAAGACGAACGACCTTCTCATAACACATGATGTCAGCACGATGAAGACTCAACCAATCCATGCCGATAATGACGTGAAACTTTTAATTGAGACAGGCATGAGGTCGATTGGAAATGAATGGCTATCTAGAGATAGGGTACATCCTACGTATATATAGCTAGTGCTCTCAGTATTTCCGTTAGCCATTTCTACGGTGAACGGTTCTTTTAGTGCTCGTGGTTGTTGTTTAAGTAAGTGTGCAAATTTTTGGTTCACGAAACTCCTCTCCGCTCCACTATCAAATAGTATGCATGCATAAGAGTTATCAAGGAGAAACGTACCAGTGACCACTGTAGGGTCTGCTACCGCTTCCTCATGGCCTATCGCCAAGACTCTTCCTAATCCGCCAGCATTCCCTGCCTTCGGGAAATTCCTTTTGTAGTGACGAACCTCACCACACCCGTAGCAAGCCTGGCCCACTCCAGCTCCATGGACCTGGGTGATTGGTCTAGCCGGAGCTTTGCAGAAACGGGCAGTGTGCCCCTTCCTATTGCAGTTTGCACACTGCATTTTTCGACAGGATCCATTGTGGTGGAAGCCGCACTTGTTGCACTTTGGCAAGCTCCCAACATACTGTTTAGCCGGCGCAGTGGCAGCAGGTGCTATCGCGGCATGAACAGCCACGATCTGCTGCTTCTTGGCAGCGTTCTGCGCCGCGTTGTTCTTCTTCTTGTCCCAAAACTTCCGCTTGTTGTCGGCTGTTTTGGCTGGTTCTGGGACAACAAGGGTTGTTGTTGGAGTGAGGACTCCATGATCGATGAGCCGCTGTGCCAATCGCTTGGCACTGTCGAAGGTAGTGGGGTTTGAAGCTAACACATGTTGGATATAGTGCCTAAGTCCATAACTATATTTGGTATGTACTTGACCCGACCCGGCATGGTCCATTTGGGTTGCATGGCATTGCAATAATTGGATAGACCAAAATGAGAGAAAGGACACTTAAGGTTTATTAATATATTATAAGTACTAATATATTAATAATATTATTTAATTAGTATTGATCAAAGAATTAATCTTGAATTAATTAAGTGATCAAAAAGAGACTAATTAAATATATGGGGTTGATTATGTAAATAATCTATTCTTGTATAGTGGGCTAATGATCCATGGTTTGTATGGATTGGGTTAAAACCCATAAGGTGCTCCATGGATATTCCATGGGGGTTACAAACCCATGGATCATGGAATATGGAAAGCCATGACATTTAGGGTTTACATGGTGTAACCCCAATTGTGTCACAACTATATAAAGGCTCCTTGTCTAACAAAATTGGCACTATTACAAGCAAGTAAGAGGGCTAGCCAAATTTTTAAGTATAGTGTAATTCTCTCAAGGTTATTCCAAGAATTGTGGTGTTGTGTGAAGCATTTGAGGCATCACATTTGGGGTGCTAGGCTCACAAAGTCATCAAGGAATCCAAGCGTCTAAAAGGTATGTTATTCTACTTGAATTTCGTATTGCAAGTTTTATGAACCTTGGAAAAATCATTTTGCATGTATCTTAGTCAAACATAGATCCAAGGTTTCTAGGGTTGCATGTACACCATAGGAGTGTTAGAATGCTCAAAACCCAACAACACATTCCCTTGAAATGGAGGCATCAGTCCCCAAATATACCTCTCAACCTTCTTTCCCTCCGTAGGGACCATTCCTGGACATAGAGCCACCAGATCACTGAACCTAGCAGTGTAGGCTACTATGTCGAAGCCCTTCATGGTTAGGCTCCAGAGTTCCTGTTCAAGTTTCTGAACTTCGCCCCTCGGGCAGTACTCCTCAATCATTAGCTCCTTCAGAGCTTCCCAGCCCATCGTATTAGCCACTATCAGAGTAAGTGACTTGATATGGCTGTTCCACCATGTGAGGTCTCTGTACGAGAAGGTGCATGCAGCAAATTTTACTTTGCTTCCTTCCGTGAAGGAGCATATATCAAAGATCAACTTAGTTTTCTCGAACCATTGCGATAGAGCAATGATTCCTCCGCTGCCGTTAAAGGCTCTGGGTTTTCAGTTGGTGAAGTCTTTATACGAACACTCCCTAGAGCGCACATGAGCATCACCTTGGGTGGAATCAACGGCTGTTCCACCCACGCTATTACCGATAGCGTTGAATTACCTTAGGGCTGCCGTAACAGTCGCAGCCACTGCAGCATGAAGAACTGCAGGGTCGTATTGTAGAGGAGGTGGTGGTTGAGTTGGTGTTATCAGAGGATTGCTTCTCGTTGACCTATGGGGAGGCATCTTTCAACTAAAATTTTACAAAGATGAAGATGATAGTAAGCATTCAATATTGAGAATAATGAGAGTGATCCATGAACTAAATCGCCATAGTTCAACAAATAGATGAGAGTGTGATTGTAATAGAGATCTAACAATAGAAGGATGAAAGTATTTGGACGAAGATTTCCCCAGGGGATTGGATTTCTGTCAATATCATTGGTATTAAAGATGTGAATAAGTTCGGGAAAATTGACATTAGAGTATGTCTTACATCATACCAGAAATGAGAAAATTTTGACAGCACAAAGACCTAACAGACTGAAAGGTCAAGGTCTAAACATAAGCGGGAAATTAATACTAGAGTCTATACAAAGACCTAATTTACATCCAAAAGAAAGAGTAGAGTAAGCTCTACTCTCGAGGGGAGTTGTTCTGGTTGGTACTTGATTCAGCCCTGGATTCAGCCAGCTGTTGTTCCGTTTCCCATACACGCCTTTGCAGTGCCACCTAGTTCTGTCGAAGATCCCTAACTTTAGATCTGCAGGCATTCAGTTCTACCTGTAGGGCATCAGTGCGAGTCCTTTCCAAGTTCTGGTCATCGGTCAGATGACGGAGACGAACTGTGTTGACTCCGGAGTTAGCACGGATCTCCATGACTTGGTCGAAGTTCGATCTTCCCTGCTCAGCATTGCGAGCAACACGACGCACCAAGACAGGAAGGACTCTGTCTGCTGAGCCTCCCTCATTCAGATTGTAGAAGCTTTGGTCGCCATTGTAGGGAGGTGGTTGTCCCTTCTCTTCGCTCCACCTTCCCAACTTCACCGCCCACAGAGGCGTCGGGCCTTGAAAAGCTGGACGAGGGTTAGGATTTTTAGCAACTTGGGGTGGATCATAGACCTCTGGTTCTAAGTCCGAGTCTTCCTGGACTTCCTCTTCGTTCTCTTCATCAGAACTTTCCCTGGGGTCTTCTACTGCTGGGACCACCGGGTTCTCTTCTTCAGGCTCTGCTTCAAGCCATCCTACATTCCCTTGATCGGGAAAGTACGGGTCGCCAGGTAGATGGAATCCAACCATGTTATCTAGGCGAGAAAAGGGGTGTAAGAAACATATAATAGACGTACTACTATAGATAATTATAAGATGACTCTTACCAGTTACTTCAATATTTGCGTAGTGCATACCAGTCATATATAACCAAGATAGAATAGACCTTCGAATAAGTGACCCTAACTCTAAGTCCACAACCAAACAAGGAACAGGAAGTAAAGCAAAGATCACATATTCTAAGTCTATAACACTTTATTTATATATAACCCTAGCGTATCCACTCAGCAACTATTGACCTACTAGTAAAGACATTTTAGTTCTCAGACAAGTAATTATAGTATCATAAAGTACTCCTATAGTGTTTTAAGTTTATGTTATGTTCTAAAGGTTTCATTGTAGTAGAGTTGGTAAGTTTTTAGACTTGTTGCAACACCACAACCATTCCTAGGCACATGCTAATCACTTCTCGGGTAGATATAGTTGATCAGGCTATATCCATCCCAGAACTGATTATATGTCCCCAAGCCTACTTGTGCTGTTCAACAACCGCAATACTTTTGTTCTGTTCTAGTATGACACCGATCCTAGTATGAATGCATGTATGAATACTTTAGTAAAATATTTTATTATTTAAAAAGTATTAAATCTTGGTCAGAGTGTTTTAATCCCGATGTTCTTATAGTTGTATATCTTTTATGGATTGATATATACTCAATTCACAATAAACAAAGTTCTGATACCAATTTATCACACCCCCAAACCGGAACGGCAGAAACGTTCGGGGGCGGAGGACGTCATGTACAGTATTATAACAATGCACAATAGTAAAACAAGCAACAACATCATCCATTGCATTAATAATATAGTTTATACATGTGTGTTCTGTGTAAAGTTATAAGACACCAAAAATATGTAATCAAAATAAAGACGAGTCTGAAACATGCTCCGTCTTCTCAAAAGCCTGGTCATCTGTGCCTGTCTACTGGTGACCTGAGAATACAAGTTATTTTGAAAGAGTAGATCAGCATTTAAGCTGGTGAGTTCATAAGTATTTTAGTGTCAAAAGTTTGTATTTGTTTCGTGAAAATGTTTGAAAGTGTTTTGATGTAAATGATTGTATACTTCCTAGAAAATCCTATATTTTCTACTAAAAATGGAAAGTAGTCTTCTACCAAGACCCGACTGTTTTATATGTTTGTTCTTTAGCAAAAATGTATGTTTTCCCAAGTTTATGACTATCTTTACTAGAAAATAGTTTGCATTTCTTGATGTGAGAATATCACTATATGAATGTAATGGAAAAATGAAGATGTACAGTAGTATTGTATAAAATAACTACTGAAGTACTAACTACCTTAAAACCATTTAGTTAAATTAAGGTAAACTGTGATGAGGTTATTGTTAGGTGCATTTTATGCACCATTGAAGCATGTTTAATTTACTCTTTTGCATTTCAATTTAGTAATAATCCATGCATTTTACTTGTTTTGGGACAAAACTTGGCACACTTTATTTCCACACTTTTTATGCCATTTCAGGTGGTTCTGGAGGTTGGAGATGAATCGGGATGGTGAAAAAGGTCCGGAAACAAAGATGCGGATTTTTCGGAGCAAAATTAAAGAAAACAAGAATTTGTCACAGAAGAGTTGACACGGGTCGTGTCTCTTTTGACACGGGTCGTGTCAAATGGTTTATCAACGTACATTGGTTGCGTATTAGAAAATTTTCCGACTTTTTGAGTGACACGGGGCCGTGTCATTTCTTCACAATTTGACATGGGGTCGTGTCTGTCGCATAACTTCCTGGGGCAGTTTTCTTTTGTGATCTAATTTCGGGATTTTTAGGGGGGACACAGACTCTCATTCACTCCAGGCGACCAAGGAGGACTCTTAGAAGAATTTTTTAGTTTGTAGCTTGAAGAAGTTCATTTGGAAACATTTTAATTTCATCTTTGTAAGCACTTTAGTACTTTAATTTCCTTTCTAGACTTGTTAATCTTGTTCTAGTCATGTGTGGCTAGAACCCTAGATTCTCTAACTTTATGTTTTGACTTCTTGAGTTATGATTTCAATCATATGACTTGATGTTTGCTTTTAATTTCTATGTAGTGAATTTGATTTTGCTTTAATTAAATGTTTGTATCTAACTGTGATTCTTATTGGCCATTTGAATTAGGGTTAGGTCATTCAAGTTATCTAATTGCAAAATTCGTAATTGTTTTATGAATTGGACTAAGTAACAAGCACTAAACTGATTTCCATTGAATGAATTTAGTGTAAATATTATTTACACACTCTTACACTCCCGAGCTTGTCAGGAGTATTGGGTGTTGTTGGGAACATTCACAAAAAGTTTAATGCAACCTTTTAATCTAATTCTAAGAGCTTGTTTAGATTAGGTTAGTAAGGTTAGGGTTAATCAAAGAGCTTGTTTTGGTTAACTAATGTAGTGAATGGGAAGTGTTAGAGCTTATTAACACTTTCAAGTACCAACTTAGATAGAATTGAGCCAATATCTAATCATCTTTGAATCACATTGGCAAGTTGTCATACATAGAGTTGGAGTCCTTACAAATTCTAAATTTAATTCACTCATTTAGTTGATTACTTTTGTTTTTAATTGTTTGTTTTAATCATTGCATTCAAAACCCCCCTATTTAGTGTTGGCAACCATAGTACCTTGCGCAAAGAGGTATAGACTGATTGTCCCATGTCTATGTGGATCGACCCTGCTTGCCTTGTACTACCTTTTAGTGCAATATAGTAGTGTTATTTTTGGAGTATATCGTACCCCTTTATTTGTTGGGCTTGACACGCCTAACAAATTGGCATCGTTGCCGGGGACACGGTGTTACTAATTATTTATGCCTAGATATTTTCGTACAGGTACACCATGGCCAATTGACTCGGAGATAGAGAAGACTGCAAAGAAGTTACGGAAGCAAGCCAAGCTTCGTAGGAGGCAACCGGGTTCTGGTACTTCTTCATTATCTACCCCTCCAGTCATTAACATTTGGGAGGATATACCCCTCTCAAGTGTATCAGAAACTGAAACAGAAACCCTCTCACTCTCACCTCAACCATCCTCATCCATAAATACCACTCCACCTTCTTCACCTACTCATAACATCCTAACCTCTACATCCACAGAAACCTCAATTCCTACTCATACCATGAGAGATAACCATGGAGGGAATCCACCTCCAAATCCACCACCGGAGCAAACCCTTCGCCAATGGTCGAGGTAAGAGGTTACTCAACAACCTCTTTACATCACATATCCGGCAGCCACCAACTTAGAACTAAAATTCGGGCTCATCCATTTACTCCCAACCTTTAGAGGCCTGGAAAATGAAGATCCTCACAAATTCCTCACTGAGTTCCATGTTGTGTGTGTGGGCATGAAACCACATAATGTCACGGAGGACCAGATCAAGCTTAGTGTATTCCCCTTCGCGGTGCAAGATGTAGCAAAAGACTGGCTCTATGACCTCCTACCGGGGACGGTTACTACTTGGGTAGATCTTGCACGCCTTTTCTTAGACAAATTCTTCCCGGAAATGAAAGCTTTAGCCCTACAAAGGGAAATCATTGGAATCAAGCAACATAAAAGAGAAGCTTTCCACACATATTGGGAGAGATTCAAGAAACTTTGTGCCCGTTGTCCCAAGCATGGAATTACCGAATACCAGCTCCTCCAATACTTCATTGAAGGCATGACTCCAATGGAAAGAATGCTTCTTAATGCGTCAAGTGGCGGGTCTTTACCCGACAAGACTCCAACCGAAATCCGCAATCTAATAAAAAACATGGCTGAAGATTCTAAGCATTCAAGCCATGATGAAGAATGGTACATGGATGCACCCGAAGGTGTAAAAGAAGTCCAAACTCTTCAAATTGAAGCTCAATTTTACGAGCTTACAAAAGTGGTAATGATGTTAGCTAAAGACAAAGGTGTGCAACCCATACCCCGCCCTTGTGGTATTTGCACTCAAGTGGGACACCCAACCGATATGTGCCCACAACTTCAAGAAGAAGATTATGAAGAAGCAAAAGCCATGGGAGGCTATTCCGGATCAAATAAAAGAGGATACGATCAGCCATGGGGTGACCAAAAATGGAACAACAATCAAGGTTGGGGAGGTAATCAACAGGGAAGTTATCAACCAAGTCAACCACTTCAATACCAACAAAGACCACCTTTTCCACCACCGAACTTTCAGCCAAGGCAGCCACAACACCCTCCTCAACAAGCGGGTTCATCAACTATGTCCTTAGAGGACATAGTGAAGAGTTTGGCAACTAGTACACAAGCTTTCCAACAAGAAACAAAAGCAAGCATAAAGAACTTAGAGCAACAAGTTTCACAGCTTGCTACTTTCGTAAGCAAACTAGAATCTCAAGGAAAGTTGCCCGCCTAAACAGAAACGAACCCAAGGCACAACGTGTGTGCCATCACATTGAGAGGCGGAGAGAGTTACAATGGTCCAAAAGTGTCAGTTGATCAAGATGAAGAACAAATAGTGGTCGAAGAGGCAACCAAAGAAGAGAAGATGGAAGATAAAACAAACGAAAAGAAACCCTTCGTCACTGAATCTAAAGCCACACCTGCTCCATTTCCCGAAAGATTAAAGAGTACAAAGAAAGAACGGGAGGAAAGTGAGATCATCCAAATGTTCAAAAAAGTACAAATAAACATCCCACTCCTCGAGGCCATCAAGCAGGTACCTAGATATGCAAGGTTCCTTAAGAATCTTTGTTTATCTAAAAAGAAAATAAAAGGAAACCAAACTATAAGAGTCGGGGAAAATGTATCCGCGGTTTTGCAAAAGAGGATGCCCCCGAAGTGCAAGGATCCCGGTGTCTTTACCGTGCCTTGCAAATTGGGGAATCTTTATGTACCTCGAGCCATGCTAGATCTAGGTGCATCCATAAATATCCTACCATATTCTATTTTTAAATCAATTGGTGTAGGACCATTGAGCAAAACCGGTGTGATCATCCAACTTGCCGACCGGTCAATAGTACACCCAAAAGGTGTACTAGAGGACGTGTTGGTGCAAGTCAATGAATTTGTTTTCCCGGCTGATTTTTATGTTCTAGATATGGGAGATGATGACTCTCCAAGTTCAAGTTCCATAATTTTGGGTAGACCTTTTCTTAAAACTTCTAAAACAAAAATTGATGTCTACAACGGAACTTTAACTATGGAATTTGATGGTGAAGTTATCAACTTCAATATTCATGAAGCAAAAAAGGTTCCTTCCGATGTTCAATCTGTCAATCTTGTGAATATGATCCGACCCTCAACTAAAAAAAGTTTAAACTTGTCTAACAATGAATTTCAAGAGTTAGTTTTGTCACGAAAACTAGACAGAAGCAAAGCCAAAGAACTTGCAAAGGAGTTCGATATAAATAACGATGTGCTGGAGATTTTAGAGTTTATTAGTGATATGTAACATCCCAAAATTTGAGACCAAAAATTTTGTTTTTAAATTAAGCAAGTCATAAAATATGTTACCAAAACATTGTCAATATTACATCAGGGTTAAACCACAATATCGTGTCTCAAAATCATAACATCATAAGTGATGGAAATCAGAGTGCAATCCCAGAAGCTCATTGCGGAAATCATGGGTGAATGTGTGATGCGCTGCTACACCGCCGACTCCTTCCCCTTAGACGAAGAGGTACCTGAAACCAAAACTGAAACTGTAAGCACAAAGCTTAGTGAGTTCCCCCGTCATACCACATACCATATAATGTCATCGGTATCTTTCAACCGGTATCCGTCATCGGTATCTTTCAACCGGTAACTGTCATCGGTATCTTTCAACCGGTAACTACCATCGGTATCTTTCAACCGGTAACTGGGGACTATTTCACCCCCTACCATTATCATACAATAGCAAGGTATAATCATGCAATCAGGCATAACTGGGTACTGACCTACCCCCTCGATCCTAAAGACCGATGCTAGGGAAAAACTAATCCCTACCACTACTATTAACACACATAACATATCACACAGGCATATCCCATGACCAAAGCACATAACCATACCAAGATAATTATCACAAAGACAATTATCTAACAACTACCCTTGTTGGTGGGCCGGCATTGTGGCCTTAGACCCACCCCTACTGGAAGGTAACTCACCTCGAACGAGTAGCTGCTGATAATCTGCACGGGAAATCTCTGTATGCTGCTGGTCCGGAAATCCTCAGGCTATAATTCCCACAAAACACTTAATCAGAGTCTGATATCTATTCCTAGGGTAAGATGACCATTTTACCCCTGACCAAGTCAAAGTCAAAGTCAAAGTCAACTTCCAGTTGACCTGACTCGTCGAGTTGGGCCGCCAACTCGTCGAGTCCCTATCTCTTCAACTGTCCTCATCCACGTCTCTACTCGTCGAGTTTAGCAACGACTCGACGAGTTCTCCTTCTAAAACAACCCCGGATGAACCTTGATCCGACTCGCCGAGTTGTATGAACAACTCGTCGAGTTCATCTTCATCCTATGAACAAGTCCTATCCTCGACTCGCCGAGTTGTATGAACAACTCGTCGAGTTCATCTTCAAGAGTTGGGAGATTGCCTTGGCTCATGGACTCGCCGAGTCCTATAAACTCCAGGACTATGGCTTATCCCAATACGTTTGGGTCACTCCCCTGGACCCTCTAAAACCTTTCTAACACTCAACTGGGTCTCTTGAACCATAACAGAAAAGGGGAGTCTAACCTCGGACTCGCCGAGTCCCAAGAATGACTCGCCGAGTCGATACAGTCCAAGTCTATTTCTTCTATTTCTGGTGTACAACTCTTGTCCAAATGATAGATCTAGGTCCCTAAACTCGATCTAGCACGTAAAGTTACGAACTTTACGTGCATGCATGGGACTTTGAGCCAAAAAGGCTCTAAAAGAGGCTCTTAAGTTGCATGGGGGCTTCCATGGGTGCAAAAGTAGCCCTTTTCTGCCTTGTAACTCCTCCATGGACCTAGATCCGAAGCCTCAACCCCCAACCATGCTTGCAATCATGGTTAGTTACCAAGAATGGCTTATAAAAGCCCTAAATATCCCCAAAAAGGGATCTAGCAAATGAACAAGCAAGGTATCGACTTTATACCTTCTGGGAACTGCAAATGGTGTACAAACTTGAACTCCCTTGGTCTTCTCTTGATTCCTCTAGGCCCTTCCTTCTTCCTTGTGATCACAACCACCAAGAATCACCAAAAATACCTTTAGATCTTCACACACACAGTTAGGGTTTGCTATGGGGGGTTTCTGGAAGCAATAGGGACGAAGGGTGGCCGAATGAGATGCTTAAATA
Source organism: Lactuca virosa (assembly GCF_052849685.1). Taxonomy (NCBI): domain Eukaryota; kingdom Viridiplantae; phylum Streptophyta; class Magnoliopsida; order Asterales; family Asteraceae; genus Lactuca; species Lactuca virosa. Next base: position 51,775,410 of record NC_136432.1, read on the forward strand.
GGGTGCAAACCCTTAGATTAGGGTTTTGTCCAGTCATAGTCTACTCGTCGAGTCTGGAAGCCGACTTGACGAGTTCGTCATTTAAATCCCGGATCAAATTCTCTTCTACTCGACGATTTGGGCCTTCAACTCGCCGAGTCCCAGGCCAAAAACGCAAAATACTTAAATAAAATACATACCGAGAACCAGGTGCTACAAATCTCCCCCACTTATTTTATACTTCGTCCTCGAAGTCTGCTGCTCGTTCCTGGAAAAGCTCTGGGTAATGCTCCATCATCTCATCCACCGGCTCCCATGTCCATTCTGAGCCCTTCCGGTGCTGCCATTGCACCTTCACCAGCTCGACCCTCTTGTTCCTCAGATCCTTCGACTTCCGGTCGAGGATCGCTACATGCCGCTCGATGTAATTCAGGCTATCATCGACCTGAATATCCTCTAAAGGTACCACTGTCGAATCGTCCACCAAGCATTTCCGTAACTGGGAGACGTGAAAAGTGCTATGAATCTGACTGAGTTCGGCTGGCAGGTCCAGCCTATACGCCACTTTGTCCACCCGGGCTATAACCCTGAAGGGTCCAATATACCTGGGACCCAACTTGCCCTGCTTCCTGAATCGGATGACGCCCTTCCATGGCGACACCTTCAGGAGAACCATATCCCCGACCTGAAACTCCAGGTCTGAATGGCGCTTGTCGGCATAACTTTTCTGCCGACTCTGAGCAGTCTGAAGCCTGCTCCGAACCTGCTGAATCCTCTCTGTCGTCTTGAGCACCACTTCGGTGCTCCCCATGACCCTCTGGCCAACCTCACCCCAACATATCGGGGTCCTGCACTTCCTCCCGTATAACATCTCGAAGGGAGGACGGTCAATACTCGCGTGGTAGTTGTTGTTGTACGAGAACTCAGCTAATGGGAGGTAAGTATCCCAACTACCACCGAAATCTAACACACACGCCCGCAGCATATCCTCCAGAGTCTGGATGGTCCGCTCGCTCTGACCATCTGTCTGCGGGTGAAATGCAGTGCTAAAGTGCAGACGAGTACCCAGCTCGTCATGAACCTTCTTCCAAAACCTGGAAGTGAACCGCACATCCCTGTCTGAAATCACCGAAACTGGCACCCCATGCCTCGCCACCACCTCCCTGATGTAGATATCGGCCAACCTTTCGGCCGAAATACTCTCCTGAATCGGAATAAAATGGGCGCTCTTGGTCAATCGATCGACGATGACCCAAATCGAATCTACGCCCCACGCGGTCCTGGGAAGTGTCGTGATAAAATCCATCGTACTGTCTTCCCATTTCCACATGGGAATATCTAACGGCTGCATCAAGCCGTGTAGTCTTTGATGCTCGGCCTTGACCTTCCTGCAGGTCAAGCACCGCTCCACGTACCATGCCACATCCCGCTTCATGCAGGGCCACCAATAGTCAAGACGAATATCCCTATACATCTTTGTCGCCCCGGGATGGATAGAAAACCTGGATTTGTGTGCCTCCTCCATCAATGTCTGAGGCGCACGTCCATGATAGGGGACCCACACCCTACGGTGGAGGGTCAACAGCCCTCGGCTATCATAGTCGAAGGAGGAAACCTGACCCACAATACGCTCGCTCTTCCGATGTTCCTCCTTCATAGCCTCCTGCTGGGCCTCTCGGATCTGCTCCAGCAGCGGAGTCACCACGGTCATCCGCATAAAAACATCCCTGATCGGCGCTGCCTTGCGGCTAAGCGCATCGGCCACCACATTGGCCTTCCCCGGGTGGTAAAGGATCTCGCAATCATAATCCTTCACCACATCCAACCACCGACGCTGCCTCATGTTCAGATTCGGCTGACCCATGAGGTACCTCAAACTCTTGTGGTTCGTGTAAATGGTACAACGGACCCCGTAGAGGTAATGACGCCAAATCTTGAGGGCAAAAACAACCGCCCCCAGCTCCAAATCGTGTGTCGGATAATTCGCCTCGTGAGGCTTCAGCTGCCTCGAAGCGTAAGCAATAACATGTCCTCTCTGCATCAATACTGCGCCCAAACCCGAGATGGACGCATCGCAGTATACGAAAAAAATCCTCCAAGCCCTCTGCCAGAGGTAAGATTGGCGCCTCGCACAATCTCTGTCTCAATGTCTCAAATGCAGCCTGCTGCTCAGGCCCCCAGCGAAAGACCACGACTTTCCTCGTCAACCGGGTCAGAGGCACGGCTATCTTGGAGAAGTCCTGAATGAACCTCCGATAGTAGCCTGCCAGTCCCAGGAAGCTCTGAATCTCGGATGGAGACCTCGGAACCTCCCACCTCATCACGGCCTCCACCTTGGCCGGATCAACCGAAATCTCGTCGTGGTTGACTAGGTGCCCAAGAAACTGCACCTCGTGCAACCAGAACTCACACTTGGAGAACTTGGCATACAAGCTCTCCCTCTTCAAAGTATCCAACACCTCTCACAAGTGCTCCTCATGCTGCTCTCGCGTCTTGGAATAAACCAAGATGTCATCGATGAAAACTATCACAGACCGATCCAACATCGGCCTGCACACGCGGTTCATGAGATCCATGAACGCGGCAGGAGCGTTGGTGAGCCCTAAGGGCATCACTACGAACACATAGTGGCCATAGCGCGTTCGGAACGCAGTCTTCCGCACATCCTCCTCTCTAACCCTCATCTGATGATATCCTGAGCGCAAATCAATCTTGGAGAACCAAGATGCACCCTGTAGCTGGTCAAAGAGGTCATCAATCCTCGGAACGGGGTAACGGTTCTTCACCGTTACCTTATTCAACTCCCGATAGTCTATACACATCCGATGCGACCCGTCCTTCTTCTTCACAAACAGAATCGGGGCTCCCCAGGATGAACTGCTTGGTCTAATGAACCCCTTGTCTAACAGCTCCTGCAGCTGTGTAGACAACTCCTGCATCTCAGGAGGAGCCAACCGATACGGTGCCTTGGTTGTCGGAGCCGCACCAGGGACTAGGTCGATCCTGAACTCTATCTGCCTCTCCGGAGGTATCCCTGGCAACTCCTCGGGGAATACGTCTGCAAATTCTCGCACCACTGGCACATCGCCCACCGTCGCCTTACCCGCCTCCCGGGTATTCATAACATAGGCGACAAATCCTGCGCAACGCTGTTGGAGGTAGCGCCTAGCTCTAACCACCAGCTCTCCCCCACTTGGGGTCCTGATCCTCACCAGCTGCTGCGCGCAGTCGATCACTGTCCCATTGGGGATCAGTCAATCCATACCGATAATAACCTTGTTCCCCCGCAAAAGTATAGGAACCAAGTCTACCAGGTAACGCTCCTCGAACAATCTCAAAGCACAGTCCCTGAAGACCTCTGATGCTCGCACTGACCGGTCATCCGCAATATCGACCTCTAGAGGGTAATCCAACATGCCCGAAGACTCAGGAAACTTCTTGCTAAGCGCAAGAGAGACAAACGAGTGGGTAGCACCCGAATCAAACAACACCTGAACTGGGATACCATTCACATGGAACGATCCTAACAAGGCACATACGTAATATATCAAAATCACAGCGACATAACATAAAAGCGTAAATAAGAAATCATACGCGTCACCACAACAGGTGCAGCGCGTGCCTCCTCGGCTATCAGTTGAAATGCTCGGCTCCGTACCACTGTAGCCTCCGTCTTGACCTTTCGGCCATCCATAACCCGCACAGTCGCTGGAGTTGGCGCCACTGCCGACGCCGCAGCATCTGTCGTCAATCTGGGGTAATTGGCCTTCTTATGGCCCCTCTGATTACAATGGAAGCAAATCAGGTCTGATGTCTGAACCGCAGGGGTAGGGGCAGTACAATCTCTGCCAAAATGCCCAGTCTTGCCGCACTTATATCAGCCTGAACCCGGCCCAGTGCGGCAAACTCCCTCATGTGACCGACCGCACTTTCCACAGTGGTCCCGGCCCTGCTAGCCCTTCGACCTAGAGTCGAATCCCTTGGGTTTCTTCCCCGAAACCCCCGTAACCTGCACAGTCTCTGCCTTCCTCTTCCTGAGATGCTCCAGATCGATCTCCCTCCCCCGCGCCCTGGCAATCATGGAGTCCAAGGTCGGACATGCCGAGAAGCTGACGTGCTCCCTGATTTCGGCTCTCAACATGTCGTGATAGCGGGTCCTCCTCATATCCTCATCTCCTGCATACTGGGGCACCAATAAAGCCCTCTCCCGGAACTTGGCGGTGATCTCCGCCACAGTCTCCGTAGTCTGTCTCATATCCAAAAACTCCCTGGCCAGTTGCTGAAGCTCCACAGCTGGTGCAAACTCGGCCCTGAATCAGGTCACGAAATCTGACCACGCCATAGCCTCGATGGCTGGGGCTCCCAATGTATCACCAATCAACTCCCACCAATCTTTGGCTCGATCCCTCAAACATCCTGCAGCAAAACGGACCTTCGACCCTTCCGGGCAGAAGCTCGTCAACTGCGCAGACTCGATGTCTGCGATCCATCTCCTAGCAGCAATGGGGTCCTTAACCCCATGGAAATCCGGCGCACCACTTCCTCTAAAGTCCTTGAAGGACAGCGTGCGCGTACCCAACTGGCTGGACGCCGCATCCCTCCTGAATGCCTGGAGGCGATCCTCCATCAGCTCAATAATCCCCTCCTTGATCGACCCGAAGATGATGGGGGTCGACTCAAGGATACCTCTAGTGATCTCAGACGCGATGAACTCGCGTAACCCTGTTGGATATAGTGTCTAAGTCCATAACTATATTTGGTATGTACTTGACCCGACCCGGCATGGTCCAGTTGGGTTGCACTTCACCCGAACAATTTATGGATAATCGTTTGAGAATAGTATAAGTTATGATTTATTAATATATTATAAGTCCTAATATATTAATATAAAATCATATTATTTAATTAGTATTGATCTATAATTAATTTAGAATTAATTTAGAGATCAAAAGTATGACTAATTAAATATGGGCTCTTGTATTTATATAGTGTGGGCTAATGCTTATTTGGAATAGGCTAGGCTTGCATGGAAAGTCCATGGATACTCCATGGAGATTTAACCCATGGATCTCATGGAAATGAAAAGACATGGGTATTAGGGTTTACATGGATGTAACCCTAATCCACCACACTATATAAAGGAGGCTTTGGTTCTTGAAATAACACGAGTTGATGTGTGTAAACTAAGAGGGCCGATTTCAAGAAGTTTGTGACTAATCTCTCAAGTTTCCAAGTTTATGGTGATTTGTGACTTCCATTTGAGACATCCATATTATTGGTGCTAGGCTCTCAAACTCCAAGCAATCAACTACTACTACAAGGTAAGTAATTCTACTAGTTTTATTTTATTCAAGTGCCCCATGCCATGCTAGTTAGGATAAGAACCTTGGAAAAATAATTATTTGCATGTATCTTAGTCAAACATATATCCAAGGTTTCTTGGGTTGCATGTACACCATAGGAGTGTTAGAATGCTGAAAACTCATCAGTGGTATCAGAGCCTGGTTTGTTTATTTGATATTTGATGCAAAAAAAAAAAAAAAAAAAAAAAAAAACTTGAAAATCGAAGTTTTGTTCAAAAGCTCGTATCAAAATTTCAAATTTTGTATATGTACTTACGATTCTTACAATTTTTGATATGAACATTCATAAACATATGAGTTTAATAAGATCATAGAAATTATGTGCTAATAATTGACTAGATTAACTCTTGATCTTTATGTGTTTTAATGGAGTCCATAACTAGTTCTTAAGTTATGGATAACCAAAAGTCACATTTATAAATAACCATTAAAAGAACACATAGGTTACAAAAAAATTGAAGAGTCTTCATTTTTAATAACCATTAACTCATAAGTTATGAGAAATGAAAAGTTTTGAAAGTTTACAAAACTTGCTGTCAAGTTTTGGAACATGTAAAGTCATAGTAAAAACTTTAGTTCCAACCCCTAGAATTTTAAAAGTTAAAATTCAACCCTTATACTTTATAGTATTATAAGTTTAATAATATTTATATATGTATAAGATCAAGTCGTCTTACCGCTAGTACGCCTCATTCACGAAGCCGGTCTATAAGGGGGGTATAAGGTTGTTGCCTATAAAATGGCAACTTAATGGGTGTCCACTCTCACCCACCGCTTCCTTGATCGGTGGAGGGTCGTTAGCCGAACGGGTAGGACAAGGACTTATAAATTCTCATTAAAAGTATAATGATAATACTAAAGTAACTAAACTTTATTCAATTCCCAATCTTAGTTATTTTAGGAAAATGTGAATAAGGTGCTAATCCATGAAATTACACTTTACACTTTGTTTAAGTAGCTAGTGGAGCGTGTGTGGTTAACCGGCACAGTAACTTGAACTTAACAAGGTAAGTAAAGGGTGACTTAATGTTTATCATAGTATCGATGGAGCGTGTGTGGTTAACCGGCACATCGATTGAGGGGTAATACATTAAGGGTACCAAGTAATTTGCATGGTTACTTCACACCTTGTTTTGTGATCCTCGGCATCCCAGTCACAAAACTTGAAGGGCACACTCGAGATTGAAACATGCCATTGAAGAAAGTTCAATGAATCTCAAAGAATCTAGGAGTTTCTAAACCAATTAAAACCTAATTAAATATTTCATTTTTCATGGTGGAAATTGGTGAATCGTCATTCACCTACCTTCAAATATCTTATAGCTTAGATTACGGCATCCCTCTTCTAAGTTATAAAATATTGTGTTGGGTCCTAGCCTTAATATTACATTTGGGTGTTTTGTTAAGGACTATCTCTATATCTAATCTAATCTATTCCCTCTTCTTTTCAGATATCTTCCAATAACAATGCTTCTAGCTCAAACCCTACTAGCTCCTTCTCTCTCATGAATCTTTGTGGGAGAGTCATCTTTGATGGGTCCAACTTTACAGATTGGATCAGAAACATCAGGATGGTCACTCGGTATGAGAACAAAGAATATGTTCTCGACAAGGAGCTGAAGGTACCCGAGCCAACTGCTACTCCTGAAGAGCTTGCTGAATATGAGGTACATGAAAGAGATGCTACAAAAGTGGCATGCATCATGATGGCCACCATGACAGCCGAGCTCCAAAAGTCCTATGAGGACTATTATCCTTTTGAGATGCACCAGGACTTGATGGACCGCTACCATCAAAGTGCTCGTCAAGAGCGATATGAAATAATCTCATCCATGATAACAACCCGAATGAAGGATGGTGAACCCATCACGGGCCACATGCAGAAAATGCAAAGGTATGTGGACCGTTTACTGAAGCTGAATGTGAACTTTCCTGAGGTGTTAGCAATAGACATCATTTTGCACTCCTTGCAATCGTGTTATGATCAATTCCGCATGACATATCACATGAACAAGGAAGAAGTCACCCTCAGCAAACTTCAAGGACTCTTGAAGACCGCCGAAAGTGGTCTAAAGGGTAAGTCGGTTGTTACTACTCCTACTCCTACTCCAACTGCGGCCAATGTCTTGGCAATCGGGCATGGCAATGGGAAGAAGAGAAAGAACCCTTCTAAGGGTACCAAGGGTAAGACCCTTGAAGGCTCCTCTTCAAGAAAAACCAAGAAAGGTTTTGTCACTCCTTCTGCTAACCCTAATGAGGCTGAATGCTTCTATTGCCATGAAAAGTCACACTGGAAGCGAAACTGCCCAAAGTACCAGCAAGATTTGAAGGATGGGAAAGTAAAACCCAACCATGCAGGTATATACACTATATTGTCTAATAACTCACCTCATTCTAAGTCTTGGGTCCTTGATACAGGTTGTGGTATTCACATATGTTGTGATTTGCAGGGACTAAAAAGAAGTGAGAATGTGGAGCAGGGAAAGATAAACTTGATCATGGGAAACAGGAAAGCTTCACCTGTCACCAAGATAGGAGTTTATTCGTTAGTGCTAAATAGTGGGTTTACATTAGATTTGAATAAATGTTATTATTCGCCAGAAATGGCAAGAAATGTTATTTCCTTTCATGCATTGTATAAACAAGGTTTTACCTTTTATTTTGATAATAATAATGGTAGTATTGATGCTTTCTTTAATAATGTTCTTTATTTTAAAGCATTACCTTGTGATGGCGTGTATGAAACTGTATCTGTTGTAGATAATCTAGGAAATAATGTATTGTGTATTAACTCTTCCACTAGCTTAGATAAAGCATCCTTATGGCATTGTCGTATTGGACATGTAAGCAAGAAACGCATAGGCCAAATCCAAAAGGATGGAGTCTTGGAGTCATTTGACCTAAAGTCAGATGATAGTTGTGAATCTTGTTTGCTTGGTAAAATGACAAAGTCACCTTTTACTGGCACTTGTGCTAGGGGTGAAGGTTTGTTGGACCTCATACACACGGATGTGTGTGGACCCTTCAGAACTGCCACAAGAGATGCTAATCGGTTCTATGTGACTTTTACTGATGATTTTAGTAGATATGGATATGTCTACCTAATCAACCATAAGTCAGAAACCTTTGAGAAATTCAAAGAGTTTAAGCAAGAAGTGGAGAATCAGTTGGGCAGGAACATTAAGATACTTCGATCCGATCGTGGTGGTGAGTATCTTAGTACTGAGTTCCTTGACTATCTTAAGGAATGTGGGATTGTCTCACAATTGACACCTCCTAGGACACCACAGTTGAATGGTGTAGCTGAGAGGCGCAATCGGACCTTGTTGGACATGGTTCGTTCCATGATGAGTCGAGCTTTGCTACCAATCTCATTTTGGGGGTATGCCTTAGAGACTGCCGCCCATATCCTTAATCTAGTCCCTACAAAGAAGGTTTCCAAAACACCTCACGAGGTGTGGACTGGAAAAGTTCCCAATCTAGACCACATCAAGATTTGGGGTTGCGAGGCTTTCGTGAGATGAGAGACTCACGATAAGCTCGAACCCCGAAGCGAAAGGTGTATTTTCATCGGCTACCCACAGAAATCCTTTGGTTACATCTTCTACAGACCCAGTGATAATGTGGTCTTTGTAGCAAGAAGAGGATTCTTTCGAGAGAGAGAATTCATGAGCCAAGGAGACAGTGGGAGGCAAATTGACCTTGAGGAAATTTAAGAGTCAAGTGGTGAAGGAACCTCAAACCCTGGCCCTCAACCTGAGGAGAAAACTCCTGTTGAGCCGAATGAAGAATCTATACCTCTGAGGCGTTCCACCAGAGTTAGGAATGCACCTGAGCATTATTATGGTTTTCATATTACTGTAGAAGGTGAGACACTTATCAGTGATAACACACTGGTAAATCTGGATGAGCCTAACAGCTACACGGAAGCCATGGTAGGCCCTGAGGCGGCTAAATGGAAAGAGGTTATGGATAGCGAGATACAGTCCATGTATGGCAATCAAGTTTGGAACTTGGTTGACAATGTACCTGATCGTAAGATAGTTGGGTGCAAATGGATCTTCAAGAAGAAGACCGACATGGATGGTAATGTACACACTTATAAGGCACGACTGGTTGCAAAGGGTTATTCTCAAACTCCGGGAGTTGATTATGATGAGACCTTTTCACCAGTGGCCAAGATTAAGTCCATTAGGGTTCTGTTAGCCATTGCTGCATTTCATGATTATGAAATATGGCAAATGGATGTCAAAACCGCTTTCATTAATGGAAAGTTGGCTGAAGATGTTTACATGGTTCAGCCAGAGGGTTTTTTCAGTACAGAGGACCCCAGTAGAGTGTGTAAGCTCGAGAAATCCATTTATGGATTAAAACAGGCACCTTGCAGATGGAATCTTTGCTTTGATGAGAAAATCAAAGAATTTGGCTTTTCAAGGAGTGAAGATGAATCTTGTGTCTATATCAAGGCTAGTGGGAGTATAGTCAGCTTTTTGGTACTGTATGTGGATGACATACTACTCATAGGAAATGACATCCCAACCCTGCAGGAAGTAAAGTCCTGGCTTGGGAAGTGTTTCGCTATGAAGGACCTTGGAGAAGCTGCCTATATCCTAGGGATAAGGATTTTAAGAAACAGGAGTAAAAGACTAATTGGACTTAGTCAAAGCACCTATGTGGACAAATTGTTGAAAAGGTTCAACATGCATAACTCCAAGAAAGGAGAGTTACCCATCCAGAGTAACGCCAGATTGAGTAAGACACGAAGCCCTAGTACTGAGGCTGAGATAGCAGAAATGAGTCGAATACCTTATGCTTCAGCTGTAGGATCGATCATGTATGCTATGACGTGTACTCGACCTGATGTAGCCTTTGCTTTGAGCATGGTTAGCAGGTATCAGGGGAACCCTGGCAAGGCACACTGGACTGCGGTAAAGAATATCCTCAAGTACCTACGGAGGACTAAGGACTGGGTCCTTACCCTCGGTGGCAGTGAGGACTTGAGAGTTATAGGGTACAGTGATGCTAGCTTTCAGACTGACAGGGATAATTTCCGCTCTCAGTCGGGCTGGGTCTTTACTCTAAACGGAGGGGCAATTACTTGGAAAAGTTCCAAGCAGGAGACAGTGGCTGATTCCACTTGTGAATCAGAGTATATAGCAGCAAGCGAGGCAGCAAAGGAGGCTATATGGCTAAAGAACTTCATCGGAGACCTTGGAGTTGTACCAGCTATAAAGGAGCCAATGGAGATTTTCTGTGACAGCAATAGTGCGGTTGCCTTAGCCAAGGAACCAAGAGATCATGAGAGATCCAGACACATTGACATAAAATATCACTTCATTAGACATCGAATAGAAGAAGGAATCCTCGTGGCAAAGAGGGTATCATCGGATGAGAACCCAGCAGATCCCCTCGCGAAGGGACTGACTCGGGCTAAGCATCTCCAGCATGCTCGGAGCATAGGGCTGAAGGATGATATTAGTTTTAGTAGTTAGATAATCTTGAAATTTGTAAAATGTAATTGACATTTGATGATAAATAAAAGTTGTTATTTATGAGTAAAGTGTTGCTATCTCTTGTCAATCGTTTACTATTATTTCTTTTTTGCATGTTTTGACTTCCAGAATAATTATGTTATGGTTTATATCATATTATTCAAACTCTCCATAGTCGTTCATATGTTGGAAGTAGATATGAATCAAGACTGTCATGGGTTGGCTTGTAGAGGTCTAAGATGTTAAACAAAGCGGGGCTACAACACTCATGAGTGCTCATAAGTTCTGAGTATTGGATTCAACCCACGCTCACTTGTATCACTTCATGGAATTTATCTTGAGTGATCGTGAGACGGTAATATCATATAAGTCTTCAAACCTAGAGATATGATTTGTTGCCTATGAGTTGGTTATGCATTGATTGCACGAAAACGCATTGGTAACTCGATGTTATAAACCGTGCTTTTGTGTGTAATTCAACAAGTAGTAGAGCAAACATATGAGTCGAAGTTTATCTGTTCCTTCTAGGATTAGAAGCGATATTTGGGCCCCTCGATGATTTTGTTTTGACCTATGTACCCGGCCCGGTCAGAACTAAATTGATGTGTTCAGTTAAGTTCTATGTCAAACAAATCGGAAATCAGGAAACAAATGCTGGACAATAAGCAAGACCATGTTCCATGTATTTGTCCGACTGATATCTAGAACAGAGGATTATATGATCACTTATCTAAAATGGCGCTTCATAGTTCAACATAGTTTAAAGAGCTACGATTGTTGATCGGTTCCTGAAGTCATACTTGCAACTATAGTTATTAGACTTATCCAAGTGGGAGACTGTTGGATATAGTGTCTAAGTCCATAACTATATTTGGTATGTACTTGACCCGACCCGGCATGGTCTATTTGGGTTGCACTTCACCCGAACAATTTATGGATAATCGTTTGAGAATAGTATAAGTTATGATTTATTAATATATTATAAGTCCTAATATATTAATATAAAATCATATTATTTAATTAGTATTGATCTATAATTAATCTAGAATTAATTTAGAGATCAAAAGTATGACTAATTAAATATGGGCTCTTGTATTTATATAGTGTGGGCTAATGCTTATTTGGAATGGGCTAGGCTTGCATGGAAAGTGTTGGATTAGATGTCTAAGCCCATAACTATTATTGGTATGTACTTGACCCGAGAGTAGCATGGTCCATTTGGGTTGCATATCATCAGGACAATTTGTTAGGATGGACTTTTGAGAGAAGGTTATTTATGGTTTATTAATATATTATAAGTTATAATATATTAATATGAAATCATATGTTTTAATTAGTATCGATCAAGAATTAATTTGGAATTAATTTAGTGATCAAAAGAGACTAATTAAATCTATGGGGACAAATTATGATAATTAGTTATATTTATATGTGTTGGGCTTATGATCCATGTTGGACCAAGTTTATGTATGGATACATAAAGAGTTGGGCCACATGAACCATGGATCATAAAACCCACGGGTATGGATTATGGGTTATACCCATGACCCTTGGAATCCTACATATAAATAGGTTACTCCATAGCCAAAATCACCACTTCTTTTCTTAGAGAAATATGGAGGTGTTTTGGTGCATGGAATTCTCTCTCAAGACACTAGCAGATATAAGCAACCCTCAAACTATGAGCCTCAAACAGAACCGAAATCTCAATTCTATAGTCGACTACGATGTGGTAAACAACATGCCAAGACGTGGGAACTACACTTTGGCAATTCTTAGGGTTTTGAGGATTTCGAACTTTTGAGACGAAGATGTATTTTTTTCATGCTTCAAAATCAGATCTGGAGCCCACTATTTATAGGGAGGTGATTTGAAATCCTAGAGATAATTAGCAAACTTAATTATAATTATCTATGGAATTCAAATCATTATAGAATATTCCATATTCATTTATTTACTATTAGTTAATTAACCTATTAATTCATTAACAAAATAAGTCCCTTAAATAAATATATTTTCTGATCTGTTTTATTTTGTTCTTGAGTGTAACCCAAAAGAACATTACTATTTATAATAATATTATGGGGTTTGTTATAACTATGGGCACTAATCTCCATTAACTCCCACTTGCACTTAGGCATCAATAATTGACCACTCAAATAATTACTAGAGACAACAGTGAGTGGTAGTCTAATGCAACTATTGTACTTATAACAACTTTGCAATAAACAACCCAAAGATTGGTAACTTCAAATTCCTTTGATCTTTATGATATCTTATTATGAACTAGAGACATGGATCTAGGTTCAGTATCATGGTTCATGATTATATTTGCCGATACCGACTTATGGTGGCATTCAGACTGACTATCAAATCTAACTAACTCATTCTCAGCTTGGCTAAGCATTTGTTGTCAACACCAAATCAATGATGGGTCCGGAGATATCTACTTCTCCATTTTTGATAGAAGGATCAAATAAACTTTGACTACATAGGTTAGTGTTATTCTTCATGTAATATCTAGTCAAACCTGTATGGCTGCTAGTTACGGATAATGTTGGGGATAAACCAAGACACAACACATTGTAGAACAAGACCTCATGTATCTCTATTTTGAAGAATAAGAAACATATCCATCTTAATTTACTTATGACATGATCCATGAAGTAATCTTGATTTCGGTCCAACGACTTTTGCCTGGATTGGCTTGATAATGACTCTTCATATTAATGGTGTATGAGACGTCTAGCCTTGTACATATCATGACATGCATGATCGATCTTGTAGACGAGTCATATTGGACTTGACTCATTATGTCCAGTTTTTCAGTAGTACTAGGACATTGGGTTTTACTCAAAAATGTGCTACATTGCATAGGTACAAATCCCTTCTTAGATACTTCCATTTTGAATTTCTTCAAGATTTTATCCAAGTATGTATTTTGGAAAAGTACTATTAGTCGCCTAGACGTATCCCTATAGATCTTCATATCTAGTATGTAAGCAGCTTCTCACAAGTCCTTCATAGTGAAACTTTTCCCAAGCCATGCTTTTAGACTATTCAGCATTGGGATGTCGTTTCCTATTATAAGAATATCATCAACATATAAAACAAGGAAGAAAACTACCCTCCCACTACATCTAACATACACATATTGTTCATCTTCATTTCTTAAGAAACAACACTCCTTGATCTTCTCATCGAAACAAATGTTCCACCTGTGAGGTGCTTGTTTGTGTCCATAGATAGACTTTTCAAGCTTGCATACCATATTAAGAGACTTGGAATGTACAAAACCTTCTGGTTGAGCCATGTAAACATCCTCCGTTAGTTTCCCATTGAGGAAAGCAGTTTTTACATCCATTTTCCATATTTCATATTCATGAAAGGCAAATATTGTAACGACCCAAAAACCCAAGGTAATTTTTCATTTTTAATACAGCTAAAACATTGATACCATTTATACTAAACAATTCAAATCATCATTAAGTAAAACATTTATAAGAGTTCATCCCAAAATCTTTCATTGCGGAAATCATAGGTGTGTGCACTACGATCAATCCGAGCTCTTCATTTCCAAGTCGATGGTACCTGAAACCAAAACTGTAAACCGTAAGCACAAAGCTTAGTGAGTCCCCCAGAGCATACCCCACACACACAATCCACATAACACATATCTGTTGGATATAGTGTCTAGGTCCATAACTATATTTGGTATGTACTTGACCCGACCCGGCATGGTCCATTTGGGTTGCACTTCACCCGAACAATTTATGGATAATCGTTTGAGAATAGTATAAGTTATGATTTATTAATATATTATAAGTCCTAATATATTAATATAAAATCATATTATTTAATTAGTATTGATCTATAATTAATCTAGAATTAATTTAGAGATCAAAAGTATGACTAATTAAATATGGGCTCTTGTATTTATATAGTGTGGGCTAATGCTTATTTGGAATGGGCTAGGCTTGCATGGAAAGTCCATGGATACTCCATGGAGCTTTAACCCATGGATATCATGGAAATGAAAAGACATGGGTATTAGGGTTTACATGAATGTAACCCTAATCCACCACACTATATAAATGAGTCTTTGGTTCTTGAAATCACACTAGTTGATGTGTGTAAACTAAGAGGGCCGATTTCAAGAAGTTTGTGACTATTCTCTCAAGTTTCGAAGTTTGTGGTGATTTGTGACTTCCATTTGAGGCATCCACATTATTGGTGCTAGGCTCTCAAACTCCAAGCAATCAACTACTACTACAAGGTAAGTAATTCTACTAGTTTTATTTGATTCAAGTACCCCATGCCATGCTAGTTAGGATAAGAACCCTGGAAAAATAAATATTTGCATGTATCTTAGTCAAACATAGATCCAAGGTTTCTAGGTTTGCATGTACACCATAGGAGTGTTAGAATGCTGAAAACCCATCAAACCCGTCATCAACCTGCTCGGATCCCGCGCTCGAGCCTGACCCTGATCCTGACCCAAATCCTGCTCCATGTCGTGTAATCGCCATACTAAAAATAAACACATAAACGTCAGGATCATATATACCCCTGAGAGGTCTCACGCACTCTCCAAGTTTCCTGGTTCCATCTCGGCCCTCCTTGACTCGAGTATGAATCCTCTGCTTTCAGTAGTACGGGCCCATACTACCTTCCACATCTATCCGTACTTTCCTCAAGGATTGCTTCAACTTCACCAAGTCCCTTTACTAATACCCTTTTCTACTAATATCGTCCTACGTTTTCCTAGGGCACTCCCCGACCTACTCTCCGCCATCAGCTGCACCAGGAGTCCCTACTTCCCTTCCCTAACTAGCTTGCGAGTACTGCTACATATCCGCTCACTAGTTAGTTAAAGTTAGCCAGGACCCCTTAAGCACAAAGCAAGCAGCATCCGTGCACCGAGTAACCGCATCAGGCATAACATGATCATGCTATCCTACTGCTGACAAAACAGTCCTAGCATACAGCTCATACAACAGGCATATAAGGCATCTTTCCTAGATCCTTAGCCCTAATCTAGCATGCAGTTCTCATAATCATAAGTTATATAACATAGCATATCAAGTATGGGTATCTTGGGGAAAACTTACTTGAGCTCGGCCGGTAGCACGCATCACACACCTTGTTCTTTCTTGAAATCCCTTAATTTAGATTTTAGGAAACCATTTTCTTTGTAAAATCTTTTAATCCCTCGGTTTGATTCCAGACATCCCCGAGGGTGTGTCCGAATCCCTCAAACCAGGGCTCTGATACCAACTTGTAACATCCCAAAATTTGAGACCAAAACTTTTGTTTTTAAATTAAGCAAGTCATAAAATATGTTACCAAAACATTGTCAATATTACATCAGGGTTAAACCACAATATCGTATCTCAAAATCATAACATCATAAGTGATGGAAATCAGAGTGCAATCCCAGAAGCTCATTGCGGAAATCATGGGTGAATGTGTGATGCTGCTACACCGCCGACTCCTTCCCCTTAGACGAAGAGGTACCTGAAACCAAAACTGAAACTGTAAGCACAAAGCTTAGTGAGTTCCCCCATCATACCACATACCATATAATGTCATCAGTATCTTTCAACCGGTATCCGTCATCGGTATCTTTCAACCGGTAACTGTCATCGATATCTTTCAACCGGTAACTACCATCGGTATCTTTCAACCGGTAACTGGGGACTATTTCACCCCCCCTACCATTATCATACAATAGCAAGGTATAATCATGCAATCAGGCATAACTGGGTACTCACCTACCCCCTCGATCCTAAAGACCGATGCCAGGGAAAAACTAATCCCTCCCACTACCATTAACACATATAACATATCACACAGGCATATCCCATGACCAAAGCACATAACCATACCAAGATAATTATCACAAAGACAATTATCTAACAACTACCCTTGTTGGTGGGCGGCATTGTGGCCTTAAACCCACCCCTACTGGAAGGTAACTCACCTCGAACGAGTATCTGCTGATAATCTGCGCGGGAAATCTCTGTCTGCTGCTGCTCCGGAAATCCTCCGGCTATAATTCCCACAAAACACTCCGGCTATAATTTTATCCCCTGGACCCTCTAAAACCTTTCTAACACTCAACTGCGTCTCTTGAACCATAACAGAAAAGGGGAGTCTAACCTTGGACTAGCCGAGTCCCAAGAATGACTCGCCGAGTCGATACAGTCCAAGTCTATTTCTTCGATTTCTAGTGTACAGCTATTGTCCAAATGATAGATCTAGGTCCCTAAACTCGATCTAGCACGTAAAGGTACGAACTTTACGTGCATGCATGGGACTTTGAGCCAAAAAGGCTCTAAAAGAGGCTCTTAAGTTACATGGGGGCTTCCATGGGTGCAAAAGCAGCCCTTTCTGCCTTGTAACTCCTCCATGGACCTAGATCCGAAGCCTCAACCCCCAACCATGCTTGCAATCATGGTTGGTTACCAAGAATGGCTTATAAATGCCCTAAATCTCCCCAAAAGGGATCTAGCATGAACAAGCAAGGTATCGACTTTATACCTTCTGGTAACTACAAATGGTGCACAAACTTGAACTCCCTTGGTCTTCTCTTGATTCCTCTAGGCCCTTCCTTCTTCCTTGTGATTAAAACCACCAAGAATCACCACAAATGCCTTTAGATCTTCACACACACAGTTAGGGTTTGCTATGGGGGGTTTCTGGAAGCAATAAGGATGAAGGGTGGCCGAATGAGATGCTTAAATAGGGTGCAAACCCTTAGATTAGGGTTTTGTCCAGTCAGAGTCTACTCGTCGAGTCTGGAAGCTGACTCGACAAGTCCGTCATTTAAATCTCGGATCAAATCCGCTTCTACTCGACGAGTTGGGACTTCAACTCGCCGAGTCCCAGGCCAAAAACGCAAAATACTTAAATAAAATACATACCAGGAACCAGGTGCTACATGATAAGAAGCATACAAGAAGGTTGATGTGTTGGAAAGGCCCACATACTTAGAATGAAGCACATTCAGGGTCTAAGTCAAGCCAACGACTTAAAACAAGGGCGGCTAACCGGGAGACAACCCGGGGATATTTTCGTCATTTTTTTCGTTTTTTGTATTTCATCGTTTTTAATTGTTCCAAATGACTTTTCATATTTCTAATAATTAAAAATGAATTAACAAAAAAGAAAAAATGAATTTTGTGTGCCGGAGGATGCCGAAACCAAAAACAAATTGTGAAATCTCACAGAACGTTTGACACGGGTCATGTCATTTTTTACCATATTTGACACGGGGTCGTGTCCGAAAGTTGGCTGAAATTTTATCAAGTCTGGGAATGACACGGGCCGTGTCATTTTGCCTTCATTTGACACGGGGCCGTGTCTGACGTGCTGTAGCGTTTTTAAGAAAAAAAAAAGACGGGTTTTGCTCATTCTTTCACCACACCCACTGCTTTCACTCGTTTTTCTCTCCACTTTTCTTCCCCAAAACCGATTTCACTCTTAAACCACCTTATATTCCTTAATTTCAAGTGAAATCTTCTCCCAAGTTATGAAATTTCTTTCCCTACACTTCATCTTGAAGCTCTTTGTTGGACCTTTCATGGTGTTAATTCGCTTGCCTTGTTGTGTAGGATAAGCTTGGGGAGGACAAAGGAGGAATCTTCACCACAAAAGTCACACACTCAAGCACAAATCCTGTATATTCCTTCCAATACTTATTTAGTTGCTTGAAATTGTTCAAAGTTTGTATCTTTGTGTGATTATTGGTAGTTATTGGTGGGTAATTTGATTTGGAATTAGTTATCTATTACCTTTGTGCATTTGAAGCCCATGACACCCAAAACTTCAAAAAAAAAAAGAGTAGAGTCCGCTCTCCAAGCATCGACGACGATGCTTATTTTTAAGCTTGGGGAGGGGTATGAGGTATTTCATGTTGCATGGTTTTACTTACTTGTCTAAAAAAATATATATTTTATTATATTTTTGTTTTGATCCAATCCCAAGCAACCGAATCTTCTTAAAACAGTTGAGTTGATAAGTGAGTCGTATGCTTTGAGATTAAACTTGCTCGTTCTTCATTAAAACCTTAAAGCGGTCCAATCACACACGTGCACACCTCCTGAAGCTATTCGTGCAAAACAGAAAATGAAAAGGTTTTCAACAATGAAGCATAACGACAGGTATGAGTCAATCTTTGGGACATGTGACCGGTCTTATGAGTAGTAAGTGCTCAAATGAATCTAAAATGTGAAATTCAATAAATAATAAAAGAAGATAATTTCAGTGACCCGAGCCTTCCAGCACTCTAAAAAGCCCTTTCTGCTTATTCCCTTTTATATACCTTGCTTGGGGACATAGTTTCCAACTATACTTATGGGTCTTGGCGTGTTGACTTCAGTCTCCCAAAAAATGTCTAGAAGCCTCTCACAGTAATAGACCCTGAGATATCCCACAATAGAAAAGTCAAGGACAAAAATATAAAGAATAGGCCTAGCAAATAAATTGATAAGAGTGTTAGTTTTTGTTAAAAAAAAAATTAAAATTAAAAATTAAAAAAAATTAAAAAAATATATTATTAAGTTAATCTGTGACCTTTGGGATTCGAATGAGTAAACTCTGAGGGGTGTTCTACATCTAATCGCCTAGAGCTGAATTGTTTGGGACTGATTGGGTTGAAATTTCGCTATACGAATTCCATAGAAAGTCATGAACTTAATAATAACAAAAAAATAGATATGTATAGGTATTCAAATAAAGCTAATATGTGGCCTTTGGGGTTCGGGCAAGTAAACCCGAGGGATCTCTTTAAATCTAGCACACCAAGGTCATCTGATCTGGATGTGTTGGTTGGAATCCCGTTACAAGGATTTCAAAGAAAGCCATGAGCTTTATTTGTAGGAAAATATAATTAGATAGTGTATATGTTTATGTTTATAGTTTAATTGAATAATATATTTAGGAAAAATGCTTGGCTGCCAAAAGATTTCTTTTAACTTGGACTTGAACTTATGGCATTGGGACTGAATGTTAATTACTTTGACTGGTGTAAGTGGTTGGAAATTTGTAACCAATCTGGGTAAATTTTAGGGAATTCTTAGAAAATATTTTTTTAGAAAAAGATTGTTGTCAATCAACAAATAGCTGGAGTCGGTCATTGTTTTATTTTGTAAAACAAAGATGATTAAGAATGTTTTTGTCACATATGTTTTCACGAGAGTAAGACCATAATTTGTTCCATGAATTGACTTGATGCTATTAAAAGTGAATAAGTGTTGTAGTATTCGATTCTGTTGAGTTGTATTAAGGAGTGCCTAAAGTATTGTTTTTAATGAAAATGTGTTTGTGGGGCCAAAACCAAGTTAGCTCAAGGCACGATAGGTATATTCTCAACTATGTTAAAAAAAGCAAGGTCAGTTGGGTTGGATCATTTTTGTTTTGTTATGTTTTGTTTGATTCATTGCATTGTAAATAAAAAAAAAGATCTATACTTTTATTTTCTTCTTTTCTTCTCTCCAGTTTATGTCTATCTTTTGTTCTTTCTTGAGGACAAGAAAGGTCTAAGCTTGGGGAGATTTGTTAGGTGCATTTTATGCACCATTGAAGCATGTTTAATTTACTCTTTTGCATTTCAATTTAGTAATAATCCATGCATTTTACTTGTTTTGGGACAAAACTTGGCACACTTTATTTCCATACTTTTTATGCCATTTCAGGTGGTTCTGGAGGTTGGAGATGAATCTGGATGGTGAAAAAGGGCCGGAAACAAAGATGCGGATTTTTCGGAGCAAAATTAAAGAAAACAAGAATTTGTCACAGAAGAGTTGACACGGGCCGTGTCTCTTTTGACACGGGTCGTGTCAAATGGTTTATCAACGTACATTGGTTGCGTATTAGAAAATTTTCCAACTTTTTGAGTGACACGGGGCCGTGTCATTTCTTCACAATTTGACACGAGGCCGTGTCTGTCGCATAACTTCCTGGGGCAGTTTTCTTTTATGATTTAATTTCGGGATTTTTAGGAGGGACACAGACTCTCATTCACTCCAGGCGACCAAGGACGACTCTTAGAAGAAGTTTTTAGTTTGTAGCTTGAAGAAGTTCATTTGGAAACATTTTAATTTCATCTTTGTAAGCACTTTAGTACTTTAATTTCCTTTCTAGACTTGTTAATCTTGTTCTAGTCATGTGTGGCTAGAACCCTAGATTCTCCAACTTTATGTTTTGACTTCTTTAGTTATGATTTCAATCATATCACTTGATGTTTGCTTTTAATTTCTATCTAGTGAATTTGATTTTGCTTTAATCAAATGTTTGTATCTAATTGTGATTCTTATTGGCCATTTGAATTAGGGTTAGGTCATTCAAGTTATCTAATTGCAAAATTCGTAATTGTTTTGTGAATTGGACTAAGTAACAAGCACTAAACTGATTTCCATTGAATGAATTTAGTGTAAATATTATTTACACACTCTTACACTCCCGAGCTTGTGAGGAGTATTGGGTGTTGTTGGGAACATTCACATAAAGTTAAATGCAACCTTTTAATCCAATTCTAAGAGCTTGTTTAGATTAGGTTAGTAAGGTTATGGTTAATCAAAGAGCTTGTTTTGGTTAACTAATGTAGTGAATGGGAAGTGTTAGAGCTTATTAAAACTTTCAAGTACCAACTTAGATAGAATTGAGCCAATATCTAATCATATTTGAATCACATTGTCAAGTTGTCATACATAGAGTTGGAGTCCTTACAAATTCTAAATTTAATTCACTCATTAGTTGATTACTTGTGTTTTAATTGTTTGTTTTAATCATTGCATTCAAAACCCCCCTCTTTAGTGTTGGCAACCATAGTACCTTGCGCAAAGAGGTATAGACTGATTGTCCCGTGTCTCTGTGGATCGACCCTGCTTGCCTTGTACTACCTTTTAGTGCAATATAGTAGTGTTATTTTTGGAGTATATCGTACCCCTTTATTTGTTGGGCTTGACATGCCTAACAGTTATAACCATGCTTGATTGACTAGTATAAAACACGACGTTCTTCAGGCGTCGAAAATGGTATGACAGTTGTCACCCGTAGACCTGCAGGTCCCACTGTAGCTAGCAGCAAGGTGTAGGATGTTCAATCCCGTATAGATCTATACACAAACTCACGCTCTCCCTCCAGGAGACTCTGGTTACAAAACGTGACACAACAAGTATATTGATATGCCATGAAATAGTGGCTCACATTATTGTTATCTTGTTCTTGTTATAGTATGTAAGTTCCTTCATGTTCTAGTTATAGTATGTATGTACTGACTCATGTATGTACTGACTCATGTAAGTTTCACTGATCTAGAAGTAGTAAGTAGTAATTCTCTAAAGTATACCTATTATAGTTTATTAGTATGATTGTTTGAACTGTTACTGATTTGGAGAAAAGACTCAATTACTAACCATAAGCAACTAAGTTAAGTATAATCCTTAAAAATGAGTTTAATATTCATATATGTATTTAATAGTATAACTATGATTTAGCCGACATTCGGACTAGTGATCCTACCCCAAGCCCACAACCAAACAAGGAACAGGAGTCAAGGTATCTAGCAATAGACCTAAGTCTGTTAAAGCATACCTATACGTAAATAGATAGACGAATATGATTTGATATAAAAGAAGACTAAAATAATTTAAAAGAGTTTTAACAAGTTTTGAGTATAAGAAATCCTTTTGGGTGTTGTTTTCACATGTAAATGGTTAACACAATTTCATTGTGTTCTACTCGTATTCCCCCCTAAAAGCATTTAAAAAGCATTTAAAAGTGTATTTGTAGGGGTAAGAACTCACCTTTAGTGAGTGATTCGAATGAAAGATCGATATAGGATGCTCAGTATGCCAAGTGAAGTCCCGAGCACAAACTGATCCTATTTAGCATATATTAACACATATATGTATGGAATTAGGGCCTATAAGAACTAATAACTATAGGAAAAAACCTTAGGATCTAAGAAACACTTACAATGAAGTGTTAGAATCGAAAGTAGGAGGCTGAAAGATGATCACGGCCCAACAAGGAGGGTTCACGGCCCTTGGAGGGTTCACGGTCCAAGAACAGTTGAAGTGTTCACGGCCCAAGCTTGGATCTAAGAAGGGTTTACAGCCAAGGATGAAGGTTCACTGCCCTATGAACACTTTGAAGATCTTGAAGATGATGATGAAAAGTGATGAATCAATGTTAGGATCAAAGGGGTTTCTAAGTATAAACAAGTAAAGGGATGAGATACTTACATTTTTGAGGTGAAAAGAGACCCTTTTTAGGATGATACTTGAGAGAGAATGGATGTATTCACGGCTGGAGGATGAGAAGTAAAGATAAAAATGGCCAAAACTCATGTATATGGCATGAGTTCACGACCCAAGATGGGTTCACGGCCGTGAACCTAGTTTGCGGCCGTGAACTACTTTTGAGGGTGTTTCCGGCTCGATTGCAACTAAATGATCTCAAGATAACACTTCCTAACACACAATCCTTGAGTGTACTAGGCTTAGAAACTCTCAAACAGACCCTTAACACAACATAAAGGTAACAGAAAAAAGTCTGACTTTTGATTGAATTGAATGACTTTACAAGATAGAAATTTCTGGTTGTCACACTCATTAAGATTAATCGGGCTCCCACTAGTTTCATGATTTATCAACTCTCTCTCATGAAAGACTTCCCTACGACTAACAAAAGTCTTGTTCTTAGTAAGCTTGTAAAAAAAGTATCCAAAAGAATCTTTAGGGTAACCAATGAAATAACACCTTTCGGATATGGGTTCAAGTTTGTCAAACGCTTCTCGATGAACGAAAGCCTCACAACCCTAAACCTTGATTTGTGCAAGATGGGGATGAGTCCCTTTCCACATTTTGAGTGGTGTTTTCTCAACCTTCTTAGTTGATATAAGGTTTAGAATATAAGTGGCAGTTTCTAGATCATAACCCCAAAACCTTATTGGAAATGTAGCACGAGTCATCATAGAACGAACCATATCCAGCAAGGTTCGATTTCTTCTCTCATACACACCATTTTGTTGTGTTGTTCTTAGTGGATCTAATTTCAAGACTATCCCTCACTTTCTAACATGATTATAAAATTCATTGCTATGATACTATTTCCCTTATCAGGACAAACTATCTTGATTTTCTTGCTCATCAGGTTTTTCTACTTCTCTCTGGAATTTCTTGAAAACATCAAACGTCCTGGAATAATGTTTCAATAGATAAACATACCCATATCTACTAAAATTAGTAGTAAATGTGACAAAGTATCTTTCACCATGTATAATGATGTGCCTGAACGGACCATTTACATCCGAATGGATGTTGTCAAACAGATTTATCCCTCTCTCAAAGTTGCCCATGAAAGGAGACTTAGTCATCTTCCCAAGTAAACAAGATTCACAATTTCCATTAAACTCTAAGTTAAATGGTTCTGATATGCCATCTGACTGGAGCTTGGTGATTCTCTACTTGCTTATATGGCCAAGACAACAATGCGATAGACATGATTTATTCAAAGTAGATGACCCAATATCTAAAATTAAGTTATTGTTTCTAATTACACCAATCACAAATTCATACATGTCATTGAAAGGATTTGATTTAAAATAAATAGTATTATCTTTGTAACCTAAAATTCTAACATTATTATTATCAAATCCAAAAGTACAACCGTCACGCCACAATGCATAAAATTAAAATGATGTTTCTTGCCATGTAAGGTGAATAGCAACAATCAGATATTCATATATTTCATTGCAAGGATTTGCTTTGAAATAAAGATTTTTATCTTTTTAAACCAAAATACTAGCATTATTATTATCAAATCCAGAAGTAAAACTGTTACGCCACAATGCATAAAATGAAATAATGTTTCTTACCATGTAAGGCAAATAGCAGGTAAAGAAAGGTCATAATCTCCAATCTTGGTAACAACTACTATGATCTTGTTCCCCATGATCAAATCAATCTCTCCATGCCTTGGCTTCCTACCTCGTCTTAGCCCCTGCACATCAGAACAAATGTGGGTTCCATATTACATGTCAACTATCCAATTACTAAAACTAGAGGTCGAATGTAATTTAATTGTAAACATACCTGAAGTACCAACACCATTAGCCTTGTTCTTCTTAAGATCCTCCACATATTTAGGGAAATTATGTTTCCATTGACCCTTCTCTTGGCAGTAGTAGCAAATGGCTTCCTTAGGATCATTCTCTGGTGGTATGTCAGAAACGTTATTCTTAGGGTTGGAATTCAGAGCACCCACTTTTCCTTTCACTTTTCCCTTGACATTGGGATATTCCTTTTTCTCTTCACACCACCTTCCCTAATATCCATCATAGAAGTGGGTGGACTTGTTTTCCTAAGTGGAAAAATGATTTCTTCATCTCTCTTGAACATCCCATGTAGCTCCATGATACTCTTTTCCAAACCATTCATATAGTAGTTCTTAGTGAACTGCTTGTATGCACTAGTCAAAGAGTTGAGAATGGCATTAATAGCCAAGTCTTGAGTGAATGGGAAGCCAAGATGTTCAAGTCTATCAAAGTACCCTTTTACATTTAGAACATGGGTACTCATAAAACCACCCCCCCCCCTTTTTCATGCAACCTAGAATTGAATGCATCACTTTGAATCTCTCAGTTTGAGCTTGTATGTAACACTCGGTTTTGGATTTGCTTCATTTCTCGGGGTTGCGGCCCAATCTTCAGGTGTTATAAGGTTTCGGGCTTTGGGGAAGAAATATTTTGGTTTTTTCAGAAGTGGGTGTTATGGTTTAAGTGATCCAAGTGTTCGATGGTGCCTTCGGAGGCCAAGGGTATAATTGTAATTTGATAACTCGGTCTTTTATGGATTTTGGGTTTTGTTCGGGAAGTTTTAAGATTGTTAGGAGCGTAGGGCTTCTCGCCACCTTTCCGTGGATATAAGGTTCGTTGGAAACGGACCTAAAATGTGGAAGTTAGAGTAGTTTGAAATAATGGCAGAAATGGCCATTGGTGGAAAATTTTGGCAATTTGGTCCCATGCGTGCATGGAGGAGGGCACATGACTGGGTGAGTACACCCAGCGTAAGCTGGGGGTACGCCCAGCGTAATGAGTAGAGTGCCAAACCCTAATTTTTAGGGTTTGGGCACTATTTAAACATCTTTATGAGCTCAAGGCTCTTTCATTTCTCAGCCTCCATTGTCTTCTAGCCTCATTTCGGAAACCCTAGTCTCATTTTGAGAGTTTGAGAGATCTAAGTGTGCATTTTGGTGTGTTTTTGCTAATTTTCAAGAAAATGGTGCTTGGTGCTATCTTGTGGTTCAAAGGAAGACTTTTAGATCCAGACTTTTGGCTTCATTTCCAGCTCATTTAAGGTATCAAGTTCTTATCTTGGCTTCTTCTTATGCTAGTTTGAGTTTAGGGCAATATTAAGGTCTTTTATGGTGTATTAAGTTCTCCTTGTGAGTTTGAGCCACTCCAGGATCTTGGAGTGATAGATCTTGCCTCTTATGATGTTGCTAGTTCATAAAAATGCTTGCTTGATGTTTAAGAATGGTTCGTGCATGTTCTAGTTGGATTAGAATGGTTCGTGCACTAGGGATTGCTTTCAGTGAGCTTCTGCATTCGAGGTGAGACTCCTCATTGTTATATGGGTCGACGACACCAATTCCGGCCCATTTGGTATATGTATTGTTGGAAGACCCGGGGGTAGCCCTTGACATTTTGTATGAAAAACCAGGAGGCGGTTCCTGGAAAACTGTATGCAAGACCAGAGTCTGAACTATGGCAATTATTAGTTAAGTAGTTGTAAGTTGTATGCTAGTTGTCTTTGTGATGCTTGCAAGGAAGTCCCGGAGGTGGCTCCTGGCACTTGTTTGTAAGACCCAATGTTTTGGTCCCCGGCCTGGGAAGGAAGACCACGAGGCGACTCGTGGCATAATGGCAAGACTATGGTTGGCACATATCACTTTTATTAATTGATTGGATATGTATGATATGTATGGTGTTGGATTTGGTGTCTAAGCCCATAACTATAATTGGTATGTACTTGACCCGATAGTAGCATGGTCCTTTTGGGTTGCCTTCACCATAGCAATTTGATAAGATCGATTTTTGAGAAAGAGGTTATTTGTGATTTATTAATATATTATATGGATAATATATTAATTGAGAAATCATATGATTTAATTTGTATTGATCAAGAATTAATTTGGAATTAATTTGGTGATCAAAAGAGACTGATTAAATTAACGGGACTGATTAGGTAAATCAGTAATACTTATAGTTTGGGCTAATGATCCATGTTCATTAGGGATGGACTAAATCTATGTGAGAGTCCATGAAGATTTAGTCCAAAGGGCCTATCATATGGGTTATTGGATTGATTAAGGCCTAATCATATGAATTGGGGTTTCCAAGATGAAACCCTAGAGATTCCACACTATAAATACTAACCCTTGCACTCCCAAAATCGACACTTGTGTTTCAAGAAGTAACCCAAGCCGTTTGGTGCCTCCTAACCTCTCTCTCATATTCCTCCATTTTGCTTTTGGTGTTTGTGACTTATTAGAGGTATCACATTTGAGGTACTAAGCTCTTGAAAGGCCAAGAACTACAAGCTACAACTAAGAGGTATTCATCAAACTAGATTTTATGTTGTAAATCTCCAATTGTATGCTAGTTAGGGTTTATGCTTTGGATGAAATGAAATTGCATGTATAACTTGAGAAAATTTAGATCCAAAGCATTAGGGTTGTATGTGCACCATAGGATTGTTATAGTGCTCAAAACCCATCAGTGGTATTAGAGCCAAGTTGTTTTCTGTTATATTGATGCAATTGTATTGTTTTCAAAGCTGAAAAAGTTTCATTTTTTGCATCTGACTGCTGGACTCGACGAGTCCCATGAGGGAACTCGACGAGTTGGATCATCTGGTCATGAACTCGACGAGTCCATGCCCTGGCTCGACGAGTTGGACCATCTGTTGGCAGATTTTTCGAGTTTTTGGCCAGATTTGGATTAGGATCATTACCACAAATTGTTTTGACTGATAAAATTCGATTTTCTCTGATAAGGTAATGATTATCCTCATCCAATTGAATGATGATTGTCAAATTTTAAGATAATTACTTGATTTTGTGAAAAATTAATTATTTGTAGAATTTGATTTGAATCATCTTGCTATATGAAATTAGATTAGGTCAATTTTGTGATATAGATAAATCATATGATTAATTTAATTGTTTTCAAATTGATCCAAAAGGTTTTGAAAAGTTTCAAAACTTGCCCTCAAGTTTTGGAATTTAAAATTTGATTAAAAGTTTTAATTGTGAAATATTAAATTCTAAAACCCTAGTATTTTAAATGTTTAAAATACATCCTTTTGGTTTCATAATTTAAATTTAGAATTAAAAGGTTTTAATTATGGCTTTGTTGATAATTAATTAAAAGATTAATTAAAAGAGTATTAATAAATCCATAATAGAAGGATTTAAAGCTTTAATTGAATTAAAAGTCTAATTTATTTAAAAGATTAAACCTCATAGTATTTTAAAGGTTTAAAATACACCCTTATACTATATAAAATTAAAAGTCTAATATATTATATATGTATAAGTTAAAAGTCAGTCTCACCGTTAGTAGGCCTCATTCACGAAGCTGGTCTATAAGGGGTGTTTAAGGAAGCAGCCTGTAAAATGACCGATATTGGGTATACACTCTTACCCACCGCACTCTTGACTAGTGGAGGGTCGTTAGCCGAACATGTAGGATAGGACATTCTCATTAATAAGTATAATGAAAATGCAAGTAACTAAACCTTTTATAAATTCCCAATCTTAGTTACTTAAGAAAAAAATGTGAATTTGATGCTAACCCATGAAATTGCACATTGCACCTTATTGGTCGTTAGTGGAGCATGTGTGGTTAACCGGCACACTAATATGGGACTAAGGAAGGATGGCAATGGGTAGCTCGTAGGTTATTATAGATCAATGGAGCGTGTGTGGCTAACTGGCACATAGATTAAGTGATAAATGACTTGGAGTGTACCAAACTAATTTGCATGGTTATTCACACATTGTTTGTGATCTTCGGTATCCCAGTCACAAACTTGAACGGAATAATCGAGATTAAACATACCATTGAAAAGTTCAATGAATCTCAAAAGATCTAGGAGTTTCATTTAAAAACTAATTCGTTTAAGATTTTGTTTTCATGGTGGAATTTGTAAATCACCATTTACCTACCGACAAACTGTTTACAATTGGATTACGGCATCCCTCTTCCAAATTGTGAATTATTGTGTTGGGTCCTAGCCTTAATATTTCATTTGGGTGTTATATTAAGGATTGAATCAACTAACTTGAATTTCTCCCCTTTTAGAGATGTCTAGTTTTGACAACTATGGTCTTCCTCAATCCTTTGGAAAAGTCTTTCCATTCGAAGATGATATTCCACATGACGATCGAGGTGAAAGATCAATCCCTTCTTCGTCCATTGGTGGAACTTCTCTTCCTCCACCTCCTCCAATTATTCTCCCTGACCCACGTGATCGTCGACTTGAAAAGTTCAAGGTCACTCAAGCCCTATTGGCAAGCAAACACTAAGATGGAAGGTTTGTATGTGCACACGTCTTGGAGATGAAGTCACACATTGATAGACTAGGGATGTTGGGTGTCCTTTTCCCGAGGAAGTTGGCCGTTGACTTGGTTCTTCAGTCACTCCCCGAGTCATATAGTCAGTTTGTTATAGACTACTATATGACAGAACACGATGTAACCGTTATTGATCTGACATATTTGCTGATTGCTGCTGAATCAGCAGTGATTTGGCGTACTGGTGAAGTAAATTTGATTGAAAGATCAATCTCCCAAAATTCCATGGACATTGTCAATGGCAACATTGGAAGTCCAGAAAAGATTTCTCTTCCCAATGGAAAGGGATCGGCCAAGGTCAAACTGTTTGACCAAAAGAGAAAAGCTGGGTCTGAGATTGTCCCATGTACCATTCCAAAAGAGTCTGCTTGTTTCTATTCCCAAGAGAAGGGGCATTGTATGCGAAGCTACCATATCTACCTGAAGGGTCGCAAGGATGGTAAAGTCAAAATGTATGACTCTACTACAGGTAAGTCCACCATCTAACTCTATTAAGTTCCTATTTACAGATTCTTAATACATTATGTGATAAGATTGCATTTTGATGTTTTGTAGGATCAAATAAAAGAGAGGAAGCTTAAAGGAAGAGTAAGCTTAGTCTGGTTGCGAAGAGATGGATTTCGATCGCATGGTTCGATGATCAGATTTTTGAGCTGCTGCTTAGGAGTTATGATAGATTGCTTAGGAATATTTACTAACATAGTTTTTATTTGAATTTGCATTGTAAGGACAAGTTTTCCGCATCTTATAAATAAAGAAAATTTTGATTTTATCTTATTTTATGTTTCCATGCAATGACATTTGTTAAAATTGTTGTTTGTATGTTTCTATTAATAGCAATGTTGAAAATGGATTGATTCTTAGTCATATTGATTGTGATAGTGTCGTGATTTTCTAAGTAAGGAAAGATTCTCATCGCCCAAGTTTCAATTGGACAGAAACTTGGAATCATATGATTTGAATCATGTGATGTATGAAAATCTTGGTACTTGGGAAATTAAGACTAATTCCTTGTTTACATATGTATGCAAAACAAGTGAAAGATGAAAGGATCTAGTACACATTGATGTGCATTGGTCAGATCCACCACAAAGAATGATAAAGGCTATTCGTCATGATTTACTAATGGTTCGGTAAATATGGTTATGCTTACAAGATTAAGTGTAATTCTAATACCTTGAAAAGTTTCAATGTATAGCAGAACGAATAAGAAGAATCAATTACGCATAAAGATAAAAGTTTCTCCAATCTGAAAGGAAAGGAAAGTACTTTAGTATCATGTTTTATGATCATACTAATGATTATGGAACCATGTCACAATTGATCCTCTAAGGACACGTTAGTGCATAAGTATGACTAATAAGAGGTATCGCGAATTTTTGAAATGGTTAAATCAAGAAAGTGAGTCATACTTCGTTCCGAAATCAAGTCTTAGAGTCATACTCCAAGATTGTGTCTTGAGTGACATATCCTAAATAGGATTATAACACATCATGAAAAGTGGAGTAGAAAAGTTTTCTTACTCATGCACATTTGCAATTAGTAGTTGTGATGTCTTAGATAAGACAAAGACCAACTAAGACCAATTATATGTAGTGTTTTTTTATAAGAACCCGCACTAACTCTTGAATATTTGTTTATCAAGGAATTTTTCTTGACAAGAGAATCTTATATGTAAAGAGGCCAATGGGAGTCTTAATAATCTTGAATAGTTTAAAGAACTAATCAAGAATAAACCTATTGTTTGTCACTAGCACACGATTTGAGGTTTGTAACCTATCGTGTTAACATATTCTTGTTTATGTGCCCATTCCAGTTAGTTCGACTATGCATGTGAGTTCTATGAGTTTTCATTTGAATGCATAAGGCAAAGCACCTTGATCAATGGAAAGTACATTAATCTGTAGGGGTGAGCTGCACAATAACTTGGAAGCAATGGTAGGACCCTTGTAATACCAGATGGCAAGAAATTAAGATTGAAAAACTTCAGTCCATATGAGTTTGGATTTGTCACAAACCTTGTCTTGTGATTATAGTTATGACAAATTCACATGGATAGGAACACATACACTATAAAATCTAAGTGGAAAAAGGTTTCTCTCCTTCATGAAAATGATTGTGAGGAAATGAATTCACTAGCAGATTTTAGAGTTATCAGATGTGATATTTGCGTTCTCGAATTCGAATATGATTACGACATCCCTTTTCATAGTTAAAATTGTGAGAAATGGAAAATAGTTTGAACATTCGGAATTATTGCTTTAAGTTCTGAAAGGTTTAAACACACACTTGTGCTATCTAATGAATGGTGTATGAGCTTGAGAAGTCCAGATAAAGACTTATCGAAGCACCGTGTATCAGAAATCTGAACTTTGGTATGAAAGTCAATATGTATTGATTTCTAGAAGTCCAACTGATTTCTGGATACATGTCAAAGCTAGTGGGAGCATCAGTGTTATGCTAGTAAGGACATAATTATTGTGCTAGTGGGAGCATAATCATTATGACAGGTGTTGCAAGTTAGCAATGATGTTTATAGGAAACAAAGTTTTGATTTGAAAAGTTGAAGAGTTTGAAAAGTTGTTTTGCTATAGTAAGGGAGAGGATACTTATACTTTATTTCGAATCTAAAAAGTTTAGATTGAAGTATTAATCGAACTTAGTCATGATCATATATGAATAGCAAGTTGAAATGTTTCGACGTTGGAAATTCCATATATGGAAATATTATAACGTGAGATTGGTAAAGTATCATATCTTTATTGTGAATCGTATCTCATATGCTTCGGGTATAGGATCGATTGCATATGTTATAATATTCGTTTGCTCTGATTTTCCAAATGCCTAGGGCATTAAGAGGGAAAAAGGATCAGAACTTGATATGACTAAAATTATTAAACAATTGTCGAGACAATCTAAGGTTTACCGAAGATTGGTTGCTTGTGGACAGTTGGAAGTATAGTAATGGATGGACCATATTGATATGATTTTGAATAGATAGGATTCTATTTAGAATGGATAGTCATATGGAAATTATGGAAATGTTTCTATAATGAGAGTTGGATATTAAGAATCTATGTGTAAGTTAGAAACTTTTATGCGAGAAGGATGTTCAAGGAACGTACCTTGAATGTGAGACTTCATCTCCATGGAATTGTTCTGTAACAAATCTGGAGTGGAATGTTTTGTAATATCATTGGCAAAGTCTCTGTGACTTTGGTGCCTTGACATTACAAAAGGAATATTGCATGTAAGTTTAGATCTAACAAAATTCTAATAGTGGCAAGAATTTGGTATTCTTACACTTGCAATAAGGATTTGGAATTGTAAAATGAGCATCGTTGAAAATGTGTTCGATTGTCACAAACAAAGGACCATAGATAAACATAGTGTGCATGCTTGGAGCATGGGATAACTATTGTTTTAATTCAAGTATTAAGTTGATTAGTCGAAAGTTTATACAATGAATAATGTGTAATCAATATGATGATTAAATAATAAGTGTTTTATTTATACTCAAAAGTTTGAGACCATATTGGATTGGGTTATTCTTGTGTTTCACTTTGCATGTTTGACTTCCTGAATAATAAGAATATTCAAACATCCACAATCAATCATACTTTGGAAGTAAGTAACGAGGTAAGACTATCATGAATCCGAATGTAGATTGTCTAAGTGTTTAGACATAGCACAAGTTTCCTGCAGTGTTCATGAGTACTCCTGAAATAAGAATATGAGTATTGGATTAAACCCACACTCACTTGAATCACTTCATGGATTTCGTTACGAGTGATTGTGAGACGATAATATCTTATATTCTTGAAATGGAGACATATGAGTTATTGTTTACGAGTCGGTTGCGCATTGATAATACGTAAACACATCAGTAACTTGATGTTATGAAATGTATTATTGTGTGTGATTCGATGAGTAAATAGTACAAGCATATGAGTCAAAATTTATCCGTTCCTTTTACCCAAAGTGGGATAAAAGCGATATTTGTGGGCCCCTCGATGATTTAGTGATGACACCCTAAGCGCTTGGCCAAGCCTGGACTGATTTGATTTGTTCAATTAGTCAGTCGTCATAAATCAGAAATCGGGAAACAGAACTTAGACAAAGAGAATGATTATAATTCATGTCTCATTTCTATAGGATATCTTGTAGAACGGAGGAATATTTGATCCCTTATCTAAAGGACGTGTTACTGATAAGATCAGAGTTCGACAGCAGCTTTTAAGAGCTACGATTGCTAATCGGAATTGAAATTGCATTGGTAGTTATAGTTATTAGACTTATCCAAGTGGGAGACTATTGGATTAGGTGTTTAAGCCCATAACTATAATTGGTATGTACTTAACCCGATAGTAGCATGGTCCTTTTGGGTTGCTTTCACCATAGCAATTTGATAGGATGGATTTTTGAGAAAGAGGTTATTTGTGATTATTAATATATTATATGGATAATATATTAATTGAGAAATCATATGATTTAATTTGTATTGATCAAGAATTAATTTGGTGATCAAAAGAGACTGATTAAATTAACGGGGACTGATTAGGTAAATCAGTAATACTTATAGTTTGGGCTAATGATCCATGTTGATTAGGGATGGACTAAATCTATGTGAAAATCCATGAAGATTTAGTCCAAAGGGCCTATCATATGGGTTATTGGATTGATTAAGGCCTAATCATATGAATTAGGGTTTCCAAGATGAAACCCTAGGGATTCCACACTATAAATACTAACTCTTGCACTCCCACAATCGCACTTGTGTTTCAAGAAGTAACCCTAGCCGTTTGGTCCCTCCTAACCTCTCTCTCATATTCCTTCATTTTGCTTTTGGTGTTTGTGACTTATTAGAGGTATCACATTTGAGGTACTAAGCTCTTGAAAGGCCAAGAACTACAAGCTACAACTAAGAGGTATTCATCAAACTAGATTTTATGTTGTAAATCTCCAGTTGTATGCTAGTTAGGGTTTATGCTTTGGATGAAATGAAATTGCATGTATAACTTGAGAAAAATTAGATCCAAAGAATTAGGGTTGTATATGCACCATATGATTGTTATAGTGCTCAAAACCCATCATATGACTCGTTTGATATGTTTGGTATGTGGTATTTGGGGGACTCACTAAGCTTTGTGCTTTATTGTTTCAGGTACTTCCGGTTCGAAAGGGAAGGGCCCGCTTGCTTGCAGCGCATACACCCGTGTTTTCCGCAATATGTGATTTTGGGAATGAACTCTGATAATTGTTTTATTTTAAAATGCTTTTAAATGTTTGGATAATGTTACATTAGTGTTTTGATTATAATATAAATGAAATTTTTACCCTTGAATTTTGGGATGCTACATTTCACTTGGAACATGTCTTTGAGTTGTTCGTTCCTTTGGTACCCCCAAGGTTCTCACAATTCTTTTGGATTTTAGAAGACATGTTCGCAACCATCAGACATGAAACCTTGATAGAGTGATAGCGACGTTTTCATGTTTGGATGCTTCTTATTTAGTATCATCATCCGGAAGTTCATCTTCAAGATACTCGTCCAACACATACTCCTTTTTGTACCTCAAAGTAATCCTCAGGTTACGAATCCAATCAAGGTACTTAGGACCAGTGAGCTTATCTCGCGAGAGGAGTGAGAGTAGTGAGAAGTATGATGAAGTTGTTGGCACAAGAGGAGAAGAAGGAGTCGCACCAGAAGCCTTCTATTTAAGAAAAGAGAACACAGTTAGTTTGATTAATAAATCCTTTTAATATAATTATCCAATACCAAATTATTAAAAAAAGGCTAGGATCCATATTTGGCTTCATAATGTAAAGTGGATTATCCGAAAATTACAAAATGAAGTTATTTAGGTGGACAAACTATTGTCGATCTCAATCTCTATGAGATTCTTGGAAAACAAGATTTATTGACTTATGTCAATAACATGTTAATCTCTTCTAATTCTCATTTGATAATCATGACTGGATTAGCCGAGGATCATGAATCCAAATGGTGAATCACCCATGCGAAGTTACAATGAGATTCGGCTCAAGTAACGCTTTAGAATCGCGATCAACATATACCTTTCTTTGACTATATTCTTCTCTTGACAAACCAGTAAACCATACACGCTTACATCAAAAAGAATATACCACAAGGCGTAATTTCCATGGGAAGCATAAGATTCACATTGCTAATATAAAAGATGGTTTTATTTCACTACTTATTAATTTAATACTTTTAACTCTGTACAATTTTCTTATCAAATCCTTTCGGTAAATCCACTTCATAACTCAAGAAGGCGGAGAGGGTGGTGAGCAATGAATGCAACTTAAAAGACAACCTCATTAGGAATCACAGATACCAATCTTAAACCTCATTATGGAACTTCACCTTCCACGGCGTAGGGAAGGAACAACCATGATATGGCACACATGAAACACACGATTTTATTAAATTGTTATTTTAGTTCTTATCATCTAGTCACAACGTGTCCAAGAAGAAACCATGACATGGTGACGAAGGTAGTCACGATCTAGGTTCAACATCGATCGAACCCACGATGTGGTGGAGGACCAGTCACAACATAGCGAAGAGGTAGAATGACAAAAAAACGTCGTTTTTCAGGCATAAACAGATTCGACTTTTATCAAGGAAAATTTCTAGTCATTTAAAATAGAAACCCTACACATACAAACACTAATATACCTGTCAATACATAGTCTAATTGCAATATACTTGAGTTAACCTATGCTCTGATACCACTGATGGGTTTCGAGCGTATCAAAGATAAACCATTGGGCAGTGGAAATTATTGGAGATTTTGTATCACTAATATTATTTAAGTGTAATGTGATTAATTTTTCTTGATCAATGTCACCTTGATAAATAGTAAACAAGTTTGGCTGGTGCGGAGTACATATTTGTTTATGTTTGTCTTGGTGAAAAGCACACTGCTATTTAGGGTCGAAGCCCCAGAACTGACGGGGGTCCAGGGGCAACGCCCCAAGGAGCGGGGTCCAAGGAGCGGCAAACCCTGGCGAGGTCCAAGGGAGAACCGCTGGATAGGAGGAAGTTACATTCCTGAAATCTGATTTGTAGAAAATGAACCCGGTTTTGTGATCTATATTCTACACTTGTTTTTAAGTTATTTTATGACTATTTATAACATTTTATGTGACTGGTTTTGGACAGGGAGTTACATTCATGTAACTTTCGTATGGCAATTTTAAGACAGGAAGTTGGTTTCCTGTTATATGATCATTTTCGAAATCCGTTTGGTATAAAGATTATCATATCATCTTCTGCATTCTCTCTTCTTATAACAATGAGTTTTTTCTGATTAGAGATTTTCGAATGTACCCTAAAAGTGATTTAATCTAAAAGTTTTTGCACAATTCTCATTGATCTAAGCATTCTATTACCCCGGAATTTCTAACAAAAAAAACCAATTATGATCTAAGACTCAAAACACAAGATCTAAATCAGCTATCCATGCAACTTTTAGAACACAATAGAATAGAATCATACCTTTTCTTTCTTCATAGGTTTTTTCTTTTGACGAGCCAATTGAATGGAGTAGTGAACCCAACTTAGAGTTCCTTTTTTAAAATTGCACCTAAGAAACAAGACACAAGCAGATCTAAGCAACTCTGCATCAAATAGAAGCGGAATCTCGATTATATAGTTAACCACGATGTGATAAACAACATGTCAAGATGTGGGAACTAAACTTCATAAATTCTTAGGGTGTTGAGGATTCCGAACTTTAGAGACTAAGAGGTATTTTTCTCATGCTTCAAAATCAGATTTAGAACCCTCTATTTATAGGGAGGTGATTTGAAACCCTAGAGATAATTACCAAACATAATTATAATTATCTATGCAATTCAAATCATTCTGGAATATTTCATATCCCTTTTTATTATTAAATAATTAAATTATTAATTAATTAACAAAATAAGTCCCTCAAATAAATATATTCTCAGATCTGTTTTATTTTGTTCTTGCGTGTAACCCAAAAGGACAATGTTATTTATTGTAATATTATCGGGCTTGTAATGACTATTGGCATTAATCTCCACCATTTTATACATCTCTTCATTTGGTACCCCCCTCCCCCCAAGGTTCTCACAATTCTTTGGCATTGTAGAAGACATGGTCACTAACATTAGACACGAAACCTCGATGGAGTGATAGCGACGCTTTTCATGTTTGGCTGCTTCTTATTTAGTAGCGTCATCCTGAAGTTCATCTTCAAGATAATCATCCAACACATACTCCTTATTTTCGTACCTCAAAGTAATCCTCAGGTTACGAATCCAATCAAAGTACTTAGGACCAATGAGCTTATCTCGCGAGAGGAATGAGAGTAGTGAAAAGTATGATGAAGTTGTTGGTGCAGGAGGAGAAGGAGGAGTCGCACCGGAAGCCATGTATTTAAGAAAAGAGAACACAATTAGTTATTTAGGTGGACAAACTATTGTTGATCTCAATCTCTATGAGATTCCTGGAAAGCGAGATTTATTGACTTATGTCAATAACATGTTGATCTATTCTAATGCTCATTTGATAATCATGATTGGATTAGTCGAGGATCATGAATCCAAATGGTGAATCAACCATGCGAAGTTACAATGAGATTAGGCTCAAGTAACGCTTGAGAATCACGATCATATACCTTTCTTTGACTATATTCTTCTCTTGACAAACCGGTAAACCACACATGCTTACATGAAAAAGAATATAGCACGAGGCGTAATTTGCATGGTAAGCATAAGATTCACATTGTTAATATAAAACATGGTTTTGTTTCGCTACTTATTAATTTAATACTTTTAACTTTCTACAATTATCTTATCAAACCCTTTCGGTAACTCCACTTCAAAACTCAAGAAGGCACTGAGGGTGGCGATCAATGAACGAAACTTAAAAGCCAACCTCATTAGGAATCGAAGATACCTACCTTAAACCTTCCTTATAGCAATCAAAGTGCATAAGCCTAGTCATGGTAAGACTAACAATGCACATGTAAGAAACACACGAGCATACGATGTTTGTAGATGATGTGATACATATAACTACGCACACACACACACACACATTTAAATTGATATATCTTTTAATTCAATTGACTAAAAGTCAACAATTAAATTATAAGTGTCCTAATATTTTGTCTTTTAATTAATCTTATAATTAAATAAAATTGACTTTATCTTTTAATATAAAGGCTATTTTGTATGTGTTTAAAAAGTCGAAAAATCGGAGCAACAAAAATAAGAAACAAATTTAGAAAATTCTAGAACTTCATGTTCCACGACGTAGGGAAGGAACAGCCACGTCGTGGCACACAGCAAACACACGATTTTATTAAATTATTATTTTAGTTCTTAACTTCTACCCAGACCTAGCCAAGAGCATACCATGACATGGCGACGAAGGTAGTCGCGATCCATGTTCAACATCGACTGACCCCATGGTGTAGTGGAGGACCAGCCACAACAGGGATAAGAGGTAGAATGACCAAAAACGTCGTTTTTCAAGCATAAACAAATTTGAATTTTATCGAGGCAAATTTCTAGTCATTTAAAACAGAAATAGTCACGTTGTCTAGCTTTTGGATAGAGATCATAAAGAAAGAAGAAGTACAAATTTGAATTTTATCGAGGCACACAGCCACGTCGTTTTTCAATCACTACTACTTCAAGTTGTCTAATTGCAATAGACTTGAGTTAACCTATGCTCTAATACCACTGATGGG
This sequence comes from Lactuca virosa, assembly GCF_052849685.1. Classification (NCBI taxonomy): domain Eukaryota; kingdom Viridiplantae; phylum Streptophyta; class Magnoliopsida; order Asterales; family Asteraceae; genus Lactuca; species Lactuca virosa. Next base: position 51,814,647 of record NC_136432.1, read on the forward strand.
TTTCGAGCCTATCAAAGATCAACCATTATGCAGTGGAAACTGTTGGTGATTTTGTATCACTAGTATTATTTAAGTGTAATGTGATTATTTTGTTGATCAATGTCACGTTGATAAATAGTAAACAAGTTTGGATGGTGCGGAGTGCACATTTGTTTATGTTTGTCTTGGTGAAAAGTACACCACTATTTAGGGGCGAAGCCCCTGAACTGACGGGGTTCCGGGGGCAACACCCCTGGGAGCGGGGTCCAAGGGGCGGCAACCCCTGGCGGGGTCTAAGGGAGAGCCCTGGTTGGGAGGAAGTTACATTCCTGAAATCTGATTTGTAGAAAATGAACCTGGTTTTGTGATCTATATTCAACACTTGTTTTTAAGTTAGTTTATGACTATTTATAACAGTTTACGCAACGGGTTTTGGACAGGGAGTTACATTCGTGTAACTTTCGTATGATAGTTTTAAGATAGGAAGTTTGTTTCCTGTTATATGATCATTTTCGAAACCAGTTTGGTACAAAGATTATCATATCATCTTCTGCATTCTCTTTTCTTAGAACAATGAGTTTTATCCGATTAGAGATTTTTGAGTGTACCTTTAAAAACCATTAATCTAAAAGTTTTTCACAATTCTCATTGATCCAAACATTCTATTACCCCAACAAAAACAACAAACAATTATGATATAAGACTCAAAACAAACATGAAACTTTTAGAGCACAATAGAATATAATCATACTTTTGCTTTCTTTGTAGGTTTCTTCTTTTGACAAGCCAGTTGAATGGACTAGTGAACCCAACGTATAGTTCATCTTCTAAAATTGCACCTGAGAAACAAGACATAAGAATATCTAAGCAACCCTCGAACTATGAGCATCAAATAGAACCGAAATCTCGATTATGTAGTTAACCACGACGTGACAAACAACTTGTCAAGATATGGGAACTTCACTTCAGAAATTCTTTGGGTTTTGAGGTTTCCGAACTTTTGAGACTAAGATGTATTTTTCTCATGCTTCAAAATCGGATTGAGAACCCTCTATTTATAGGGATGTGATTTGAAACCCTAGAGATATTTACCAAACTTAATTATAATTATCTATGGATTTCAAATAATTCTTTAATATTTCATATCCCTTTTTATTATTAATTAATTAAACTATTAATTAACTAACAAAACAAGTACCTCATATAAATATATTTTCAAATCTGATTTATTTTGTTCTTGTGTGTAACCCAAAAGGACACTGTTATTTATAGTAATATTACCGGGCTTGTAATGACTATGGGAATTAATCTCTATCATTCTATACATCTCTTGATTATGTAGAATATATCATTTATTAATCATCAACTTGGTATTGGAAGGTGTAACATCCCAAAAATCCAGGTAAAATTTTTAATTTTTAAAACCAATCCAAAACCGTAAGTGTTTACAAAACATAGTCTCCAGAAGTCATAAACATGAATAAGAGTATCCCAAAATCATAATCTCATAAATATACAGGATGATGTGTACGATCACGCCTTCACCTTGCCACGATCATCTAAAGTACCTGAAGCAATAAATTGAAACTGTAAGCCAAAGCTTAGTGTGTTCCCCCAAAGTACCACGACACAACAGATAACATATACAATCATGCATGTTGGGTCTACTCAGGCATTAGACTAGAATACCCTTGGGTCCACAACCATCGGGTTGGATTACCCCCGACCCAATCAGTCTACGGACTGGAATGCCAATATGCGACAAGCCCAAATCAGTCATTGGAATGGAATGCCAATATGTAACAGGCCCAACTCAGTCATCAGACTGGAATGCCAATATGTAACAGGCCCAAATCAGTCATCGGCTGGAATGCCAATATGTAACAAGCCCAAATCAGTCATTGGATTGGAATACCAATATGTAACAGGCCCAAATTAGTCATCAGACAGGAACACCAATATGTAACAGGCCCAATCACTCATCAAACTGGAATACCCTCGGGTTCACATCCATCGGGCTGGATTACCCCCAGTCTGTTGGCTCACACACATAGAAGTAAAGCCTCAACCTAGAACATAATATGTAGTCACGAGCAATAGATAAACACATAAGCAATCACCATGAAAATAAGGCAGCTCTACAGATCACTACTGCATAACAACATCCTATATACCAAGATACAAATCTAACACATCACTACAGCATGATAACATCCTATATACCAGGATACAAATCTAATAGATCATTACAACATAACAATATCCTATATACCAGGATACATAACCTAGTGGGTCAGCATGCCTTCGACCCACTGTATAGTGAGGAAAACTCATCTCTTAGTACGGAAAGATAGTTGAACAGGACACTGCTCCGAATATCAGCTCTACAAGTCACATATACATCAATTAGTGACCAATCTTAACTACAACTCAAAATACCTAAAATACCTTTAGGTTAAACTTGGTAAAAATATGGTCACAGTCGAAAGTCAAAAAGTCAGCCGAGTTAACTCAGCTGAGTACGCCCAACGTACTCACCTTGTACACTTAGCATACTCAAGGTCCAGAATCGGGGCTCCCATCGTGTACGTGCGGCGTACGCGCATGTATGCCCAACGTATGCTGGTTGAATGAGTTCTTCTATTTCGTGGCTTATTCCATTAAGCCCCTTCGACCAAGAGCAGATCTAGCCGCAAAATAACATCTGAAGTCATAAAGTTTCCAACTTTATGGCTTTTCATGGCTAGGAAGCGCTCAATACTAAAAACCCTAAATTCTTAACTCGTGAAGACATTATAACCCATGGATGGAAAAAAACTAATATCCAAGATTGAATTTTTATGACCTTAGACACTCCAGAACGTCTAGAAGGACAAACCATTTGGGTCTAGAGCATGCCGTACTCAAGAACATCATTGATTCGGGACAAAAGCACATAATAACATCATACAAACTAGATCTAAACAAATAAGCATCAAGGTATAAACTTTATACCTTTTGGAGGAGTAGGAGGGTGCAAAACTTCTATATCCAAGGTTGCTCCAAGCTTCCAAGATATTCTCCTTTCGTTCTCCTTCCTCTGTGAACACCAAAACACACATTAATGGCCCAAAAATGCTCAAAAATGGATTGGGGTTAGCTAGGGTCGAAGATGGAGGTGGAGGTTGAAGAATGAAGAGGAATCAATGGGTTAAAGATGTTTAAATAGGGTCCAAACCCAAAAAACTAGGGTTTGAGTCTCTGCCACGTATGCCCAACGTACCAAGCATACGCCCAATGTACGTGATCGAGTTCTGATTCTCACTTAAATGCCACATGGGACCAACTTTACAAATAATTCTCATGAAAAGGGTCAAAATGTTAATACTTGGAATTTGAGGTGTTACATAAGGAAGATGACAAACAACTTTTCTGTCACATTGAAATTCTTAAGAATATATGTTGCAAATTGCTTTAAGTCAATACAACACCGTTAGGAGAATATAGAATTTTAATTCCCAGGAAGAAATTACGGAGTCCCAAAACTTTAATCTTTAGTTTATCATCAAGAAAATATTTTAATTGATAAATTTCTTCATTATTTTTCCCAGTTATCACAATGTCATCAATATAGACTGCTACATATGTGACAAAATTTCCAATAGATTTGTGAAACAATGAATAATCATTCTTTGAGTGTTGATACCCTTTGTCCTTTAATCCAGATGACAACTTGGCATACCACTGCCTTGAAGCCTACTTTAGGCCATATAGAGACATTTGCAATTTGCAAACTTCATTTGGATTATAAACAATTAAGCCATGTAGAAAAGCATTGTTGACATCCCATTGATGCATATTCCACTCATTTTTTTATAGTAATGGCTATTAAGGTTCTAACTGTTGTCATTTTGACAATTGGAGAGAATGTTTTAGTATAATCAATTACAACTTTTTGAGTATTGCCTTTTACAACCAATCTTCCTTTACATCTCTCCACTTCTCCATTTTCTCTATATTTAATTTTGTATACCCATTTGAAGTTAATTGGTTTCTTCCTATTTGGAATATTAGTAACAACCTAAGCGTTACTAGCTTGAAAAGAATCAAATTATTTCTTCATGGCTTCTCTCCATTATGGAATTTTGACTGCTTCTTCATAACCTAAAGGTTTCAATAGAACACTAACACTTTTGATCAGGTCTTTACTCTTATCATCCAATGAAGTGAAACTGTAACATCCCATTTTCACTACAAAACGTTTTCATTTTATTTAAGGTAAAGCTTCACAGTTATAAATCCATTTTATGAAAACAATTTATTCCAAGTTACATTTGTCAAAAATCAGAGTAATATAATAATCACTGAATCCTCAATGCTGCTAATGAGTGTGTACAGTCACGCCTTCACCTTCCCACAATCACCGATAGAACCTGAAAACACAAACAACTACGTAAGCACAAAACTTAGTGAGTTCCCCTAAAATACTATAAACAATAAAACATATACAACCATTTATATTGGGTCCATAGTCATCGAACTGGATTATCCCAGGTATGTTGGCCTGCCGCCTCAACCCAACCGCTCTTCCCGGGCCTCCGTGCCTATGGCTTACCGTCGGTTGTAAACCTGTACTCTTGGCTTACAACACACCTTAGGACCGCCTCAACCTCAACTGCCATAATATGTCAACATATAAATATACAAGAGATCAAGTAAGAATATAAATAAAGGAAACTACCAATCATACATCTCACTACCGCCTACTAGACCCTTCACAATACACTACTCCGCTACCGATAACTCTCCAGGGAATGCATAACCATAAGGAACCATAGGTGAGATAGCCACCTGAACAGATGATCCTACTCTAGAGCCACAACCAAAAAAAGGAAAAAGAAATAAAGCCTAGATCAACAGTTCTCAGGCTATCCTACATGGCTACATATATTCCCTAGCGCATTCCACTAGACGATAACTAGCCTACTAGTACTCTACTCAGCATACCACTACTGATGCATACTAACACACAAGGATATATATATATATATATATATATATATATATATATATATATATATATATATATATATATATATATAATAGCTCACTATAGCACAACAACATCCTATACACAAGAACACATAACCAAGTCTCCAAGGAATGCATAGCCATATGCATCCAGAGGTGAGATAGACACCCGGACAGATGATCCCACTCTAGAGCTACAACCAAACAAGTAACATACAAGAAAGCCTAGATCAAGAGTCCTCAATCTATCCTACGTGGCTACATACAGTACCTAGGGAATCCCTCTACTAAATGATAACCAAAACTAGTGGGTTGGCATTGGTGCATTCGACCTACGGGTACAGTGAGGAAAACTCACCTGAAACAAGGAACCCAAAAACACTGTGACACGCTTCCCTTTCTACACTGCTTGCTCTTCTGAGCCCTCTAGCACCAAAACATGGAATAATCTCAATCAGCAGCCCAAATCCTTCAAGTTTGTCCCAAAGTCAAACTGATTAAAAATTGAACGGTCAACGGTCAACAAAATTCAATAGTCAACTGTCGATCACGATGTGACACTCTATTGGTCACGTCATGAGCCACTAAAGGAAAAAATAGTCACATCCTTCATTCCTGAAGACATTACAGGCATAGCCTCATGTTGTAAGAACTATCTGAATGACATTTTGCTGAGTAAAACCCTTTAATCCATTAAGCCACTAATCCATCTTCTCCAGGAGGCTTCCTAACATCCCAAGAACCATAAAAATCGATGCTTTAAGGTCTTACATGTCCAATGCAAGACTTGAGCTCAAAATTGGGAATTTCTAAAGAAATGGAGGTCAAAACTTAAGCATGACCTCAAACATCACCCAAACTTCAGATCCACCACATATAATCACCAAGGGACTCTAAGGACACATAAAGTTGCTAACTTTATGGAGTCCAAACACTCTAACTCATCTAACCATGGATAATCATGCATAAAACCTTAGATATAGCAACAAGAAATCATAAAGCTTGAATCTTGGTTACTCACAAAGGTCCAGAGATGTTTCTTGAAGGTGCAAATGAAGCTTCCAAGCTGGATCTATGCTCTAAAGGTGATCCCGTCTTCTTCAAGCCACCAAAATACCATCAAAAGCTCAAAAATCACAGGAAGAGACTAAGGTTAGGATTTTTTGTGTTTGAGGACGAAGGAGGCTGTTAATGAACCCTAAAATGAAGTTTATGGGGGTTTAAATATGAAGAAAACACTAAAGGATCATGGGCTTGGGCTGCAGCGCATCTCACATTGTGAGCACTTGTGTCTCACGTTGTGAGCTCGGTTAAATCAAAAAAATTTCATTTAATCACTTGTAACGTCGTGACCTCTCTATGGTCACGTCGTGACACCCAGTTTACCCAAAAATCATGCTTTTGACTCCTTGATGTCCTAAACCGATCCGTTCTGGAAAGTGGGTGTTACAGAAACACATATGATTGGAATATGACATGTCTATAATAGTATCAGTACAAATGTATGTAACATTTCCACAAATATAATCTTGGAATTTGACAGGTGGGTGGTAATTTCTTTCTGGTCCTCTAACAATAGGAGGATTAATATGAAGATCAACATGTGGAGGACAAAAATTAGCAGGTAAAGAAGGAATTTGATCATGATTATCATTATCATGTTGGGAATTTTGAAAAGTAGAATCTAAATTGGGAGGCATAGGATCATAATCAAAGAAATAAAAATGTTCCTTTTGATGGGAAAAAGTGAAAGATATTGAGAATTCATATATTTAATTGATGCAAAAATATATTTTAATGAAATTTGACATCTCTTGAAATAACTATTCCATGAGAATTGATATCATATAATTTGTAAGCTTTCTTTCCAAAAAGGTAGCCAACTATTACACAAGAAAAAAACTCTAGGTTTAAATTTGCCCCTATTGTCTTTTAGATTATTAGCAAAACATAAGCACCCAAAATCTTTAAGATGAGAATAAATTTGATCCAAGTCATATAACACAGAAAAATGAGTTTTTCCTTTGAGAAGTTTTAATGGAAATTTGTTTATGAGATAAGTGGCTATAAGAACACAATCACCCTAAAATTTAATTGGAATATTGGATTGAAACATCAGTGCTCGTGCTATCTCCAATAAGTGTTTATGCTTCCTTTCCACCACTCCATTTTGTTTAAGAGTACTTATACTTGTTTTTTGGTGAATAATTCATTTATCTTGTAAGAATAGTGATGCTTCATTATTGGTGTCAAGTTCAAAAGCATTATCAGATCTAATCATCTTCACTTTTTTGTTAAATTGAGTTTCAACCATGGCTATGAATCCTTTAATGACTAAAAAGGCATTGTTTTTGGTACTCAAAAGATTAGTCCGAGTAGATATTGAATAATGATCAACCAAGGTTATAAAATAAGATTGCCCTTCATATGTCTTTGTATTACATGGTCTCCATATGTCAATATGAATCAAATCAAATAAAGAAGAAGTATAAATTAAACTTTGTTCGAACGGAAGTTTGTGTTGTCTAGCTTTTTGATAGAGATCATAAAGAAACTCATCATTACAAAGACTATTATTAATGAATTCAAATGCTTTGAGCTTATAAAAGGTAGATGCCCAAGGAATTTATGCCACGGAGATACAATGTTATCATTTAAAACAACATTGCAAAGAGAATCAACAAAGAAACTAGATGGATTTGATGACTTTTAAGTAGTGACGAACATAACAATATCTTTTGATCTGTGGGATTTTAAACGAAAAAGATAGAGACCATCTAGAACATTTAGAATACACGGCGTGACCACATCATTGCATTTCTGCCACATTTCAAGATTCAGATCATCATCATTTGGTTTCGGAACATTTCCATTTATGAAACCTAATTTGTTCCTCGCTGATAGAGCAATTGGTGTAGCCTTACTCCATGAATTATAAGTCGATGCATCCAAATGTTTAGAGACGAGAAGAATCCTAATATGATATGATAGATGAAGATAAAGAGGATTAGATGGAGAAATGACAGTAAATGAATTTGCTTGATTGTTTGAATTAGACATTGATGATCACGAACAATAGTGGTGATTGAAATGAAGAAGAAATAAGCAATCTGAATTGTAGAATTTGAAGAACAAAGAAACTATCTCAGCTTTGATACCATCTTGATCTAAAATGATTACATAAGGGAATTATATACATGAGAAAGGTAAGTAGCTAACTAACTAAAATAACAGAAATCATTAACTACTTAATAACAAACTTAACCAACTTTGCTTATGTGGCATCTATGACATGGCGTGCATACATAACAAAAAAATGAAACATAACTAAAATAAAAAACAATTCAAATGAGTAATGACGAAATTATTATGATTTAATTTTGCTTCTAGCTAAAATATCAAACAAAATGAACCCACGCTTTAAAATAATATGAGCTTACAAAAATTGTTGGAGATTTGGGGTATAAAAGTACGTGGATTTCTGAGAATCATGATGACGCTTTCAAACTAAAGTATTTCGGTGGTACTCTTGAAATCAACAATTAGATAAGACTCAGAATGTGAGATTCAAGAAGAGAGAATGTCGGAGTTATGAATTTCCTAAGCATGAGAAAATGACCAAAAACTGGTTAAGTACGTCTCTTGTTTGAAAACTATCACAAAACAATTTTATGTTTGAAAACTGACATGAAAGTGTCACAAGGCAGTTTCAAACTATCACGAAACGGGTTTTAGACAAGGGTCAACACAAAAGTCAAATATGAATCAATTTTCTAAATTTCGGATCTCGATCCCAGCCAGGTGCTTTGCCCCCTTGGACCCTACTCCCAGGGGAACTACCCCCGGTCCGCTGTTCGTTCAGGGGCTTTGCCCCTTAATGACAGTGTATTTTGAACCTACAACAAACCCAAACAAGTGTACACTCCACAACTCGCTTACTTGTTTAATGTTTATCAAGATTATATTTGGTCAACAAATTAATCCATTACACTTAAATACACATTGGTAATACAAATCAACAACAAAAATTAGCTTAGCTTTCGTGGGTACATTGTTCTTTATAACAAGCCTCGTATACTAGTGAGTTGAAGTACATGGAAACTGGGCCTAATTAGGGCATTAACCGGGCATAAATGGTCACATGCATTAAACCAAAATCAGAAACCGGCTCCAGGTAACTCGTACTTAGTCTTATCTGATCCCTCTTTCAAAAATATATATTGATGTAACTGTATAACCTGTTATAATCCGGTTTTCGTAACCGGATATAGCACTCGAACATTTGAAAACATTTTTTTAATTATTTTATAGAGCCTATTAATTAATTATGAATTACTAGCAATTTTGTAAAAGTAATGTAATGGATACTTATTTATTTGATTAACCCCTTTAACTCATTGAGTTTTATAAAACTATGATCGATATGGATCTTTCTTTAAGTGAGCTGATTCATATATAATAATTTTTCTTCATACATAACAATTTGTGTTTTAAAATGTTTTATTATATACCTACATAGAACAAAAATTATTATATATATATATATAACTATTTTAAAAATTATTATTCCTTCCGTCTCAAAATTATTGTCCACAGACAAAAAACGCACAGATTAAAGAATCATTAACTACCACTAACTTTATATATAAAATGACAGTTTTGTCCTTGTTTTGCATTTAATGTTCTATAAATACTTAATTGGTTAAGTAATAAGGAGAAGATATTTTGGTAAAAATGTTATTTACTTTTAGAAATGGACTATTGTTTTGAGACAAACCAAAAAGAAAGATGGACTATAATTTTGAAACATGGACTATTATTTTGAGACAAACTAAAAAGAAAGATGAACTATAATTTTGAAAAGAAAATGTATATATTAAAAAAAAAAGAATACTGATGATTACAAAAAAAAAATAAATAAATAAAATAAAAAAATAAAAAATGCTGATGATTACAAATCACATCCCTTTCTTTAAATGTTCCGATAGAGTCCAAACCTATTTTATTAGCCCATCTTTGAGTTATGACCACCTCTACTAGTTAGACAAACTGAATTGGGAATATTGCAACTTGGTCCCGCAACCTTTCTTTTACAAAAAAAGACCCATGTGACTACTAGCTATGCATTACATAGTGTTCGTTAAAATGATTTTTAAAAATAGCAAAACTGATAAAGTCTTTATCGTATGTTCATAACTCGTGTCACTTTCATCCAATTTCCATTGTTTACATTTTTGTTAATTTGATTGAATACGAATAACTTGATGATAATATATACACGTGATCTAAAAATATGATGGGGTTGTGTTATCTATTATGCCATTAATTTACAACACAACGATACTGGGAAATCTTATTAAGAAAACATGAGTAATGAAGGACTAATAATTTTGTAAGTTGAGTATACACTACCAATACAAGAAAGGTAATAATGTACAATATAAGGAATCTTTTACTATTACAAAACATCATTTTTTTTTCGGCGTACATAATAATATGTATACATTTCTTTTATTTAACATAACCATCACTTTTATTGGTATATATGTATTCATGTAAAATATATTTATGACATCCCCAAGTTCTTATGTGACGTAAATCACGAAACATCAGTAGAATAGATTAATTTTTAGTTTTTTAATTAGACTAAAAGGTATGGGAAGGTTTTGACATCGGTAAAAGTCTATATGGCACTTTTACCTGCGGTGAACACCACACCGCAAACCCCTAACCCTTTTTTTGCCGGTGGTAAATCTCAATGGTGAACTTCCACCTATGGCAAATCTCAATGGTAAACCCGCCATTCATAGACAAAGTGTGGCAAAAATTGTAAAAGATTATGTGGAGCTTATGTGACGCCTTTTCGATGGTGGGTGTAGTTCTTTGCTCCATCCGGGTATGGGGCACGGTCCTTGGTTTGGGGTCCTTCGCATGTTCACTCAGTTGATAGAGAGAGGTATCGATCTTCAGTCCTTTTGCCTTACCAGGGTGGGTGATGGGGCTTCAACGACCTTCTGGCATAATGTTTGGTTGGGTGAAGAACCAATTAGCTCCAGGTTTCCTAGAGTTTTCACTATGGATACCTTTAGACACGTGTCTGTCAAGGATCGGTTGGATAGGGGATGAGAGCCTAATACTCTTAGACGATTTCCTACAGGAGGAGCTATGCAGGAGCAGTGAGATGATTTACTTCTTCTTCTGTAGGACGTGCAACTCCAGTCTCTCCTGGATAGATTGGGTTGGACTATTGATATTTCTAATATTTTCTCTGTTTCGTCTACTCGTAGACACATGGATGGTATTATGCTTGTTTCTGGAGGACCCGCGACCCGTTCGAACAATTGGGTTCCGATTAAAATTAACATTCTTATTTGGAGAATTCGACATCTAAGTATACCCACTAGAGAGCGTCTTTCTCATAGGGGTATTATGGTGGATTCGATTACTTGCCTCATCTGTTCTGGAAGGGTGGAAACTATAGAACATATTTTGCAGATTGTACCGAGTTGATTGCATTTTGGTCCCGTATTGCTATTTGGTGGGGTCTTTAGATCCCTTCTCATCTTTCTTTTGAGTCCCTTACCTCGTGGTATGACTCGATTTCCTTGAGACCCGGCCAACAAAAGGCATTCGATGCAGTGATTATGACGGGTTTTTTTTTGTATTTAGAATTTCAAAATTTCTTTGATGTTTGGAGCGGCTATCCCTAGAAAATCATTACTTTTTGATGATGTTATCTATAGAAAAAAAATTTAGATTTTTAATAGGTGCACAAAAGTCAAGATTAACTGATTATAAAATCATTCATAAGAAAACTACGTAACAATATATCATTTTGTGAATCAATGTATCACGTCTAAAAACCCAAAACATATAATAGCAACATGTCAGAGTACAATCCCAGAATATCTCAAGTGCGGAAAATCAATGCGTGTGTGTATGATTTGCTGCTACCGCGCCAGCTCCTTCCTCTTCGCTGAAGAGGTACCTGAAACCAAAACCGTAAACTGTAAGCATGAAGCTTAGTGAGTTCCCCCATCGTACCACATATCATATGATCACATAGCATACATACTGCCGGGCAATTCTGGGGTGCCCGTCCTACCCGGTACGGCCATTCTGGGGTGCCGACCTACCCATGTCAAGTCATTCTGGGGTGCTGACCTACCCGTCGGTCCTAACAACCGACCCTCGGGGACTATTCCACCCCCCTACTGCTACTATCACATATAACATATCATGCCAGCATATAAACATATCATCACATACTGTCAGACGTATCTGGGGTGTCTGACCTACCCTTCGGTCCTAGCAACCGAACTCTACTACTATCACATATAATATATCATGCTAGCATATAACATATTAGGTAGTAGCAAACCTAGATGATATCACAAAGACAATCATCTAACATACAACTCCTACTGATGGGCCGACATTGTGGACGTAGACCCACCGCTAACGGAAGGTAACTCACCTCAAACGAGTAGCTGCTGATAATCTGTGCGGGAAGTCTCTGTCTGCTGCTGCTCCGGAAATCCTCCGGCTATAATCCCCACAAAACACTCAGTCAGAATCTGATATCTACTCTTAGGGTAAAATGACTATTTTACCCCTAACCAAGACCAAGTCAAAGTCAACTTCCAGTTGACCTGACTCGCCGAGTTGGCCCGCCAACTCGTCGAGTCCCTATCCTTTTAACTGTCCTCATCACGACTCTACTCGTCGAGTTTAGAAATGACTCGACGAGTTCCCCTTTTATGCGAACATCGAATGAACCTTCATCCGACTCGTCGAGTTGTATGAACAACTTGTCGACTTCATCCTCATATTATGAACCAGTCCTGTCTTCGACTCGTCGAGTTCATCTTCAAGAGTTGGGAGATTGCCTTGGACTCGCCGAGTCTATTCTAGCACTCGTCGAGTCCTATGAACTCCAGGTCTCCCAACACGTCTAAACAGCTATGAGACTCCCTCTTCTAACAACTAACCATCGCAGAAGGGTTTAAGATGGCTGAAAGCGCACCGACTCGCCGAGTCCTAAGAACGACTCGCCGAGTCCAACCTTGACCATTTCTATACAGTCGATCTAAATGGGATTTAACACACCAAAACCATAGATCTGGCCTCCTAATGTCCATTTTATACGTAAAGTTCCAAACTTGATGCACATGCATAGGGTTTTTAGCTCAAAAGTCCATAGAAGGTGCTCTACAATGTGCATGGGGCTCTCATGGCCATAAAGTTGGCACCTTTATGCCATGAAACCCCTCCAATGACTCTGATCTGGAAGTAGAACCCCATGAATCACCTTACAAATCCGAAAATGGCTTAAGAAGCCCTAAATGCACCATGACTCTAGGCCCTAAAGATGAACAACCAAAAAGGAAGACCAAAACAGGGGGCATTTACCTTGCTTGAGCTGAAGATGAAGTAAGATCTCTGGATCTACAAGTCCCAACTCGAAATCCAAAGCTTCCTCTTTCCTTCCAAGCTTCACAAACCAACCAAGAACACCAAAATGGCCTTAACACACACACAAACAGCTAGGGTTTCGATATCCAGCTCTAAGAGAGTGTTAGGGACAAGGGAGGCTGAGTTAAGGTGTTTATATAGGGTGCAAACCCTCAGATTTAGGGTTTTACTCGCACAGCGCCTACTCGTCGAGTCCGTCTTCCGACTCGTCGAGTAGGTCACTTAAGATGTCTGCGGATCTCGACTCTACTCGACGAGTGGGTCCTCCGACTCGTCGAGTCCCAGGGAAAAACATAAAAATGCTTGAATTAAATGCGTACCAGGAATTGGGTGCTACAAATCTCCCCCACTTATTTTAGACTTCGTCCTCGAAGTCTGCTGCTCGTTCCTGGAAAAATTCTGGGTAATGCTCCATCATCTCATCCACCGGCTCCCAAGTCCATTCCGAGCCCTTCCGGTGCTGCCATTGCACCTTCACCAGCTCGACCCTCTTGTTCCTCAAATCCTTCGACTTCCGGTCGAAGGTTGCTACAGGTCGCTCGATGTAATTCAGGCTGTCATCAACCTGAATATCCTCTAAGGGTAACACAACTGAGTCGTCCACCAGGCACTTCCGCAGCTGGGAGACGTGGAAAGTGTTGTGGATCTGGCTGAGTTCAGCTGGCAGATCCAACCTGTACGCCACCTTGCCCACCCGGGCTAAAACCCTGAACGGTCCAATGTACCTGGGGCCTAACTTGCCCCGTTTCCTGAATCGGATGACGCTTTTCCATGGCGACACCTTCAGGAGAACCATATCCCCGACCTGGAACTCCAGGTCTGATCGGCGCTTGTCGGCATAACTTTTCTGCCGACTCTGAGCAGTCTGAACCCTGCTCCGGACCTGCTGAATCCTCTCCGTCGTCTTGAGCACCACTTCGGTGCTCTCCATGACCCTCTGGCCAACCTCACCCCAGCATATCGGGGTCCTGCACTTCCTCCCGTACAATATCTCGAAGGGAGGACGATCGATACTCGTGTGATAGCTGTTGTTATACGAGAACTCAGCCAATAGGAGGTAAGTATCCCAGCTACCACCGAAGTCTAGCACGCATGCCCGCAGCATATCCTCCAAAGTCTGGATGGTGCGCTCGCTCTGACCATCCGTCTGCGGGTGAAATGCAGTGCTAAAGTGCATACGAGTACCCAACTCATCGTGGAATTTCTTCCAGAACCTGGAAGTAAACCGCACATCTCTATCTGAAATCACGGAGTCTGGCACTCCGTGCCGTGCCACCACTTCCCGAATGTAGATGTCGGCCAACTTCTCGGCCGAGATACTCTCCTGGATCGGTATAAAATGGGCACTCTTGGTCAACCGATCCACGATGACCCATATGGAATCCACTCCCCGCGCGGTCCTGGGAAGTCTGGTGATGAAATCCATAGTGATATCTTCCCACTTCCACAGGGGAATATCCAACGGCTGCATCTTGCCGTGTGGCCTCTGGTGCTCGGCCTTGACCTTTCTGCAGGTCAAGCACCGCTCCACATACCATGCTACATCCCGCTTCATGCAGGGCCACCAATAGTCCAGACGAAGATCCCTATACATCTTCGTCACCCCGGGATGAATGAAGAATCGAGATTTGTGCGCCTCCTCCATCAGAACCTGGCGCACACCCCCGTGGTACGGTACCCACACCCTGCGGTGGAGAGTCAACAGCCCTCGGCTATCATAATCGAAGGAGGAAACCTGGCCTACAATCCGCTCACTCTTCCGATGTTCCTCCTTCATGGCCTCCTGTTGGGCCTCTCGAATCTGCTTTAACAATGGAGTCACCACGGTCATCCTCATGCAGATATCCCTGATCGGAGCTGCCTTGCGGCTAAGCGCGTCTGCCACCACATTGGCCTTCCCCGGGTGGTAAAGGATCTCGCAATCATAATCCTTCACTACGTCCAACCACGGACGCTGCCTCATGTTTATATTCGGCTGATCCATGAGGTACCTCAAACTCTTGTGGTCCGTGTAAATGGTACAGCGGAGCCCAAAGAGGTAATGACGCCAAATCTTGAGGGCGAACACAACATCCCCCAGCTCCAAATCATGCGTCGGGTAGTTCGCCTCGTGAGGCTTCAGCTGCCTCGAAGCGTAGGCGATGACATGCCCTCTCTGCATCAAGACCGCGCCCAAACCCGAAATAGACGCGTCGCAGTACACAACAAAATCCTCTACGCCCTCTGGCAGGGCTAAGATCGACGCCTCGCATAATCTCTGTCTCAGTGTCTCAAACGCGGCCTGCTGCTCAGGCCCCCAGCGAAAGACTACAGCCTTCTTCGTTAGCCGCGTCAAGGGTACGACTATATTGGAGAAATCCTGGATGAATCTCTGATAGTAGCTGGCTAATCCTAGGAAACTCCGAATCTCGGATGGAGACTTCGGAACCTCCCATCTCATCACGGCCTCCACCTTGGCCGGGTCGACCAGGATGTCGTTCTGGTTAACAAGGTACCCAAGAAACTGCACCTCACGCAACCAGAACTCACACTTGGAGAACTTGGCGTACAAGTTCTCCCTCCTCAGAGTATCCAAAACCTCTCGCAGATGCTCCGCATGTTGCTCCTGCGTCTTGGAGTAAACCAAGATATCGTCAATAAATACTATCACGGACCGATCCAGCATCGGTCTACATACGCGGTTCATGAGATCCATGAACGCGGCAAGAGCATTGGTGAGCCCGAAAGGCATCACCACGAACTCATAATGGCCATAGCGAGTCCGAAACGCAGTCTTCTGTACATCCTCCTCTCTGACCCTTATCTGATGGTAACCCGAGCGCAAATCAATTTGGAAAACCAAGATGCTCCCTTAAGCTGGTCAAAGAGGTCGTCAATCCTCGGGAGTGGGTAACGGTTCTTCACCGTTACCTTGTTCAGCTCCCGGTAGTCTATGCACATGCGATGTGACCCGTCCTTCTTCTTGACAAACAGAATCGGGGCTCCCCAAGGCGAACTACTCGGCCTGATAAATCCTTTGTCTAGCAACTCCTGCAGCTGCGTAGACAACTCCTGCATCTCGGGAGGAGCCAACCGATACAGTGCCTTGGCTATCGGAGCCGCACCAGGGACTAGGTCGATCCTGAACTCCACCTGTCGCTCCGGAGGTATCCCAGGAAGCTCCTCTGGGAACACATCTGCGTAGTCTCGCACCACCGGAACGTCACTCACCGTCGCCTTACCCGCCTCTCGGGTATCCATGACATAGGCGACATATCCTGCGCAACTCTGCTGAAGGTAACGCCTAGCCCTCGCTGCCGAACATAAAGCTGGTCCTCG
Organism: Lactuca virosa; assembly: GCF_052849685.1. Lineage (NCBI taxonomy): Eukaryota > Viridiplantae > Streptophyta > Magnoliopsida > Asterales > Asteraceae > Lactuca > Lactuca virosa. The sequence goes on from NC_136432.1 coordinate 51,831,429, forward strand.
CTGTGGCATCTCGCCCTGAATCACCAGCTCTCCCCCACTTGGGGTCCTGATCCGCACCAACTGCTGCGCGCAGTCGATCACCGCCCCATTGGGGCTTAGCCAATCCATGCCGATAATAACCTTGTTCCCCCGCAAAGGTATGGGAACCAAATCTACCAGGTAGCACTCCTCGAATAATCTCAGCACACAATCTCGGAATACCGCTGATGCTCGAACCGATCGATCATCGACAATCTCTACCTATAAAGGGCAATCCAACATGCCCAAAGACTCTGGAAACCTCTTGCTGAGCGCAAGAGAAACAAAAGATCGAGTGGCACCTGAATCAAACAACACCTACACTGGAATACCGTTCACATGGAACGACCCTAAACATGTATATACAGAGCATATATCAATATCATAAACATCATATAAATAGATCAGAGGGGAAGAATCATACCCGTCACCACATCGGGTGCGGCGCGTGCCTCCTCGGTAGTCAACTGGAAGGCCCGGCTCCTCACCACTGGAGCCTCTGCCTTTCCCTGTCGGCCATCAGTAATCCGCAGGGTTGTTGGAGCTGGCGCCTTCACTGGCGCCGCTGCCGCTTTCAACTGGGGGCAATTAGCCTTCTTATGGCCCCTCTGGTTGCAGTGAAAACACAGCAACTCGGATGTCTGAATAGTGAGTGCAGGGACGGTACAATCCCTGCTGAAGTGCCCCGACTTGCCGCACTTGTAGCAACCCGACGATCCCAACCTACATGCTCCCTTGTGCGGCCTGCTGCACTTCCTGCAGCGGCCCTGTCCTGACTGGCCTTTCGGCCTACCATCTGATCCCTTGGGCTTCTTCCCCGAAGCCCCAGTCACCTGCCCCTCCTCTACCTTCCTCTTCCGGATGTGCTCCAGATCAATCTCCCTTTCCCTTGCCCTGACAATCATGGAATCCAGGGTAGGGCAAGCTGAAAAACTAACATGCTCCCGAATGTCGGCTCGCAGCATGTCATGGTAGCGGGTCCTCCTCATGTCCTCATCTCCCGCATACTGGGGCACCAGCAACGCCCTCTCCCGGAACTTGGCGGTGATCTCCGTCACTGTCTCTGTCGTCTGCCTCATGTCTAAGAAATCCCTCGCCAACTGCTGGAGCTCTACTGCAGGTGCAAACTTCACTCTGAACCGAGTCACAAAGTCTGGCCACGTCATAGCCTCAACAGCCGAGGCTCCCAGAGAGTCACCAACCGACTCCCACCAATCTATGGCCTTGTCTCTCAAGCACCCTGCTGTATATCTCACCTTCGACCCCTCAGGGCAGAAGCTGGTCAACTGTGCAGACTCAATGTCTGCAATCCATCGCCTGGCAGCAATGGGGTCCTTCGCCCCATGGAAATCCGGCGCGCCACTTCCCTTGAAGTCCTTAAAGGACAGTGTGCGTGATCCTGACTGGTTGGTCGCCATGTCACTCCTGAACGCCCTAAGGCGATCCTCCATCAGCTCGACAATCCCTTCCTTGATCGACCCAAAGATGACCGGGGTCGCATCAAGGATGCCTCTAGTGATCTCGGACGCGATGAACTCGCGTAGCCTCTCATCCACTGGTTCGGAGCCTAAACCCAAACCCGATCCCTCTCCTGAGCTGCCAACTGCTGGCCTCGGATGTAGTCCCACCATTCTGCAATCCATAATGACAACCATTAGTGATACTGATACATCTAGAGGGATCACATTCATCACGAGTTCCTTGGTCTTGCCTCAGCCTTCCTCGATTCAAGTACAGATCCTCTGCTTTCAGTAGTACGGGCCCATACTACCTTCCACATCTATCCGTACTTTCCTCAAGAACCGCCTCGACTCCACCAAGTCACTACTACTGCTACTGATCTCTACTACTCTCATCCTAGGCTTACCCTAGGGAAAATCTCTGACTCCACCAAAACCGGTCCTCAGCTGCTAAAGGCCTCCATGTAATGCCAATTAGCCATCACCTGAATACCATCACATGTAACGAGGCTCAGATAATCCTTCGAGTAAAAGACTCGTCCCTACAACGGTTAGACTCAAACGAGAGCTGCACAATAGGGCCAAATCCAGCACTCTGAGATTATTCAACCCTAATCACCTATGACGCGGCGTACTCACCTAATGGCTAACTCCCATCATTCAGAGTCCCACAAAGCACAAAGCAAGCAGCATTCGGATGCAGGAAACTACTCAAACAAACCTGTCCTCATAATGAGAAACTGTACTAGCATACAATGCTAAGCTCATACTATCAGGCATAACCTAAACAGTCTATCCTACTGCTGCCTACTCAATACTAGCATGCAATTCTCATAAAGCTAAAACACATATAACAGGCACATAAGGCATCATTCCTAGATCCTTAGTCCTATTCTAGCATGTTGTTCTATTGAAGCTGATAAACATAACATAAACTTGTATGGGTACATTGGGGAATACTTACTTGAGCTCGGCCGGTCGCGCACATCACACACTTCTCTCTTTCACAAAACTCTTCTTTTTTTTTTAAGTTTCTTTTCAAAAATTCTTTTGAAAACATTTTTCTTTTGAAAACCTTTTTGCCATTTCCTTAGTTTGAGTCCAGTCATACCCGAAAGTATGCCTGAATCCCTCAAACCAAGGCTCTGATACCAACTTGTAACATCCCAAATTTCGAGTCTAAAAATTTCATTTTAATTAACTGATTATAAAAACATTCATAAGAAAACTACGTACCAATATATCATTTTGTGAATCAATGTATCACGTCTGAAAACCCAAAACATATAATAGCAACATGTCAGAGTACAATCCCAGAATATCTCAAGTGCGGGAAATCAATGCGTGTGTGTATGATGTGCTGCTACTGCGCCAGCTCCTTCCCCTTTGCTGAAGAGGTACCTGAAACCAAAACTGTAAACTGTAAGCATGAAGCTTAGTGAGTTCCCCCATCGTACCACATACCATATGATCACATAGCATACATACTGCCGGGCAATTCTGGGGTGCCCGTCCTACCCGGTACGGCCATTCTGGGGTGCCGACCTACCCGTACGGCCATTCTGGGGTGCCGACCTACCCATGTCAAGCCATTCTGGGGTGCTGACCTACCCGTCGGTCCTAACAACCGACCCTCTGGGACTATTCCACCCCCTACTGCTACTATCACATATAACATATCATGCCAGCATATAAACATATCATCACATACTGTCAAACGTATCTGGGGTGTCTGACCTACCCTTCGGTCCTAGCAACCGAACTCTACAACTATCACATATAATATATCATGCTAGCATATAACATATCAGGTAGTAGCAAACCTAGATGATATCACAAAGACAATCATCTAACATACAACTCCTACTGGTGGGCCGACATTGTGGACGTAGACCCACCGCTAACGGAAGGTAACTCACCTCAAACGAGTAGCTGCTGATAATCTGTGCGGGAAGTCTCTGTCTGCTGCTGCTCCGGAAATCCTCCAGCTATAATCCCCACAAAACACTCAGTCAGAATCTGATATCTACTCTTAGGGTAAAATGACTACTTTACCCCTAACCAAGACCAGGTCAAAGTCAAAGTCAACTTCCAGTTGACCTGACTCGCCGAGTTGGCCCGCCAACTCGTCGAGTCCCTATCCTTTTATCTGTCCTCATCACGACTCTACTCGTCGAGTTTAGAAATGACTTGACGAGTTCCCCTTTTATGCGAACATCGAATGAACCTTCATCCGACTCGCCGAGTTGTATGAACAACTCGTCGAGTTCATCCTCATATTATGAACCAGTCCTGTTTTCGACTCGTCGAGTTCATCTTCAAGAGTTGGGAGATTGCCTTGGACTCGCCGAGTCTGTTCTAGCACTCGTCGAGTCCTATGAACTCCAGGTCTCCCAACACGTCTAAACAGCTATGAGACTCCCTCTTCTAACAACTGACCATCGCAGAAGGGTTTAAGATGGCTGAAAGCGCACCGACTCGCCGAGTCCCAAGAACGACTCGTCGAGTCCAACCTTGACCATTTCTATACAGTCGATCTAAATGGGATTTAACACACCAAAACCATAGATCTGGCCTCCTAATGTCCATTTTATACGTAAAGTTCCAAACTTGATGCACATGCATGGGTTTTTTAGCTCAAAAGTCCATAGAAGGTGCTCTACAATGTGCATGGGGCTCTCATGGCCATAAAGTTGGCACCTTTATGCCATAAAACCCCTCCAATGACTCTGATCTGGAAGTAGAACCCCATGAATCACCTTACAAATCAGAAAATGGCTTAAGAAGCCCTAAATGCACCATGACTCTAGGCCCTAAAGATGAACAACCAAAAAGGAAGACCAAAACAGGGGGCATTTACCTTGCTTGAGCTGAAGATGAAGTAAGATCTCTGGATCTACAAGTCCCAACTCGAAATCCCAAGCTTCCTCTTTCCTTCCAAGCTTCACAAACCAACCAAGAACACCAAAATGGCCTTAACACATACACAAACGGCTAGGGTTTCGATATCCAATTCTAAGAGAGTGTTAGGGACAAGGGAGGCTGAGTTAAGGTGTTTATATAGGGTGCAAACCCTCAGATTTAGGGTTTTACTGGCACAGCGCCTACTCGCCGAGTCCGTCTTCCGACTCGTCGAGTAGGTCACTTAAGATGTCTGCGGATCTCGACTCTACTCGACGAGTGGGTCCTCCGACTCGTCGAGTCCCAGGGAAAAACATAAAAATGCTTGAATTAAATGCGTACCAGGAATTGGGTGCTACAGTTGTCTATAGAAAAAAAATTTGGATTTTTAATAGGTGCACAAAAGCCAAGATTAGTTGGAGTTGTTGTCTTCATAACCTTATTTCTGCTATTATTTTGATGTAATTGTTCTTTTCTAGCTCCTTGCTAGTTTTAATAAATTTTCACCGTTCCAAAAGAAAAACTATATGAAAAATAAAAATATATAACTTACTCCATCAACAATTAATTTAGGCAAAAATACACAAATGGTACATATAATTGGCAAAAAAATATCGTTGTAAGTTCTTATGAAGATGTAAATTTAACATGATTGGCCCATGAGGTTTTGAAATATTGCTATGCATGTCCATTTATATCGACATGTTACTTTTTGATCGTTAACCATATACATGTTGTAATTGAGAGAAATTCACTAATTGATTTCATTAATCTGAATTGTTATTTGTTAGCTTACAATCAAACTTGAAATAACAATATATACAAAGAAAACTATCTTTAACTGATTCTAACAAAAATCAAAGAAAATTATTAAGATGTCCTTAAAGCTTAAAACAGTTATAACGACCATAAATAACTTCTTGAGTGTATTTATAACACCCCCCCCCCCTCTAAAAAAAACATGGAGGGTATGAATGAAGCCCTAGATTGGATATAGCTTGTGTATGATGTGACCCATCCAATGATTTCATAAAAACATCAGTGAATTGTTTGGCAGTCAAAGTATAAGATAGTTTGATCAACCCTTGTTGAAGTTTTTCTTGAACAAAATGGCAATATATGTGTTTCGTACGTTCATGGAAAACAGGGTTGCATGAAATAAATATTGCAGTTTGATTATCACACTTTAGTGGTGTAGAATTGATATTAGATACTTGTAACTCTGCAAGTAATCTACTAAGCCAAGCCAACTCAGCTATAACACATTTCATGGATCGATATTTAGCTTTAGATGAGGATAAAAAGACAATAGTTTGTTTCTTGGATTTCTATGAAATTGGAGTTCCTCCAAATATAATGAATAATCCTATAACAGATGTGTGTGTAATTGGACAAGCAACCCAATCTGAATTGTAAAAAGATTCAATTTGAAAATAGGAATCATCGTGAAAAATAACCCTTTTGTTGTACTTTAGAGATATTGTAAAATATGAAGAGCGTGTTCATAATGTGCTTGACACGGATTCTGATTGAACTGATTTAGATGTTGAATTGCATAAGATAAAACCAGTCTTGTATAAACTAAAAGGTTGAGTTTGCCAATCAGTTGTCTATATAATGTGGAAGCTTCTAAAGTATTGTCAATAATGGACATCAATGAAGGCTTAGAAGGAAATAGTGTTTTTACCTTCTTAGTGTAATCAACTAAATAAAAATTAAACTATTTATGCATAAACTTATGTTGATGTATTATCATTCCAATTGAGGTTGAGTGAAATTCTAAGTTGAGAAAAAAACTTAAAAAGCCCAAATCCTTGATTTGAAATTGATCATGAAGAAAAGCTTTTAAACTTTGTATTTCATGTAAATCATCTCTAGTAACCAAGATGTCGTCCAAATAAACAACAACAGTGATCATAGAATCATTAGTCTTCTTAATAAACAAAGAATGATCATTTTGAGAAAGTGAATATCCTTTAGTGCTTAAAGCAGTAGAAAGCTTTGAAAACCATTGTCTTGAATCTTGGCGTAAACCATATAAAATATTTGGTGAGTTTACATACAAATGATGGTGAAGGAACTTCAAATCCCGGATGGGATTTCATATAAACCTCTTAGTGAAAATCACCACGTAAAAATGTGTTGTTCACATTGAATTGATGAATTGGCCATTTCTTTTTAACTGCAAGAGAAACAATACATCGTACGGTGTTGAACTAACAACGAGGGAGAAGGTTTCATTGAAGTATATCTTTGTTAAACCCTTATCCACTAATCGAGCCTTGTGTCTTTCAGTGGTTCCATCTACTTTGTATTTAACCTTGTAAACCCATTTGTATGAAATCAATTTCTTCCATTTAGGAATTTTGACAACATCCCAAGTATGATTATCTGTAAAGCTTTTAACTTGTTGGTCATTGTTTGTTCACATTCCAGTTTTCCCTTTGTTTGATGATAAAACGCATGTTCAATAACATGTGATATAGTGTTGAATGTACAATGAAGTGGGTTAGAAATTTGATCTTGAGTGAAATGATCATCATTGCACATGTTGTTGATTGTATGATAACATGCATGAAATGAAGACTCATAAGCAATCTTATTACATACATAATCACGTAAATGATGATGTGGATTAATCGTTCGATATGTACGTCGTAATGGAGGATTAGAAACTCGGGATGAATCATGAATAGGTTTTGTAAATGGGGTTGAAGATGAAGAAATCTAATCAGGGGTATCATTGTAACTTTTTGGTAAAAAGGACATAAACGAAGACTGAAATGGATTTTTGATTACTGAATGCAAAAGGAAAATGTATTCAAAAAAATTAACATCTCTAGAAAGATAAATGGTGGAATTGGTGATGTGTTTTATAAGTTACAAAATAATGTACTTGTAGAATTTCACATACGCACTTATGGGTACATACAACCTAAAAGGTTCCATGACATTTTCACTATTATAGCAACATACTTTATGAAACAAAACTTCTAACCTAATGAAATACAAAATATTAGATTATAATACATACCTTTAATATAATAGAATATGTCAAAATTCTTTGACCTTCAAAATCCATGAAAAGCAAGCGCTAATAATGTGAATGCCTCTAATGGTTCACACCTAAAAGCCTAGAACACTTGAAATCGACAAGGAGAGAGGAGACAATGATGAAATTCATATTTCATCAATCCATGAAGGTTATGAACAAAATTTGGTGCCTTAAGGGTTTTATTTATATTTTAGGTAACTAGCAGATAATTTCATATTTGAACAATTAAATATTAGATTTAATCCTAAATTCAAATTTTTTCCTTATTAGCTACCACGAGGATTCTAGAATCCCTAGAAGCTCCCTTAAAACCATCCCCACTATGGGAGGTTCTATAATTGCTTCTTTTATGTAACGTCCATGTTTATCGCTAGACATATTTATGAATATGTATCTATGTCGTTTGATGATTAAAATCTTCTATGAATAAATAAAAGTAAATTATTCAAATATTATATATATATATATATATATATATATATATATATATGTGCATCTGTGTGTGTTTATGTGAATTTTATACATATTAGGTGTATATGATATCTGCGTCAAATCCTACATCGAAACTTATTAAATAAAGCTAAAATGGAAATTAAAAATAAAAGAATATTTAGGATAAATAATCTAAACAAAAGTCGTAGTAATCGGGAAAGCGAACTCGTGTATATAAAGAACGCCTAAATCTGACTTCATAAGAGGAAGTTATGATTTTTCGAAGTTTCAGTGTCGTAGTGTGCAACACAAAAACCAAAATTGAAATCAGTCGATTGTTACGAAAAACAATCTAAACGACAGTTGAAGATCTCGCCAGTTCCCATCTGTCAATATAAAGACATTCGAGAATGTATATTGTATGAGAAAGTTATGATTTTTATACAGACTTTAACAGTCTAAGTCTATTAAAAATATATATTGAAAAATAAAGTGAGAATTTATAACGTCCCTAAATTCTAGAATAAAATTTTCATTTAAAAAAAGTTTCACCAATTAAAACCTGTTGCTTAAAAACAATAACTAACATTCGCTTGTTTAAAACCATAATGTTATCATATTCAAGTTACAAAAATGCGGAACAAAATCTTTGATGCGTGTGTACAGTCTTGTTGAGCTCTTCCAACGCACAACCTGTAAAACAATTTATCCACAACTGTCAGCATAAAGCTTAGTGAGTTCCCCAACATACCACATATACCATCATACATATATTGCATACAAGCGAAGTCCTAGGCTCTAGCGTCGACCTATCAACATACAAACATATACATAACAGTACAGAACATGTGAATGTTATAGTCCTCCCACAGTCTTACAATCACTCATTATTGCAGTCCTCCTGCAATGTTATGTGCGATGGTCCTCCCACAGTCTTACAATCGCTCATTGTTGTAGTCCTCTTGTATTTTTATGAGTTATGGTCCTCCCACAATCTTATGTATAGTTGCCATGGTCCTCTCATGGCCTTTCTGCGATGGTCCTCCCATGGTCTTTCATATAATTGTCAGGGGCTAAATCCTGGTCTTTCATGAAATGTCATGGTCCTCCCATGGTATTTCATATAATACATAAAGTCATATGTAGTTAGGGATTAGATATACAATCGAACAAATGATCCGCTCAAGAGTAAACAATCAGACAAGAACATCGCAATCAAGCATTAGACCAAGAGGTCTCAGGCTACCCAACTTAAACTACGTAGGACCAAGCTTTCATTACCATATAATTATATAACATAAGCACATAACATAAACTATCATATTACATTCCTTTGGAAACTATCCTTCCCTAGTTACTTTGTCATTGACCACTTCTCAATTAAGTCCTTTGCTGGTCAAACATACATAATCCTAATAACTGGCCTTCCCTAAATACTCTTACCATATATAAATCCTAACAATATCATACGATCAACAGACAAGACCCTACTAGTGTAACACACCAAGACACCAAGTATCCTACACTACACATGCATAACAAGGAGTCATCCTATTCAACTAGCATACTTGTACTCTAACAGTACCGCTATCCTAACATACAGATGATATACAATGGGATACCTGACAAAGTGAGAAGACTCACCTGAATTGTAGAACTAGAGAAACATTGCAACATTCTCAACTCCTCACAATGATCAAACCCACGAACCAACTATCACTAAATAAAGATCAAACCACTAAAGTGGCTAGGTTTAACTCCCTCTCAGAACACCTACACCCGATACCAATAACTCTACTTAGATTATTTCCATATAATACGCATATTATACTTTAAGTAAACTTTTACTTCATAACCTTCTTGTATTATCATGTTGTACATACACCTTCTCTTCTATGATTATATAAGTGTTAAACCACACACATTTATACATCAATTAGGGAATGTATTATTCAAACATATATTTGGGTTTTGTAACATCTTGATGATGAGGTACTTTTAATTTTGGCCCTATGATTTATTTTTATTGCAGTTTAGACCCTAAGTATAAGAAAGAGTGCAAAAAGGGCCTTAGTGGCATTTCCAAAATCTTGTGTTTGGGGGAGTACACCATGTGTACGTGTGTACTCTGAGTGTACTAGGACACGCCCTAGTATGCAGGGCGTACATCTATACGCAAGGCGTACATGATAGTCATGTAAACCCTAATTTTTAGGGTTTGGCTCATATTTAAACCCCATTATAGCCTCATTTCCCCTCACCTTATCAGCCTCCATCCTATTGGAATGTTCTTGCAACCCTAATCCATATTGTGAGACATATCTAAGCTTGAGTGTGAGTTTTTTGTGCCTTCGAAGAAGTAGGAAAGGAGTGGAGACCATATTGGATGAGTGAAGTTCTTTAGATCCAGAATCTCACCATCTTTTGGCATCATTTGGAGGTATAAAGTTCTAAAATTGGTGAAGTTTCATTTAGATCTTGTGTTGGGTTGGTTTTTGGTTCCTTTTTGTCCCAAATGTGGTGATTCATGAACATTGCATGTTCTTGACCCATTAAGTTGTCCTTTCAGACCTTAGGAGGGGTCTTAAGTCATAAAATTGGGATCTAAGTGGTTGGTTTTGCTCCATGTATGATTTAGATGGTCTTAACGGATTAAGATGTTGAGTTAAACTCTTAATGGACATGTAAAGTCATAAAGTTGGAAACTTTATGACCCTAGAGGGTATTTAGCCTTAGATCTGAAAGTTTGACGTAAGGACTTATAACATTAAGCACTTAATGAAGTTTGGGAGATCTGGGCGTACGCCCTCCGTAATCTGAGTATGCAATGCGTATGTGGTCAAGGCCCTCGATGGCGGTCAACGATGGAGTACGCCCAGCGTACATCTGGATTATCCGCGTACGTGCACTGTGTCAACTTGGCTGAGTTGACTCAGCTGGGTTGACTCAGTTGTCATATGGATTTTGACCGGTTTGACCTTGGACTTTGACTCTTGTTGACTCCGTTGACTTTGGACCAAGTTTGACTTTAGGTCAAACTTTAGGTCAACCCGTAATCTAGTTCAATATTACGAATATAGAAATGATAGTAGATACTCCCACCATAATATACCCAAGTTTTATGAAGCATGTAATTGAGTTCATGCACTGAGAAGACGCTTATGTCTACATAATCGATGTAGTCCCCTTTGCCATCATATAGCATACACATGGATATTTTGTGAAGATGCTACCATGATGAATCTGAACTTGCAAAAATTACCCAACCTACCTAATTTTTTTTACAAAGATTGTTATAGAGAAAATCTTAACAAAAGAAGCATTACACAAATGAAGTTATTAGTTGTCATTGTTACCATTAACCAACTGTATTCTTTCACCAACTATGACTTTTAGAAAAATTTTGAATGCACATTCAAGATAGTTAACACCATTGTGTAAAAATGATTGAATCATACCCATAATGTTCTTAAATTTTGGTTAATATTAGAGATGAAATCGGGAAAGGAGGTGATGATGGTTTCCTGGGAGGGACGATGTATACGTATTGAAGGATTATATCTGCAAAAATATCTTTTAGAATTATTATTAGGTAGAGGAGTAAATAAAAATATAAACACACGTATAGGGTTAACTATAAAAAAATAGAGGGGGGGGGGGGGAGGGGAGAAAATGACCTATAGTGTAAGATTCTAAAAACCTTAAGGATTAGCCATATTACGAAATAAAATCTCCACAAAAACTTGCAATTGTATTTTATGTTATGGACTATTTATGTAATTTTGTATTAATTTATAATATAAGATACACAAAAAGTTATACAATTATAGTTTTATAAATGACCATATGCATATTTACTTATATAACTATAGACGTGAGCAAGGCGTCGGTCATCGATCATGCACGGGTAGCAGTTATGTTTATGGCATCCGTCTTTTGCTTGAAATTATCAGAGATGGTGAATTCAAGGGTCGATGGCAAGAGAATGAAAAATCTGAAGTTGTCACTTATCTACTATACCATTTGGGTGATATGGAAATCAAAAAATATGATTGTATACAGAAATGAACGGCGATCAATTATTTTTATGGCTTACGATATATTAGTATTAGGACTTTCAATTAGACCCGTCGGTACACCAAGTACTGCACACTACGGTATGTGAGGTGACACTACAGTGTGTGGACTTTCAATTTAACCGCAGCGTCCAACATCCAAATACTTTAGTTTTGTTCTACTTATGACATTGTTTCTGGTACTCATGTATACTTGTATACTTTTTATAAAAATACTTATATTTTAAAAGTATACTTTTAGTTCAGAGCACTTCGGCCCCTTAGTGTTTATAGTTGTATACCATGCAAGGTTCGGTATACTTAGTTCACTATAAACAATTGCTCTGATACCAATCTGTCACACCCCCAAACCGGAACGGCGGAAACGTTCGGAGGTGGATGACGTCATGTGTAGTATCACAACCATTGAATCATAGCAATCATAGTAAACTCAACCATTACATTGAATACATATATGAAAAAGATTTACATCTGTTTAAAACTTGTTTGAATACATCAAAAGTGTAAGTAAAATATAAAGACAATACTTTTGTTGCTCCGACTTCTCAAAACTCAAGGAGGTACCTGTCTACTGATTTCCTGAGAATACAAGCAGTTTTGAAAGAGTATCAGCATGAAGCTGGTGAGTTCATAAACGATGTTTTGTAGTGAAAATCTGTTAATAAACTTGTAGAAATGTTGGTACGTTTCCAAGAAAATCCAATATTTTCTTAAGTAATGAAAAGTAGTCTTAAACCCTAAGACCAATTGTAAGTTCGTTATTGAATTCTGTTCTTATGTCTGAAAGTACTTGTATGGAATCCCTGGCTACCACCAGTAATGTAAGTATCATATAGTATGAAAACCCAGGCTAACACCAACATGTATGGTAGTTTTATTACTTAAAATAATACCATTGAAGAATGAAATCCCGTAAACAAATGATTAATTTATACTTATTGTGAGTCGTATAACCATGCTTGATATGACCTAGTGACCTTTACAACGTTCTTCAAGTGTTGGTTAAATGACATTTGTCAGCTCAGGCATGCCTGCCTAACTGTAGCTAGCAGTTCAGGTGTGGGATTGTCAATCCCGAATAGATCTATTCACAAATCTCACGCTCTCCCTCCAGGAGACTCTGGTTATACTATGATAGGATTTAATTCAGTACATCTAAGGGTACAGTTTTGAAGTAGAGCCTCACAATGTTGTACAATCTAGTTTACATGTAGTTATGTAGTGTTTTCTTGTATTTGAATCCGTTGAATACTGTATACAACTCTAATTATACTTAAATAATTATGAAATATCATGCTCTTGTAGTAAAGTATACCATAAACTAAATCTGCCATAGTTTATATGCTTAGTAGTGAATAACTCTGAATTCGTAAAAGCTATGTACTGAAAACCCCAAACTATACCTATTATAGTTTGCATGTATAGTGTAGTTGATGTGAATATTGAATCTGAAAAACTATGCAATTTTGGTTGTAAGTTGAAAACGTCTCTTATGCTCAACATAGTACAAAAGGGATAAAATATCTAAATATTTTATACAATTATGAAAATCGTTTGTCTGTATCCATTGCATAAGTTTTATACTTGTTAAAAGTCCTTTTGTATTAGTTCACAAAAGCATTTGTGTTTGGCTTGTATCCCCCCTGAAAACATTAAAAACTCAGAAAATATAGGGGTATGAACTCACCTTGAGTGAGTGGTTTGTACGAAAGATCGATATGGGATGCTGAGTGTCAAGTGAAGCCTCGAACACAATTGGATCCTATTTATCATGAATAACACATATAGGAGCCAAATTAGGGTATTTCACTACTAGACATGATAGGAAACCACTCTAGGGACTTGGAAACACTTGAACTAAGTGTTGAAACCATATGTGATTGAGTGAAGGAGGTGTATGGCCACCCTAAGGGTGTGTACGGCCATGGGTGTGTGGCCCATGAGTGTACGGCCGTACACTCATGAAAAAGTGTGTATGTTGAGGCGTTTCAAGGCCCTAAGAAGCATCAAGGAAGAGTTCTAGGTCCCATACTTAGTTGTAATGCAAGTTTGAGGCCTAAAATGTTCATCAAAGTGGGTTTACGGCCCTATGGTGTGTGTGCGGCCGTACACCCTTCATGTTCATGCCCAAAATGTCGACTTTAAGGTGAAATAAGGCTAGGGCCATGTCCAACTAGAAGATAGGGGTCAAACTCTCACTTTGGAGGGCCTTTAAGGAGTATACGGCCAACCTCATGAAGGTGTGCGGCCGTACTCCTTCAAAGGGTGAAGAACATGATGAAACTTGATGAACCAAGGCTTAAATCAAGAGGTCTTTCAAGTATAACAAGCTAGAGGATGGAATACTCACGTTTTTGAAGCCTTGGAGGGTTCACGGTTAAGTAAGCTTGAGAGAAAGGGAGTAGTGTGCAGCCAAGAGAAGAAAGGAATGAAGGAAGGGAGGTCTACTCATATATATAGGGGCGGGTGACCCACCACCTTGAGTGTGCGGCCATGAGGGGGGTGTACGGCCGCACACCCATGTGTACGGCCGTACACTCCTTCTAAGAGAGTGTATGGCCCGATTTTGCTACTTTACGACTTGATAATTCATCCCTAATCTCAACCTTGGTTGTACTTAAGCTTAGAACACTTAAACGAACCCTTAAACAGTGCTAAAAGGCAACAGAAACGAATCTAACATTGATTGAATTGAATAATTGTACAAGAGAGAAGTTTCGGGTTGTCACATCATTCTTAGCCAATCATTTATTATTGCCGTAAAATTTTCTATTGTATCGGCGGAAAGGGGAAATGAATACACATGTGTTTTCCAACAAAACATGTTTCATTAAACTATGTTAATCTTTACTTTAATATATACAAAAAACATAGTTTTTTTTAATTATTAAAGAGTTATTTTTATCGAAAAACTATTTTAAATATATCAAAATTTATAATTTTTTATTTTCAATAAATAGACTTCAATATTGATATAGTTTTAAGATAAAATAATTTTTTTTTTCAACTCTCATTATTCATAAGGGAATAAGAATGCATCAAATTTTATTATAGTACATTCGTTAATCACTTATGAATAAAAAATATGTTTAATTTTTTTATACTTTAACTATCATTCATATTTGAATGAACATGTATTAGCTCTTCTCACATGTTATATTTATATATGAATAACATATTTATCAAAACTTTGTTATAGTTTATTTGTTATTTATATATGGATAATGATTTTGAATTTTCAAAACACTTCGTCTTTTATTAACATACTACTTATTCATATATGAATAACAAGTGAATTGTAACAAAAATCTAATACATATTTTATTAATATATGAATATAACATATGATAATAGTTAATACATGTTTTATGTGACGAAATATGATGTAAACAAATATATTTTAGGTAAAAAATTTTATTATGTGTTATATTCATATATAAATAATACTTAAACTATGAAAAAATTAAACATATATTTTATTCATAAGTGAATAACAAATTACTGTAATAAAAATCTGATGTATTTTTATTCATTTATGAATAAAGAGAACTGAAACTATAAAAAAATATTTTATTTTAAAATTACATCAATATGGATGTTTATTTATAGAGAATAAAAATTTATGAATTTTGATATATTTAAAATAATTTTCGATAAAAATAGGTACTTAAATTTAAAAAATAAACTATGTTTTTGTATATATATTAAGGTAATAATTAGCCTACTTTAAAAAAACATGTTTTGTTTAAAAACACACGTGTATCCCTTATTCATTTTCACTGGTACGCCCAAGTATTTTATGTGAAAATAAATGTATGGCCGAGATTGATTTTCCCATTCTTGACATTTTTTTTCTCAATCGAACCTCATATATAATTACATTCCTTAGACACCATATTGACATTTTTATAAAAAATCAACCTATAATTAACTACTTATAATCAGTTTTTTCAGAAAACAATGCTATTTCAACCAATAAAAATATTTCAAAAATTAATTAGTGTGTCTATATGGTCAGGGACGGTCCAAACATATATGGGGCCCGGGGCGAAAAGAAAAAAATGGCCCCTCAAAGAGAAATATAATAAAGATTCAAAAAAATATCATTTACCATTCAATGTAGACGTGTTCAATTAGAAATAACAAACAAACTAACTTGTTTATTTTTTGAGCTAATTTGAGTTTCAACCAACTTTAGACCCTAAAAATCATTTAGGTATATATATATATATATATATATATATATATATATATATATATATATACATATATATATATATATATATACTACATGGCCCATAATTTTTGGGCCCCTGACAGTCGGCCGGATTGTCCACCGTCTGGACCGGCCCTTTATATGTAAAATGAGATAGTCTTCTTTTTCCATTCTAACAATTCAAAAACTATTAGTTGCAACTTAAACAAATTTAAGGAGATAACTGTCTATAATTACACTCATAAGAGACAAAAATATGGATAGAAGCTTCCCAACGTAATCCATGGAAGGTAGCGTAAGTGGTACTCTATGAAGGTTTGCTTGTACACAGTTACGTGAGCCACAAGTAAGCTGGGTAAGCCAATCTGTATAATTTAGGCAGCTGACACACAATTAATTACTTTTAGAGGGAGAAAACATAGACTTTTAGAGAGAGAGAAAACTGGGCCCACACTCAAACGACAGAGAATGATTGCGTACTCACGACGATTCCGATTCCGATTCCATCCCCTATAAATTTCCATTCTTCACCATTCACCATTTCAATCTCCATCAAATCATCAATCCAATTTCAGCTGAATTCACTCTCAGATGACGCAAATTAACGAAGATTTTGATGAATCTGATGTTGTATTCACCGGAAACAATGTCGACGACGGAGATCATTGCTTAAAATGCTTTGCAGACTCCGATCCGGAGGAATCACGGAGAGTTAAGAGGAAAAAGGTAGAGAAGAAGAGGACGAAAACAAAGGCGGTGGATATACCTGAGAGTTTCACTTTGTTTCATTACATGGAACCAAGTTTATTCGAATACGAAGACGAAGATGAAGAAGAAATGGTGCCTCCGCATGTGATGGTGCAGCGGCGAGTGGTGGCGAAAATGGCGTTTTCCGTTTGTTCTGGAGTCGGAAGGACGTTGAAAGGAAGAGATTTGAGTGAAATGAGGAATTCCGTTCTGAGAATGACTGGATTTCTGGAAACTTGACGACTTCATCGCCATTTTCATGTGAAGAATTGATTTGGAGATGAGTTGAAGGAGGTCTCGAAGTGATTTCTTGAGTAAATCTTTAAAGTATAACATTGAATTATTATGGATGGAAGTTGTTCATGTGAAAAGAAATGAACTACAATTATATAATTCAACCATTTATTTATTAATTTTTTATTTTATTTTGTTTATATACATTTATTTGAATTCTTTTGAAAAAAATTACGAAAATGAATTTATGTGAAATATAATTAATTTATTTGTGTATATAACTATATATATAATTAAACAAAATTATCTCAATACTAATTAAATTCTATATATACTTAGAAAAATGTGACTTATGTTTGTAAGATTGGCGTCATCTTAAATTCTTAATTAAGCGAAATTCCCCAAATCCCATATTATTAATTTATTTACTTTCTACTTCTAATTAAATAATTAACCTTTAAATTCCACAATCTTGTAAAATTGTTTTTTATAAAATAGTTTATTAATTTGATGGATTGACTTGAATTAAACATTGAATTAAAAATGGGAGCTGGTGTTCGTTGATTTGATAAAATTGTTTATTAATTTTGATAGTTTATTAAAATAGTTTATTAGAGGTCTTGGTAGGAGTGTCCGACGCTTATGAATCAATTTCCTAGACTTTATGCCGTGGAGGTTGATAAGGATTGTCTTGTTGGCTTGTTGCTATAGATGGTATCAAGGGCACTTGGAATAGGAAAATTAGAGGTGGAGCTAATGGGTAGCAATTATCGGCCTTGTGTAGTATCATTAATGTTGTTGCTATTGAAGGAGGATAGATGTGTTTGGGAGCTTGATCATGATGGTTGTTATATAGTTTGTAGCATTCGTAGACATATTGGTGATACTACTCTTGATGTTGGAGATAAGTCTACAAGAGGTGGCGAATCTTATGGAATCGGTTTCCCTCAAGAAAAAATCTTTTCTTTTGGATAGAGGGGTTGATGTTCTTTCCATTCTATGTCCCTCTTTGAACATATTTCTCATGTGTTTTTGAGTTGTTCGGTAGCTGCTCAGGTTTGGAATCGTATGGCCAAGTGGACTGACTTACCTTTTCCGGTTGTTATTGAAGTCGCTGAACTTATGACGTGGGTCGACTTGGCGTTAATGTCAAGTTGAAAGACAAGCTCTTGAAGTTATTGTTATTGTTACTATTTGGATGTTGTGGCATTATAGAAATTACATAGTGTTTTAGAGCAACCATATCAAAAAGAGCAACATTTTTTTTTATAATATTCTTCTTTCTTTTGATTGGTTTTCATGTAGGAATTGTAAAGTCATGATTGCTTGGTCCCTCTTGTTACAAAACCCTATATTTTATATTCCTTTGTAATTTCCCCTTTCTAACTCCTTGCTAGTGGGTCTTTAAATAAAGTTTAGTTGTTTAAAAAAGATAGTTTATTAACTCGACAATCTTATTTTTGAGATCGATGTGTCAGCATAAGCTTTTAGAGAGAAATCTTCCATAAGTGCTCATTAATTAAACAACATAATAACATGAAAAAAAAATATGATTTAATTGTAAACAAGATTGGACTAAGGGTTTGTAGGAGAGATGCAATAGGTGTCCGAGGATCGAAATGCAATGTAGCTGTGTTATCGAGATAAGTATAATGAATGAAGTTCTAACTATATATAAATCCCGGTCGGTTCAAATCGTGTTTTGATTTTACTGTTTAAATCGGTTTGAAGGACATCGTACCTTCTTGTATTTTCTAATAAAATAAAATAAACAACTTTCTAATTCGATGAAAAAAGTGTCGTTAAGTTTTATTTGTTTACTCGTTTATGTATAAAAAATTCTAAACTTGTCAACTTGGGGCTAACGATGCATGATCCATTTATTTGAGACCAAATTGGAACTCGGTTAAATCGTGCTCGGGTTTTCTGGTGCAAGACCCATGAATGGTTTCATTGTTTCCAAATATGATGTATATGATAGATCAAACCACGTACAAATGAAATATTGATGAAGTTTTGAAAAAAACTTATAAAAAAAACTGGAAAATGTTTGTATACAATTTATTTGTTGACTAATTTTATACCATTTCTTAGACATCACATGCTTGAGAGAAGAATATAATCTTTAGAGTATTATTAAAGCATATCATTATACTATTACGATAGGATTCTTTATATTAATAGGTATTAAAATATTTTTGTGTATGTCTCAAGAAATCTTGCATTTAAAAGTTCAATTATATATATATATATATATATATATATATATATATATATATATATATATATATATATATATATATAGGATCGTGCGAGGACTCAAAAAATGGTGAGGACTGGAAAGACAAATCTCTAGTGTTAGTTTGAAAAAAGAAAAGGTTAAGATTCCTTGTGAAAAAATTATCACTTGTTAAAAGCTGAAGAGGTAATTGTGAAAATAATGTAAAAGGTGCATGCACCATTCATAAAATATAGGGAAATCCCATAAAAAAAAACCCTATATATTATAGGTTAATGCTTAAAAAAACCATTATATTATTTATTTGTTCGATTTAACCACTATTATTTCCCAAACCGTGTAATATATCTATTTTATTTGGTAAACCTAGGTTACCCGCTCTCTTTAGTGTACGTGTCATACGACTCCGGTACATCGACCCGCTTTTCACCTCCAATTGATCATTCTGTAAAAAAAAGGGTTTGTCGAGGGAAAGCTTCTTGGAATCAGCGGTAAAATCAGTGGTTAATCACAAGAAAAAAAAGTAATCGACTTTAAGTTCTCGTTCATTGTTTTCTATAATAGATAGCATGTGTTATTTACTCTTTTTTTGTCTACATTGATTTTTTTAAGGAATCTTAACCAACAGCTATGACTTTAACTTCAAATGTCGAAGTTGAAGTTTATATGGAGGATTTGAATGAAACAAATGATGAGTCTGATGGAGAAGAATATGTTGCTTCTACATGGACAAGACAATATGGGGTCCTTTTTTGAATGATTTGGTACGAGGAGAAGTGGAATGGCCTCACATATCATCTGATGATGCTGAATGGACCTTTTCAAATAAAGAATCTGACAAAGGAGATGATATAGCTCAGAAATTTGGGGACCAATATCCTGTACACAACCCTAGGATACCTTGGAATAAAATGGAACCACACTTGGGGGGAAATAGGAAAGCCCAGAACAATTCAAGCTTTGTCTAACAAATTATGCGGCGGCTAATGGATACAATTGAGGTTTTCCAAGTGTGATCATTCTAGGATATTAGTACGATGTGGCAAAAAAAGTGATGAGAATAAGTGTCCATTTAAATGTTGGACATCTTGGATGGGGAATGAACTAACTTGGCAAGTGAAATCTTTGGAAAAGAAACATGTTTGTGCACGAAAATACAGCCTCGGTCATTGATAACTCCATGTTGGATTGCTAACCATTATCTTAATGACCTAATTCGCAACCCCAAAATGAAAGTCAAAGAAATGAAAGCTGATTTTTTACATAATTATTCTTTAAAGCTTAGCAGAGGTCAGTGTGAAAGGGCAAGGGCATTAACATTTACACTAATTGATGACAAGTTGACTGATCACTATGCTAGGATATGGGATTATGGTAATGAAGTTTTGAGATCAAACCCAGGAAGCATTGTTGAAATTGGAGTCGATGTCAATCCGGATGCAAAATATTACAAAAGAGTCTACATTTGTTTGAAGGCTTTAAAAGAAGGATGGTTGAAAGGTTTTCGTAAGTTGATTGATTTAGATGGATGTTTCTTGAAAGGGAAACTTAAAGGGGAGTTGATAGCTGCCATTGGTCGAGACGGAAACAACCAAATTTACCCCATTGCATGGGCGGTTGTGAATGTAGAAAATAAAGATAATTATAAGTGGTTCATCGAGTTACTACAATCGGATATTGAAACAGTTGAAGGAAATGGGGTGACTTTAATATCATATCAACATAAGGTAATTTTGTACTTTTTAGTAAATTTTGACATATTAGAAATGACAAAACAGCCCCTATGTTAGAACAGCCCCAATGGACATTTTTGGACACTTTTTTAGCAAATTTTGACATAATAGAAATGACAAAACAGCCCTATAGACATTTTTAGACACTTTTTAGCAACTTTTGACATATTAGAAATGACAAAACAGCCCCTGTGGACATTTTTGGACACTTTTTAGCCAATTTTAACATATTAGAAATGAAAAACAGCCCCTATGGACATTTTCGGACACTTTTTAGCAAATTTTGACATATTAGAAATGGCAAAGCAACCCCTATGTTAAAACATCCCCTATGGAGTTAAAACAGTCCATACTTATGGCAAAACAACCCCTATTATATCAAAACAACCACTACTTATATTGTATATAAATACAGGTTCTTCTTGAATCTATGAAGGAGGTGATGCCACATGCTGAGCACCGCCAATGTGCCCGTCATATTTGTGTCAATTTTTACAAGCGTTTCAGTGGAGATATTTATAAAACCTTGTTTTGGGAAGCTGCAATGTCCACAACAGATCAACAGTTTAAAAACAATATGGAAAAGATGAAAGAGTTGAACAATGATGCATATGATGATCTCATGAAAAGAAATCCCAAAACATGGTGTAGGGCCTATTTTGCAACAGATAGGGCATGCGAGGCTGTAGAAAATGGAATATCCAAGTCATTTAACTTTGCAATCGTTGGTGCTAGGGGGAAACTGTTGATTACCATGTTAGAAGAGATTAGACTTCATGTGATGGAGAGATTTGATGCAATGAAAAGGAGTACAAATTCATGGAAAACTGTTGTTGCTCCAAAGATACTTAAAAAGATGAAAAAATGGCACAAAAACATGAGGTATGGATTGTTTCCCTTTTACAAACCGGATTGTTCTATAATAAAATGTAAAAATATTATACTAATTAACTTTACATATTTGATAGGAATTGGATGGTTATCCCAAGTGGGCCTCTATTGGAGGTTAGAAATAGTTATGAATACGGGTGTTCGTTTGGATGGATCAGTTTGATCCGATCCAATCATGTGAATCCAAATTTATTTCGGTTTTCAAATCATAGATCCAAATAATCCATACTAAATTGAAATCCAATCCGATCCAACCAAATTACAATTCGGTTGGATCGGTTTTTATAATTCGGTTTTTAAATCCCGAAACATTTTAAAACCACATATATTTAGAATATTATCTAATGTTATAGAAGAAACAAAAACAAATTATTTAGTTGTGGTTTAACATTTATAAACAATTACTAAAAATATATTCTAATTTAATATTTTATAGATAAAAAACTTTTAAGAATTTATGAAAATTCAGGTTTTTTATTGTGTGAAATATTTTGAATCTATTCGAAAAATTAAATTACTAAACTAATAAATATAAATATAATATATATATATATATATATATATATATATATATATATATATATATATATATATATATATAACACATCAATGTTCGGTTTTTTTGGACTATTTGGTTCTTATTTATAAACCAAAACCAATCCGAAATCCAAAATAATAATTCGGTTTTGTTGAAAACCAATCCAAAAATCCGAATAACCAAACCGAATACTCCAATCCAAATTGTCTGATTGGATAATTCAGTTTTATCTGAATAGTGAACAGCCCTAGTTATGAAGGATATATGGTAGACTTGGCAGGTTGGACATGCACATGCATGCTATGGGTTTTTTGTGGCCTTCTATGTGTACATGCATGCGCGACTATAAACCATACCCACCAAAATCTCCTTTACTATGTAAGTGATTGGTTCAAGAAGGAAAAGTATCACTTGGCTTATAGCACTTCCATTGTTCCTTTAAATGGAAGCAATTTATGGGTTAAAACTCCATATGATAAGCTATTGCCCCCAAAAGAACGCAGGATGCCAGGAAGGCCTTCTGTTAAAAGACAAAGAGACCAAACTGAAAAAAAAGACAAAATATTCAACTGTTTCTGGTAAAGGAAAAATAAAGAAGTGTCACAACTATTTACAAGAAGGGCACAATGCTAGGACATGCAAGAATGAAAAGATTGTGCCCCCTCCTAAGGAGAAGAAGCCTTCTGGTAGGCCTAAAAAACCATATTTTGATGAAACACCTTCAAAACGACCAACTACAAGTGGTGGGAGAGGAGGAAGAGGACCAACTAAGGCAAGAGGTGGAAGAGGATCATTTGCAAGTAAAAGTGGTGGTAGAGGAGGAAGGTCACTTATAGATGAAATATTTTGATTCACCAACGGAAAATGAAGTTATAAACATGTTTGATAATTTTAAGGAAGAAGTATATAGGGCTGAAATGGAAAGGGGAGAAAGTACACATATGATGCAATTCCTTGAATCACAATTTGATGAAGGAGTTCCTATAACTCAAGATGATGGAGTGCCTGAAACTCAGATTGATATTGAAAATGGTAAGAAATAATTTCATCTATATGTATTCTCAAGGTTGTAGAACTCGTTACTCGGTACCTGCTCGGCCGACTACCGAATAGCGAGTACTCAGGAGTACTCGGGGAGTACTCGGATTTGGTAATTCATGTAGAAATATTTTTAAGGAAATTATATATGTTAAAATCATAAGTTAAAATCGTAAGTTGATTGAAATGTATAACAAAATTAGATAAATGTGAATACACAAAAACTAAAAAACACATAATGGTTTCACTTCGTAAATAATTACTGAAAATTTAGGATATATATATATATATATATATATATATATATATATATTGTAATAATCGCATGTGTGTGTTAAATAATAAATCATTAAGTATATTATACATACTAATCACCGAGTTGACCGAGTTTTACAACACTGCTCAGTTCAGTAAGGGGTCGATCAGGGAGTACTCGGGATTCTGTAACTCGCCTCGGTAAGGGGCCGAGTAGCGAGTACTCGGAGGAGTAATCGGCCAACTCGGGGAGTTTTACAACACTGTGTATTCTATACTTATATTAAATATAATACTTTCATAACTTTTGCAACTAATTGGGAAGATCAATCTCATGCGGTTGGCGGGATAGCAATTGATGTACCTATTATCCGTGAAAAGCTCAAACCAAGAAAGCAATCTGGATAATAATGTAGGTGGAATACTAGATTTAGGAGCCGAAATGGGACAAAACTCTAGTCTTTTGTTAATTTGGAATACTAGATTTAGGAGCCGAAATGGGACAAACTCTAGTATTTTGTGATGAATTTTGATACTTGGAATCTAGTATTCCTATTCTTTTGTTATTGAAATGTAAATCAATTATGTCCCTTTAACAGGTTATGTTAACTATTTTGTATTTTGTTCCATATTATCTGTTTTTCATTTTGTCCCTTTAACATGTTATATTATGCTAAAGACCCAAACCAAGGGTAAAATGGTCATCTCCGGTTTTAGCTTTTTCTTTCCTGCAAGATAACTTGTTTTCTTCCATTTTATGATGTTTAGAAAAGGGTGTAATCTACCAAAACTATCATATTTTATGTCTAGTAGCTAAAGACCTAAACCAAGGGCAAAATGGTCATATCATGTTTTCTGTTTTTCCTTTCCTGTTTTTTGTTTTTTCCTTTCATGTGAACCTGTAATCATTTCCATATTTGGAGCATTATTGAAATTTTCGTGTTTTTGTTTTCCTTTTCTGTGACAGTCTTGAAATGGATGGTAAAATGGGGATTTCACTATGTACATGTGAGTTAAAAATACCCTGAAAACTTGTAATCATTTCCAATATGTTTTTTTTTATTTTTTGTTTTCCTTTTATGTTTCCTAGTTTTTGTTTTCTATTTCCTTTTCCTTATCTTGTTTATGTTTTCCGTTCTTACCCCTGCTCCAAAGAACATGGTTTTTTGCTTCTAAACGCCTTGAAAAAGATCAAAAAATGCAAAAATGGCAGTTGTGTTTGTTAAAAAATTAAGTATTCATTAGCTACACTATTTGGTTAAAAGTTTATGATACCAATTTACTAAAGATTGACAACTTGTTATTACTTACAAGAAAGCTCCCACTGAAATTTTTTTTTTTATATCACTGACTTTTAATCACGTTTTTTTTTTGACGTGTTATTACTTTCAAGAAAGCTCCCACTATTGTTTGTACACATAGTTTTTTCACATTATATGTGGCAATTAAACATTACCCATTAGCAAAAATGTACTTTTTATTAATTCCAAGGATAATTACATACAAGCATAAACAAAGTAACCACACCAGGAAGATAGTTAGAATGTGCAGGGGATTTAAATTACATGGCTTCAAAATACATTGGTTAAACATTGATTCAAGATACATTGCTTAAACATGCTTGCAATACTTTAACGCACCTAACCTGCCCTATTATATAGTTAGCGATATTAAATTAACCTAACTTTCCATATTACATAATTATAAACCAATTGAAAATGCTAACGAGAACAATACCAAACTGATGGGTTTGAGCCATAAGAACTTTCCTATGTGCACATGCAAACCCTAATGCTTGGATCTAGGTTTCACTAATTGTACATGCAATCATCCAAGACTTATAAACCCTAGATCTAATGATAATAATTCATTATTATAAGAAACAAATCAGATCCAGAATATTACCTCTTGTTTGCTTGCTTGATTCTTCTCGTCTTTGATGCTTAGAGTCACAAGTGTCACTCCTCTAATGGCTTACAAACACCAACTAGCAATAGGGTAGTATATGAGAGAGGGAGGAAGCACACTAAATCAGCTCTAGGGTTCTTATTGAAGCAGTGGCCGATTTCTGTAGCCTAGGGGTTCTATTTATACTGTGAGCAGCTAGGGTTTCAGTCAAAACCCTAATGGACAACTTAAACCCTAAGCAACCCATGGAACCTTCTGGAATCCAGGCCATGGACGAAAATATGATGGACTCCCATCATAATTTCATTCACCCCTTTAATCCATTAGGTTTCTCAGCCCAAAATACAACTATCACACATTTGACAGTTTAAGTCCCCTTTATTCAATTAATCTCTTTTAGTCACCAAATTAATTCCTAATTAATTTATGACTAATATTAATTAAATAATATGATTATTCCTTTAATATATTATTCTCATAATATATTAATAAATTATAATATATTTTCTCTCTCCATAAAACACCCTGTCAAGTTGCTATGGTGAAGGCAACCCAAAAGGACCATGCACAACCGGGTCAAGTACTTACCAAATATAGTTACGGGCTTAGACACTAATCCAACAGTCTCCCACTTGGATAAGTCTAGTAACTACAAATGCAAGCACCATCCGATTAGCAATCGTAGCTCTCAAAGACGCTGTCGAACTCTGATCTTATCAATAACATGTCCTTTAGATAAGGCATCGTATAATCCTCTGTTCTAGATATCGTGTGGACAATTACAAGGAACATAGTCATACTTATTGTCCAGCAGTTTGTTTCTCGATCTCAGATTCGTTTGACATAGAACTTAATTGAACACAACAATTCAGTCCTGACCGGGCCCGACCCATAAGTCAAATCAAATCATCGAGGGGCCCTGATATCGCTTTTACCCTCTTAGGATAAAAGGAACAGATAAACTTCGACTTATATGCATTTACTATCTACTAATCAAATCATACACAACAATGCATTTTATAACATCAAGTTACTGATGCGTTTACGCATTACCAATGCACAACCAATTAGCAAATAATAAACCATATATCTAGGTTTTAAGACCATATGATATTATCGTCTTGCGATCACTCGTGATGAATTCCATGAAGTGATTCCAGCAAGCGTGGGTTTATTCCAATGCTCAAATCAAGTTCATAAGCACTCATGAACGTTGTAGCAAACTTTTGCTATGTCTAATACACTTTAGACAATCTACACACCAATTCATGACAGTCTTCATTCATATCTACTTCCAACATATGAACGATTGTGGACGGTTTGAATAATCTTGTTATTCAGGAAGTCAAAACATGCAAAATGAAACGATAGGTAAATGATTAACATAAGACAGTAACATTACTAATAAATAATACTCTTTTATTTAATCATCGAATGTTAATTACAATTTATCTATTACACGTTTCTAAATTGTCTAATCTAAACTAATATCGTCCTTCAGCCCTATGCTCCTAGCGTGCTGCAAGTGCTTAAACCTGCTCAGTCCCTTCGTAAGCGGATCTGCTGGGTTATCCTCTGACGATATCCTCTTCACTACGAGGAGTCCTTCTTCCACCCGATGTCGAATAAAGTGATATTTTCTATCGATATGTCGAGATCTACCATGATCCCTCGATTCCTTGGTCAAGGCAACCGCTCCTTCATTATCACAAAAAATTTCCATAGGCCCTTGTATGGCCGGCACAACTCCAAGGTCTCCGATGAAGTTCTTCAACCATATTGCCTCCTTTGACGCTTCGCTCGCTGCTATATACTCTGATTCGCACGTTGAATCAGCTACGGTCTCCTGTTTGGAACTTTTCCAAGTTATTGCACCTCCATTAAGGGTAAAGACCCAGCCCGACTGCGAACGGTAGTTGTCCCTGTCGGTATGAAAACTGGCGTCACTATACCCTCGCACCTTTAAGTCATCACTCCCACCGAGGACTAGAAACCATTCATTGGTCCTCCGAAGGTACTTAAGAATATTCTTGACTGCGGTCCAATGCGCTTTGTCAGGGTTCCCTTGATATCTGCTGACCATGCTCAAAGCGAAGGCCACATCAGGGCGAGTACAAGTCATAGCATACATGATCGAGCCAACTGCGGAAGCGTAAGGTACTCGACTCATCTCTGCTATCTCGACTTCAGTACTCAGACTTTGAGTCTTACTCAACTTGGCATTACTTTGGATTGGTCACTCCCCTTTCTTTGAATTCTCCATACTAGAACGTTTTAGTACCTTGTCCAAGTAAGTATTCTGACTAAGTCCTATTAGTCTCTTACTTCTGTTTCTCACTATCCTTATTCCCAGAATATAGGCAGTCTCTCCGAGGTCCTTCATAGCGAAGCACTTCCCGAGCCAGGACTTAACTTCCTGCAGTGTCGGGATGTTGTTTCCTATGAGTATTATGTCGTCGACATACAATACGAGGAAGCTTACTATACTCCCACTGGCTTTGACATATATACATGATTCATCCTCGCTTCGCAGAAAGCCAAACTCTTTGACCTTCTCATCAAAACAAAGATTTCATCTGCGAGACGCTTTCTTAAGTCCGTAAATGGACTTCTCAAGCTTACACACTCTATTGGGATGCTTCACATTGACAAAACCCTCTGGCCGATCCATGTAAACATCCTCAGCCAACTTCCCATTAAAGAAGGCAGTTTTGACATCCATTTGCCATATTTCATAGTCAAGAAATGCAGCAATGGCCAACATCACCCTGATAGACTTTATCTTCGCAACTGGTGAGAAGGTTTCATCGTAGTCAACTCCAGGAGTTTGAGTGAAACCCTTCGCAACCAATCGCTCCTTGTAAGTGTGCACATTTCCATCCTCGTCGGTCTTCTTCTTGAAGATCCACTTTCACCCGACCGTCTTACGACCTGGTACATTGTCAACCAAATTCCAAACTTGGTTGTCATACATGGACTGAATCTCGCTATTCATAGCCTCTTTCCATTTCGCAGACTCCGGGCCTGCCATGGCTTCCTTATAGCTGTTAGGTTCGTCCATATTCACTAATGTACTATCACTAATGAACGTATCCCCTTCCATAGTAATATGAAAACCATAAAACTGGGGTGGAACACTAACCCTTTCGGAACATCTAAGAGGTAAGGACTCGTCAATCGTCAATCGGTCTCCGATGAAGTTCTTCAACCGTTAGAGGTTCCTTCATCGCTCGACTCTTGAAGCTCTTCAAGATCGATTTGCCTCCCACTGTCTCCTTGGCTTATGAGTTCTCGCTCTCGGAAAACCCATCTCCTCGCAACGAAGACAACATTGTCACTCGGTCTGTAGAAGAGATATCCAAAGGATTTCTGTGGGTAACCGATGAAAATACATCGCTCACTACGAGGCTCGAGCTTGTCGTGAGTCTCTCGTCTTACGAAAGCCTCGAAACCCCAAACCTTGATATGTGCCAACGAGGGAGCCTTCCCTGTCCACATCTCGTGAGGTGTTTTGGCAACCTTCTTCGTAGGGACTAAGTTAAGGATATGGGCGGCAGTCTCTAAGGCATACCCTCAGAATGAGATAGGTAGTGAAGCACGACTCATCATGGAACGAACCATGTCTAGCAAGGTTCGATTACGCCTCTTAGCTACACCATTCAACTGCGGTGTCCTAGGTGGCGTCAATTGCGAAACTATTCAGCATTCCTTGAGGTAGTCGTGGAATTCAAGACTTAGGTACTCACCACCTCGATCAGATCGAAGCATCTTGATTTTCCTGCCCAACTGATTCTCCACATCTTTTTTAAATTCTTTGAACTTTTCAAAGGTTTCTGACTTGTGCTTGATTAAGTAGGTATACCCATATCTGCTATAATCGTCTGTGAAAGTCACATAGAAGTGGTTTGCATCCCTTGTGGTTGATCTAAAGGGTCCACATACATCTGTATGTATGAAATCCAATAAACCCTCACCCCTCGCACAAGTGCTAGTGAAGGGTGACTTGGTCATCTTTCCAAGTAAACAAGACTCGCACACGTCATCGTCCCTAAGGTCAAATGACTCCAACACTCCATCCATTTGGAGTTGGGCTATGCGTTTCTTATTTACATGTCCAAGACGACAATGCCACAAGCATGCTTTATCCATACTATTGGAAGAATCCACACACAACACATCATTTCCTAAGTTATCTACAACCATCACAGTCTCATATATTCCATTACAAGGCAATGCTTCAAAATATAAAACATTATTAAGATAAGCATAAATAGAACCCTTTTCATTATCAAATTAATATCTAAAAACTTGTCTATATAAACCATGAAATGAAATGATGTTTCTTGCCACATCTGGCTAATAGCAACAATTGTTTAAATCTAAATCTAATCCATTACTAAGCACTAAGGAATAAACTCCAATCTTGGTGACAGACGACGATCTTCTGTTTCCCATGATCAGATTCATCCTTCCATGCTCCACATCCCTATTTCTTCTTAGTACCTGCAAATCAGAACATATGTGAAAACCACATCCTGTATCAAGAACCCAAGAAGTAGCATGTGATAAACCATTAGATTTAATTGTGTAAATACCTACGAAAGATGGCTTGATCTTCCTATCCTTGATGGCTTGCAGATATTCTGGGCAGCTTCTCTTCCAATGCCCTATCTTGTGGCAGTAGTGGCACTCTGCTTCCTTAGGGTTAGAGTTGGGTTTAGCAGAACCAACTTTGGTTCCACTAGAAGAGGTACCATCTTGGGACTTTCCCTTATGGTGTCTCTTAGAAGGAGCCTTCCTCTTCTTACCCTTCCCTTGTCCTATTGCTAAGACAGGAGCAGCAGCAGGAGTTGGAGTTGATGCAAGAGATTTATCCTTGAGGTTGCTCTCAGCAGTCCTCAACAAGCCCTGAGGCTTGCTCAAGGAGATCTCCTCCTTATTCATGTGATAGGCCATGCGGAACTGGCTATAGCAGGGAGGCAAGGAGTGAAGGATAATATCAATTGCCAGCTCTTCATCAAAGTTCACATTCAACTTTAGCAAGCGATCGACATATCTCTGCATCTTTTGCAGATGAGCGGTAAGGGACTCTCCATTACCCATTTTGGTAGTGATCATCGAAGTGATGATCTCATACCTTTCTTGCCTAGCGCTCTGGTGGTACCGGTCCAGCAGATCTTGGTGCATCTCGTAGGGGTACATGTCCTCATAGGACTTCTGGAGTTCTGCAGTCATAGTCGCTAGCATGATGCAATGGACTTTCGTGGCATCACGCTCGTGGGCCTCAAAGGTCGCAATCTCTTCAGCAGAGGCAGTGTTGATGTCAATCTCCTTCAGCTTCTCATCGAGGACATACTCTTTGTCCTCGTAGCGAGTGACCATGCGAATGTTGCGGATCCAATCATTGAAATTGGACCCATCAAAGATCACTCTCCCACACAAGTTCGTGAGTGAGAATGAGCCAGAGGAGTTTGAACCAGAAGCGTTGTTGTTGACGTTCGACATCTGAAAAGGAAAAAGAACAAAGTTTGATTAGAAATGAATTCCCCAATTAAACACCCAAATGAGAAATTAGGGCTAGGAACCAACAATATTATTCACAAATTAGAAAAGGGATGCCGTAATCTAACAAGCAAATAATTTGAAGGTAAGTGAATGTCGATTCACTAATTCTCCACCATGAAAAACGAAAAAGAGATTAAGTTTTAAATGTATTGAAAAACTCCTAGATCCTTTGAGATTCATTGAACTTTTCAATGGCATGTTTAAATCTCGATATGCCCCTCTAGTTTGTGACTGGGATGCCAAGGATCATAAAGCGGGTGTGAATAACCATGCAAATGTACATGGTGCCCTCATTGTTACAGTCACCTATTCGATGTGCCGGTTAACCACACACACTCCATCGAACTATGACAAACAATGCGTCACCCTTTGCCACCTTTGCTTAGAACCCAATTAATGTGTCGGTTAACCACACACGCTCCATTAACGTCTTAGAAAGGGTACAAAGTGTAATTTAATGGAATTGCATCAAATTCACTTTTGCCTAAAGTAACTAAGATTGGGAATTTTGTAAAAACATTTAGTTACTTTATATAGATTCATTATACTTTTAATGAGTAAAGGTTTGCCCTATCCTACCCGTTCGGCTAACGACCCTCCACCAATCAAGGAAGCGGTGGGTGACAGTGGACACCCATTAAACGACCATTTTATAGGCCATAACCTTATACCCCCCCCCCCTTATAGATCGGCTTCGTGAATGAGGCCTACTAACGGTAAGACTAGCATTTTAAGTTATACATATATATATATATATATATATATATATATATATATATATATATATATTCATCTTATAATATTATAAAGTATAAGGTTGAATTTTAAACTTGTAAAATTCTAGGGTTTGAAATTTAAATAGTTTAAATTAAACATTTTAATCACAAATTTAAATTTCAAAACTTGAGGACAAGTTTTGAACTTTTCAAAACACAAAGGATCAAATAGCAAATAATTTTAAATTAAACAATTAATTTAATGATTATCTAAATTTGACATAATTAAGATTATTTACAAGATAATTTACCAAATCAAATTCAAATAATCAAATATTATCAAATAGGAAATTTATTATTCAATTGATTTGAAATTATCTCTTGTTTTGTTAAGGATATTGTCAAAAAGGTAATAAAATTCGGATTTTATTTGTTTAAAACGATTTAGGTAATGATCCTCAACCAAAACAGCAAATAATCCCGAAAAATCCTCTGCCAGACGCGTTGACTCGCCGAGTCCCTCTATGGACTCATCGAGTTCATCCTACTCGTCGAGTCCACAATGGGACTCGCTGAGTCAGACAAGCAGATTGTAGCACCCGGTTCCTGGAAAAAGGAAAAGCTTGAGGAGCCAAGAGGAAACCAGAAGATTTTGAGTTTGTGCAGCATCTACAGTTCCTTAGAGGTATAAAGCTTATAACTTGTTCATTCATGTTCTAGATCCCTTTTTGGAGTGAATTAGGGCTTTTAGGAACCACTTTTGGTGGCCAATCATGAGTGCAAGCATGGTTGGGGGTTAAGACTCCAGATCCAGGGTCCTTAGGGGGCTACATGGAGTAAAGTGGCCAACTTTGTAGCCATAAAGAGCCACATGCACCTTTAGACCTCATTTTTGGGTCCATTAAGCTTATACTCCCATGCATGCACGTAAAGTTCGTTACTTTATGTGCTAGATCGATCTTAGAAGCCCAGATCTATCTTTTGGATAAGTGTTGTACATCAGAAATCGAGAAATAAGACTTGGACAACATCGACTCGGCGAGTTGTTCTTGGAACTCGGCGAGTCCAGGGCTTGAGTCCCCAGCCTATTGAGGTTCAAAGGGACCCAGTATGCGGGAGACGATGGATTGCAGACATTGAGTTTGCACAGTTGACTAGCTTCTGCCCCGAGGGGTCGAAGGTTCGATATGCGGCGGGATGCTTGAGGGACAGGGCCAGGGATTGGTGCGAGTCGGTTGGTGACTCCCTGGGAGCCTCAGCTATTGAGGCTATGACATGGCTGGATTTCGTGACCCGGTTCAGGGCTGAGTTCGCACTCGCTGTGGAGCTCTAACAATTGGCCCGGGAGTTCCTGGATATGAGGCAGACGACTGAGACAGTGGTGGAGATCACCGCCAAGTTCCGAGAGAGGGCTTTATTGGTGCCCCAGTATGCGGGAGACGAGGATATGAGGAGGACCCGCTATCACGACATGCTGCGAGCCGATATTCGGGAGCATGTCAGCTTTTCAGCTTGTGCTACCCTGGATTCCATGATCGCCGGGGCAAGAGAGAGAGAGAGTGAGAGATTGATTTGGAGCACATCCGTAAGAGGAAGGCAGAGGAGGGACAGGTTACTGGGGCTTCGGGGAAGATGCCCAAGAGATCCGACTCTAGGTCGAAGGGTCGGGGCCGTTGCGGAAAGTGCAGCAAGACTCATGAGAGGATTTGTAGGATGGGATCATCAGGCTGCTAAGAGTGCGGCAAGACGGGACACTTCAGCAGGGATTATACCGCACCTGCGCCCACTTTCCAGACATCATAGTTGCTGTGTTTCCACTGCAATCAGCGAGGCCATAAAAAGCCCTATTGCCCTCAGTTGACAGCAGCAGCGCCAGTGAAGGCGCCAGCTCCAGCGACCCTGCGGATTACTGATGGCCGGCAGGTCAAGACAGAGGCTCCAGTGGTAAGGAGTCGGGCCTTCCAGTTGACTACCGAGGAGGCACGCGCCGCACCCGATGTGGTGACGGGTATGATTTCTTATCCCTGGTTTTTATTTATATGATGCGTATGATATTGATTTGTTATGTGTATACACGTTTAGGATCGTTCCATGTGAACGGTATCACAGTTCAGGTGTTGTTCGATTCAGGTGCCACTCGATCCTTTGTTTCTCTTGCACTTAGCAAGAGGTTCCCTGAGTCTGCAGGCATGTTGGATTGCCCTTTAGAGGTTGAGATTGCCGATGACCGATAGGTGCGAGCATCAGCAGTTTTCATAGATTGTGTTCTGAGGCTATTCGAGGAGCGCTACCTGGTATACTTGGTTCCCATTCCGTTGCGTGGAACCAAGGTGATTATAGGCATGGATTGGTTGAGCCCTAATAGGGCGGTGATAGACTGCGCACAGCAGCTAGTGCGAGTCAGGACCCCAAGTGGGGGAGAGTTGGTGATCCACGACGAGAGGCCACAACGTGGACCCACATTATATTCAGCAGCGAGGGCTAGGCGTTACCTACAGCAGGGTTGTGCTGGGTATGTCGCCTATGTTATGGATACCCGGGATGTGGGTAAGGAGACGGTGATTGATGTTCCGGTGGTACGAGACTACGCAGATGTATTCCCAGAGGAGCTTCCTGGGATACCTCCGGAGTGGCAGGTGGAGTTCAGGATCGACCTAGTCTCTGGTGCAGCTCCGATAGGCAAGGCACCATATCGGTTGGCTCCTCCCGAGATGCGGGAGTTGTCTACGCAGCTGCAGGAGCTGCTAGACAAGGGATTCATCAGGCCGAGTAGCTCGCCTTGGGGAGCCCCGATTCTGTTTGTCAAGAAGAAGGACGAGTCGCATCGCATGTGTATAGATTACCGGGAGCTGAACAAGGTAACGGTGAAGAATCGTTACCCACTCCCGAGGATAGATGATTTGTTCGACCAGCTTCAAGGAGCATCTTGGTTTTCCAAGATAGACTTGCGATCAGGCTACCATCAGATGCGAGTCAGGGATGAGGACGTACAGAAGACTGCTTTTCGGACTCGCTATGGCCACTACGAGTTTGTGGTGATGCCCTTCGGGCTCACCAATGCTCCTGCCGCGTTCATGGACCTCATGAACCGCGTATGTAGACCGATGCTGTATCGGTCCGTGATAGTTTTCATTAATGATATCTTGGTCTACTTCAAGATACAAGAGCAGCACGAGGAGCATCTGCGAGAGGTTTTGGATACTCTGAGGAGGGAGAGCTTGTACGCCAAGTTCTCCAAGTGTGAGTTCTGGTTGCGCGAGGTGCAGTTTCTTGGGCACCTTGTCAACCAGAACGGTATTCTGGTCGATCCGGCCAAGGTGGAGGCCGTGATGAGATGGGAGGTTCCGAAGTCTCCATCTGAGATTCAAAGTTTCCTGGGATTAGCCGGCTACTATCGGAGATTCATCCAGGATTTCTCCAAGATAGTCGTACCCTTGACTCGGCTAACGAAGAAGGTCGTAGTCTTTCGTTGGGGGCCTGAGCAACAGGCAGCGTTCGAGACACTGAGACAGAGATTGTGCGAGGCGCCGATCTTAGCCCTGCCAGAGGGTGTGGAGGATTTTGTATTATACTGTGACGCGTCTATTTCAGGCTTGGGCGCAGTACTGATGCAGAGAGGGCATGTCATCGCCTACGCCTCGAGGCAGTTGAAGCCCCATGAGGCGAACTACCCGACGCACGATTTGGAGTTGGGGGCGGTTGTCTCCGCCCTCAAGATTTGGCGACACTATCTCTATGGGGTTCGATGTACCATTTACACGGATCATAAGAGTCTGAGATACCTCATGGATCAGCCGACTCTGAACATGAGGCAGCGTCGGTTGCTAGATGTAGTGAATGATTATGATTGTGAGATCCTTTACCACCCGGGGAAGGCCAATGTGGTGGCCGATGCGCTTAGCCGTAAGGCTGCGCTGATCAGAGACATTTGCTTGCGGATGACAGTAGCGACTCCACTGTTGGAGCAAATCCGAGAGGCCCAATAGGAGGCTATGAAGGAGGAACATCGGAAGAGCGAGCATATAGTGGGTCAGGTTTCCTCCTTCGACTATGATAGCCGAGGGTTATTGACTCTTCACCGTAGGGTGTGGGTCCCCTATCATAGAGGCGTGCGCCAGATATTGATGGAAGAGGCGCACAAATTCAGGTTTTCTATCCATCCCGGAGCGACGAAGATGTATAGAGATCTTCGTCTTAACTATTGGTGGCCCTGCATGAAGCAGGATGTAGCATGGTATGTGGAGCGGTGCTTGACCTGCAGGAAGGTCAAGGCCGAGCACCAGAGGCCACACGGCAAGATGCAGCCGTTAGATATTCCCATGTGGAAATGGGAAGATATTACCATGGATTTCATCCCCAAACTTCCCAGGACCGCGCGGGGAGTGGATTCCATATGGGTCATCGTAGATCGATTGACCAAGAGTGCCCATTTCATACCTATCCAGGAGAGTATATCAGCCGAGAAGTTGACCGACATCTACATTCAAGAGGTGGTGGCTCGGCATGGAGTGCCAGTCTCCATGATTTCCGACAGAGATGTGCGGTTTATTTCCAGATTTTTGAAGCAATTCCACGACGATTTGGGTACTCGTCTACACTTTAGCACCGCTTTTCACCCGCAGACGGATGGACAGAGCGAGCGAACCATCCAAACTCTGGAGGATATGTTGCGGGCATGTGTGCTAGACTTCGGTGGTAGTTGGGATACCTATCTCCCATTAGCTGAGTTCTCCTACAACAATAGCTACCACGCGAGTATCGATCGTCCTCCCTTTGAGATGTTATACGGGAGGAAGTGCAAGACCCCGATATGTTGGGGTGAGGTGGGCAGAGGGTCATGGGGAGCACCGAAGTGGTGCTCAAGACAAAAGAGAGGATTCAGCAGGTCAGGAGCAGGCTTCAGACTGCTCAGAGTCGGCAGAAAAGTTATGCCGACAAGCGCCGCTCGGACCTGGAGTTCCAGGTCGGGGATATGGTCCTCCTGAAGGTGTCGCCATGGAAGGGCGTCATCCGATTCAGGAAGCGGGGCAAGCTGGGTCCCAGGTATATTGGACCATTCAGGGTTATAGCCCGGGTGGGCAAGGTGGCGTATAGGCTGGATCTGCCAGCGGAACTCAGTCAGATCCATAGCACTTTCCATGTCTCCCAGCTGCGGAAGTGCTTGGTGGATGACTCGGCAGTGGTACCTCTGGAGGATATTCAGGTGGATGACAGCCTGAACTACATTGAGCGGCCTGTGGCGATCCTCAACCAGAAGTCGAAGGATCTGAGGAACAAGAGGGTCGAGCTGGTGAAGGTGCAATGGCAGCACCGAAAGGGCTCAGAATGGACGTGGGAGACGGAGGACGAGATGATGGAGCATTACCCAGAGCTTTTTCAGGATCGAGCAGCAGACTTCGAGGACGAAGTCTAAAATAAGTGAGGGAGATTTGTAGCACCCGGTTCCTGGAAGAAGGAAAAGCTTGAGGAGCCAAGAGGAAACCATAAGATTTCGAGTTTGTGCAACATCTACAGTTCCTTAGAGGTATAAAGCTTATATCTTGTTCATTCATGTTCTAGATCCCTTTTTGGAGTGAATTAGGGCTTTTAGGAACCACTTTTGGTGGCCAATCATGAGTGCAAGCATGGTTGGGGGTTAAGACTCCAGATCCAGCGTCCTTAGGGGGCTACATGGAGTAAAGTGGCCAACTTTGTAGCCATAAAGAGCCACATGCACCTTTAGACCTCATTTTTTGGTCCATTAAGCTTATACTCCCATGCATGCACGTAAAGTTCGTAACTTTACGTGCTAGATCGATCTTAGAAGCCCAGATCTATCTTTTGGATAAGTGTTGTACATCAGAAATCGAGAAATAAGACTTGGACAACATCGACTCGGCGAGTTGTTCTTGGAACTCGGCGAGTCCAGGGCTTTAGTCCCCAGCCTGTTGAGGTTCAAAGGGACCCAGATGAGTGTTAGCAGAAGATTAGAAAAGACCCAAGGAGTGTTGTGACGTTTTGAGAAAAAGCCATGATCTGGAAATCATAGGACTTGGCGAGTGTATGAACAGACTCGGCGAGTCCAAGGCAATCTCCCAACCCTTTGGAAGATGGACTCGACGAGTTGTTCATACAACTCGGCGAGTCGCAGACTGGACATGTTCATAGGATGAATGTGAACTCGACGAGTTGTTCATACAACTCGGCGAGTCGGATGAAGGTTCAGTCGATGATACTATAGAAGGAGAACTCGTCGAGTCTTTTCTAAACTCGACGAGTAGATTCGGGAGGGGGTCAGATGAAAGAATAGGGACTCGGCGAGTTGGCGTCCCAACTCGGCGAGTCAGGTCAATTGGAAGTTGACTTTGACCGAGGCTTTGACCTTGACCATGGGTAAATTAGTCACTTTATCCAAAGATTAGTTAGCAGTGTTTGACTAAGTGTCTTTATGGGAATTGCAGCCCGGGAGTTACCGGAGCAGCAATCAGACATTTCCCGATCATCATTTCAGCAGTCAGCCTTACGAGGTGAGTTACTTTCCAGTAGCGGTG
Source organism: Lactuca virosa (assembly GCF_052849685.1). Taxonomy (NCBI): domain Eukaryota; kingdom Viridiplantae; phylum Streptophyta; class Magnoliopsida; order Asterales; family Asteraceae; genus Lactuca; species Lactuca virosa. The sequence goes on from NC_136432.1 coordinate 51,869,981, forward strand.
GGTCTACGGCCACAATGCCGGCCCACCAGTAGGAGTTGTATGTTAGATGATTGTCTTTGTGATATTCATCGAGGTTTGCTACTACCTGTTATGTTTATGTGCTAGCATAATATAATGTTATGTGATGATGGTAGTAGTAGGGGGAGATAGTCCCCAAGTTACCGGCCGATAGGGCCGAAGGGGTATTTTAGTACCCAGCTATGTTAGATTATGATTACGTGACTGTATGTGATAGACCATTCGAGAGGGCCGAAGGGGTAGGCCAGTACCCAGATATGCTAGGCAACGTCACCGGTCGAGAGGGCTGAAGGGGTAGGCCAGCACCCAGATATGCTAGGCAAGGTCACCGGTCGAGAGGACTGAAGGGGTAGGTCGGGCACCCAGATATGCATGGCAGTATGTATGTCATGTGTTTGTATGGTATGTGGTATGATGGGGGAACTCACTAAGCTTCGTGCTTACAGTTTTCAGTTTTGTTTCGGGTAACTCTTCAGCGAAGGGGAAGGAACCGGCGCGGTAGCGGCACATCACACTCACGCATGATTTCCGCATTGAGTTTTCTGGGATTGTACTCTGATTATTACCATTATCCGGTGATATGTTTTTGAGACACGACGTAAAGGATTTTCTGAATTAGTATAATATTAGCAATGTTTGATAAATGATTTCACATGATTACTTAATTAAAAATGAAATTTTTAGCCTTGAAAATTGGGATGTTACACAGATTGCACAAAAACGTATTTTTCAAGAAAGAACAGATCATATAGCATCAACTACAATTGAAACCAAACTAAGCTCTGATACCACTGATGGGTTTGAGCCATAAGAACTTTCCTATGTGCACATGCAAACCCTAATGCTTGGATCTAGGTTTCACTAATTGTACATGCAATCATCCAAGACTTATAAACCCTAGATCTAATGATAATAATTCATTATTATAAGAAACAAATCAGATCCAGAATATTACCTCTTGTTTGCTTGCTTGATTCTTCTTGTCTTTGATGCTTAGAGTTACAAGTGTCACTCCTCTAATGGCTTACAAACACCAACTAGCAAGAGGGTAGTATATGAGAGAGGGATGAAGCACACTAAATCGGCTCTAGGGTTCTTATTGAAGCAGTGGCCCATTTCTGTAGCCTAGGGGTTCTATTTATACTGTGAGCAGCTAGGGTTTCAGTTAAAACCCTAATGGACAGCTTAAACCCTAAGCAGCCCATGGAACCTTCTGGAATCCAGGCCATGGACGAAAATATGCTGGACTCCCATCATAATTGCGTTCACTCCTTTAATCCATTAGGTTTCTCTGCCCAAAATACAACTATCACACATTTGACAGTTTAAGGGGCTGTTTGGCAGGATCTGAATTTTTAAGATCTGAATTATTAAGAGGTCTGAATTTCTAAGAGGGTCTGAAAATTTAAGAGCTGAATGTTTAACATGCTGTTTGGTTGGGACCTCTGAATTGTTGTGCTGAATTATTAAAATGACCATTTTACCCTTCTGTTTTATTTTTTATTGAATTCAACTGTTTATTTAGAAAATAACCTAATAAATTTATTAAATATGTATTAAAAAAATATAAACACCATATAAAATCCAAATTTAGCATAAATCAAAAGTAAACACAAATCCAAATCAAACATAAATATTTTTAAATCCATAAAATCATACTAAAATCCAAATAAAATCCTACAAATTTAATTTCACCCCAATTGATTCGCAATCTGGTCACGCAAATTATTCATGTATTCATTCCCTTGTGAACCCCATTCCATATCATGTACGTTTTCGCCATCATTCTCTCCCCCTTGTGCTTGAGCATTGTTCTCCTCGAACGCCATAAATAACTCATCATGAATATCGCATTTCCTTATGAAATTGTGGACTGCAAAACAAGCAACGACTATATCTCTTTGCACTGAAAAAGGAAAAGGAGCCATTCGCTTTAGGATTGGGAATCTCGCCTCCAAGAGAGTGCTTTCAAACTACCCCCTTCCCTACCATTAACTGTAATTTCTTCCAAACATGCTTCCAAAAAAGCTTTTTCAATAGCTTCTACCTTCCAACTAATCCTAGGCTTCTTTTGTGACATGTCTAGTATCATTTCAATAACAAATCAGCATATAACAACACAAATCAGCACATAACAATATAAATCAGCACATAACAGCAACAATTAAGGCATAAACAACAAAAAATTAACGCATAATCAGCACATAACAGCAACAATTAACGCATAAACAGCAAAATAACAACAACAATTAACGCATAAACAGCAACAATTAACGCATAAACAGCAAAATAACAGCAACAATTAACGCATAAACAGCAACAATTAACGCATAAACAGCAAAATAACAGCAACAATTAACGCATAAACAGCAAAAATTAACGCATAATCAGCACATAACAATAACAATTAACGCATAAACAACAAACATTAACGCAAAATCAGCACATAACAGCACAAATGAGCACATAACAACACAAATCATCACAAATCAGCAACATATTTCAATAAATGAACAACATATTCCAGCATTACAACATATTTTAGAAATCAACTACAAATCAAGTCTCATATTTCAGCAATCAACATAATTTAAGTAATCAATCAAGGTATTTCAGATTATAAATATCACATACAAAAAAAACAGCAATAGATTTTGAAGAACAACAGGGGAAACGAGAAAAAACACATCAGAAAAAAAAACAAACAACGAGGGATGATGTCTTCCCCGATTTCAAGCAACATCAGAAAAAAAACGAGAAAAAAAGAGGAGAAAAGAGAAGGAAAACAAACCTGATGTCGATGTTGTTGCTGGAGTCGGCAATGGCGAGGGCTGCGGCGGTAGGAGATGGCGATAGGGAGGGCTGCGACGGCGGCAGGAGATGGCAATAGGGGGGACGTTCTTGGTGGCGAGAGTATCAAGGCTGGAACTGGAAGCTAGAGACGCAGGAAGCGAGAGAAGCAGGAAGCGAGAGAAGCAGCCGAACACAAAAAGATTAGGGCGATTTTTTTTAATTTCAGATGGGCTTCCAAGTCTGAATCGGTAAGGGATAAAATTCAGATTAAGAGCCCGAAATAAGATGTAAACAAACGGTCTGAACCTTACCGATTCAGACCTACCCCTTATTAAGTGGTATTAAGATGCAAACAAACGGGGCCTAAGTCCCCTTTATTCAATTAATCTCTTTTAGTCACCAAATTAATTCCTAATTAATTTATGACTAATATTAATTAAATAATATGATTATTCCTTTAATATATTATTCTCATAATAGATTAATAAATTATAATATCTTTTCTCTCTCCATAAAACACCCTGTCAAGTTGCTATGGTGAAGGCAACCCAAAAGGACCATGCACAACCGGGTCAAGTACTTACCAAATATAGTTACGAGCTTAGACACTAATCCAACACAAACATCACCCTAACCATGAATATATCAATCTCCTTTTTTCAATCACCTCAAGGTTCATCATCAATTTCTTCTGCAGACATATGTTCTCCTTCTCCAGTTCCATATTCTTCTTGGAAAGGATCATATTATCTTTGAACAAATCCATATGCTCCCTACTCAATTCATTAACTTTACTCTTATACCTATGAAGACCCAAATCCTCATCCACCCATACAAAAAATTTACAATCTTTTGAAGAATCCTACAAAAAATGAAATATTTGAGTAAACATTAGAGAAACGACATCAATCTTAAAAGGATTGTGTATACCAGAGAATTAGGGCACCGAATGAAATGTCGTCATGGGTTCTTCCTGGTCGTTGAAGTCCAGATCTTTGGTTGTTCACCACATTTACATAGTACGTTTTTGTAGCTAGAATTTGAGGAGGAAGAAGAAGATCCATATGATTGATCGCCCATTTCAGTTGCACAACAAGAACTCAAAAGAAGTAAAGGAACGCAAGTTTTGAAGATAAGAATAATCAGATGCACCCTTTTAACCTAGTTTTTCCATGTCATCTATTAAAACCCACGTCATTTATTAAATGACTGGTTGTTTAAGAGTGGACGGTCACAAAACATTAAAATAATCAAGGTCAGACTAAATAATCTTTAAATTGTACAAAAAAAAATATAAGGGTTTTTTTAAACATTGACCTATAATACATAAGGTTTTTCTGGGATTTTAAAATTTGTAATTTAATATTTGTTTCATTCGTACGTTGAAAACGAATTCTCATGAGTGCTGGCGCCAAACCCCAAACATCATACACGTGTCGTCCTATCAATAAGTGGGTTTTTTTTTTAAAAATTATTTAGTCTTTTTGCAGTAATTTTTTATTTTCTTTGAAAAAAAATCTGAAAAAACCAAATTTCTTAAAATTGAACTCCCTACAAAATGAACATAATCATAAAATTTTGAGAAAAAAAAAAGTTATTCTTTTTTTATAAAAAACCCAAAAAAAATTCTCCAAAAATCATGAAAATTTAAGGGATACTTCTACTCATGATACTAGTGACTTTGTAAAAAGAACGTTACATCCCAAAAATCATATAAATTTAATTTTTTCAAAAACAACTCATTAACCATAAAATGTTTACAAAAAGACCATTGTTTCAAAAGTATAATCATAATCAGAGTATCCCAAAATCCAATGTCATAAAAACAGGAAGATGTACACGATCACGCCTTCGTTTCCCATGATCATCTGAAGTACCTGAAATATTATACATAAATCGTAAGCCAAAGCTTAGTGAGTTCCCCCAAAGTACCATCACACAACTTGACAAACAACAACATGCAAATGAGCCTTCAGCCTGACTGGACCGCTTCGCAGGGCCTACAGCCTATCTGGACCGCTCTCCGGGCATTCGGCCTACCTTGACCGCCTCGCAGGGCCTACAGCCTATCCGGACCACCCCGGGTGTCTTGGCCTTCAACACAAAGCATGACCGCCTAAACCGAACCACAATATGTCGACATATACAACATATGATGGGACATCCCCTAATTTCTCGGCCAGAAAAGACCGATTTAATTTATGCTTTTTAAAATAAAATCAAAGAAATCTTTTCAAAAGATGTTGCGGAATAGGTCCCCAAAACAAAACATGATAAAAGTTTATCAAAACCTTTCTTTAAGAAATGTATAGTTTCATTTCATATCAAAACCTCGGGATGTCAGGTACCGATACAGATCAAAAGCATAAACAAGACATTATAAGCCTTTTAACAGTTATTTACAACTACTGGCCTATAATCCAAAATCTCTCATCATCCTCCGACTATGCTCGGGGTCCACTACCTGTAATCATAAAAAAGCTGAGTGGGTCAGGCTTGGGAGCCTGGTGAGCATATAGGGTTTTCAACCCACAATAATAATAATTTATTAAGTTCACCAATCAACAATAACCCTGATTACCCATTCCCGTTGTCCTCACTTTACGTCCCTAAACACCTAACACAAGGGACTTAGCCTAAGGAATATCATCGGGTTGGACACTACTGCTAAGGGGACTCCTCAGCCATACATGTCCTAAAGGCAACCATGAGGGGATTGGAGTACACCAATGAACATTTAGTTCATCAACACCTACAAGTTGCGAACCTGCTAGTGTGCCACTGGACTGTCTAGAAAGGTCTGTGGTCGTCATCTATACTCCGTTAGACGACTTCACCAATAACAACAACAACAACACCAACACCGAGGCCTCTCATCATTTTAACACCCATCGACTATTTCGTCTACCCATGTTCTACCCAACATATTTGTAGATAAAATACATATACAATTTAAAACTTGTATAAAACATCTATTCAACAGTCACCTCAAATAAACAATTAACATATTTACACATAACACGTATTTTAAGGTAAATACTTCATATCTAAGTGTAAAGTGAAAGTAACTACACACTCACATGATTCGATGATAATCGGGCAGCAATTCGTTTCCTAAAACGTTTGTTTCTAATAAAATCGGGAGTTTTATTGAGAAACCGGGCTTTGCAAAGGTCGGGCTTTGAAACCGAAAAGATAAATTTTTCGGGCTTCACGGGCACTTCGTGGCGTATTTCGGGGGTTATAATCGATACCGGGGCTTCGGGGGATGATAAAATGAAAGAAATATGGGTTTAGGGGCTCAAAGTGACAATTTTCCAAAGTATACCCGGGAGGTCTCGCACCCTCCTATTTATAGGGGCGAGCCTCCTGATCCAACGGCTGAGAAGGCTCCAGGTGGTGAAGATCTGAGGGCTCGCAGGAAAGGTTCGCACGTGGCTGCGCATGCGAAGGGGCTGCTGTCCTCTTGTGATTGGACTGAGGTCTAGGTCCGAAGTACGGGGGGTTCCGTGGCTTCATGCGAGGGTTCGGACACGTGATAGAGGGTACGTGTCGCCTTCTCACTGGACCACTTCGGATCAGCTCAGCAGCTCGGATGACTCAGCACATTTTCGGACACGTGGCATGTTCTAAGCGAGGACACGTGGCCGAAGTCCACCTATGCGAAATTCCTCGGTTTTGGGGATTTTTCTCGTTTTTCGCGCCAAAACTTCTAAAATCCATAACTTTCGCATACGAGCTCCGTTTTTGACGTTCTTTATATGCACGCGTAGGTAAAATTACGCTCTACAACTTTCGTTTAGACTTTGTCGGCTAATTTTGAATTTAATTTTTATATTATTATTTTTAACAGACCGGGACAGGAAATCCGTTAAAAATTCATAACTTCTTCTTCCGACGTCCGTTTTCGTCAGAATTTTTACCGTTGTGCTACTATTTACGAGACCTTCGATTCTCGTTTAGATTGTGTCGGCTAAAAATCACTCGATCTAAAATTCGAGTTTTTAGCTGTCTACTGCTAAGCTGAAACTTCGAAAAATCATAACTTCCTCATACGAAGTCAGATTTAGGCGTTCTTTTTATACCTACTCTCGGTTTAACGAACACTGCGAGTTTCGTTTAGATCACTGTTGAGCATCAGCGCTACCGGTTGATCTAAAACCAATTGGTGTTAGAAAGGGCGCAACCTTACCCATATAGCACATTCAGCCCTCCAGGACCAGACATTCTATTGCGGCACTCCAGGCCATCGTACGAGGACTTGGTCGATGCCATTTCTGACCCCCAACAATCCCCCCCTCAGAAATTGCTCCCAGAGAGAATAGAACCCTCGCCACTGGCTCTGATACAACTTGTTGAGCATCAGCGCTACCGGTTGATCTAAAACCAATTGGTGTTAGAAAGGGCGCAACCTTACCCATATAGCGCATTCAGCCCTCCAGGACCAGACATTCTATTGCGGCACTCCAGGCCATCGTACGAGGACTTGGTCGATGCCATTTCTGACCCCCAACAATCACTAAGGCTAAAAAGTAGTTTATCAAAAACTCACTTTTTGCGACATTCAGCACCGTGCCGGTTTTGTCGTGAAACTTCGACAGGTCATAACTTCTTCGTTATAACTCGGATTTCGGCATTCTTTATATATCCGTAATCCTTGTCACGACCACTACAATTTTCTTAATAGATATCGGCTTTATCTAATATTTATTTTCGACGCTCATTTTTATTCTATAATTAATTAACTCCTAGTAATTAAGCATAAAACACATAAAACACATAGAATTCACATAATTCCTTTTTCATTTCTTCAAAATGAGTTACAAAGGTTAACCTAGACTATCACCTTAATATTAATGCCTAGGCTAGAAACACGAGTGTTACAATTCTCTCCCCCTTAGGATGATTCCGTCCCCGGAATCACATATCACCAAACAACTGCGAGTAGCGACTCATCATGTCACTCTCCGTTTCCCAGGTGAGATTTGGTACATTCGTATGTTTCCAGCGCACAAGCACTAAATCAACCATCTTGCGTCGCAACTTCATAGTCTTACGGTCAACGATTGCCTCAGGTTCTTCAATCAACCTCTTGTTTTCATCCAACCTTAACTCAGAAATCGGAATTATGTCGGGCACATCTCCCGTGAACTTCCTCAAATAACACACATGAAATGTGTTATGAATACCCTCCAGTTCTTCCGGTAATTCTAGCTTGTAAGCTTGATTCCCGATCCTCTAAAGAACTTTAAATGGTCCAATAAACATTGGACTCAACTTTCCCCTTTTACCAAATCTTATAAGTCCCTTCCACGGCGCGACTTTAAGTAAAACCGAATCTCCAACTTCGAAGGATATCGGTTGTCTTTTCTTGTCAGCATAGCTCTTTTGTCGATCTTGAGCAGCTAACATCCTTTCCCTTATCACTTTCAACTTTTCAGCAGTCTGATGGACTATTTCGGGTCCCATAAACTGCTTTTCCCCAGCTTCCAGCCAACATGATGGCGTTCGACACTTTTCTCTATACAAGGCATGATAAGGTGCCATCTTAATGCTTGAGTGGAAACTATTATTATAGGAGAATTCTACTAGAGGTAAGTGTTCATCCCAGTTACCTTGGAATTCTAGGGTACATGCTCTCAGCATATCCTCCAATGTTTGAATTGTTCGTTCGCTTTGACCATCAGTTTGCGGATGGTAAGCTGTACTCAAACACAACTTGGTACCCAATTCCTCTTGTAGACTCCTCCAAAACCTTGAGGTAAAACGGTTGTCACGATCGGATACAATTGTTAATGGAACACCGTGTAGCCTCACAATTTCCTTCACGTAAGAATTTACAAGTTTATCCATAGACCATTTCTCGTTAGCGGCTATGAAATGCGCACTCTTAGTGAAGCGATCAACGACCACCCAAATCATGTCGTGACCGGTCCTTGTTCTGGGCAGTTTAGTCACAAAATCCATGGTAATGTCCTCCCATTTACCCATGGGTACAGGTAAGGCTCTAAACTCCCATACGGTTTCTGATGTTGTGCCTTAACCCTACCACAAGTTACACACTCGGCCACATACTTAGCAACATCGAGCTTCATCGTCGGCCACCAGTAATAGGGTTTTAGATCCCTATACATTTTCGTACTGCCGGGATGAATCGAGTACATGGTTTTGTGAGCTTCTTCCATCAGAAGACCTTTTACTCTTCCCGTCTTAGGTACCCAAATCCTATCTTTGAATACCTTCAATCCTTGACCGTTTGTATCAAACACCAACGTTTTTCCCTAACGTTCCACCTTCCGGTCATTTTTCTCCAAAGCTTCCTCCTGAGCTTTCTTTATACTTTCCACAATTGTCGAGACGACTTCAATTTTCAGCGCTCTTGGCCTTCTCTTTTCAAGATTTACCTTCCGACTGAGAGCATCAGCAACAACATTTGCTTTACCAGGGTGGTAAAGTATCTCACAGTCGTAGTCCTTGAGTAGTTCCAGCCAGCGCCGCTGCCTTATGTTCAATTCCTTCTGATTAAAGAGATATTGAAGACTCTTATGATCAGTGAAAAGTTTACACTTAGTACCATAAAGATAATGCCTCCATATCTTTAAGGCGAATACTACCGCTGCCAACTCCAGATCATGAGTGGGGTAGTTCTTTTCATGTTCTTTCAACTGCCTCGATGCATACGCGATCACTTTATCCCTTTGGGTCAGAACACATCCTAACCCAACTCCAGAGGCATCACTATAGACTGGGAAGTCATCAACTCCTTTAGGTAACGAAAGAATCGGTGCTTCACACAATCTCTTCTTTAACTTCTCAAAGGCTTCCTTATGCTTCTCATTCCAAGCATAAGTAGCTCATTTGTGGGTCAAAGCTGTTAATGGAGTAGCAATCGAAGAAAAGCCTTGGATAAATCGGCGATAATATCCGGCTAATCCTAAAAAGCTTCGAATCTCCGTAGGACTTTTTGGTTGTTCCCACTTCATCACACCTTCAATCTTTGCTGGGTCAACCATTATTCCTTCTTGGCTAACCACATGACCTAAAAATTGGACTTCTGGAATCCAAAATTCACATTTGGAGAACTTTGCATACAGCTTCTCCTTTTTCAGAACTTCTAGCACTTCGCACAGATGCTTTTCATGCTCCTGCTTGCTTTTCGAATAGATCAAGATATTGTCTATGAATACTATCACAGATTTATCAAGGTATGGTTTCCAAACCCTGTTCATCAAATCCATGAAAGCTGTTGGGGCATTGGTTAATCCGAACGACATAACCAAAAATTCATAGTGTCCATATCTTGTTCTGAACGCAGTCTTCTCGATATCCTGCTCTCTCACCTTTAGTTGATGGTATCGTGACCTAAGATCGATCTTCGAGAAATAGCTCGAACCTTGCAACTGGTCGAACAGGTCATCGATCCTCGGCAACGGGTACTTGTTCTTTATCGTCGCTTTATTCAGCTCTCTGTAATCGATGCACATTCTCATGCTCCCGTCTTTCTTCTTTACAAATAACATAGGGGCTCCCCAGGGTGATGAACTAGGTCGAATGAAACCTTTGTCCAATAACTCCTGAAGTTGTGTCATAAGTTCTTTCATCTCGGTTGGTGCTAATCGATATGGTGCTTTTTCTATCCGCGTCGTTCCTGGTAACAAGTCGATATGGAATTCTACTTATCGACCAGGGGGAAATCCGGGAAGATCTTCGGGAAAGACTTCCGGATAATCACACACCACCGGAATATCCTGCACCTCCTTCTTTTCCTTCTGAGCATCGATCACGAACGCTAGATATGATGTACACCCCTTGGCCAAACACTTTCTGGCTTTCATTAGGGAAATGACTCCAGAATTTACTCTGCGTTTATCTCCGTACACCATAAATGACTCTTTCCCTGGCGGGTTTACTTTAACTATCTTCTTCCTACACATTATTTCGGCATCATTGGCGCTAAGCCAATCCATTCCTAAAACTATGTCGAAACCATTTAACTCGATACGCAATAATTCCTCGTGGAACTTATTCCCATCCAAGTCAATGACGATGTTTTTCATATGATGGCTAACAGGTACAAACTTGCCACTAGCAATTTCGACTAATAAAGCATTAACTAGTCTATCAACAGGCAAAACTAGTTTTCTACCAAATTCATGCGATATAAAGGAGTAATTGGCTCCAGAATCAAACAAAATTTGGGCAGGCAATTCGTTTACGAGAAAGGTACCTGAAGCGACATCGACTTCTTCTTTCGCAGCTTCAAGTGTCATCTGAAAGGCTCTCGCCTTCGGCTTTGGTGGCAGATTCAGCTTTGCTGCATCCTTCTTTTTCGGGCAATCCCTCAAAATATGACCTTCTTCATGGCACCCATGACAGACGTTAGTAGTGAAGGTGCATTTATTGGCATAATGCCCTGGTTTTCCATATTTGTAACAGGTGAGTTCCACGCTGCATTTCCCAGCATGTTTCTTCTTGCACCTGTCACACCACTTGGCTTCGGCTCCTCCTCCGATTTTTCTCGAACCAGACTTCGAGAATTTGTTCTTTTTATTGGAACCTGACGTTCCTTCAGACTTTCTCTTTTCGCCAACTTCAACCTTGCTGGCGGCTCTCCCCTTGATCATATCTTCAACAGACTTGGCAGCCCAGATAGCTGCCTCCAAAGTAAGTGCATGACGTACTGGCACCGCATACTCCCATGGAAGTCCCTTTGCGTACCTGTCAATTTTCGCCAGCTCATCTGGGACAATACGCAAAGCAAACTCCATATTGTCTGTGAAGTTATTCGTATACTCGTCAACGGTCATACTCTCCTTCTTCAACGTTAAAATTGGTTTTCTAACTCAAGTACGTTTTGGGCCGAGCAGTACTTGCGCTTAAAGTGCACCAAGAACTCTGCCCAATTCATTTGTAGTGGCTCATTAGGGCTTAGGGTTTTCCCCAATGTATTCCACTAACGAGTAGCACTACCCCTGAACTGACGCACTGCAAAGGTGGTTTGTAACTTGCCTTGGCAATCACAAGTCATGAAAGCCAACTCCATTTCCGAGATCCAGTCCATAACTCCGACATGATCTTCTTCTCCAGTGAAGGTCGATGGCTTGCAAGTCATAAAGTCCTTATACTTGCACCCATTTCCCTCCACTCTACCCTCGTGGTTATTCCTCCCAACCACAAGCGGTTAACTATGACCAACCGATCTGCTGTTGTTCCCTTCTTCAGATCGATCGTCATTTAGTTCACGTCGTTCAACAGGAACTGAAGGTTCATCCCTGTTGTTCAGCAACATTTGCCTCAACTCCTCCTTTTGTTCAGCCAACATGGTCTGAATCATAGTTCGTACTCCAGCCATAGTGATGGGTTCTGGTGCAGCTCCTACTATAGGCACCTGTTCCACCACTTGAGGTTGAGGTTGTTGGTTTCTGTTTGCGTTTCCCGCTCCACTTCGAGTTCTTGCCATTACAATCTATATACCGAATAAGGCGAATTTAGGTCTTTATCCTTGTTAGACATGTCAATTCCCTTATCACTCCGAAACGTTTACATGTTAGTTCTAATCTCGTAATCATACGCTTAGAATCCTACACACATAAGGTTTCCAGATCCGGTCGGCAACAGACCATAGATCCGAACAAATAATGGCATATATGGCAACATATAGCATTAAGCACATAAAGGCATTTTAGGCACCTTTCCTAAAATAAACTAGTGCTCATGTCTAAAATATGGTAGACACTCACCTCACAATCATCACTTAGCATTCTAAGTTTAAGTCTAGAAATCCTAGGATATTTCTTACTTCGCTTAAACTAATGCTCTGATACCGACTGTGACATCCCCTAATTTCTCGGCCAGAAAAGACCGATTTAATTTATGCTTTTTAAAATAAAATCAGAGAAATCTTTTCAAAAGATGTTGCGGAATAGGTCCCCAAAACGAAACATGATAAAAGTTTATCAAAACCTCTCTTTAAGAAATGTATAGTTTCATTTCATATCAAAACCTCGGGATGTCAGGTACCGATACAGATCAAAAGCATTAACAAGACATTATAAGCCTTTTAACAGTTATTTACAACTACTGGCCTATAATCCAAAATCTCTCATCATCCTCCGACTATGCTCGGGGTCCACTACCTGTAATCATAAAAAAGCTGAGTGGGTCAGGCTTGGGAGCCTGGTGAGCATATAGGGTTTTCAACCCACAATAATAATAACGTATTAAGTTCACCAATCAACAATAACCTTGATTACCCATTCCCATTGTCCTCACTTTACGTCCCTAAACACCTAACACAAGGGACTTAGCCTAAGGAATATCATCGGGTTGGACACTACTGCTAAGGGGACTCCTCAGCCATACATGTCCTAAAGGCAACCATGAGAGGGATTGGAGTACACCAATGAACATTTAGTTCATCAACACCTACAAGTTGCGAACCTGCTAGTGTGCCACTGGACTGTCTAGAAAGGTCTGTGGTCGTCATCTATACTCCGTTAGACGACTTCACCAATAACAACAACAACAACACCAACACCGAGGCCTCTCATCATTTTAACACCCATCGACTATTTCGTCTACCCATGTTCTACCCAACATATTTGTAGATAAAATACATATACAGTTTAAAACTTGTATAAAACATCTATTCAACAGTCACCTCAAATAAACAATTAACATATTTACACATAACACGTATTTTAAGGTAAATACTTCATATCTATGTGTAAAGTGAAAGTAACTACACACTCACATGATTCGATGATAATCGGGCAGCAATTCGTTTCCTAAAACGTTCGTTTCTAATAAAACCGGGAGTTTTATTGAGAAACCGGGCTCTGCAAAGGTCGAGCTTCGAAACCGAAAAGATAAATTTTTCGGGCTTCACGGGCACTTCGTGGCGTATTCCGGGGGTTATAATCGATACCGGGGCTTCGGGGGATGATAAAATGAAAGAAATATGGGTTTAGGGGCTAAAAGTGACAATTTTCCAAAGTATACCCGAGAGGTCTCGCACCCTCCTATTTATAGGGGCGAGCCTCCTGATCCAACGGCTGAGAAGGCTCCAGGTGGTGCAGATCCGAGGGCTCGCAGGAAGGGTTCGCACGTGGGCTCGCACGTGGCTGCGCATGCGAAGGGGCTGCTGTCCTCTTGTGATTGGACCAAGGTCTAGGTCCGAAGTAGGGGGGTTCTGTGGCTTCATGCGAGGGTTCGGACACGTGATAGAGGGTACGTGTCGCCTTCTCACTGGACCACTTCGGATCAGCTCAGCAGCTCGGATGACTCAACACATTTTCGGACACGTGGCATGTTCTAAGCGAGGACACGTGGCCGATGTCCACCTATGCGAAATTCCTCGGTTTTGGGGATTTTTCTCGTTTTTCGCGCCAAAACTTTTAAAATCCATAACTTTCGCATACGAGCTCCGTTTTTGACGTTCTTTATATGCACGCGTAGGTAAAATTACGCTCTACAACTTTCGTTTAGACTTCGTTGGCTAATTTTGAATTTAATTTTTATATTATTATTTTTAACAGACCGGGACAGGAAATCCGTTAAAAATTCATAACTTCTTCATCCGACGTACGTTTTCGTCAGACTTTTTACCGTTGTGGTACTATTTACGAGACCTTCGATTCTCGTTTAGGTTTTGTCGGCTAAAAATCACTCGATCTAAAATTCGAGTTTTTACTTGTCTACTGCTAAGCTGAAACTTCGAAAAATCATAACTTCCTCATACGAAGTCAGATTTAGGCGTTCTTTTTATACCTACTCTCGGTTTAACGAACACTACGAGTTTCATTTAGATCACTAAGGCTAAAAAGTAGTTTATCAAAAACTCACTTTTTGCGACATTCAGCACCGTGTCGGTTTTGTCGTAAAACTTCGACAGGTCATAACTTTTTCGTTATAACTCGGATTTCAGCATTCTTTATATATCCGTAATCCTTGTCACGATCACTACAATTTTCTTAATAGATATCGGCTTTATCTAATATTTATTTTCGACGCTCATTTTTATTCTTAATTAATTAACTCCTAATAATTAAGCATAAAACACATAAAACACATAGAATTCACATAATTCCTTTTTCATTTCTTCAAAATGAGTTACAAAGGTTAACCTAGACTATCACCTTAATATTAATGCCTAGGCTAGAAACACGAGTGTTACATATGAACATAAACACATATCCAAGAAATATAGGTAATCATACAGATCTACTAATCTATCATATAACCAACATAAAATCATCCTATACACCCGGATACATAACCTAGTGGGTCAGCACCGGTGCCTTCGACCCACAAGTACAGTGAGGAAAACTCACCTCTCAGTCCGAACAAGTCGCTGAATAGGTCTCTGCTTCGAATATCAGCTTTACCTGTCACTTATTCACCAAATAATGACCAATCTCAAATACAATTCAAAATACCCAAAATACCCTTGCGTCAAACTTGGTCAAAGTAAACGGTCAAAGTAACCAGTCAAAGTCAACTACAACATTTCGCCAAGACGTGGCCATCCTTGGCCACGCCATGGACACTAAATGAAAAACAGGCAAGTCTCAGCCCAGCCGTCATGCCGTGGGCACTAGGCTCCCAACAGCTTAATGTATTAAGTCGATTTCCTTGATCTTAAGGGCTCCAAAGCCCATATCTATTCCACTCTAAGATACAAGTGGATAAAGTTTCCAACTTTATCCCTTTATACCCTCTAAGAGATAGAGATCCTATTTCTAGATCTAAATAGGGCAAAAACATAAGTTGACTTAGCCCATTAAGCACTTTCTCTTGAAGAGTATCAGATCTCCATTTCTAGAATGTTTCTAGCATCAAAAAACAACATAAAAATCCTTACTTTCTAGACATGCATGTTCAATGCATGTCTTGGATTCTATTAGGTCAAAATGAGTGTTTTTGGTCAATTCTTCCATGCATGATGCTAAAACTCAATATTACTCTTGATCCAAAGCATCAAGGGCCCAAAATGACCTGGAGATTCATAAAGTTGCAAACTTTATGAGATCTCACCACCCAATAATCAAGGACAAGAAGATTGAGACATAAAAACGTAGATCTATGCACAACAAACCAAAAAACTTGGAACTTGGGGGCTTATAAGAGTCTAGAAGATGCACAATAAGATGGTGAGAAGAGTTGCTTGCTGAATCCAAGTCTAGAAGTCACCTCCTTCTTCTTCTAATCTTCAAAAATCAACACAAAAATCATAGAGATAAAAAATGGAGATTAGGGTTGCTTGGAGACTGAGTGAGTGTGATGGAGGCTGAGGGTGAGCAACCCTAGCCATCACATTCCCTTAAATAGGGTACAAACCCCGAATATTAGGGTTTCTCATTAAACAACTGTCACGTTGTGGCCATAGGTTGTCACGTCGTGGTGGTCATTTAAAACCCGCGATACATCGAC
Source organism: Lactuca virosa (assembly GCF_052849685.1). Lineage (NCBI taxonomy): Eukaryota > Viridiplantae > Streptophyta > Magnoliopsida > Asterales > Asteraceae > Lactuca > Lactuca virosa. Next base: position 51,886,223 of record NC_136432.1, read on the forward strand.
CGTTACCACGTCGTGGGGTGCCTTCACCACGACGTGGTTCTGCCCAAATTCCAAAATACATTAAATTTAAATACCTCCAAAAATCCTGATGTTACAAAGAATTTTTTAAAATAAGTTTTTGAAGTGTTTATTTTTAATTTTAAGAAATATTAGTTTTAAAAAATATATATATTGTACATAATATGATCCAAAATGTAATGATTCAAAATATTTATGATTCAAAAAAAACTTTTGATTCAACTTGTTTGTGATCCTTAATTTGTTATAATCTAAAAATATTTAGACTCAAATATTTTATAATCCTTAATTATATCTTTTATGATTCAAAATTAAATGATTTAAAATATATAATTATCCATATTTTTTTGAACAAAAACTTTATTTAATTGAATATATTATTGATCCAAAATTATATGATTCAAAAATTATTTGATTCAAAATACTAAGATTCAAAATAATTTGATTCAAAATTTTATGATACAAAAATAATATGATTCAAAAAAAAGTATGAACAGAAAATATTATGATTCTTAATATTCTTTTTATTTAAAATTTTATAATTGTTAAACATTAAAAACTCAAACCGATATTTAGTTTAAAAGATCAAAATATCAAAAACAAAACAAAAAAATCAAAAAATAAAAAAATAAAAACAAAAATAAAGAAAAACACTAGTATCTTCAAATATGTAGTAAAGATATTAAAAAAATAAAAAATGAAAAAAAACGAAAAAAAAAGTATTTTTTGTTAAAACGAAAAAAACGTTAAAACCGAACATATATCTGTTTAAATTTTTTTTTGAATTTTTTATTGAAAAATTTAAAAAAAATAAAAAAAAACAAAAAACGAAAATAAATAATATAACCCACTTAAATGACGTTTCATGGACGTTCGCCGCACTTGATTAAATCTTCAAACACGTATTAACTTTTTCACTTTTAGCTAAGATATTTAATGTTATTTATTTAATCCTATAACACATGAAAGTAACAATACACTTACACAACCAATAGACTTATAGTTTAATGGTATCATATTTTTAAAAAATATATAATTCTCCTAAAAGAGTTGAGGTTTAAATGTTATCGGAGGTATTGGTGTAGTTTAGGACTTAGATTATATTAAGAGGCGTTAAAAAATATAATTATACAAAATAATTCAATTAGTAAATTGGTTCAATGGTCACATAGTAAGTTTTTAAATATGAATCCAATGGTATATATACTATAGACAAAACTGCACAAATGGTCCCTGTGGTATGTCGAAATTGCCACTTTGGTCCAAAAAGGTTTGGACTAGCACCAGTGGTCCAAAACTTTCATTTTGTTGCGTCTTTAGTCCAATCTGTTCTGATTTTTTTTTCAAAATGACGGATCTGCCCCTGTTAATATATTTTATCTTTTAAAAATAAATCTCTCTATCTCTCTCTAAAAAACAAGAAAATAAAAATAAATCTCTCTCTCTCTCTCTCTCTCTCTCTCTCTCTCTCTCTCTCTCTCTCTCTCTCTTTTTTTTCTTCCCTAATATTTCTCCTTCCCTATTCGTTTGTTCTTCATGGCTCTCAAGAACAGTTCATAAAGCCCATAAACCGATGCCATCGCCGGAAACCGGTGTCACCGACGGAAACCACGGTCATCCAAAATCATTGTCGACGCCACCACCGTCTTCGTTGTTGGCGGCACCGCCTTCAGCCCTCATCGTCTCTGTCACCAGCAACCTCCAAAAAATCTGAAAGTCGCCATCACCTACAACAAATCCTAATCAATTTCCACCATCGGAGACCCTTTTGTCACTTTCTTGGTTCGTCTTCTCCACCGGAAACCATATCCATAACCCCGATTTTTGACAAAAACCATCACCAACTTCTGAAACCCTAGCATCACCACCTTATCTCATATGGATTAGGGTTTTCAGTGAACAAGAAGGACGTCGGCGATCGGAAACCCAAACTTGTCGGATCTTAAAACCCTAACTGGTCGTCAGATTGAGAGAGACAATGTTGGATTAGTGTCTAAGCCCGTAACTATATTTGGTAAGTACTTGACCCGGTTGTGCATGGTCCTTTTGGGTTGCCTTCACCATAGCAACTTGACAGGGTGATTTATGAAGAGAGAGAAGATATTATTATATTAATATATTATGAGAATAATATATTAAAGGAATAATCATATTATTTAATTAATATTAGTCATAGATTAATTAGGAATTAATTTGGTGACTAAAAGAGGTTAATTAAATAAAGGGGACTGGAACTGTCAATTGTGTGATAGTTAGTTTTGGGCTGTGGATCCTTATGGATTATAGGGTGGACGAAATTAAGGTGTATGGACTCCTTGAATTCGTCCAAGCCTCAATCTAGAAGGATCCTTGGACTGCTTAAGGTCTAAGTTATCTAATTAGGGTTTCAGGATGTAACCCTAGGAGCTCAAGTATTTAAAGACCCCAAGGGCTACAGAAATCGGCTACCAGAAATCCTAAGGAGTTCCAAGAGCCGATTTTGTGCCTATATCATCTCTCCAAATCATCCTCTTGCTAGTTGGTGTTTGTAAGCCATTAGAGGAGTGACAATTGTGACTCTAAGCTCCAAGAACAACAATATTCAAGCAAGCAACAAAAGGTATTTATCTAGATCTGAATTCTTATGTCAACTTTGAATTGTTTACACTAGATCTAGGGTTTGCAAGACTTGGATATATTGCATGATCAATTAGAGAAACCTAGATCCAAGCATTAGGGTTTGAATGTGCACATAGGAAAGTTCTTATGGCTCAAACCCATCAGTGGTATCAAAGCTTTGATTGGTTTCTATTGTATTGATGCCTTGTATGATCATTCTTGCTTTAAAATCGTTTTTTGTGCTCTCTGACTGATGAACTCGACGAGTTCCTCTAGGAACTCGACGAGTTCCTGAGTGAACTCGACGAGTTTTGCTGTCAGACAGAGAGATTTTCGGGATTTCTTGCTGTTTTGCTTAAGGATTCTTACCTAAATCATTTTGGGTCAATAAAATCCGAATTTTATCACATGTTTGACTATATCCTTGACAAAACAAAATATAATTACCATTTGTTTAAATAATAATTTCCTTATTTGATAATAATTGATTATTTGAATTAATTGTTGAATTATCTTGCAAGTAATATTGACTAGGTCAAATTTAGATAATCATTAAATTAATTGGTTAATTTATATTATTTGCTATTTGATCCTTTGTGTTTTGAAAAGTTCAAAACTTGTCCTCAAGTTTTGAAATTTAAGTTTTGTGATTAAAAGTTTTAATTTGAACTATTTAAATTTCAAACCTTAGAATTTTACAAGTTTTAAAATTCAACCTTATACTTATAATATTATAAGATTAATATATATATGTATAACTTAAATGCTAGTCTTACCGTTAGTAGACCTCATTCACGAAGCCGATCTATAAGGGGGGGTATAAGGTTATGGCCTATAAAATGGTCGTTTAATGGGTGTCCATTCTCACCCACTGCTTCCTTGATTGGTGGAGGGTCGTTAGTCGAACGGGTAGGATAGGACAAACCTTTCCTCATTAAAAGTATAATGGATCTATATAAAGTAACTAAATGCTTTTACAAAATTCTCAATCTTAGTTACTTTAGGAAAAAGTGAATTTGATGCAATTCCATGAAATTACACTTTGTACCCTTGCTAAGACATTAATGGAGCGTGTGTGGTTAACCGGCACATTAATTGGGTTCTAAGAAAAGGTGGCAAAGGGTGACTCATTGTTTGTCATAGTTCGATGGAGCGTGTGTGGTTAACCGGCACATCGAATAGGTAACTGTAACAATGAGGGCACCATGTACATTTGTATGGTTATTCACACCCGCTTTGTGATCCTCGGCATCCCAGTCACAAACTAGAGCGGCATATCGAGATTTAAACATGCCATTGAAAAGTTCAATGAATCTCAAAGTATCTCGGAGTTTTCAATACATTTAAAACCTAATTTCTTTTTTCGTTTTTCATGGTGGAGAATTAGTGAATCGACATTCACTTGCCTTCAAATTATTTACTTGTTAGATTATGGCATCCCTCTTCTAATTTGTGAATAATGTTGTTGGTTCCTAGCCCTAATTTCTCATTTGGGTGATTAATTGGGGAAATTCATTTCTAATCAACTTTGTTCTTTTTCTTTTTCAGATGTCGAACGCAAACAACAACGCTTCTGGTTCAAACTCCTCTGGTTCATTCTCACTAATGAACTTGTGTGGGAAAGTGATCTTTGATGGGACCAATTTCAGTAATTGGATCCGCAACATTCGCATGGTCACTCGCTACGAGGACAAAGAATATGTCCTCGATGAGAAGCTAAAGGAGATTGGCATCGACACTGTTACCGCTGAAGAGATCGCGGCCTATGAGGCCCACGAGCGTGACGCCACGAAAGTCCATTGCATCATGCTAGCGACTATGACTGCAGAACTCCAAAAGTCCTATGAGGACAAGTACCCCTATGAGATGCATCAGGATCTGATGGAACGCTACCACCAGAGCGCTAGGCAAGAAAGGTACGAGATCATCACTTCGATGATCACTACCAAAATGGGTAATGGAGAGTCCCTTACCGCCCATCTGCAAAAGATGCAGAGATATGTCGATCTCCTGCTGAAGTTGAATGTGAACTTCGATGAAGAGCTGGCAATTGACATCATCCTTCACTCATTGCCTTCTTGCTATAGCCAGTTCCGCATGACCTACCACATGAATAAGGAAGAGGGCTCCTTGAGCAAGCTTCAGGGCTTGTTGAGGACTGCTGAGAGCAACCTCAAGGATAAATCTGTTGCATCAACTCCAACTCCCGCTACTGCCCCTGTCTTGGCAATAGGGCAAGGGAAGGGTAAGAAGAGGAAGGCTCCCACAAGGGGCCACCACAAGGGAAAGTCCCAAGATGGCACCTCTTCTAGTGGAACCAAAGTTGGTTCTGCTAAACCCAACTCAAACCCTAAAGAGTCAGAGTGCCACTACTGCCACAAGATAGGGCATTGGAAGAGAAGCTGCCCAGAATATCTGCAGGCCATCAAGGATGGAAAGATCAAGCCATCTTTCGCAGGTATTTACACAATTAAATCTAATAATTTATCACATGCTACTTCTTGGGTTCTTGATACAGGATGTGGTTTTCACATATGTTCTGATTTGCAAGGACTAAGAAGAAATACGGATGTGGAGCATGGAAGGATGAATCTGATCATGGGAAACAGAAGATCGTCGCCTGTGACCAAGATTGGAGTTTACTCCTTAGTGCTTAGTAATGGATTAGATTTGGATTTGAAGAATTGTTGCTATTCGCCAGATATGGCTAGAAACATCATTTCATTTCATGGTTTATATAGACAAGGTTTTAGATATTCATTTGATAATGAAAAGGGTTCTATTTATGCTTATTTTAATAATGTTTTATATATTTAAGCATTGCCTTGTAATGGAATATATGAGACTGTGATGGTTGTAGATAACTTAGGAAATGATGTGTTGTGTGTGGATTCTTCCAATAGTATGGATAAAGCATGCTTGTGGCATTGTCGTCTTGGACATGTCAACAAGAAACGCATAGCCCAACTCCAAAATGATGGAGTGTTGGAGTCATTCGACCTTAGGGACGATGACGTATGCGAGTCTTGTTTACTTGGAAAGATGACCAAGTCACCCTTCACTGGCACTTGTGCAAGGGGTGAGGGTTTATTGGATTTCATACATACAGATGTATGTGGACCCTTTAGATCCACCACAACGGATGCGAACCGCTTCTATGTGACTTTCACAGACGATTATAGCAGATATGGGTATATCTATTTAATCAAGCACAAGTCAGAAACCTTTGAAAAGTTCAAAGAGTTCAAACAAGAAGTGGAGAATCAGTTGGTCAGGAAAATCAAGATGCTTCGATCTGATCGAGGTGGTGAGTACCTAAGTCTTGAATTCCACGACTACCTCAAGGAATGCGGAATAGTTTTGCAATTGACGCCACCTAGGACACCGCAGTTGAATGGTGTAGCTGAGAGGCGTAATCGAACCTTGCTAGACATGGTTCGTTCCATGATGAGTCGTGCTTCACTACCTATCTCATTCTGAGGGTATGCCTTAGAGACTGCCACCCATATTCTTAACTTAGTCCCTACGAAGAATGTTGCCAAAACACCTCACGAGATGTGGACAGGGAAGGCTCCCTCGTTGGCACATATCAAGGTTTGGGGTTTCGAGGCTTTCGTAAGACGAGAGACTCTCGACAAGCTCGAGCCTCGTAGTGAGCGATGTATTTTCATCGGCTACCCACAGAAATCCTTTGGATATCTCTTCTACAGACCGAGTGACAATGTTGTCTTCGTTGCAAGGAGAGGGGTTTTCCGAGCGCGAGAACTCATAAGCCAAGGAGACAGTGGGAGGCAAATCGATCTTGAACAGCTTCAAGAGTCGAGCGATGAAGGAACCTCTAACACTGGCGCTCAACCCGAGGAGGAAACTCCGGTTGAACCGATTGACGAGTCGTTACCTCTTAGATGTTCCGAAAGGGTTAGTGTTCCACCCCAGTTTTATGGTTTTCATATTACTATGGAAGGGGATACGTTCATTAGTGATAGTACATTAGTGAATATGGACGAACCTAACAGCTATAAGGAAGCCATGGCAGGCCCAGAGTCTGCGAAATGGAAAGAGGCTATGGACAGCGAGATTCATTCCATGTATGACAACAAAGTTTGGAATTTGGTTGACAATGTACCAGGTCGTAAAAAGGTCGGGTGCAAATGGATCTTCAAGAAGAAGACTGACGTGGATGGGAATGTGCACACTTATAAGGCACGATTGGTTGCGAAGGCTTTCACTCAAACTCCTGGAGTTGACTACGACGAAACCTTCTCACCAGTTACGAAGATAAAGTCTATCAGGGTGATGCTGGCCATTGCTACATTTCATGACTATGAAATATGGAAGATGGATGTCAAAACCGCTTTCCTTAATGGGAAGTTGGCTAAGGATGTTTACATGGCTCGGCCAGAGGGTTTTGTCAATGCGAAGCATCCCAATAGAGTGTGTAAGCTTGAGAAGTCTATTTATGGACTTAAACAAGCGTGTCGCAGATGGAATCTTTTTTTTGATGAGAAGGTCAAAGAGTTTGGTTTTCTGCGAAGCGAAGATGAATCATGTGTATATGTCAAGGCCAGTGGGAGTGTAGTAAGCTTTCTCGTATTGTATGTCGACGACATACTACTCATAGGAAACGACATTCCGACACTGCAGGAGGTTAAGTGCTGGCTTGGGAAGTGCTTCGCTATGAAGGACCTCGGAGAGGCTTCCTATATTTTGGGAATAAGGATAGTGAGAAACAGAAGTAAGAGACTAATAGGACTTAGTCAGAATACTTACTTGGAAAAGGTACTAAAACGTTTTAGTATGGAGAATTCAAAGAAAGGGGAGTTACCAATCAAAAGTAATGCCAAGTTGAGTAAGACTCAAAGTCCGAGTACTGAAGTCGAGATAGCAGAGATGAGCCGAGTACCTTACGCTTCTGCAGTTGGCTCTCCCTGATGTGGCATTCGCTTTGAGCATGGTCAGCAGATATCAAGGGAACCCTGGCAGAGCGCATTGGATCGCGGTGAAGAATATTCTTAAGTACCTTCGGAGGACCAAGGAATGATTTCTAGTCCTCGGTGGGAGTGATGACTTAAAAGTGCGAGGGTACAGTGACGCCAGTTTTCAGACCGACAGGGACAACTATCGTTCGCAGTCGGGCTGGGTCTTTACCCTCACTGGAGGAGCAGTGACTTGGAAAAGTTCCAAACAGGAAACTGTAGCTGATTCAACGTGTAAATCATAGTATATAGCGGCGAGCGAAGCGTCAAAGGAGGCGATATGGTTGAAGAACTTCATTGGAGACCTTGGAGTTGTGCCAGCCATAAAGGAGCCCATGGAGATTTTCTGTGATAATGAAGGAGCGGTTGCCTTGACCAAGGAACCAAGAGATCACGGTAGATCTCGACATATCGACATAAAATATCACTTTATTCGACATCGGGTGGAAGAAGGACTCCTCGTAGTTAAGAGGGTATCGTCAGAAGATAACCCAGCAGATCCGCTTACGAAGGGACAGAGCAGGGTTAAGCACTTGCAGCACGCTAGGAGCATCGGGCTAAAGGACGATATTAGTTTAGATTAGATAGTTTAGAAACGTGTGATAGATAAATTGTAATTAACATTTGATGATTAAATAAAGAAGTGTTATTTATTAGTAATGTTACTGTCTTATGTTAATCATTTACCTGTTGTTTCATTTTGCATGTTTTGACTTCCTAAGTAATTGAGTTATTTGATAATAATCGAATTATTCGAACGATCCACCGTCGTTCATATGTTGGAAGTAGGTATGAATGAAGACTGTCATGAATTGGTGTGTAGATTGTCTAAAGTGTATTAGACATAGCAAAAGATTGCTACAACATTCATGAGTGCTTATGAACTTGATTTGAGCATTGGAATAAACCCACACTTGCTGGAATCACTTCATGGAATTTATCACGAGTGATCGCAAGATTGTAATATCATATAGTCTTAAAACCTAGATATATGGTTTATTGTTTACTAATTGGTTGTGCATTGATAATGCGTAAACGCATCAGTAACTTGATATTATAAAACGCATTGTTGTGTATGATTTGATTAGTGGATAGTAAATGCATATAAGTCGAAGTTTATCTGTTCCTTTTATCCTAAGAGGGTAAAAGCGATATCAGGGCCCCTCGATGATTTGATTTGACTTATGTGTCGGGCCCGGTCAGGACTGAATTGATGTGTTCAATTAAGTTCTATGTCAAATGAATCTGAGATCGAGAAACCAACTGCTGGACAATGAGTATGACAATGTTCCATGTAATTGTCCGCGATATCTAGAACAGAGGATTATACGATCCCTTATCTGAAGGACAGGTTACTGATAAGATCAGAGTTTGGCAGCGTCTTTGAGAGCTACGATTGCTAATCGGATTGTGCTTGCATTTATAGTTACTAGACTTATCCAAGTGGGAGACTGTTGGATTAGTGTCTAAGCCCGTAACTATATTTGGTAAGTACTTGACCCGGTTGTGCATGGTCCTTTTGGGTTGCCTTCACCATAGCAACTTGACAGGGTGATTTATGAAGAGAGAGAAGATATTATTATATTAATATATTATGAGAATAATATATTAAAGGAATAATCATATTAGTCATAGATTAATTAGGAATTAATTTGGTGACTAAAAGAGGTTAATTAAATAAAGGGGACTGGAACTGTCAATTGTGTGATAGTTAGTTTTGGGCTGTGGATCCTTATGGATTATAGGGTGGACGAAATTAAGGTGTATGGACTCCTTGAATTCGTCCAAGCCTCAATCTAGAAGGATCCTTGGACTGCTTAAGGCCTAAGTTATCCAATTAGGGTTTCAGGATGTAACCCTAGGAGCTCAAGTATTTAAAGACCCCAAGGGCTACAGAAATCGGCTACCAGAAACCTTAAAGAGTTCCAAGAGCCGATTTTGTGCCTATATCATCTCTCCAAATCATCCTCTTGCTAGTTGGTGTTTGTAAGCCATTAGAGGAGTGACAATTGTGACTCTAAGCTCCAAGAACAACAATATTCAAGCAAGCAACAAAAGGTATTTATCTAGATCTGAATTCTTATGTCAACTTTGAATTGTTTACACTAGATCTAGGGTTTGCAAGACTTGGATATATTGCATGATCAATTAGAGAAACCTAGATCCAAGCATTAGGGTTTGAATGTGCACATAGGAAAGTTCTTATGGCTCAAACCCATCAAACAAGACTCGCTGGAGAATGAGCGAGAGATGGAGGCGACGTTTGTGGCTCAAGTTTCCAGACGAAGCTATCATCGATTTGTAAAGACAACGATATGTACAGATCTGGAACGTCGTCGATCTTGAGGGTTTCTAGATGAAGCCACCTCCGAGAATCTGAAATGCATCCTTACAAAGCCTGAATCGACAGATCTGGTGGCAACGATTCAGATCCTCCTCCGTCCAGATCTGGAAGTCGGTTTGTAGGATACAACCGTCAGAAGCAAACATATTACCTCTCACCGCCTTTCATCTTCTCCTTCGACTTGATTGTTCCTCAGCAAAACCTGGCTCGAAGCAAACCCTCATTTGCAGATCTGTTTCCATCGCCGAAGAAGAAACAAAGAGCATGCTGGTGAGGGTTGAGATCGGAGGTGTTCCAACGAGAGAGAGAGAGAGAGAGAGAGAGAGGAAATGGTGATCGGTGGTGGTGGTGTTGTTTACAGGAAGGAGGACTGGAAATAGATTTCTTTTTCTTCTTTTTTGTTTAATTTAAATCAGAAATATAACAAAATAAAAAAATAGAAAATAAAATTAAAGAAGGGCAAATCTGTCATTTTAAAAAAATTCAAATTAAATTGGACCAAACTCGCAACAAAATCAAACTTTTGGACCACTGGTGCTAGTCCAAACCTTTTTGCACCAAAGTGGCAATTTTCGACAAACCACAGGGACCATTTGTGCAGTTTAGTCTATACTATATGGTGATATTAAATACCAAAGTACAAAGATATTTTTGAGATGCACACTATATGGTGATATTAAATACCAAAGTACAAATATATTTTTGAGCTTGCATCTGTAGTAGACATCACTGATCTGTATGTCTACTATCAAGATATCTTTATATTATTATCATTTAAGTTTAGAATATTGTATAGTTACCTTAATAAGAAAAAAGTTGCTTTGGAATTTTTTTCTTCAATTTTGATACATTTGATCTAAGAAGTCCACATGATTCATACTAAACATCTCTTCAATGCTAAGACAAATTGCAACCCTTCCAACCCATTAACATCGAATAAGGAATCAAATTGTATAATTATTATTATTATTATTATTATTATTATTATTATTATATATATATATATATATATATATATATATTAAAGAAATGAAAGTTAGGAACAGTAAAGTTCCTAAGTTGTTGGCAGAACTGGTCCCTGTTTATTATGTGACAGAAGTGGTCCGCTTCTTTTATTGAATTACAGTTTGGTCCCTTAATAATGTCATTAATGTATATAAGTTTAGTGGGTTATCGATACACCGCTCCTTTTTAGTTCCAGATCCTTCCACCGCTTTGACCGCTTCAACCTTCTACATACCTCATCCTTTTCCTTTCCACCTCCTTCTGTATTTCGATTAGGGCTCCACTCGATCTGCTCGACCTCCGCCCTCAGCATGCAACTTTGTCTTCTCCGAGTCGATCGATCATGCAACTTTGTCTTCTCCGAGTTGATCGATCTGCTGAAAAAATTAATCAATGACGAGATGAAAGATCTCGATAAAGAAGATAGAGAAGAAACACGAAGGAAATTGGTGGCGATGACGTTTGTCGATGCTCTTGGTCAGATGAAGGTGGCAAGGTGGGAGGGTCAACGATGGCAGTAAGGCATCATGGCAGTGGAGTGGTGGTGGTTGTGATACTACAAACCGATTCTCGACCTCAAAGCGAAGCTGAAGATTAGGGCTTTCAATCGCTAACGTCCCTGCGATGAGCGACACCTGTCTTCTCCGACTGGTGCTCCGATTCATCGACCCACCTCCTCACCGTCGATTGTCGATGAACCGGAGAGATCAACCGATGAGGTCGACGCCTACCAACCCATACCGCTTCTGTGAACGCTTCCAAACATCAGCTCCAGATCCAAAATTTGGTCTCAAGAAACCAGCTTTCAAAATTCAGAAGAGTATATATATCCACGATTGAGCTCAGATTGCTTCATCTTCTCACCACCACAATCCGTCTCTTTCTCAGTTTAATTTATGTTTGTTGCTTTCTTTTGATTCGATGTTATTTTTTGTCTATAACTGTTATGTGTTTGTTTTATGAGGATATTTGAGGAAAAGTCGGCGTTTGTCGAGGATTATTGGAAGAATCTGGGAGGCACAGGGCATAATCGCAGATTTACTACCAGGTAGTTTAATTTGGGGTTTACGCAAGAGAACTGAATGATTTCAGCAATCGATTCAATTCAGTCTTCCAATTCCGCTTCCGTCCTTCCCTTCCGTTTCGGGTTCGTCTTTCCATCTTCTTTTATGGTTTATGTATTGTTTCCGCCTCTGCTTCTGCTTCGTCTATGAATAGAAGAACCCTTTCTTATCTCTAAACTTTCTCCACCGCTTCAACTGATCCTATCCTTCACGTTTTAGATGGAAGAGGACAATCGCTTCAGGACTAGGAATCGACAAAGTTTCAGCAATCGATTCAACACATCGCTGGTATTAAGGGATCAGAAAACTTTGATAGCCAGGTAAAAAACATCTAATGATTTCAATTTTGAGTGATTAAGTTAGAGTTATTTTCAATTAACTCTCTCTTTTTAACCTGGGATTAAGAAATGCAAGAGCTTTTAAATTTCCAGAAAAAAAAAATCATTTATTATCTGTTAATTCCCCATCTTTACGCTCAACCATTTTCATTAACGTCATTATGCACCAAATGCCTAATTTTAATATATGGGCCACCTTCATCTGATGCATGTTTTAAATTAATTACCCTAATTTGATGCTAATGACCAATTCTGTTGATTTTGTTTAAGAAATCACTTTCAGGAGTTTACAAAGAAGAATGACAAAGTTTGAAACAAGTGTTTTTTTTGGTGCTGCTAAATAACATGCCTTTTACTTTTTCCCATGAAGGTCCTTCCTTATCAGGTAATCACTTTATGTAGTTGGATTTGTGAGACCAACAATACCAATTTTTGAATCCAACATCGATATGAACTACTGAAAAGAAAATACCGCAGTTATGTCTTGGGGATATATTGTTTCAATTTGCAAACAAGTTTCATCCATTGTCTCTATTCATGAAATTTAATTGTGTTTATATTTTCTTCATCTGTTAAACGCATGACAATTAATTTTTTGATTCTTTCATCGTCTCTTAGATGCCACCACCAACGGAGAATGAAGAGTACCCGACAACCTGATTCAGGAATAATAAACAAAAGGGGGAAAAGAAAGGTTCTACAAAAACCAAACGGTCAGTAATTGTTTTTTTATATCCCCTTGCATGCCACCTGTTTGATATTTTTGTTTGACTTTATCAAGATTATGCATTTTGTAGGTTGAGGAACCACAACCTGACCTAATAGCACTTGCTTCATATGAGAAGTATGTAAATCAACTCCTTCATAACTTTGTTAATTTTGACAGGTGCATTTCATTGCACATGAAGTCAGTTTTAACAAAATTTGTATGCTTTGTTTTAAGACTGATTATAATGCTTTAGCTTTTTAGGTTATGTCAACAATGTTAAACGGTAGTCGACAATCATTATAAGAGTAAGCTACTTAGGCACAAAGTTGGTTTATTTATCTAATTTTCTTTTGTTATTTGTTGATTATATTTTCCTTAGATATGATCACTCCACTATTTACAAATGGAGCAGGGACAAAACATATTATGGATTTGTAGTTTGCATGTTCTCTCGCCATATTTCATGCTCCATAAACAAAACGGACATAACTTGGAATACTACATTTTCAATCTTGATATGTTTTCAATGTTAAAAAAAATATGAATTATATTTTGTGCTGTTTTGTTTTTTTGATTGATTTTCAGGGCAGTGAAGAAGAAGTAATGGCTACCAACAACAACAATAGATGATGATTTGTCTCACCAAAAGAATATTCTGATGCCAAACGTATCAATCACTAAAACTTTTAAAAGTTATATAATTATGGTAACAGCTATTAATTGTGTAAATTACTTTGTAAATTATGATTATTTAAGCTAGAACTTCTTGTAGGGGATTATCCACAAAGTCAATGCAAGTCAAAAAGACAGTTTCTGCATCACCTGGAGAGTTATGCGGCCTAATGACACGATCATCATCATCATGTGGGAGTGGGTCCCGAAACAAGCCAAAAATGTGTCAGACACAGAACTTCATGAAAGCATTCGTGGATGCAAATTAACAAGCTGGGTGGAAATGAAAGTATATTTTCTTTTTTTTATTTCTGCATTTCTTTATTTTATTGTGCAAACTGTTATTATAATTAATTTATTTATAACCAATTACAGGTTCTTTTATTGGAAATTCATGTTAAGGTGAATGATACGTCACCACAGATCCACATATTGCTTTTATCATTATGTGTTTCAAGTCAATGCTCATTGCCTCCCCTATTGCCTCCCCTGTTGGTTTACTTATTTTGAATGTATCTCCCCTTTATTTGTACAATAACAAACATTTATATTTTGATGATTCTGTTGAATTTTATGTGAAATTTGTTGTTTTTTGCAGGTTATAATGATGGATCAGCAGACATTTAGTTGTTTTTCTTTTGCTTATATTAGTTTGGATATGGGTAGAAGACTAACATATGTTTCATGGTTTCAAGGTTTGGCCCCAAGTGACTTAACAGTCAATTCAAGGTTCCGGATCTGTAAGTGAATCTGGTAAATTTGATCTCTATTAGTATCTAAGCTTTATATATAATTAAGAAAAAAATGGAAGTGCATTGTTATTTCTTTCGTTATACATCGGTTTGATGTGCAATTTTAATTTTTTCTATGTCAAACTTCATATCTGTTTTTTTTTTCAGGTTTCCAAATTCCAATATATGAAACTGGATAGATCCCATTGTTGGATCACTGACGCTTAAGCTTTCTTTTCGTAGGTTCGGGATTTTGCTACTCTGAAAGGTAAGGTACCAAGTTCTTAACTTCTTATGTGAAATTTTATGTTTTAAATTTTAATGATCAAGAAGAACCTTGCGGTAGCTTCAAATAGAAGAACTACTATATATGCTTATTTGATTTCGTTGTTTCTCACTTTTTTTAACAGGGAAGGAAAGTATGGACAGACATGTGTTATCCCTCTTCAAAAATTTTCATTACTCGATGGCTCTGCTCAATACAAGTTATAAGTTACACTTTTGTTAAATAGAATATGCTTTCCAGACAAAATAGTTTGTCTCGGTTGCATAAATCGGTCAAAAGATGATTTTTTTTTCGCATCAATAGAATGTTCTTTCTACATCTGTTGTAGATTACATTGTACTTTCATTTAAAACTACCCGGATATAAGATTGTGCTTTCATTGTTTTTGAAAATCTATTCAAATATAGCGTTTTACTTCTTTTACTATCATGACTTACATTGCATTTCTGCTCATCCGATTGATGGCGGTTTACACATAATAGCAATGTACTTTACTATGGATAATACAAGCAACATATTTCATTTGACAAAATGAACACCTTCCGTCCCGTGCAACGCACGGGAAACCCCTCTAGTTAATTAATAAACTTATTTCAAGGATCTATAAGTTAAAAAAAAAGAAAGTTGAAATAATCATTCCATCTAATTTACCTAAACTTTACCTAATACGAGATACATAATCACCAATTAAATCTATGGTCATTGTTAGTTTTTGTAGTCCCTCATGAATATGGACCATCATTAAGTTTGATTATTTAGATCAATTAATGATCCATTTTGTTGTCTTTTTCATTATGAATTGTTTATGATCATATATGATTGGATCGATAGATATATCCAAAACATAGATATGGATGAAAATTCAAAACTTCCGTTGGTAAAAGTCTCTTAAAGACAGTTAAAATGTTCTTGTCATTCATGTCACAATTCATAGGTGTAAGATTATATAAAAGTATAAAAACAAAAAACTTAAAGTTCTCTAAAGGTATTTTGATTTATAAGATTTGCATGTGTGACGGAACAAACCTTCGACTACTCGAGCTTTTCCAGTCCTAGATATCAACTTCATAAACAAAATCCGACAACAATACCCACAATATGAATATTGGAAGACATCACTACGGAAATATTAGTGTAATAAGACATATTGGTCATGAATGCAACTCCCCTAACCCCCTATGCATTCCTTTAACTCTAATAGGAACCATGACCAAGATGTGAAACTTTGTGTCATATACTCATATCCAAACAATACTAGTGACAAGGTCTAATAGTTTCTGCCATTCACAACCGCTATGAA
This sequence comes from Lactuca virosa, assembly GCF_052849685.1. Lineage (NCBI taxonomy): Eukaryota > Viridiplantae > Streptophyta > Magnoliopsida > Asterales > Asteraceae > Lactuca > Lactuca virosa. The sequence goes on from NC_136432.1 coordinate 51,902,264, forward strand.
TATTTTGCATAAGTAGTTTCTTTTTAGAAAGATACTACCTATAAAGATCATTGATACCATGCAAATCAAAAATGTATAAATCTTCAAATTATTACACCAGTGAATGATAACAATATTAATGAAATTGTAATTACAAACAAATGAGTAATGTATTACAAAAGTATCTTATAACATATCCCAAAGTGACAAAGCAAAACGCAAAAACGTTTGTTCACATATTTCTTGATATGTGTAAAAGTTTAGGGGTTAGTTATTTGAATATTATGACATTAAAAAGAAGGGTTGGCAAAGCTTCCTTCATGAAAGTTCATATGATGAAATTATTTTTTAAGATGAATAGGCTATTACGAATTCTTAGTTGTAATGAAAGAAATAATGGAAACAAAGGTTGTATTTGTTTATTTGTGAAAAGATGTGATTATGAAATATCTAGTCTGGAATATACGATGTTAGTCTTGAATTGTACCTATCGCTGACACATCAAATTCCAGACTTGTTTTACCTCATACATCATATAATTTTATGCGAGTCTGGAACATACGTAAGTACTCCAGAATGCATGTTTTTCGGACAAATTAGTTATTTTTCAAAAAATGGAAAAAAAAATTGTTTTTTGTAAATTAACTCGTTAATTAAGATTAGTTTAATCACTATCCCTTATTTAATTGCTAAAAATATTAATTTTTTAAATATGTTTTATAAATATTACATTTTCAAATGTATAACTTTTACACATTATATATATAAATTTTTTCAAGCCTGAATAATAGTTATGTTAGTTTTTTTATTATCTACTGCTGACATGTTTTCTCTGTGTAAGAAAGAGATCTTTCATAGAGCTTAATCAACAAATCTAATTTTATTAATATTTTTTAAAAAATTATGTTTAGTTTATGCTTAATTGTGATTTTCTATCATAGTTATAGTGGGTAATGCTCAATATGAATACTAATATATCTTTGAAATTGTCCTTTTTTTTCTATATAATAATGTAAATTTGTATCAATCCGCCAAATATATCAAAATTACATATTTTCCGTCTCATAGTTCGTTTTTCTTTATATCCTTATAAAGTACGGTTGGTTTCATTGAATTTGGTTTCACAATTAATTAGACAGTTGTAATCTTGTGAATCGCTATATATATATTTTTTAATTCTTTTTTCCATTATAATTATTTTCAGCTGCTTAAGTATGTGTTTTTTCTATCAAAAACTTTAAATACCTAATACTTGCATAAAATATTTTTTAAAGAGTAGTTATATTAATTACTTATTTTATATTTGACCAGCTTTTTCCATGTTAAAGAGAGAAACCTTTTATAGACTTTTTTTTCGCAAATCTATTTTTTTCTTTAAATTATGTTTAATTTAAGTTTAATATGATTTTCTACCATAACTTTATTGCATAATGCTCAATATAAATAGGATCATTGAAACCTTTTCATTTTTTTTAACGACTGAATTTTATAAAGAAATACTAACAAGAAGCTAGAAAATTACAAAAATAAAGCTAAAAAAGGGTTTGAGAACCAATGAACTCATCTAGCGAAAACATTAGAGTTTCTAAAAATAAACTAATTAAAAGAAATATCAACTAAGTTATCAAAAATCATATCCTTTTTCGGAATATCTTCACAAAATATCAAGTCATTCTGAAATCTCCATATTAACCAAAACCCCACAACAATAATAGCTTCCATAGTATCTCGTTTCTTCACTCCACCTAGTAAGTCATCAATCCAAGCAAAAATATTCATCTACGTCCACCAGTTCAGTTTCACTATATCACACCATTTAAACACTTTGGTCCATAAGATGTAAGAAAATTTAGGGTTTGCGGTGGAGATCTGGATACCAACTTGGATCGTGAGTACACTTTCCGAACTGATATTTCTACCATATGTCTGGGTTGCAAGAAATTCAGCCTAGGATAATCCAAGTGGACACTTACAGTTCTAGGCACAGAAATCGTAAGCCAATTTGCTAGAGAGATTTTGTGAGAGTTTGATGAAAACGAGAGCTAAAATTCGTAACCCTCTTCTGAGAAGGAAGAGTTGTTTATATATTAAACGAGATTAGGGTTTTATTAGGGTTGGGCTGTCATTAGTCGCTTTGGAAGCAAGTCAGGATAATCCGGATTTAAAGAGGATTTAGGGTTATCAAAACTAACGAGTTTTGTTAGTTTTACCATAATCACCCTCAAGAAATTGAATTTTCTACTATGTTCCCATATGTAAAATTCGGTGAGGTTTTGGGGCGCTGCTCCTTTGGAAACCCCGGACCCAGGGACGCTGCCCCCGGACCCCCGACTAGTCGTCGAACCGGCTTCTAATTCGATCGTATACATGCGTGCACTCCGCAAAACCCCGTACATATATTAGAGTGCAAATTATGTGTAACATCCCAATTTTCGAGGCTGAAAATTTCATTTTTAATTAAGTAATCATATAAAATCATTTGCCAAACATTTCTAATATTATATCAATTCATAAAACCATTATGTCGTGTTTCAAAAACATATCATCAGGTAGTAATAATAATAATAATCAGAGTACAATCCCAGAAACTCAATGCGGAAATCATGCGTGAGTGTGATGTGCCGCTACCGCGCCGGCTCCTTCCCCTTCGCTGAAGAGGTACCTGAAACAAAACTGAAAACTGTAAGAACGAAGCTTAGTGAGTTCCCCCATCATACCACATACCATACAAACACATTCATACATGCTGCCAGGCATATCTGGGTGCCCGACCTACCCCTTCGATCCTCTCGACCGGTGACCTTGCCTAGCATATTTGGTTGATGGCCTACCCCTTCGGTCCTCTCGACCGGTGACCTTTCCTAGCATATCTGGGTGTTGTCCTACCCCTTCGGTCCTCTCGACCGGTCTATCACATACAGTCACGTAATCATAATCTAGCATAATTGGGTATTAAACTACCCCTTCGGCCCTATCGGCCGGTAACTCGGGGACTATCTCCCCCCACTACTACCATCATCACGTAACATCATATCATGCTCGTACAGAAAACATAACAGGTAGCAGCAAACCTAGATGAATATCACAAAGACAATCATCTAACAAACAACTCCTACTAGTGGGCCGACATTGTGGCCGTAGACCCACCACTACTGGAAGGTAACTCACCTCGTAAAGCTGAGTGTCGAATCTCACGAAAAGTAACCTCTAACAGCTGCTCCGATTACTCCCAGGTATCATAATAATAATAATACTCAATCAGAATCCACAACACTGCTTAGGGTAAAATGACCATTTTACCCCTCGTTCCAATTGGAACATACATAAGTTCCAAATTCTAGCTTATGAAGTCCAGCCCTCATATGGCCTAATAAGGGCTCCCTAAGGGCCCACTAATTGCCCAATTTCTGAATTGGGCCTTAACCCCCAAATGGCCCAAAAGTTCAAGTCCTAATATAATGGTTCCAAGGGGTCTAATTGTGGCCCAATAGGCCCAATACACTAAATTCAGATTCCCAAGTCCAGAATTATACTTCCCAGTGGGCCACTGGGCCCATAAGTCCAGGCCCATTTTCTTAAGGCCCCAAAGCCCAAAACACTCATTCTGCATGCGTACGCGCGGCATACTTGGCATGTACGCCCAGCGTACGCTGGCCTTGACCAGATCGGGTAGTTGACCCAGTACGCGTGACGTACCAGGGAGTACGCCCAGCGTACTGACCAACTTCTTTGGGACTTCATCCATGACTTAATCAGTTAAGTCTTTACATCCAAAATGCAGATCCAGGTCCTTTAAGACCTCCTAGACCATAAAGTCACAAACTTTATGTGCTTGCATGCAAGGTTGGGGTCAAAACATGATTTTGGTCCTTTTAACAAACTTTAAGACCCAATAACACTTGCATGGTTATGGCTTAACCATCAAGGTCCGATTTTTATGGTTCTTAGTGCCTCTAAGAGCCCAAAAGGACAGTTCTTATGCTCTGGAACCAACAATACTCAAACACTCCCAACAATGGGGTCAAAAAGGACATAAAAACCCCCCCAAATAAACAAATCTAAGCATACAATGGTCAAGTATGGAGCTTGATACCTCAAAGGAGTCAGAAATGGTGTCAAACCTCAGGATCTACAAGCTCTTGGTGGATCCTTGCTTCTTCTTTGAGCTCCTTTCTTCTTTTCTCACTAAAACAACACCAAAAGCACTCTCAAATGGCTTCTAGAACACAAAGGCACACAAAGGGAGCTAGGGTTTTCGTGGTGGTTGGGTAAGAGTGAGGGGAGGCTGAACAAACAGGAGCTATGTTCTTTATATAGGGAGTAAACCATAAATTTTAGGGTTTAATGTACGTTGGGCATACTCCTAGTATGCTGGGCGTACTCCTGGTACGCTGGGCGTACGCACCTGGCCTCCGCGGTTCATTCTCACGAGTATGCTGGGCATACATGGCTATGTGCGCCCCGCGTACGTCACTTCCCCAGTCCATTAATAAGGCCCAAAGGTCAAAGCCCAAAACAAACCATTCCATTCTTCAATTTAAAATGTTTAATAATACCTGGAAAATCCCAGATGCTACATTATGAAGCCCTTTAGCTCACATGTTAGTTCCAGTTACTTAAAATGATATGGTGACACTAAAATCACCAACATAAGCTACAAAAAAATAAGAAGGTGGTCAAGTCTTTCTACTGTCATTGAACAAACAGGACATAATAGGGAGTTAACTGCGACCCCTTAAGGCTCAAATTTCATCTAGTAGGTAACCTATCAAGTAAACCACACCATAGAAATCGGTTCCATCTAGTAGGAGTACTAGTGTCCGGTAGCGTAACATTATCAATATATCTTCTATTCGTGCACATATTAAAGTCTTTTATGCCATCTATATTCCATTTCCAGCAGTTACTATCATTAGAGATTTCAAAATCATCAATGAGACGATTTAAATCATCCAGCTGAGACTGGTCAACCCCACCTGTAATAAGCCGAATCCAAGCCCAACTACGACCACTAACTAGTCGATCATGAACTGAACAATCTTTTATAGTCTCAAATTGAAAAGGTCTATGAAAACGAGACTTTAGAGGTAAATCACCTATCCAAATATCAGACCGAAAACTCGTAGATCTCCCATCTCCAATTCGTATTCTAAGGGAGGATAAAGGAATAGTACATTTCTCATGCATGGTATTAATATAACCAACTATACAAGCCCAGCCACCACCACCGCGAATAAGACTATCATAAAATGGATTTTTTTATTATTTTTACCATAAATTTCTGAAATAAGATTCACCCATAAAGAACCAGTCTCGTTAATAAAACGCCACCTCCATTTCAACATTAAAGCATAGTTTAAAGCGTCAAGTCTACCGATTTGGATTCCGCCTTTTTCTTTAGAAGCAATAACTAAATTCTAAGATATCCAAGGAATTTTTTTAGAATTTTCTTCTTCTCCCCAAAAGAATTGAGAATGTAAGGATTCTAATTTTTTTCTTGACTTGAATAGGCATGCGAAAAAGGGACAAGTAGTCGAGCCCAAAACGGAAGTAATCAATGTAGCACGACCTCCCATGGAAAGCATATTTGTCTTCCACATGGATAATTTAGACTTAAACTTGTCAATAATGGTATTCCAATTTCGAATCAAAGACATAGAAGAGCCCACTGGAAGACCAAGATAACATAAAGGTCGTTTCCCCGGCCGACAACCTGTACAAACTGCAGTCGCTCTGATTGGAACATTATTAACACCCACCCCATAAAGGACATATTTATGAAGGTGTATTTTTAAACCCGAAACTGTATAAAAACACTCCAAAATCTGAATTATACCTGCCACGTTAGCCGTTGACCATTCAGTCAAAAAGATTACATCATCTTCATATATAAAATGAGAGACCAAAAGGTTACCAATCTTGATCCCTCTAATGAAATCTGCATTAGTCGCATCTAGCACAACAACATGTAAGGCCTCCATAACAATTATGAATAAGAAAGGAGATAATAGATCTCCTTGTCGAAGAACTCTCTTAATCTGGAACTACAAGGAAGGGCTACCATTAACCAACACTGAAGCCTTTGCACCCTTTCTATCAATATTCAAGCTTGATTTGGAGTTATTACCCCGTACATCGTATCCTAAAAAATTACTCATTCGAAGGTAAGAATTACATTCAAATTCTTTCCCACCACCATTAGAAAAAAATTTGTACCAAGATCTAGTTCGTATTTTACCTCCAATCATAGTAGTAGAATCAGACATAGAATCTTTTTGAGTGACAATAACATGTTCCTCTAATATCACTTGATTATTGAATGGAGAATCTTCAAATCTATGAGGCTTAGATGGCAAAAAATCGTTGTTATGGGTCCAATTTTTGATCTACACGATTCATTAGAATGTTGTGAAACCACCCGCTGATGAGAAAAATTATTTTGGCACATGGTTTTAGAGTGTACCTTCTCAATCTGTTGAATACTCGGAGCATCTTCTTCAGTTTCACCAGCCCGTCTGTTTTTGGTTCCATTAACCAGGTCAATCCCTTCTTCAGAAGAATAATCATGAGTTCTAGCTTTAACTTCCGCATTTTAAGAAGGCATTTTGAAACAGGATGTGAGGGTTCGACAACACTAGGCTCAACACTTTCGACAACTGGATCTGGTGAAACACCCCAAAAATCATGACCAAAAATTTCATTTTTAATTATTAAATAAAACCATACTTATCAAGTCATCTCATCCAAAAATGTAAATCATAGTAGCTCCAACATCATATCCAAAAACATATATCAAAATATCAGAGTAAACATCCCATGCTAAAACATTGTGGTGTGTGCAATGCAGTCATCCCGAGCTCTTCCCCTTGCCACCGGAAGTACCTGAAACCAAAACTGAAAATTATAAGCACGAAGCTTAGTGAGTCTCCCCAAACTACCACATACCATATGCATAATCACATAATAACATAATAACATATCATGGGCCTTGCCCGCTTCATCGGGCCCCACCCGGCATCGGACAATGTCCGGCATCGGGCCCCGCCCGGCATCGGGCCCCGCCCGGCATCGAGCAAAGCTCGGTATACATACAAACATATCAACAAATACACATAAATAATCACATAACGTAAACATATAAACATTCATCGGGCCCCGCCCGACATCAGACCGAAATCCGAAAGCATACAAACATTCCTCGAGCATTTCCCAGCATCGGACCGTAGTCCGAAAACATACAATACAGACACATGCAAGAATCACGAAGACATCAAGCATACAAACATTCCTCGGGCACTGCCCGACATCGAATCATAATCCAGAAACATATAAACCTACATCGGGCACTGCCAAGCATCAAACCTTAATCTGGAACATGCTAACATACATAAATGAGCCAACATTGGTGCCTTCGACCCGTTCCTACAGGAGGAAACTCACCTTGCAAAGCTGAATGCAGAATCTCACGGTAAGGAATCTCTAACGGCTGCTCCGACGACTCCCCGGCTATCATTATCACAATAACACTTAGTCAAAATCCAATAATCCTTCTTAGGGTAAAATGACCATTTTACCCCTGATCTAATTTGGACCATAACCTAGGCCCAATTCTATAACATCCATGGTCCAATTCTATATAACCTTTCCAAGCCCACCAATGGCCCAATTTTCTAAATTGGGCCTAACTCCTCAAATGGGCCTTCCCTTAGGACCAAATAGGTCCTTAGCCCAATGATTGACTCATGATGGCCCACTAAGGCCCAATAGCTAAGAAGTCCAAAGATTGGCCCAAACGACGAAGAATCTGAATCCAGTGAGTACGCAGGGCGTACTCTTCTGTACGCTAAGCATACAGGCTGCATGGCTTGTACGCTGCGCGTACGGGCTTGTGCGCCCAGCGTACTACCCTGTTAAGCCATAAACTCCAAAATGGCTTATTCCCTTAAGACCTTAAGCTCCAAAAACATATCTGAGTCCATTAAAGTGTCTTAATCCATAAAGTCGATTACTTGGTGGCTTGCAACCCACCAAATGGACCCAAACTTGAAATATGCCAACTATCTTCCATGGAAATGACTAGAACCCATGCATGGCCACAAAAGGACCTTCAAGATTGAAACTTTTCTATTCTTGGGACTCATATAGCACTAAGGGTGGCAACCCTAAGCCTAAAAACGAATTTGGACCATAAAAATCCATTCTTGGGACCAAAAAGGTCCCAAAACACCATTATCATAGTTCTAAGCATTCAAGAGGCAAGTTGTGATCTTTTTACCTCAAATGAGTGCTACATGGTGGTGCTATCTCAGATCCTTGAGCTCAAGCTACTCAAGTTCTTCTTCTTCAACTTCTTCTTTCTCCTTCCAAGCTTCAAATCACCAAAATAAGCTTCACAAGACCAAAAAAATAGGGTTTTGAGTCTGAGGTATTTATATGGCTTAAACCCTAAAAAATAGGGTTTTGAGTCTACTCGCGTACGCTGCACGTACTCCTTGGTACGCTACATGTACGTGTATCAACCCCCCGCATCCATGCTGCACTACGCCCCGTGTACGCCAAACTTACGCCCAACGTACTCCTTCAGGCGGCCCAATACACAACGGCCCACTCACTAAGGCGTAACTCAACAATCCAATATTAAACTCATAGTCCAACAATTAATTATAAGGAAATTAAATAATTATCATTACCTCAAGTCACGGGTGTTACATCTGGAGTATATGACTTTGTTGGAGAATCAAAAGTTTTCTTAGTTGGTTTCTTAGTTCGCTTAAGAACCCTAGATTTCGTTGGGATGGTTTCTTTAACAACATTCTCCTGCACTTCTGGTTGTTTCTCAACTGGTTTATTCTTCTTCTTTTGAGCTTTGGACTCTTTTTGAGAAATAGGTGGTGGTAACACAGCTATTGTAGTAGTGGAATCAATCGAAAGCAAACAATTGACCAACACATAATTGTTGGGTGAACCAACTTAAGCATTGAATCAGGAATTTGAGCAAAAATGGGAAAAACATTAACATCATCCACAAAAACTCTTTTAGAAGACATTGTTGGAAAATCAGCAAATTCGATACCAACAGGGATGAGAATACTCTCCTGGCTGTAAATCTCTCTCAGAAGGAGTCCCCAAAACCTAGCACTCGACACTCCTGTTGCTAGATTCATTTGAGAGATTGAGATTCCAAACTCTTCCCATAGAAGTGATGCATAATCAACATTAAGACCATAGTATAATCTCGCCATAACAGAATATACTTCAAGCTTGGCCTTGTCAAACCCATAACTTCTTCCTGTCAAACACCTTAGAACAATCCCAAACAAGAAACTCCAAACACAAGGAAGACTGGACTTCTTAAAGTGGCTAATTGCAGTGAGAGTAGGTTGATGTCCCATTTCATTGAAAATATGAATACTTGATCATTCGTGACTTCATAGAAAGTACCTGAAGTTGGTAGTCTCAGACTTTAGGCAATCTGTTTCCGAGTAAGCTTCTTCGATTTTTTAGTTGGTAATCTGGAACGTGACCACCTTGGTTGTTTTGTTGTAGACCACAATTGAAACAACAATAGAAAACCATTCCATAGGGATTGCAAACGATGAAGAAAGAGCGTACGATAGAACAAAGTTATTCAGAGTTTGAATAAGCATTTGTAACGCCTCCGGATATGTGTCAAGAAATGTAACTAGAAGAAGATTGGTGTTTTGAATCTTCATCTTAGGTTGCAAAATTTCTTCGTCATTGGTTGTTTTTGGATCAACATTGCAAGGAGTAGCTGCCATTGTCAAGAATTTGAAATAATTTTAGAATCGATGAACAGTTAGGGTTCTTGAGGTTCAATCAGAGAGCAGAAAATTGAAAAGGAAATCATCATCTTCCTTTATAACTGGTGTTATTTTTGAATTTGAACTGGTACCCAAAAAAGAAAAGGCCACATATCGTGTTGGTTACTTAACCGACACCGTAAAAATCGCCACGTAATAAAAGTGATCATCATGTTTCCCCTTGATAACCATGAAAATCCTCAACCGTCACATCCATTGGATATTTTGCTTTTCCCAAGTGGATAAGAACCATCACAAGTTTCGTTCCCCAAACGAGTATGCCACATGTTTCGTCACCAAGTAAGGACAATTCTGTCGGCATGGAGGTTGGGCTCATTCGCTTATGGGATTGTGAAGCGAAATCATATGCCAGACTTTGTAAAATCTAAGTTTCGAGTCGGTAATACCCAAATCCTCAAGGATTTCAGTGCTTTATTGTGCCAAAGGATGAGATAGAAGCAAGAATAAAAAAAAGTGACGATTGTGATATCAAAAATCCTTTTACTATAAAAACATATTGATCCCGGGAAAAGATCTCTTTATTCGACATCAAGAGAGATGAAGAATTGCTTGTGTGGTGTCCCGTGAATTACAATCGAATACTCGTTGATGAGTAACGAAGGCTTCTTTTTCTTTTGGTTTCGAAGGCGGCTTCAATTTTACAAAAGATAACAACTCAACATAAGTGTGATTCAGTTGTGCAAATTTACTTGGATGACCAGCGTAGTCAACAAAAAGTATGGTTGGTGATGATTATAAGTGATAAAAGTTCAGAGAAGATATTCAAACGGAAATCTCATTCCAAAAATATGAAAGACTGGATCTTTTTGGGCAAAAACGTCTTGGTATTAGAACATTTTATCAAAATCACGCAATACGAATGAAAATGAGATTTTAAATATCGAAATTGTACAAATAAACAAATGTTTCGTGAAAATCTTGAACAAAATTGTTCACCGTCAATTCATTTTAGGTTCGTTGGGTTTCACCATCATCACGGAAGAATGACTCGGGATCATAAACACAGATGTATGACATATCTACAGTTTGGTGGGTTTCGACCAGAGATGTCGAGGATATGATGTGTAGTGTGTGATCGTGAAAGAAATTTTGAGTGAAAAAGATTGGTGAAAGAACTCATTGTACCTCTGCTAAAAATTTGGACCAAGCAAAAAACTCTTGACTCATCATGAGAAGAGTAAGGTAGCTCGTCGACTAATGTGAATACAGCCCGATTGGGAAGAAGCTTTCGTGTGAAAGATTCCATTAAGGATTCGAACACAAGGAGTCTTTGAGGCTTTGATGACAACATGTTGTAGCATGCTTCTATGGACACTTAACTAGTACATAGTTTAGAATAATACATGTTCCCTTAATGAATGTGTTCATTTGACATGCGAAAGAGCATCATGTTGTTACAATGAGATTCCAATGATTTTTTTTTTGTATTTTTTGATTTTAAAAAAATAAAGACAAAAATAAGAAAATCTTTTTGGATTGTTTATTTTTAGAAAAAAAAATAAAGACAAAAATAAGAAAATCTTTTTGGATTTTTGATTTTTAGAAAAAAAATAAAGACGAAAATAAAAAAAATAAAAAAAATCTTTTTTTAGATTTTGGATGTTTAGAAAGCAGGATAAAAAAATAAAAGAACGTAAAACATTACCTAGATACTTTCGACCCATAAGTTAACAGTCTTCAAGCATAGGTTGTGTGTTGAAAGTCTCCCATCAAATGCAAAATGAAATAGGTTATGCTTAGTGATCTGTTGATCTGTTTGACTGACTGTAGACTGTTGTATGATTACCTGTTATATGTGCACATGTTTGATTGGTGACTGAGGCTTCTCTGCTTTGTACGTAAGCCAACAGGCTTGGGGTATCCCAACCCGATGGTTGATTGAACCCACAGTATGTTGGCATTCCAACCCGATGGTTGAGGGTCGAGGGTATTCCAACCCGATGGTTGATTGGACCCATAGTATGTTGGTATTCCAACCCGATGGTTGAGGGCCAAGGGTATTCCAATCCGATGGTTGATTGGACCCATAGTATGTTGGCATTCCAACCCGATGGTTGATTGGACCCATAGTATGTTGGCATTCTAACTCGATGGTTGAGGACCGAGGGTATTCCATCCCGAGGATGATTGGACCCATAGTATGTTGGCATTCCAACCCGATGGTTGAGGGGCCTGGCGTATTCCAACCCGATGGTTGATTGGACCCATAGTATGCTGTTATTTGTTGGTATATGTTATTTGTTCGTGTGGTGGAATTTTGAGGGAACTCATTAAGCTCCGTGCTTACAATTTTGGTTTATGGTTTCTGGTTCTTCAGTGGACCGTGGCAAGGCGAAGGTGTGGCCGTACACATCCGATGTTTTTTGACTGACTGGATTTTGGAGACTCTGATTTTAAATAATGTTTTGAAAACAATGGTTTTGTAACACTTCTATTATAAAAAGGGTTGTTTTGAAAAGTTTTAAATTTGGAAATTTTTTGGGATGTTACAAGTTGGTATCAAAGCCTTGGGTTGAGTGAATTGGAGGAAGACTCGTGTGAATCCAGACTCAAACTAAGGAAAAAGATTTTAAAAACAGTTTTCAAATGGTTTTCAAAATAAATAAGGAGGATGTGATGTGTACGATCAGTCGGAGCCAGTAAGTAGACCCCAAATTACCACACAGTTATTTGAGATTATGTTGTGATATGTTAGAACAACATGCTAGTGATAGGCTAGGGATCTTCAGGAATTTGCATGATATAATTTCCTGATGGTATGATGCCTGATAGCCTAGGGTTCTTCCTTATATGAAATTGACATCATTACTGTAGTTGCTTAGTGTATGCATCATGGTTATACATAAATAAGATTATATAGCCTGAGAATGTTTGGTTTTGCCTTATTTCCTGTTCTTGTTTGATGAAGGGCTTAGGGTAGGATCAGATATTCGACTGTCTATAGGGTACAGTGTTATGTATGATTAGCATACACGAGTGCTACAAGGTTGGTGGAAGTTTCATGAGTGGGTGCAGTGTAGCGGGTCAGTACAAGGAATAGTTAGCCACTCTGGAGAGAGTGTGGGCAGGTCGAAGGTGTATCCGAGGTGCTGGGATTTAGAGATCGGGGTATGAGAATCCGCCTGATTTTATTGTGTTTTAGTGCCAGTCGACTCCACTGCTCGAATGTTGCTTGCTTTGTGCTTTGTGGGACTCTTAAGTGATGTGAGTTAGTTGTTAAGTGAATATCTAAGGTCACATGTAATCAATGTTGAATAATCTCAGAGTGATGGGTTTGACCCTATTGCGCAACTCTTGTCTGAGTCCAACCGTTGTAGGGATGAGTCTTTTAATTGAAGGATTATTTGAGCTTTATTACATGTGATTGTCTTCACGAAGTAGCTAACTGACATAACCCCTAACCCTAATCTCGAAACCCTAGAGCCTCCATTCCCAGCCTCCATAACCCCTAACCCTAATCTCCATAACCCTATTTAAACACCTTAAGTTCCAGGCGGTAGCCTCATTCCCAGCCTCCATAACCCCTAACCCTAATCTTGAAACCCTAGAGCCTCCTTGAGTGTTGTGAGCTCATTGTGGGTGTGTTTTGGTGTATTGGAAGCTCATTAAAGGGAAGAAAAGCTTGGTGCAAGGTGGTGGTCCAAGTGGGAGCTTTCAAATCTTGATTATCTGCTCCATCTCCAGCACATTTTGGGTATAAAGTTCTAACCTTGCTTAATATTTGCTTAGATCTCCTTATTTTGGATTTTGTTGTGTTTTGGCCTCTTTTTGGGGATGATGATGGAGTAAAGTCATTTTAGGGATTGTTCCTTCAGATCTGAGTTGGTTTTGGTACCCGTGAGCTTAAAGGTGCAAACTTTATGAGGATTTTGGTGTCATGCATGCATTAAGTCAACTATTAAGTCCATTCCAAGCTTAAGAGCTTCATTTAGACATGCATGAACGTAAAGTTGGCAACGTTATGTGGTTTCCAGCTCAAGGAAGTCAGATCAATGTTTTGGAGTCATGTTACCATGGATTAAGTGCTTAATGTGTTAAGAGGTGGGTTTCTGACGAACTCGGCGAGTTTGTTGGATAAACTCGGTGAGTTGACTTGGTTTTTCCTGACATTTTTAGATTGATAGAGGAACTCGGCGAGTTGGGTCAACTTGGGTCGTTGACTTTGACTTTTGACTTATGTCTTTGACTAAGTTTGTCCCAAGGGGTGTTTGTGGTAACCTGATTTGTATCTAAGGAAAATATGGGCTTAGGATAAGACCCATATGGGGTTGGGCCCAATTCGGAAAATTGGGTCATTAGTGGGCCTTTGTGGATCTTTTGTTTTTGGGCCTCAGTCTTGGTTCATGTTGGGTCAGGGGTAAAATGGTCATTTTACCCCAAGAAAAGATTATGGATTATAGCGTGGAACCCAATTACTAATTGGGTGTGTTGTTGGTTTTGATAGCTTGGGAGGTCGGCAAGGCAGCAGCTAGGGATTTCTTCAGTGGGCTTCTGCATTTAAGGTGAGTTTTCCTCACTGTATATTGCGGGTCGAAGGCACCAATGTCGGCCCTTGTGGATTATTATCCTGGTTTATCGTATGCTTGTATGTTGTAGTGATCTGTTAGATCGGTATCCTGGTAGATAGGATGATGTTGTGCCTAGTGATCTGTTAGATCTTCCTGTTATCTGTTTTGACTATATATTTTCCGGTCGCATGTGCATGAGTAGTGTAGTTGGGTTGAGACTGTACTGCTTTGTGCTGCTAGTCAACAAACCATGTAATATTTATATCGGTATGTTATATGTCTGCTTATCTGTTATGTGTATGTCGACATGGTTGTGTGTGTGGTTAGGTTGAGGCGGACCTGCTTAGTACTAAAGGCCAACAGACCCAGGGCGTCCCGGATAGACTGAAGGCCAGTAGGGCGTACCAGTCAGGCCGAAGGCCCAGAGAACAGTCCAGACAGGCTGAAGGCCCGGTTAGGCAGTCCAGACATGCTGAAGGTTCTGTGAGCGGTCCAGACATACTGAAGGCTCTGTATGCATGATGTTTGTTGTTATGTTTATGATTATGTGTTGTGGCGGTAATTTGGGGGAACTCACTAAGCTTCGTGCTTACAGTTTTGGTTTATGGTTTCAGGTACTTCAGTGGATCGTGTCAAGGTGAAGGCGTGACCGTACACATCCTCGCGTTTTGGACTTATGATTTCTGGTAAACCCTGATAATGTGCATGTTTTGAAAACTATGATCCTGATTTTAAATAATGTTTTGGAAACAATAGTTTTATAAACACTTCTTTAGAAAAATGATTGTTTTGAAAAGTTTAAATTTTATTGAAATTTTTGGGATGTTACAGATATATATCAAATATTACATATTTTCAGGCTTAAAGTTCGTTTTTATTATTATTATAAAGTATGTAAATTTTATTTATGTCACTATAGAGTACGTTTACGTATATCATATTGTCGAAATATGAAGCTCCATATACGTTTGAGCCTACGTTAATTAACTAAATTATATGTTATTTTCTATATTGAATTTGGTTTCACAACTAATTAGACTGTTGTAATCATTTTGAATCATTACATTATTTTTTTTATTAAATTCTTTTTTCCATCATAATTAATTTTAGCTGTTTAAACTGTTCATCTGTTAAAATTTGTAGTACGTACTTGGTATAAATCCAAAAATATTGAGACCGTCTTATTTTTATCTATATAATGATATCAATTTGTCACAATTCGACATATATCATACATGACTTGATTTCGGTCTCAAAATCTGTTTTTATTTATATTGTTATAAAATACTTTTTTTTATATCATTATAAAGTACGCTTTGCATATATCGCACTGTTGAAACATAACGTTTTATGGGTGAATTCATAACAATTTAATAAATTGTAGACAAAATTACACAAATGGTGGGTGTGCTTGACAAAATATACTGAGTTTGGTCCTTATGAGGAGTTTATTGTAAAGATGGTCCATAAATTTGAAATTCGTTGCAAAAAGAACTGAAAATGAACCAAATGAGAAAAAAGAACAAGAAGACTACAAGACCATACTAGTCTAAATCGAGACCAAACAAAAAACAGTCTAAAAGAAGAAACGAACACCGAAAAAAACTGGTAAATACCAACCCTAAAATGACCGAACCATATCTAGACCGGTTCAAAACCAATTTAGTCATATCGTAGTCATTTTTTTTATTAAAACACACAATACCTTTAGACTCGTGATGTCATATTATTTCTTATGAAACCTAGTATGTCGGTTATTGTTTACTTTTTAATTTCCATTAGATTAAAATATTAAGTTACTACCCCCGTTTTGAAGGAGAGACCGACTTTATGTAACTACGAAAGTGTAGGGAGCAAACCTACAAATATACGAAAGTCATGTGGCCAAAGTTTGAAACCAAAAAGTGTAGGGACAAAACATGGCAATATATGAAAGTTGTAGGGACAAAAACTACAAATATAAAAAACTATTGTGGCCAAAGTTTGAAATCCAAAAACTCTAGGGGACCAATATTGTAAATATAAAAAACTATTGTGGCCAAAGTTCGAAACCCACAAAGTAAGGGACTAAATCTGCCAAAATGTTTGTGGCCAAAATCTCAAATGCAAAACTTACCCACGATGTAAAGGACTAAAATTGCCAAAAACTCAAATGTTTGTGGCAAAAATCTCAAATGCAAAACTCTATGTTCATTTTCATTTTCAAATTAGATATGTATAATAATATATTACTTGAGAGAATATAATATTCAATCATCAAACATACGTAATAATACTAGTACTTTTATATCATATCATATTATTATCACTATTGTCCAACAAAACATCTTCCATAACAACAATATGTAAGATGAATTGATATAATACATGCCCACAAATTTTAGCCTTGTTCTTGTTGCTTTGCGTGATTACATTTCTCATTTGCGTACGTAACTCATACATATGATATAATAATGCAACTGTTTAACAAATATTATCTCTTAAGACGATATGTTATAGAACTGTCCATTGTAATTGACACTGCAAAATTTGGAATTGTTTAAGCATGACTTTATGTTAGGAGATTAGGATTATGACAGCTTATTACTTAAAATTATCTTCTTTATATGGTTTTATAACCATTTAAAAAGACAACTATAGTTAATTAAGCTTATGGTTGATGTTACTATATGGTTTCTGTGGCTAAAAGTAGTTGCTAACAAGTTCATACACATTATTAATTGAAAGCGGTCCAAGCCACCAACATGTGGGTTGTGGTCACATAACATGTGTCTTTTGGCCAAATAAGTCATTTTCATTTCTATATATTCTTTGTGGCAAAATTTTAGGCAAAATAATAATATGTTCTACTCAAAAAGTTCATAAACATCTCAAATGATATTTGGAAATATCGTGTAATAGGATAATTATAGAAAATATAAGATATTTTTATTAGGTTTTTTTCTATAAAAAAGAAAAGTAACTCCATTAAAATTTTACTAATAGAAAATAATATATATATATATATATATATATATATATATATATATAATTCCAGATGAGACTTCACCGTCTAATATGGAAAGATAAATGGCCTTTGGGATAAGACTAAGCGCCAAACAACCTAAAATAAAATGGTAAAAGAAAGAGATAATGACTTGAGAGAGTAACTTACTTTAGCTTTTGGTCACATTTGGTCATTAAATTATTTTTCGTGTTTTATTAACCCTTGAGATTGTTGAAACGTATACATTATACCATTATGACCGGTAATAGTGAGTTTTGCTGGTTTTCGTTTAAGTATGATTTTCTGGTCATCTTCTCCGGCGACATTCCCGACATTCCTTACCTCCGGCCACACTTTTAATCTAAGTTTTATTGAAGGAATTAAACACAAGAATCAGAAAATGAACTCACAAAACACACCCAACTGTGTGTTCTTGGTGTTTGTGTGTGAAAATTCGAAGATGATGAAGATGAACATGAAGATGAACACATGAAAATGAACTCACAAATCATAGCCTCCGATCTGCAAACCCTTGTCGGAACAAGCGACGGTAAACCCTTGTCGAAACGTCGTTGTCTTCTCCGAAACGCCGCCTTTCTTCCTTCTGATTTTCTACAAAACCAAACTCCCATCTGCAAACCCTAATACCTATGGTTCAGATTTGGGTTTTAAGGGAAAAGTTTTCAAATGTTTTTTCTTGTTCATCTCGCTCATCAATGGTAGAGTTGTAACTCTTTCAGATTTCAACGATTCATTTCAGATTTCGAGCTTCCTTTCAGATCCAAACCCATCGATTCAGGGATTTTTGGGTTCTACACACATGATGAACACAAGAACAAGTTATTGGTTCGTTTTTTAGATTCAAGCTCATTTTTCATTTGTTTGTATTCCAACTTTGATTTTTCGATTCATTGTGTATTTATGTCTATGCAGACGATGAGCACATCTGATATGGGTTTTGTTTCAGAGATGGGTTTTGATGAACCACCATTGAAACCCTTAAAACCTTAAAAGTATGAGATAGGTTTTGATGAACCACTATTGGATCTTTGAAGATTTGTGTTCAAACCAAAACTTTTCTGAAAATCGTTCAAAGAAGAATACAAGTACATCACATTTTTGGTCTTGTTTCAGCTCATGAGGGTTCTTATCTTATTTGAGTTCATCCAATTTTTGGTTTTTAAGTTGAGTACATTTGAACCTGTGAAATAGTCCCAAATGAAGATGGCCGGAAAATCATACTTGGCCGGAAACCACATCGGAAACCGGCAAAACCCACTATTACCGGTCATAATGGTATAATGTAAACGTTTTAACAAGTTCAAGGGTTTATAAATCACGAAAAATAACTTAACGACTAAATGTGACCAAAAGATAAAATATGTTACCCTCCTAAATCATTATTCCTGAAAGAAATAAGGATAAAGTTGTGATAGATATCAAGTTACTTGCATCACTCTACTCAATAGTAACATATAAAATGTAATATTTTTTTTAATCTAAAACAATCAACTTATATTGTGTTATCGTCCAAGACATTTTGCAACCCGAAACATATATGACATTTTTTGTTGACAATTTGACATCTCATCTGTATACGAATATGAAACTTTCTAGACTTCAAATTATATATATATATATATATATATATATATATATATATATATATATATATATATATATTATTTTAGTTTAGTTTATTTCATAGGAGGGACTTATCGAAACTCGAAGGTTCCAAGAAAGTTGTTTCTTTTATGTTGAAAAAGTTATTTTCCATTAACCCTCAAATCGGTCAACACCATCTCATCCCAAAAAAATAGTAAAAGTAGTAGTTTATTACATTAAATGTTTAAAGAACGAGGAAATCGCATAGTTGTAAACAATTAATATAGGTTGTAGTTTATGGTAATGAAGTTTTCTTGCCGAAGAACATACTTTAAAAAACTATTATTATATGGGATATAAGTACAAATTTAATCATGTACAAATTTAATCATTAAATTATAGGAAGTGATTTGTATAAAACAGTTTTTCTTCATAAACAACAATGTTTTAAAATGTTATATTATACAACTCTATAAAACATAAATTGTTAATGTTTTCATTACTTTGAAATTGAAATTTAGCCATTATACATCAACTTCCTATATTTTTTATTCTAAAAATGTATTTTATATGAATTGGTAAAGCGGTGAAAGTATTAGTATCTTTTTGCAATCAGTCATTTCATATTTCTGTTACAATTTCTCTTTATATTTCAGAAGATATAACTCAAAACTAATAACAAAAGTTAGAATTGTATGTATTAAAGTTTGTTATATCTACTATGTAAAAAATACAATACCAAAAGGTATGTGAAATGTGTCTTTTAGGTTCCGTTTGATAGACATCTTTCTAAGTTTAAAAAGATCTTTCTGGCTGAATGGACCGGAAAGATTGTTTGATATGCACAAAAAATAGGTCTTTCCCGATAAGATATGTATTTCCCAGAAAGCTCTGAAATCATATATTTCTGGCTGAATAAGCCGGAAAGATAATTATGTCTCACACTCTGCCTCTTTCTTTCTTGCATTATTAATTTCTTTTAAATATTTTTTAATTTCTTTTTTATTGAATTATTATATATTAATAAATATTATTTTTAATATATAACATTTATGTATTAATTAATATTATTTTATTGGATTATTAATTTCTTTTAAATAATTCTTTTCTTATTTCTTTTTAATGGATTAATTCTTTTTATTGGATTATTATATATTAAAAAATATTATTTATAAATATATAATATTTATATATTAATAAAAATTACTTTATTGGATTATTAATTTGTTTTAGTTAATTTTTTTAATTCATTTATTGGATTAGTTCTTATTTTTTTTGGGCAACATTACCATCATCCTAATATATTTTGAAAAAATTCATCCATCCCACTACTATTGGACATAAACCGGGTCAAGAATCACATGTTGAGTGATAAAAAAATTTAAACTTGTTAGAAAGAATAACGACGTAACATTAACTTGAAAAAAAAAACTAAAAACAACTTAATCGACATTCTATTTGGATTTTTAAATGATTATTGTGTAATTTTGATTTTGTATGACAATTTGTATGTTTTTATAATTATTCAACGACTTCATCCATCACAGTATAGAACAGCAGGGTAATATTGTCATTTTTCATCATTCAGCACAGTCAATCAGATGTACAATCAAACAACATGATTACTTTCACAGTGAGAAAAACTTTCCCATACAGCACTTTTCCAAACATAAACTATCACACGGGGCCTTAACAATAGTTATGAGTCCAAGTCTTGTTGCCGACAAAATATATAGTTTAATAGTAAAATAAAATGTATGTGTGTTTGTTGTTCTAAAAATAATAATAATAATAATAATAATAATAATAATAATAATAATAAATGTAATGTTAAATAATATTCTATATATAATATGATATGATGGTGCATTTAAATATGATTGGTCCATTGATTTTGAAGTTTTTGTACAAAAAGTAAAAATATGACCCTAAATATAATTTTTGTAATATAAGCAAAACAATTTAAGGGTGTGAGTTGTGACGAAGAAAAACTAAAAGTAAATTAAATTAATTAAAACAAGACAAATATGAATTTATAAGAGTTTGGGGCTAAATAAATGAAATCTGTTCATGGGCAAAAAAATCAAAAAAAGAAAGTTTTGTTGTTTAAAGCTGACTTTGACAAAGCCTTTGACTCCGTAAACTGGGAATGTTTTGACTCAAACCTTATGCCGATGGGTTTTGGTGAAAAATGGCGCATGTGGATCAAATGTTGTCTCGAGTCCTCAAAAGCTTCAGTCATTGTTAACGGGAATCCCACGAAAGAGTTTCCAATATCCAAAGGTGTACGACAAGGTGACCTGCTTTCCCCGTTTTTATTCATCATCGTTATGGAAGGTTTAAGTGTAGCTATGCGATCCGCTTGTGAAATAGGATTATTCCATGGTCTTCAATTACCACACGGAGGCCCTTTGATCTCGCATCTACTATATGTTGATGATGCTTTGTTCGTCGGAGAATGGTCAAACAGAAATGTTAAAATTTTGGCAAGAATTCTTCGATGTTTTTACGTCTCATTGGGCCTTAAAGTCAATTTTAATAATCTAAAGTATTCGGTGTGGGAGTAACTCAACAAAAGATTTCCAAATGGGCCGAACCTCTTGGATGTGAACCTTCTTCCCTTCCGTTTAACTATCTTGGCCTCCCCATTGGTGCTAACATGAAACTAGTGAAGAACTGGAAGGTGTTATAGAGAAATTCAGATCCAAACTCACAGTATGGAAGTCCAAATCTCTCTCGTTTGGCGGGAGGCTAACATTATTGAAATCGGTTTTACGGAATCTCCCCACTTACTATCTCTCTTTATTTGTGGCACCTGTGAGTGTCATAGAAGCAATGGAAAAAATTAGAAGACACTTCTTGTGGGGAGGAGGGGAGGAATCGAACAGGAAAATCCATTGGACTTCATGGGAGAAAGTTACAACACCTAAAGAATTAGGTGGATTGGGAGTGATCACTCTCAAATCGTTCAACATCTCTTTAATAGTGAAATGGTGGTGGCGTCTCAGGCAAAGCCCTACCTCACTTTGGGCTAATGTGATTACTGGAATTCACAGGTTAAGTGCTAGAGCTGAAAATTGTCTTTCTAATAAAGCATTACCCGGGGTCTGGAACAACATTGCAAACGTGAGTAAAGAGTTAATAAAGCACGACATTTCAGTAAATCAAGTCCTCACCAGAAAATCTACACCTTATGGGTCTTCATGGATATGCGAACTAACTTCAGATGGGCGTTATGCAACCTGTGCTCTCAGGAACAGATTGGTGAACCATCAACCTGTTGACTCAGGAAAGTTTACTTGGGTTAAAGATATTCCCATTAAAATTGTATGTTTCATCTGGCGAGCGAAAATGGGTCGCATCCTTTCGGCGGAGGCACTATCCAATCGTGGAGTGACCATAGACTCAAAATTTTGTAAGTATTGTGGACTGGCGGACAAAAGTGTGGATCACGTGCTAGTAAGTTGCTCATTCGCCAAATCAATTCTAGATTGGATCTTAAGGTGGTGTAACATTCCAACGGTGCATTTTCAAACGGTCCATGCCATGCTTGACTTTGCTTCGAGCTGGGGAAACTGTCCCAAGAAAAAGAACCGATTGTTAGGAATCTGTTATGGAACCCTCCGGTGCATTTGGAGATCAAGGAACGGTCGACTATTCAACAATAAAAAGGACCCCCGCAGAGGTAGCTGACACAATCAAAGTCCTTGACATTCATTTGGGTTAAGCACATGAGTGGTATTGGAGATCTAAAATGGATTGACTGATGTGTTAACCCGTTTATTCAATTGTAATTTGTTCAATTTTTGTTGTTTGTCGTCTTGTACTCTGCATTCATCTAGTTTCTTGTTAGATGGGGTGCATTTTTTCTTTTGTTTCAATATATTTTATTCGCCGGTTCAAAAAAAAATGTGTAACTTATGGAGACTGATTTAGTAAAAAATGGAGGAAATGGGGGGTTGGATATATTATGAAGCATAGAGCATAAATGAGGGTCTTTAAACGTAAGTTTGAGTAGAAAGTTATCTTTGGAGACTAGAATCTGGATGGTGTGTAAACCAGCAAAACTAGAATATACCTTAATAAAATTATTTATATATTAGCATATTAGTTAGATAATATGACTAAAATTTGGTTTTATTTTTTTTTGGAGTTATATCCTGTATTTAAGTTGTAATCCCAAGATTCCAACTACCTTACTAACTGATTATAATATTTTGAGTAAATTACATTTGTGATCGTTAAAGTTAGCTGTTTTTTATCAAAAAAAAATCTTGCAAATTTAGTCGTTATTTGGGGGTTTTTATAATGTTTTTGTCTATATTCTGGTCACTATTTGAGGTTTTTATCTCTGTTATGAATGGCTAAACTCTGAAACTAAAAATAATCATTTTATTTGGACCATAGACCAAAACACCATAAGAACATGATTTAAGACCAAATAAACTTTTTAATACTAAATTTGTAAAAATCGACTACTCGGACCAAAACGTAATTTACTATAACTTTGGGTAAATTACAATTGGCCCTTAAACATTGTTTTTATTTTATTTTTGGTCCAAAAAAGTTTTGTTGCAAATTTGTTTTCTAATATTGTTGGTCCTATTCCAAATAAAATGACTATTTTCTAAATCAATATGCAAAAAGCACCTAAACTTATGAACCAAAACTTATCAAATAACATGAAAAATAGACAAATGAAAAACATTACAAGAACATCCGATAAGAACCAAATATGCAAAGGAAAAACCTTTCAAGACCAAAATTGCAATAACTTGCTCTAATTTTTTTACATTTCATTGGCAAAATACAAAAACAAAAAACCTGAAAAAATTGGAACATTTTTATCAGTAAATAATACAATGATAAATGTTTTAATACAAATATCATGTCAAAGTGAAACAATGTTATTGCATGATTTAGGGTAATGGCTTGGTTGATGATTTATACGCAAATTTGGATATATCATCAATTGAAAATGAAGATGAGTTTTTTGAGCACGTGTTTCGCATGTCCTTAAGAGGTGCTCGTAGCCCACTAGCACGTGACCCAGATGACGTGCATTTAAATGACGATATCACCGAAATGAATTTATCCATTGATTTTTCTGCTATTTCTGAATATTTTCCTAAATGAGAAATATTACATCCGAATTTCTCTTCTTCATCTCTTGTTACTTCGATTTTATCATCATATTCTTTATCACCTGTGATACAAAAAAATGTTAGAATCGGCAAATTAAACACTCAAAATATATTAATTATTGTATTCGTACTCTTTTTTGTTTGATTTTATCTGAAAATAATTAGAATATAAATGAAATATATATATATATATATATATATATATATATATATATATATATATATATACCTTGATTAGGAGAAGATGGATTTGGCCTCATGAATTTTTGGTTCAGGTTTTCCTGTATACAAATAATTAGAAACCCTAGAGCTCAAAACTGATATACTTTCTTTTTTTATATTTATATTTATCCATAACGAAAAATAAAAGATGAAACATTTTGTATAAATACGTTAATCGAAGGTGAAATTCACTTTAAATTACGCATAATAGAAGATAATATACTTACTTTTTGAACACTATCTTCAGAAATGGAAAACTTCCTTTTAACAGTTGACTTTTCATTCGTATTTTCCTGATTCTTTTGACTAAAATAACGACTTGTGATCATCTTCCTGTTTTCTACCCTTGTCTTAACCTCAGATGCATGCAAAACAGACACGTGTACATCATCTAAACAAGTGTTCTTGCTTGCAACTGCCACATCATCATCATCATCGCAATTTGAAACATTCATTTTCGTGTTTTCTTCATTATTTTCTTCTAAGTTTTTATGCTGAAAATAAGAGCTTCTAACAATGATAGGTTTCTTCTGCACCCTAGTTTTGCCCTCAATTCCATCAATGGAAGAATTAGATTCCGACTCCTTTTGTGAAGCTATGCAAGGGTGTATTGGATGCTTTGAGTGTTGTACCTTTCTCATGTTGTCTACAAAGGGTAAATTTGTAAAAAGTTGGTGATTAATGGGAATAGCCTTATTTTCACTCACAATTTCTTCAGTTTTATCCACTTGAGGAATTTCATTTGGATGTTTTGGTGAAATTCGAGGAGCCATGAATTTCCTCTTTGCTTCCAGAGTTGCAAAACCTTTCAAATGTTAAGGATATATGAACAATAATACATAAACCCTAGAAAACTAGAAATATGCATTTGAAAAAAAAATAAATAGTATTTAAAAAGCTATAAAACTAGGATACAAAAGTAATTGGTTAAAAGATTTTTCTGTGCAGGTAAGTCGAGCTTTTTTACTGTATCTCCAGATTTGAAGCTTTTTAGATCATATGTTCTATCAAGATGGGGTCCAGGTTTAACTTTAACACAATCTCCCTGTAAAATAAAAAAACTTTTATTGATTTGTTTATTATTATAGAATAAAAAAAACAAGTATAATGTCCTAATTATTAAGAAATTCAAAGTATACCTGGATTGACAACTTGGTGAAAGGATCAATATCTCCACTTGCTATGCCTTTTGCTAGATTTTTAGGTATCGATGTGTTGTTAGGTCAAGGAACAAGTAAATGGCATTTTTACCCTTCCATAAAAAAAAGAAACAGCATCTTAGAGTAGATATTGTAATAAGTGTGGTTGTATTTATCTTAAACCTTAAGTAGATTTCATATGAAAATATAGTAAGATAAGGATATGGCCCTAAAAAATCCAAATCTTCATCGATGTTATCAGATAAATCAGATAAATGAACAATATCTTCTGTTACTGGATCATACACTCGTTGATGTAAAAAAGTCAATATTGCCCTCCTAAAAGATTCTTCATAGAGAGGTGGAACAACAATTCCACTAAACTTCAAATGCTTAATCACCTGCAAATTGTCCATACAAGTTTAGAATCTTTTAAATAGAAAAAAGATTAATAGACACTTTGAAACAGGAAAAAGGGTGTTGAAAAGATAGAATAAAAATGAAAAAAGGAAGCACCTTTTCATGGGTTTTGAATTTTTTTATGAATGCATGGGCTTTTTTCAAGCCCATTCCTGGTAAAGATTGTAAATAATCACAACCACTGAGAATGCACATTTCAAGAATCATTTGTTTAGTAAAACCTGACAAATTTAAATCTTTTGTATGTTGTAGTCTTGAGTATTGAAATTCAACACCTTGTCCAAATTTGTCCATCTTGTAGATAATCTGAGGATGAAAAGTTTAAAAAAGTGTGAATGCCCTCCTCATCCTCATTAAAAAGACGAAAATAGCCCTAGAAAGTTTGTCCAATCTTGTGTAACAAATAAGCCTAAAAGAGAATTGTTAAAAGATTATGAACTTACTCTTGGGCAACCAAATGGTATTAAGTCTGAGTCTTCAGTAATGACAGCATCAACATGCTTGCTAAGGGCTAAAAATGTCATTTGGGCATCAGCCTCATAAGGAGCCACAACGTATGAAATTTGTTCTTGTTTCAACACCTACAAGATGAAGACATTTAGTGAGGGTTGTTGATCTTATAGAATCTTGGAAATTGCATTTGCAAATGTGGTTCAATTAATCACTTTTTTAATGTGTTCAATTACCTGAATTAGTTCATATGCAATTGTAGGTGATATATCCACAGCTTTTTGATAGCATTCATAAGCTGCTGATGTATTCCCACATGATTCATGCTCAATAGCACGAGCAAGATTTTCTTTTCTTGACCTGTGAGACAAAATAAAAAATATAAAAAAAAATGAAATTAGCTGATTTATTTAGGGAAAAAGTGTACCTAGCACGCTTAATTTCCTGCTCATTCTTCATTGGTAAATGACCTCCATCAAAGACTAAAATAGGTTTAACACCATAATGCCTCAACAAATTCACTCGATGCATACAATAATCCACATGCCTAAAAGAGAAAGAACATAGAAGTTAGATGAGAATCTACCAAGTGAATCAAATTAAACA
This sequence comes from Lactuca virosa, assembly GCF_052849685.1. Classification (NCBI taxonomy): domain Eukaryota; kingdom Viridiplantae; phylum Streptophyta; class Magnoliopsida; order Asterales; family Asteraceae; genus Lactuca; species Lactuca virosa. The sequence continues at coordinate 51,929,165 of NC_136432.1, forward strand.
ACCAAAAAGAAAAACAAATGTACTTTCTATGTTTTTGATTGGAAAATTGTTGGAGAAGTTGCTTTTGATTAGATTATTTTCTATGTATCACATGATTGAAGTTGCAATCAAATGCTAAACTCACTTCTATGATACAAAAAAGCTTCATATAGTGAACATATTCAATTATATGATAAAGACCCATGTCCCAAAATGTATTAATCACACATCAACACACATGATAACTGATGAAATTTTGCTTCTTGAGGAAATTTTCACTATGAACTATACATGGATTAGTTTCAATTAATAATAAAAAGAATGGTAAGACCAAATGCAAACTGTCATGGTTCATGTTTCATTTCTTATGAGCAACCACATGCAACTAATATTAAAGAAAATAAAATCAAAATAAGCCTGAATAGAATTTTACAGTTAATTTTTCGTGCCCAAAAGGCCAAAACACTGATACATTAACATCGGTGTTTGAAAAGGTCATTAAAACAAACTGAAAACCATGAAATCATGAAAGACGCACGCAAATAACACCAATCTAGCCTTTTAATATCGATGGTCTCCATTTTCATATACAAGTAAACAATTAAAATAATATAAAATGAAAATGAAAATTCTTAACAAGTTGATTTTGCTTGCAAAAACCCTTGCAATCCACTTAGAATCCGACATGACAGGCTAAGAAACAAAATAAATAGAACCCATCATAAGAAATGTACTGGGAACAACAAAAACGAACGCAAGAAAGAGGGTTACTTGGAAGTAGGTTGGGATTTGCAGAGGTCCATACTGCAAGAAAGGGCTCCTTTATGAAGCCAGGAGTATGTATCCACAGCAACTGAACAGCCCTCGAGATCCTTTATGTGAATCGGAGCCATAACCGATTTCAGTAGAGGTAAAAGCCCCTGGATCCCCATTGTACTTCCTGCTGAAAAGCACCAATCGTTCACAGCTAGTATAACCCTAAATTGGTATCTGAAGGGGAAACGATTTATCCCCAATTTGGGGAGGGAAGATGTCGAAGATGGCGGGAATATTACTGGGCTACTTGAAGTGAAGACGTCGTATTACCACTTACACCCCCTTGGGTTATAGGGAATATCATAGAGGTCCTCCATATTATCCCGAATGTGAATGTATGATTGTATTAAGTTAATAGGATCCTATCATTGAGAGATTTGAAATTGATATTAATTTTCTAAATATTAAAAAAACAAATGCCTATCATTGAGACTATCTACGGAGGATAATTATCAAGGATGTGTTTGTTTTTTTACAAAAAGATGTTAATGGAATTAGACAATTGCATTGGTTTGTTTATTTTTTAAGAATTTCTTATTAAAAAACAACCACCAACCCATCGAATTTTGAAAAAATGTCTTGATTCTTTCAAACACATCCAATAAGTAACCCGAGTTTAAATAAACGGTTCCCAAAAGAAGGTTATGTGATGCCATTATGAAATGGGTTGTTTAGCATTGTTGCCAAATGATATATAATGATTATAATCAATAAAAAGATATAGTAAACACAAATTAAAACAGTTATAAATAAAGAAATTGAAAATAAGGAACATAAGTTAAAAAAATCATGGCCTAGAATATATTCTTAGAAGTTAAAAACTAAAAAAGTACTAAATGAAAATTTGTTTTATCCATGTATCAAAATAATGGAATTAAAGCAAATTCAAATAATTAAGAAAAATGTGTTTTGTAATATAGAAGCCAAACATTTGGTTCGAATTTGAAGCGCCTTAACCAACGGAACTAACTATTATTTGTGTTAAGACCTCGTAAAACTTTTTAATACTTCATACTAAATAATATTTATTTAGCAATTTTTTCAAAATCGGTTTGATGCGGTTTTTTCGATTTTTCAAATTCTAGAAACGAAAACCGAATCAAATCCTTTTGGTTTTTGAAAAAAAGAAGAAATTAACCCGTCCGTTTTATGTTTGGTGCAGTGTTTTGTTCACGGTTTTTGTCAGTTATTTTTTATTTATGATTCAGTTTTTGCTCGTCTCTAAATTATTATTTTCTAGAAAGTATCTTAAAAGCAACAGAGCAAGGTAGTTGGAGGTTGTTTGACAATATCTGAATTTTTAAGATATCTGAATTTCTAAAAGGGTCTAAATTTTAAAAATCTGAATTTTTAAGATGATATTTAGTTGAAATCTCTTAATTGTTGTGTTGAATGATAAAAATGACAATTTTACCATTCTTTATCGTTTTTTCCAATTACAACATTATGCTTTCTACATTTTCCTTATTAATACACCCTACTTTGAAAAATATAACAGTTTTTACTTAAAATTTTTTAATAGGAAGTACAATGTTATAATAATCTAATAACTATAGATATAATGTTATTTCTTGTTACAATAGTCTAACCATGTTGCACAACCCAACCAAAATTCATCCTCTTCTAATGTCACCATGTGAAAAAAAAATTACATCATTCCCTTCATAAAGTGAAAGAAGACATGGTTTTAACTCAACAATTGTTGGCATGTGTCCGGGTAAAATACTCATTTGTCATGTTGTTGCAGGAACTATTACCATATTTACCTATAAAGTAATCATAACAACACACCAACACAAATCTCAGGTCAACAGAAGGAGTTTTAACATAACCTATGGCAAGATTAATCATATTCATATGTAGTGCAAAAATGAATCAATAAAGATTTTAAACTTTTGATTTGGTTCTAATGCACGATCAAAACAACTTTACACTATTGCACATATGCAACATAACCACTTTTTAATATATCTCAAGAATACAAACTCAACCAAATGCCCACAATTAAACTAATTACTTACAATGCAAACGTTGTAATTTTGTATGAATAAACCAAATGATTCCGATATATTGAACAAAACCTATGATATTTATAATATCCAATAAAAATCAATATAAAAAGGTAACATCAATACAAGGGGAAATTGATTACTTCATCATTGATTTCAGCAAAAAAAAGATATATAAGGAAAAACCGAAGAACAAAATACATACATGAAGAGGCGTGGAGCACTATTGTGAGATAGTGGCGCCAAATATGCGAACAGTGACGCTATAGATGCGAGGTCAGAGAATGCGGTGTGGCGATGGCCAAAAAAAGGGGTTGTGACTGCAACATCGGCAACAGAGGCGCGATTACAAGAGGCAAGAAAGAGATGAAACGATTTTTTTTGTCAAATAACCCTACAGAAAAATTTGGATAACAATTAAAGTAAATTGGTCTATTAGCAATATTAGTTTTAGCCATAACTATAATAGAATTTTGAAAATCTTTATGTATTTTATCTCTTAGGATTAGTAAAAGTGGAACATCAATGCCAATTCTAAATAAAGGTTTGATAACGTTTTGAACTAAACCTATATGAGAAAATTTATATTTTTGTCTATGCTAAACAATAGATCATTTGATAATAAATTTATATTTTGTTGATTCTGACCAATAAACTGTGTTTGTTATGTCATTTTAATTGAATATATTTGAAAATAATCAAAAGTTTCCCTTTTGAAAAAATGTATCAATACTTAGTTCAGGTATTGTCAAATCATTTAAACTTTATTTTATGTAAGATATGTGTTCTTTGATTAATTAAGATATTGTCCAATCGTTTAAATTTTTTTTTATGTAAAATATTTGTTATTCGATGAAATTTGTTTGATTATAATGATAATCCTATTCTTTAATATATTCGCCAACAATATATTTTTTTAGATAATAAATATGAAAATCTATGCATATATCTATTTAGTTTTGAATTAATATTTTATAAGAAAACTTACTTGTTTTAATAATGATGAACAGAGGGGAGTCGACCCGACGATGTCCGACACCGGGACTTACAACCTTATACGTGCGTTTCACGTTAATCCAACCAATCAATTGTCTTAGACTCTGCCATATCTTGTTAAAACTCATAATTTAAAAAAAATCAAAATCAAATTAACAAGATAATTGAACTTGTTTAAACATTTGTTAACTAAACACATATTCACGCTTGACTCTAATACCATAAAGGCGAAATGAGGTTTTAATAAAGGCCGCACGAGGTTATAACAAAATATTTTGAAGAAACAAGAATAATAAATAAAACAATGTTTGAAAAATAGTATTTTAAATAGTACATTATTTGATTAAACTTGACATACAATCAATTTTTTTTAATGTTTCTTGGACTTAAATTAAACATTTGAGAAAGAATAAAAAGAATTTTAGAATACAATTTTTTGAATGCCTATAACGAAAAGGTTCAACCCTATTTATAGAAGATTTTGATTTTGAAATTGGTAACCGAATGTTTATTGGGTTTTCTTTTTGAATTATATTTTTTTTGTCTTATGCAATATTCACATCTCTTCTTATGATCATTGGTCTTGATAATTTGCCATCGATTATTTTCTTCAATAATTTGTTTTTATAATGCCTGCAAAATTTTGATAATATCTATTGAACAAAATAGTTATACATAATGTACCCGGTATATACACAGATAATATTTAAGGGATTCTATATCTCTATATTCCATAAAAAAATGGTGGTAATAATGGACATTGGATCATGAAAACCCGGCCCATTTAACAATAGCATTCAAGTAAGCAGGTTTTCGTCTTCCACAACTCTTCCTTCCTACTCCCGCCGCTTTACCTCTGCAACTAACACAAGAACTCACTTGTCCGTCGTTCTTGCTTCTCCTCGCCGCCGTCTTCCTAGCCTCTCCTCTCCGCCTTCCTTGCTTATCCTCGCCGTCGTCCTTGCTTCTCTTCGTCGCCGCCGTCAACAAGCCATCACCAGTTCTATCGAATTTTCAGTAAAAGCATCTCTTCTTAGCTGATAACCGGAAGGAAGCAAAAGAATGACTTCAGTGGCATTGAAAAAGAACTATCGTTGTGTTCAGTCATTACAACAATTTTACTCAGGCGGACCTTACACAGTCTCTTCCGATGGATCTTTCATTGCTTGTGCCTGCAATGACACCATCACCATAGTCGATTCCTCCAATGCTTCCATTAAATCCACCATTGAAGGTGATTCAGAGCCTGTTACAGCTCTTACCCTTAGTCCTGATGACAAGTTCCTCTTTTCTGCCAGCCACAGTCGACAAATTAGGGTTTGGGACCTCTCCTCCCTTAAATGCCTGCGTTCCTGGAAGGTTAGTTTATATTTTTACATTTCCACTTTCATCCTTCATCATTTGGTTATTCTAGTGTTTTTATGAATGGAGTTTTGCAGGGACATCAAGGTCCAGTAATGGGCATGACATGTCATGCTTCTGGTGGATTGCTGGCAACTGCTGGAGCAGATGGTAAAGTTCAAGTATGGGATGTTAGTGGCTTCTGCACACATTTCTTCAAGGGTCATAAAGGGGTTGTGACCAGTGTTGTTTTTCATCCTGATCCCAATCGTTTGCTTGTAAGTTTCTATAATTCAGAACCATATTATGTATGCTCTGTTTTCATTGATTCAAAGAAGTAACTCTTTCATTCTTTGTTGCACTTTTAGCTTTTTTCTTCAAGTGATGATACAACTGTAAGAGTTTGGGATCTTACACTCAAGAAATGTGTTGCAACTTTAGAGAGACATCGATCAACAGTGACTTCCATTGCAATAACAGAAGATGGATGGACTTTGTTGAGTGGTGGCAGAGATCAGGCATGTGTTAACTATTAGTTGATGATTGTGTTCTAGTAAGTTGGTGTTTTATTAGTTATTCACAATCTGACATACAAAAAACTTTAGGTTGTAAACATGTGGGACCTACATGACTACAGTTGCAAGATGAGTATACCTACAAATGAAGCAATTGAAGCTGTATGTGTTATTGGCACTGCATCTCCTTTTGTTTCATGTCTGAGAGGAAAGAAAATTGGTGATTCTCCAGCATTCCAATATCTTACAGTTGGTGAACATGGAATTGTTAGGATATGGAATTCTCATGGGTAAGGAGTTTTTTTATTTCTCGTCAACAAATATTAAACTAAACCACCTTCAAAGTTATAATATCCATAATTTTATTTGAAACAAACAGTGCAGTCTGCCTATTTCAACAATCATCTTCTGATGTTACTGTAAGCAAAGAAGATGAAGAGGAAGCAAAAAGGGGTTTTATATCTGCAGTGATGTTGCCATCTAATCAAGGGTTATTATGTGGCACTGCTGATCAAGAATTTCTCTTCTATTCACCAATTGAAACCCCTGAAGGAACTTTTCATTTAAATCTTGACAAAAGACTTGTGGGATACAATGAGGAGATTGTGGACATGAAGTTTTTGGGTGTTGAAGAACAGTTTCTTGCTGTTGCTACAAGTGTTGAACAGGTAAATTACTATTCTTTGACCTAGATACCTTCATTGATCACAAATTTTGGATTTGATTCTTGAATTTGTGTTATGAAATTATTATGTTGTTTACTTTCAGGTAAGAGTGTATGATCTTTCCTCCATGTCATGTTCTTATGTATTGTCAGGACACACAGACATTGTGCTATGTCTTGACACGTGTACAACTACCTCTGGAAGAACACTTATTGTAACAGGAAGCAAAGATAACACAGTAAGCTCTCTTTTTTTTGTAGTTAAAATGCAACAAATACTTTCATTTATTTGTTTATTACAAGATTTGAATTTCATTAAACCCTAATAAACTGACAGGTAAGATTATGGGATTCCAACAGCCATTGTTGCATTGGAATTGGAAGAGGTCACATGGGTGGCATTGGAGCTGTTTCTTTTGCAAAAAAGTCACAATCTTTTTTTGTTAGTGGTAGTAGGTAATAAAATCACAATCTTTTTTCATCCCATTTACATTTTTCTCAAAATGTCTGTATTATTTATATTATTTTGTTTTGTTTAGTGATCTTACCTTAAAGGTATGGAGTTTAGATGACCTTTCAGATGATGTAAACGAAGCATTTAGTTTAAAAACTAAAGCAGTCACTGCAGCCCATGATAAAGACATTAATGCCCTTGCTATTGCACCAAATGACAGCCTTGTTTGTAGTGGTTCCCAGGTATGTTTCTTGAATATTAAAAGTATTTTTTTTTTTAATTATGACTTAAATGTTATTGATTTTCAATTTTCATGCTTTGTTTATATATGATCAGGATCGAACAGCTCGCATCTGGAAGCTTCCAGACTTGACACCTGGCGTTGTGTTAAAAGGGCACAAAAGAGGAATATGGTCTGTGGAATTTTCTCCAGTTGATCAGTGTGTAATAACAGGATCTGGAGACAAGACAATAAAGATTTGGGCCATTTCAGATGGATCATGTTTAAAAACATTTGAAGGACACACATCAAGTGTGTTCAAAGTTCAGTTTGTTACTCGTGGGGCCCAGATTGTTTCTTGTGGTAAAGATGATGTCATCCTAAATTTTCTTTTATTATATTGTTAGCTACTGAATTATAATAATAATAATAATAATAATAATAATATATTGTTTCTTGTAGGTGCTGATGGTTTGTTAAAGCTGTGGACTGTTAAGACAAATGAATGTGTTGCAACTTATGATCAACATGAAGACAAGGTTATAATATATATATATATATATATATATATATATATATATATATATATATATATATATATTTTAAACAGTTTGGGAAATTTATATTTTATGTAATGTATAGGTGTGGGCATTGAGTGTTGGGAAGAAGACAGAAATGTTGGCGACAGGTGGCAGTGATGCTGTAATCAATTTGTGGCATGATTCCACTGCTGCTGATAAAGAGGATGAATTCAGGAAAGAGGTGACAACTCACAACTGATAAGTTTGCTTCTTTATTTACATAAATGCCATTCATGTTATTACTTTGAGTTATTAATGATTATTTTAGGAGGAAGGTGTATTAAAAGGGCAAGAGCTAGAAAATGCAGTGTTAGATGCTAATTACACCAAAGCAATCCATCTTGCCTTTGAGCTTCGTAGACCACATAAACTATTCGAGTTATTTGCCCAACTTTGCAGGTTATTATTATTATTATTATTAATTTATCATTAAATTTAATGTTGTTATTGTAAAAAGTCTGAAATTAAAAGATTTTGAAGGAGGGAAGATGCGAAAGATGAGGTGAAGAAAGCTCTTGGTGTTCTTGGAATGGAAGAACACAGACAATTATTGGAATACATTCGGGAATGGAATACAAAGCCAAAGCTATGCCACATTGCTCAGTTTGTTCTTCTTCACCTTTTCACAATCCTCCCCCCCACAGAGATAGTTGAGGTAAATTATTTTTTTTATAAAAAATAAAAAACAAAATGTCAAAATCTAATAAATGTTTTGTTTTTGATTAAGATGAAAGGTGTTGGGGAAGTGGTTGAAGGGTTGATCCCGTATTCCCAAAGGCATTACAGCAGGATAGATAGACTGGAAAGAAGCACATACCTTTTGGATTACACATTGAATGGAATGTCACTCATTGAACCAGAAACAGGTGTTGTGGAGAACCCTAAACCAAAACTCCAAGACTCTTCTATTGGTTTTTCTGATGAACAACAAGTTTCAAAAAAGTCTTCCAAGAAACGAAAGTCTCAGAAATCAAATGCAGGAAACAAGAAAGTTAAGGGAATGTAATGAGTTTTATGTAGATGTGGTTTACATTTTTTGTTATTATGTTCTGGAATTTTGTTAAGGGTCTAGAGCAATGATTCGTTACACACACTTGTTTTTTGTGTTATGGAATGTAGATGTGATTACACACTTATTTTTATGTTACGTTTTTATTTGGCTTATATCTTCTTTACCTTATTGAAATTGCTTTTTGTCTGCTTTGCGTTTTGTGCCTTTTTCTTTTTATGTACGGACAACATTAATTGAGATTTGACTTTGATTCTTTAAGGTGTATCATATATGTAAACGTGTTTGTTTTATTTAATGTAGAAAGCGCAATTTACTTGTTCTATTTATTTTCTAAATGTAACGTTCACTTTAGAATTTTTTTATATAAGTATTTGATTATTTTTAAATTAATAATTATTATAGTACACTGATCCATATATATATATATATATATATATATATATATATATATATATATATATATATATATATATATATTTCAAATAGCTAAGAAATTATATCATTATCTATATCGAATATTTTTCGTTTGATTACATTATAAAACTTGTACCTTTATATCATATTCTAAGACAAAGTTAGTATCTACTCTATACACAAGTTCATGTGTTCGGCCTTTATGTATAAATATATAATTTTACCTATAAAACCATATAATCATAATAAGTATGTATTTAAATATTAAAATACATTTTTATGCACAAATAGTTATATAAAAATGTATTTAATATGTAGTTTTTCATTTAAATTATGTTTTATACATAATAATACATAGATATATGTATTTCTATGTACAAATACATATTTTTATATAATGTTAACATACAGTTTAAATCAGGTATATATATATATATATATATATATATATATATATATATATATATATATATATATATAGACACAAAAGTACATGAAAAATACGTATTTAATGTGACTTTTTATATTAAAAACGTATTTAATACATTAATAATATGAAAATGTACATATAACATATTTATATTGAAAGATACAATAACTACGTATACGAATATATATTATATACAAAGACATATTACTAATTACAAAATCATGGTTTGTTTTGGTGGTAACACTCTTACCAATACTTAGAGCATCCACAATACAAGTAGTATAAGAGTTGAATAGAATGATGACTAGTATTGAATAAGAGTTGAATGAAGTGTGGGTGATGATATGTAGTAGAGTTGAATGATCATTGAATGATTCAACAAAGGAAATAAAGTGGTGATTAGGATTGAATGGATGTTTAATGGGTGTGGGTGGTGTTGTATAGATGTTTAATGGATGATGTGACAATCCATTGAACTGAAGTGTATAGAGTTCAATGGATTGTGGATGCCCTTAGAAGAGTCTAGGGTTCAATTTCCATCCTTTTTTTTATTTTTTTATTTTTTTATTTTTTTGATATTTTCGAGTAGCCAAATTCACAAACTCAAGTTCAATGGCATACCACGGTTCGAATATGATATGCACAGTCATCAACCAATGTGGCTACACGTGACATGACAACTAGCTAAGAAAAAGGTAACCTGATAAATGACAACTTTGAAAAAACTGTGCAAATTCCAGAGTTTTATGCAAAAAAAGAAAAAACGATGTCGTAGTAAAATTGAAAATTTGGCAACGTTAAAGGGCCTTTATATCATTTTCCCAAAAATTAAAGGCCAAAACAAGTAAACAACCAAAAGTTTATTTAAGATATTTAGAATCGTAACTAACACCAACTACATACCACTTTGCTTTATGCTTAATTTAGGTTTTATTTTAATTTCTTATGCATGAAAGTTTCCGTTTTTTTGGTATCACATTAATATGGGTTTGGCTAAAACTCTCACATATCTTGATTTATACTAACAAGTAACAACTACTTAAATACTAGTATTCTTCCATAACTCCATTCATAAACTCCATCAACCAAGTGTTGTAAATACAAAGCGACAAAAAATAAAGATCATCAAACCCATGCTATGCTTCAGGCTACAACTCTCACATATATGATCAAATATTCTGGGTCTTGTTTTAAAAAAATATAGAAAAATATGATTTTGATAAAAAAATATTAAATTTGGGTAAAAAGTGCTAGGAAAGTAAATGAATACTAAAAAATAGATAATGGTGAAAATATTGTTTGATAATTGATTTGGATAAGAATGAAAGAAAGGTAGATAATGGACTAAAAAGTAAGTTATTATATAGTCAAGGGAGAAGTTATGTAACTTTCTGTTTTGTCTTATTAATCACCCGACCCGGATCATCTAACAAACGTAGACAGATTTTTATTTCGTCACCACTACTCCCCCTCGTCGCCACTTTTCGGCTACAATTGAAAGAAGAACTCGCCGGCTGCTTTCAGGTGACTATTTTGATTGCTTAAAACTATAAATTTAATCTGTTTTTCATCAATTAATTGTGCAATTATAGTTAGAAATCGGGATTATCGATTTTTGTTATTCGATCATATCAAGATTTTAGCGAATCAGGTTTTCTGCACTTTGGAATCAATTATGGTGGCGTTCCGTTCTTAGGGTTTAATAGTTTTTAATCTCTCTGAATACGAAATTCGTTTTAGAGTTCAATATTTATGGGTTTCTCTGTTAGGGTTTAACGATAGCGAATCGTAGAAGTTATTTGCTTCTATTTTTGCCTGTTTTGGAACGATATTTAGGGTTTTTGATTCTTTTTACTCTTTCTAAATTCATGAACGCAATTTAGAGTTATATCGTTATGGGTTTTGCTGCTAGGGTTTAAAGATAACGAATCCTAAAAGTTAATTGCCTCGATTTTTATCTCTTTTGGAACGATATTTAGGGGTTTATTCTCAGCGTTTCACGAACTATATTTCTTAATTGAAGTAATTAGTTTTGTGTTATATAATTGAAATCATCAATTCAGTTTTGCTTACGTTCATGGGTTTTGAATTAGTGCTTGATGATTCTGATACTGTGATACATCCAGTTGGGTATGAACAATTTTTATTTTCTCAAGAACAATAGAAAGTTCTGTATAGAGTTCACCCATTCATTACCTTTCATGGGTATTTGTTATTAGGGTTTATCTACTTAGTACTTATATTGAATCTTTCTATCTTCAAATGTTTGTTGAAAGGCAACCTTGATGTGTTCAGAGTTGTAAAAATGGTGAAGATCCTCTTAACGGGCTCCAAGAAAAGACAAGATCCACCTGAAATATTGGAGGTTCAACAACAAAAAAAGCAGAAATTGGATCATGGTGTCAAGATTGAGTGCTTAAAGATTCTCAAAACATTGATGACCCATAAATTCGGACCCGTTTTCAATCAACCCGTGGACCCTGTCGAGCTCGGTATCCCTGATTATTTCTCGATAATCTCTCATCCCATGGATTTGGGCACAATTCATAACAAATTAGAAGACAATATCTATTCTTTTCCTGAATCATTTGCTAATGATATCAGACTTACATTCTCAAATGCCATGCGATATAATCCACCCAAAAACTCTGTTCATTTGATGGCAAAAGAGATGAACGATCTTTTTAACAAAATTTGGAAATCTGTTGAGCCAAAGTTGATGAAACCAAGCAAAAATGGTGGAGAAAAGGTGAAGATTTGTAAACCGGTTAAAAAGCTAGGTGTTCATGTTAGTGTTGGTGTAAAAGTAAAGAAAAGTGAAGATATAATAAGTAAGGCTTCAAGTTGTTCAGAGGGGAAGACTTTGATGACTTATGAGGAAAAGATGAGGATTAAGAAGGAGTTAATGGTGGCATTGAGAGGTGAAATCACTGGACCTTTGCGTGGTTTTTTAAGGAAATATGGTTTGATTTATTCAAGGAAAGAGAAGATTGAGAGTGTTTTTAATTCATTTGGGGATGATACTTTAATGGAGTTGAAAAGATCCTTGAAAGGTTCTTTGTGTTTGAGTTTGGAAAAGGTAACTGTAACTGTTACTGATACTTGTTACTGATACTGATACTGATATTGTTATTATTATAAGGTTTTGATGTGAGTATTAAATATTGTGTAGGGCAAGGACGATTGTGTAAAACCACAATGGACAAAGGAAGCATCTGAGAGACAAAAACTTGAAGGTGATATTACAATAATACCCTTTAGGTGCTGTTTCTTTTGGCTTAATGTAGAAAGAACAAATCAATAGAGAAAGTTAAGGAAATGAGATTTTTCCATTAAGTCATAATTATGTGATTTTTCCTATCAATGTCTAATATCTAAAATACCCTTTAGTAAAAGCAAATAATTAGATCTTGTGCATCCAAATCATCGGTTTGTTAGCAAAATGGTATTGGGCAAATAGGTAATTTGCACTTAGTGATATGGGTGTATCTATATATGTATAAATATACACTTGAAAACCAAACAAATATGAGAAAGAAATGGCCTTATAATTTATGCATTAGATTGGGTGTGTTTATTTTTGATGATGAGAATGAGAAGGGCATTTATGTCTTTTGCACATCATATTTATTGATTTTTTTTGTTTACAGAAAAGTCAAATATTGAATCAAGAATCAGAGCTGCTCGAGCTGCTAAAGAAGCCATACTAGAAAGTGCAAAATCCGATTTGCAAATGAAACGCGATAAAGAAAGGGAAAGAGTAGAAAAGGTTTGTTTTCATCTACCAATCTTTCTAACATTTTGTTTATTGGAATATAAGGGCAAAATGATCATTTTATCTTTATTGGTTACATTTCATTTGTGTGTTCAGATGGAAAGAACAGTAACCATGGATGACAACCTAACAGTTCTAAGGGAGCTTGAGAAGTTATGTGAAATTTCAGGGATTAAAAACCCATTGGAGAAACTTGGGCTAAGATTGAAAGAAGAGTATTATTATGGATATGAATACATTGATGATGATGATGATGATGAGTTAGAAGATGGAGAGATCTTTTGACCCAAAAATGTTAGGAATTTATTGTTGCAAACACCGAAAATGTGGGTATTTTTGTGCGTTTGTGTGAGTGTTTCTCAAGTGAAAAAAGGGAATAGGAGTGTAAATGACGAATTCTTTTGTCTGAGAAGGAATGGGTTGTTTAGGTGGTGTTCTTGTAGTGAATATATATATAATATTATATATAATATATATTGCACAGGTGGTATATTTGCAAAGCTGGAAAATGTGTAATGTTGTTGATTTGCTAAAGTGATATGTAGGTATTTTTTAATTCATCTTGAATGAGGTATCTAGTACATAGAACCAAATGCGTGTGTTTAAAAGAAAATGTATTGTAGACTAGAGTTTTGGTATGTCGTTTTTTTTAATTCGTACTTAGTATTTTATCACATTCCTTGTGTTATTTTATTACACCAATTTTCATTACTTTCTTTCTATCAAACAAGTTTTCACAACCTTATTCCAATTGGATTAAAGCCGTGGAAAAAGTCGGGTTCAAGGAGAAGAAGTCCATCATGGAAAAGAATACAAATCATGAAAAACAAAGATATACACATACGAAGATATACAAATCAGAATACAAATTGTGATCCAAATCGATGTTGACGCAAGGATGAAATAACAGACAAATATAATTGAGATTGAAATGTTTTTTTGTAGTTTATATTTTTATTTTTGTATATACATATTTTAACTTTATTTTTGCTCTTTTTATTTTTAAAAAATTGTATTTAGTTTTGTAGTTTTTCTCTAATAATGAATGTATTTTATTTTATTTTATTTTTTATTATTTTTTTAAAATTAAATGATTGTTTTATGTTTTATTATTTGGCTTTTATTTATTTTAAATATTTTATTAAAATAATAAGGATAACCGGATAAGAGATAAGAAAATATCTAACTCCTTCTATTTTTATTATATTTTATTTTTACCCCTGATTATATTCTAAATTTATATATTTTCCATTTATTTAACTATTTAATTATTCTTATCACGGTATTTCATAAATTTATATTACTAATTTAGTAATTTCTAATGATGATCTAATTTAAAATATTTCATATTAACTTATAATATGTTTAAAAAACAACTAATTAAATATAAAGGTTTTATAAATCATTTTAAATAGACGAGGGTTAATTAATTATATTTATAAAAAAACATTTTAAATAAGCTTAACCATTGGAGTTGGAACTTATTTAAAGGTTAAGATTAATTATATGCTGATGTGACATTTATTTTAAATGATAACATAGTACAACTATTGGAGATGCTTTAAGTTTGAAAAATGAGTAAAATTGAAAAAAGAGAGAAAAAAATGAAACTGGCTCGAGGGAAAGAGATCTTGATATGACATGTTGATGTGGAGTGTAAGATAAGAGGGGTATAAAACACATTTTTATTGTAGCTAAAACATTAACATTTATTTAATTTTCTTTATAAGAAAGTTGAGAGAAGGAAGATTGAGATTGTATGAATATGTCTAAGAAGATCAGAGCCGGTCCATATCGATTTGAAGCCCAGGGCAAAAATAAAAAATAGGGTCCTTCAAAAATTAATAACCGCAATATATATATATATATATATATATATATATATATATATATATATATATATATATATATATATATATATATATATATATAATTGGAGTGTGTTTAAAGGATGTTAGTTAAAAAATAATAACAAAACAAAATTAAAAAATCGAACGACTGAACAACTGAACCATTTTGAAAAACTGTCGGATTGGTGTTGGAAAAAAACAATAAAAAATCTAATGTTGGTGAAAATTGTAAAGTAAAAAATAAACTTAAAGATGTCCCGTCTAAACAATATGTTACTATGATTTTTATTAACAAATCTACAATAATTAATTAGTATACATTAAAAGACGGTGCAAGTTAGAAAATTTCATATATAAACAGAAACATTACAAATGGTAATCGGCAATAAAAACATCAAAATTTTACATGGTTTGTGAATAACAAAAAAAATAAAGGGGCCATTTTTGTAATTTGAATTCAAATTCAATAAAATGGCGTATGATTCAAATATAAAACATGTTAGTAATAGTCGTTTACTTATAATAATTGAAAAAATAAAAGGCACATGACGCTAATAATTGCCGGAATCATGGAGTTCTTGAGTATAATGGGGTAGTTGAAAAAATATTTATCATTTTAATGTCCTTTCAAAAATATTTACCAAAATGATATTTTTCTCGTTTTCTTTACTTTTTAGTTTTCTTTTCAGTTTTTTTATTATTATTATTATTATTTTTTTATTATTTTTTTTATTTTAAATATCCTTTTTTTCTCTTTTATTCCACCTTTTTATTGTTTATATATATATATATATATATATATATATATATATATATATATATATATATATATATGTTTAGGTTCTATGGAAAACAAAAAACCCTAAAAATCATTAAAATACATAAAAAATACTTAGAGATCACAAAACTTTTTCTTGAAATAACCACAACAAATACCATAAAAATATTTTTTTAAACTACCTTGGCATAGACGGATATCGTTTTCGGTATGGATATTAAAGAAAGAAGAAATGCCAATCTTTGTGGAATTTGTAGGCAACCTGGGCATTATCTAAAACAATGTCCGTCTATGCCAAGGTACTTTAAAAAAATATTTTTATGGTATTTGTTGTGGTTATTTTCTTTTTTTTACTGGTAAGGATTTGTTACCGGTTCAAATTCAAGCTAATTGTGATGTTTTTTTTTCTTTTTGTAATAAACAATGTTGGAGTTTATTTTGTGGTGTTTTTTTTAACAAACAATGTTGAGGTTTTGTTTGTTTTTTTACCTTAAAAATATTGTATGTGAATGTTGGAGTTTTTGCACCTTAAAATATAGGGTTAATGTTATAAAAAGTCTCAAGTTTTCAGGGTTTTGTCGGTTTTGCCCAAAGTTGAATTTTATGTCCGTTTTTACCCTAACATTTTCGAAAAAATGTTCGGTTTTACCCTTTTACCGGTGATAACAGATTTTCCAGGTTACCATTATATTAAATTCACAAAAAAACCCTTAGGTTTACCCTTTTTTGCGTTTTTACCTTTAAGTTTATAATTTGTTTACACTTTTACCGTAAATATTTTTTTCATAATATACGTATTCATGTAGAAAAATCGTATTTATATACGAAAAAATGTTTAATTAAATATTGTATTTATATTTTTTTAATGTTATATATATATATATATATATATATGTTTGTTTGTGTGTGTGTGTGTATGTTTGCAAGGTTATACCATTTAAAAAGATAAATAATATATATATATATATATATATATATATATGTTTGTTTGTTTGTGTGTGTGTGTGTGTTTGCAAGGTTATACCATTTAAAAAGATAAATAATATTTTTAGAATTATGAATACGTGTTTTATAGATATAGTTTTTAGAAGTATAAATACATATTTTTACATTATTATATATAAATATGTATCTATACTTCTAAAAATATATTTATACTTAAAAAAAACATATATCAAAATACATATTTACACATCTAAGAATATATGTATATACTTATATAAACATGTTTATGATATATATACTTAAAAAAAATATATGTATATACTTATATAAACATAATTATGAATATATGTATCTTAAATGGTTTATCCAAGAAAAAACCCATACACACACACACATACACACACATATATATATATATATATATATATATATATATATATATATATATATATATATATGAAGAAATAACATTAAAAAAAAATGTAAATACAATATTTAATTAAATTTTTTTCGTATATAAATATAATTTTTCTGCATGAATACATATAATATGAAAAAAAAATACAAAGGGTAAAAGTGTAAAAAAAAATATAAACTTAAGGGTAAAAACGTAAAAAAACTAAAAACTTAAGGGTTTTTTTGCGAAGCTAATATAATGGTAACCTGTTATCACCGGTAAAAGGGTAAAACCAAACATTTTTTTGGAAAATGTTAAGGTAAAAACGGACATACAATTCAACTTTGGGCAAAACCGACAAAATCCTGAAAACTTGAAGGTTTTTATGACATTAGCCCTAAAATATATTGAATTTTCAATTTTTGATGGCGAAAATTTGATGGTAAAAAGGTTGTATAAGAAAAACAAATATTTAAAAAAAAAAAAAAACAGAAAAAAAAAGATTAAAAAAATCTGTTATTAAAAAAAGACAGTAAAAAAAGGTTAGAAAGCTAAAATAAAAGCTGTCATTTAAAAAATATATATAAATAAACAATAAAAAGGTGAATAAAAGAGAAAAAAATAAGATATTTAAAATAAAATAAAAAAAACTGAAAAGAAAACTAAAAAGTAAAGAAAATGAGAAAAATACTATTTTAGTAAATATTTTTGAAAGGACACTAAAATGGTAAATATTTTTTTCAACTACCCAATTATTGTTAAAAACTCAGATAAAGAGAGGCGGCTACATATAATATCTCTAACCAATTGAGCTACTACATTTTTTATACTTTTTAACAAAACGTGTGGTGTGTATATATATATATATATATATATATATATATATATATATATATATATATATATATATATATATATAAACAAAATTAATTTTAGAGCACAAATCATAGTGTGGCCCCGGGCCGTCGCCCACCCTATTGGGCCGGGCCTAAAAGAGGCTACCATCAACAATGGAAGAAGGGTTGAGTTAATGGTGATTGATGATAATAGAAGGAGACGACGTCCTAAAAAGAATAAAGATGATAGTATGAGGCTAGACATAAAAAAATCTTGTTTTTTCAGAGGACATGACCTAAAGAGGATGCAAATGCTATTGAGTAGCTTGGTCTCTTTCTATGTTTTTGTTTTATGATTTTTGTTGTTGATACATGCTTCTAATCTATATGCTTGTATTATAATTTATTCATATTTTATTTTACACATTGACTTACTCTCCCTTTGTTTTTCCTATTTGCAGGTTGTCGGATTCATTCCCTATTGTTATGATTTTCCATGTTTTCTTACTCATGTTTTCTTACGATATCATTGTTTGCCTATTTTGCAAGTTATTGTTTTTAACATGTAAAAGGTCTTCTATGTGACACAATCCCTCTATTATTTTTAAGGCACGAATGTCGACATCCGCCTCCGATACCCCATTTTGATGGGATTAACATGGTCTGTTGCAATGTTGCAAAACTCGTTAGGCGTTTCTAGGGGCGTTTGACTAACGCCTAGAGAGTATTCGGTCTAGGCGGGGAGTATTCGGATTGGATAAATTATATGAAATTAATTTTAAGAAAATTATATATATAACAAATATAACAAGTTTATTAAAAATTATAACAAAATAGATGAATATTAATAACAACTAGAAAAGATTCCCCGGCGTTGCCGGGGTCGGAAGTTATTGCTTTGTAAAGTAAAGTAGCATGTTGGTTGCTTTTTGTCCGTTAATGTGAGAGTAATTTGGTCTTTTCAGGTAGTAGGGACTGAATTTGTCACCATGAGTAAACCATATGGACCATTTATGTAATTTTGGCGGTGGTGGTGGTGGTGATGGCAGATGGTGGGTGGGTTTATGGTATTGGGTGAGTATTTTCTAATAAATAAAACATTAATTTAAAACCAAAAAAAGAATGTTAAATCTGGTAAACCACATGGTCCAATCGTGTAATTTTGTCTAACAATAATAATAATAATAATGAGGGACCATTTCTGCCAAAAGACTAAATACTAATAATATGTAATAAAAGGCGAGGGTTATGAAAAATTCAAACCAAAGTGAAAGGGTTGTTTGTGAACAAAAGCATAAAGATGAATGGTCAATGTTGTAAGTTGGAGGACCAAAATTGACAAAAAAGGTGACACTTTACTGTTAAAACTTTTCATAACTTTAATATATATATATATATATATATATATATATATATATATATATAATAATTATAGATTTTTTTTTCTAAAAAAAAGTAAAAATTTCCGAGTTTTTCCGATTCCGAATTTTTCAGATTTTAACCGAATTCGACCGATTTTGACCAAGTTTGACCGATTCCTAATTAGGCGCCTAGGCCTCTACCCGATTCCGATTAATCGGTCGCGTAAGCTGACTTTTGCAACACTTGTCTGTGTAGTTACTGCTAATGTTGTTGCATCAAGTTAGTGGAAAAGAATTAAAAATGCACATGTGCTGACCCCAACTATAGAGGCAAATTTTATTGGCCAACAATGCAGAAGTTTGATGTTTTATTATAACGCCGATGTACTAGAAGCATTGGAAGTCTATCCTTGAATTATGTAACATGCTTTATGTATCTTATGATAAAACAGTTTTTTTTTTTTTTTTTTTTTTTTTTTTTTTTTTTGTATTTTGAACACTAATATATTATTTCCATCATTTTCATTCTTCTTACCAAAACGATACAAAACAAGACAATATCTTACAAACATATTACAATGACATTCAACTAATTAGGGAAGAGCCCTTATATGGTTACTATTAAAGAACATTTTCATTTAAGCCATTATTTACTAATTAAAATTGGGTAGCATGCTACAAACACTTACAATAAATAATTTCCGACCAACATAAGATATATCACATCGGCTATTTTGGATTGGGCACTGATAATTTGAACTTTTTCGTAGGCATTTAGTGTATTAAATAATAAAACAACTTATCGCTGTTTTTTTCTCACAAATTTTTTTTATAACGATTTTTAGATAAAAGACTGAAATTGTTTATTAAAAATAAAAACAAGGTTTAATTGGGCTTGAGTGTGAGTAGACACTGGGTCCGGCCCAATAAGCTTAACAGAATTTCAATCCATAAACAGATTCAGTTATTATTTCTGATTAGAGAGAGAAATTTCAGTTATTGTTTCTGATTAGAGAGAGAAACATTATTCGAGAGAGAGATAGAAAGATGGTGGAAGAGGTAGAGAAATCGGAGGAGCAAAAGACGAATGATGCGAGTAAACACAGGGGTGTTCGATCGGACGGAGAAGAAGAAGAACGGCGGAAAGAAGGCGGAGAGAATGGCGGTGGTGGGGATACGTCTCCGAGACCTGGCAAGGACATAACCAAACGCCATCCGCTTGAGCATTCATGGACATTTTGGTTCGATAATCCTTCTGCGAAGTCTAAGCAGGTCGCTTGGGGTAGTTCGATCCGTCCAATCTACACTTTCTCCACTGTTGAAGAATTCTGGAGGTATGTTCATGTTTATGTTTCTGAATTCTGTGATCGTTTCTAAAATATGCTTTCTTCGTTATATTAAGGTGAATCAGATAGGTTCTAACTTGTCGATTTCTCTCTTTTTCTCAATCATTATAATACTTTGGTCCGGTTTCCAAAATGCTAAACGAAATCAATTAGTAAAGTCAGATGAAACTCGGTGAATTAGACCATATTTTGAAGATTTCTCTTTAGATTATCGTATATTAAAGAAACCTAAAAGACGTCCATGGAACTGTGGCTATCTTATTGAATACAATCATGTTTACAAGATGAATCTGCAGATGCAATTCTCTAATCTGTTTGCTTGTTATCCATGCAGCCTTTACAACAATTTACATAAACCAAGCAGATTGACTGCAGGAGCAGATCTCCATTGTTTCAAAAACAGAATTGAACCTAAATGGGAGGATCCCGTTTGTGCTCCTGGTGGAAAGTGGACCATGACTTTTCCCAAGTCAAAATCCGACACATGTTGGCTCTATACGGTATTCTACACAGATATATACTCATATGAATTCATGTTATTATGTTTGCTCTAACATCTTTCTTATATGAAAGTTGCTAGCAATGATCGGAGAACAGTTTGATCATGGAGATGAGATATGTGGTGCAGTTGTAAATGTTAGATCAAGGCAAGAAAAGATAGCTCTCTGGACCAAGAATGCTGCCAATGAGGCTGCTCAGGTACTTTTTAGACTATTCTTGATTCAATTTCATAAACCATTGTAATGTAATTTTGATACGAATTTGACAAAGTTTAGATATATAAATGTAAAAAAATGTTGTGGGCTTGTTTGCAGATGAGTATTGGGAGGCAATGGAAGGAATTTCTTGATTACAATGATGTCATAGGGTTCATATTCCATGTAAGCGTGTGTGTGTATTTTTAATCCATGCAAGTCATTTGATTTTGACTAATAATTGTGTGTATCACATTCAGGAGGATGCAAAGAAACTTGATAGAGGTGCCAAAAATAAATACACGACATGATGTGGGCAACATTTCTCAAAGATTTACATGAATGCTGCATTCGGTTTATGGTTTGATTTGGGATCGAAGTGTTACATGTCAATTTGGTTTTTAGTTTAGTTAGATTGATTTTTTAGTTCCAGTTTGATTACTTGATCACAATCTTTATAAAATGGGTTCGAATGGACCAATTAAAACTGGATTCGACATGCATTGCATGTCCTTCTTCTTAGGACCTCATAAAACTTGCTCTATGACCAAGTTACAGTTTATAACTGTAACCTCAAACCTGGTCATGGACTGGTTATATTACAATCGTTATCCAATGGTAAAAAAGATTAGACTTAAATATTTAAATCAACTTAACCTAAAAGAACTAAAAAATTTCTTCATGTACATGGAAGACACCAAAAATTTCCTTTGTCTCGTTAATCCCATTTTCACTGAAACAAACCATATATAGATTTTATATTGGGCAAATAGCAGAAAAGTCACTATATTACTATAAAATTTCGATTTTGACATCGATTTTTTTTTCTCAATTATGTCATTACATTTATAATTTTGTTGCAATATCAACCAATTGACTGATTTAGGAAATATTATTGTGGTTTAGAAGCTTAATTTATACAAAAAATAAATGAAGGTCGGTCCAATGGTTCAAACTCACTTACAAGTCAGCGAAAAGGGCATAGTTACCATTTCAGGAGATGTTATTGTGGTTTAGAAGTTCGATTTGCACAAAAAAATAACTCACTACACTAGACCACACCTAGACACACTAACACCCACATGCTCCTAATACCCACAACTATCTTCATAGACGCTCCTCCTAGGATTCTCCCCAATCACGGTTCTGTTCTACTGGTTGCCTTCGCGCATGCAAGTTGTACACAATACAAGATCAAATGGACTATCAAATAAATGACTCTACCCTAAGTCCACAACCAAACAAGGAACATAAAATAAAACTAAGCCAATCATTATAGGGCTATATAATCCTAATCGTATATAACAATACAACATACACCTAACAATAACATAATCAAATAGCACATAACAAGCAAATCCCTAGGCTATAAGGCATCACTAAAGTCAGGCAATACTATCCTACAGTTCCTGAAGGGATCCTTAGCTTATCCAATAGCATGTATTTATAACAATTCACATATCAACAAGCTTAAATTCAACATATGTAACAAGTATGGGTATTATGAGAATCGCTTCCTGTTTGGGTTCTGGCTGACAGTACACATCATATCTACTTGTAAAACCAAGGTTGAGTTAGAGGTCCACGTCCACGATCCTAAGCCAACAATCATACAAGAACATGTCAAGAGACCGAGCCCATGTCTCCAAGCCAACCATTTTATTACAATTTCTTTTTCAAAATCATTTGTGAAAATTCTTGGATCCTAGTTTGAGTTTGGATTCACATACGTGTTTCTCAAAATCCCTCAAACCAGGCTTCTGGTACCAACTTGTAACGTCCCATTTTCACAATAAAGTTTTTCATTTTTAATTAAGTTAAAACATTACGTTTATAAAATCTCAATTAAGAAAACCATTTGTTCCAAAATACATTTGTTTGAAAAGCAGAGAAATGTAATAAATACGAAATCTCCATGGTTGCAGATGAATGTGTATAGTTATGCCTTCGCCTTCCCACGGTCACCAATGGTACCTGAAAAACATTTAATCCATAATTGGAAGATAAAGATTAGTGAGTTCCTCCAAAATACCACACACCACAATATACATACAATGCATGCACACATGATCCTTAAGTTTGTCTGGTCTGCCTCGCAAGGCCTACAACATCCCTGTACCACTTCTTAGCCTACAGTCTGACTGACCCGCCTTGTAAGGCCTACAGCTCACATGGAGTGCCCTTTCTCAGCATACAGTTGACCCACAACTGGCCTATAGCACACCGCTGGCCCACCTGGGTTTCTTGGCCTACAACACAAAGCAGGACTGCCTCAACCCAATCATCCACAATATGTCGACATATGCAACAAACAAGCAATCAAGTAAACATATAAACACAGATAACTATCTACCCTAGTCTACCTGTATAACAACTCACTACCACATACCATGCTTCATACAGTATACTACGCTACTATTGGTAGATCTCCAAGGAATGCATAGCTATATGCAACCAAAGGTGAGATAGACATTCGAACATGTAATCCCACTCTAGTGCCACAAAAAACAAGGAACATGAAAGAAATCCTAGATCAGGAGCTCTCAGGCTATCCTACGTGACTAGATACATCCCCTAGGGCACTCCACTACCACTACTCCTATATCCTGGCACAGAAGGATATACACTGTAATACATAGTAAAGTGAGGAAAATCACCTGAATCGAAGACCCAAGGAAACACAACAACACACTCACTCCATGCACTGATCGCTCACGCGAACCGACTAGCACCTGGAACCTTAATCAATAACCCAATTACTTCATGTTTGACTCGAAGTCAAACTGGTCAAAAAGCCAACGGTTAACGATCGACAAAATGCAACATTCAACTCCCACCATGACATGGAGGACTCTTGGCCACGTCGTGGGAACATCAGGACAAAACAGTCGCAAGAACCTCATACGTCATGACGTGATGAGCATATTGCCACGTCGTGGGAACTAATCCTAGACAACTTATTTGATTAAGCCCTTAATCTATTACGACACACACTTATCTCCTCCATAAGGCTTCCTTATACCCAATGAGTCATAAAAATCGTTTCTTTATTGCCATGCATGTCCAATGCATGCCTTTTCCAAGATAAGTCATAACAATGGTGGAAATAAGGCCAAAAATCTCATGCATGAGCCACAACCCTACCAAATCTCAGATCTGGAACACTACATCTCAAAGGGACTTCAAGGATCCATAAGGTTACCAACTTTATGGAATCTATCCACTCAAAATCTCCCAAACATGGAGAAAATTCACAAAAAGCATAGATCTAGAAGCATATAACACAAATATTGGAACTTAAACACTCACAATGGTCCAAAGTAAGTGCTAGAAGATGATGCTGAGACTTGCAAGTTAGATCTATGCACCAAGGATTCTTCATTCTCTTTCAAGACACCAAAAACACCACCGAAAGCTTAAGAAATCAACAATTGAGGTAAGGGTTTCGTTTGGAAGGGTTGGAGGTTGAAGAAGATGCCTTAAACCTTGAGTTTAGGGGCTTAAATATGGGAAAACCCTAAAAGATCATGGGCTTGGGTTGCCGCTGCTACCACGTCATGGCGGCCATCCAGATACACCTTCTTGCATTTGGCATGCCACGACGTGGTGCTCCAATCACCACGTCGTGACACAAGGCTTTACCCAAAAACTTTACTTTTAATCTCCCAGGCCCTCTATAACACCCCGAATTCAGAAGACCTAGAAAGGAAAGGAAAACCTCAAAATCAGAAGGCGACTCGTCGAGTAGGTGGGGTGACTCGACGAGTAGGAGCGTATTCCGGGTCGCGGGTTAAGTGACCTACTTGACGAGTCGGGGGACCGAATCAGCGAGTTGGCCAGGGTTTGGGAAAACCTAAATTCGGGACTTGGCACCCTATTTAAGCATCTTATTCTCCTCCTCTTGGTTCCATTCCCGACCCCCATTGTCCAGAACTTAACCCACGAAACCTTAGATCATTTTGTGAGTGTGTGAGCCATTCTTGAGTGTTTTGGTGTTCTTGGAGGCTAGAAGAAGAATAAGGAGATTGAAGGTTCAAGGAGAAACTTGTAGATCCAGCAACACCATCTCATTTCTATCATTTCCTGGTAATCAAGTCTTCATCTTGACTTATAGCTTCTTAGATCTCTTTATGTCCACTTTATGAGAGTTTTTGTCCATGGAGCTTGATCTATGGGGCAAGTATGTCCCAAGCAAAGATCCTTTCAGATCTGGAGTCCCTAAGAGTGGTTAAGGCATAAAGCTGCAAGCTTTATGCCATTGGAACCCTCATGCAAGCTTTAAGGAGTTGTTATGGCCTTTTAAGCCTCAAAAGGCCATGCATGGAAGAAAAGGCAGAGACTTTATGTGTCCTTCTGGTGTATAGGGCCTAGATCTATGTTGTTATTCCTTGGATTGGAGTAACAAGAGTTTTGGACATAGAGTTATGTGTTAAGGAGCTAGGGTTTTAGCTTAACCCATTAAGAAGGATTAGGAGTGGGTAAAGTTGGAAACTTTACCCTCATGAGGGCATCTTCAACATGTAGACGAAGTTTGGGGTTTGGATCTGAAGTGTAAGGGCTTAATCTGTTAAGATGGCCAATCAGACTGAGGGACTCGGCGCGTCCAGGGAGGGACTCGACGAGTCTAAGTGAACTGTCCCGTTTTTGTTATGCTGGAAATCGGCGAGTCTGAGGGCTGACTCGACGAGTTGACTCGATAAATCGCGACCTTGAGTAGCTAGTGAACTCGGCGAGTCAGGGGTTGACTCGACGAGTTGGATCGCGATTTCAAGATTTTGACTTATTGGACTTGGCGAGTTGAAGGAGCAACTCGACGAGTTGGGTCAACTTGGAGCGTTGACTTTGACTTTGGCCAAGGTTGACCTAGTTAGACTATTGAGAGTATTTTGGTCTAAGTGTTATTTGGGTATTGGTAGCTCGGGGAGCCGAAGGATTAGCAGTTCGGGGAATTTCCAGATAGCAGCCAGAGGGGTTTCAGCAGGACTCCAGCAGTGCAAGGTGAGTCTCCTCACTGTGTGAATGGGTCTAAGGCACCAATGCCGGCCCATTATGTTTGTATAGTAGGAAGACCCGGGGGGTTAGCTCTAGGCATTATATATTGTATGTCCCAGATTACAATCAGATGCCGGGCGAGGCCCGAGGGAGTTTTGTATGTGCATGTTAGATTATACTTGTTTCTTTGTGATACTTGTATGTGCGTGGTAGGGAGGTGAGTGTGGGCGAGGTCCCGTATCTCATCACTAGATGAGTATGGATGGGGTTCCATATCTCAATATTAGCAGAGTAGGGGCGAGGCCCGTGATAGGAGAGAAGTGAGTGTGGGCGGGGGCCCGTATCTCACTAACAGCAGGAGTATGGACGGGGTTCCATAGCTCATCAGCAGCAGACTAGGGGCGGGGCCCAGGTTAGGCGAGGCCTTAGTACAGTAGTACAGTAGAGTATGTTTCCTTTATGTGCTAGTATGTGATATGTTTGTATGTGCATAGCGGGCGAGGCCCAGAGACAGGCGGGGCCTAAGAGAGACAGATCTGTAGGCCGGGCGGGCCCGATTAAGCGGGCTAGGCCCAATATTTGAAGTATATGATTATGTATGGTATGCGGTAGATTGGGGAACTCACTAAGCTTCGTGCTTACAGTTTTCAGTTTTGGTTTCAGGTACTTCCGGTAGCGGAGGGAAGAGCTCGGGATGACTGCATGACACACACACCAAGAAGTTTTAGCATGGGATGTTTACTCTGATAAAAGAACATGTTTTGAGATGATACTCTGATTTGATATAACGATTTTGGTTTATGAATGAAATGGTTGATAATTATGGATTTTATTAATGATTAAAACGAATTTTTTGGTCATGATTTTTGGGATGTTACACCCTCCACCGATCTATTCTGGAAAACGAGTGTTACACACACACTTTTGAACATAAATAAATCTTTATTTAATTAATCACCATTAAATTACAGTTTATTATTGCTATATTGTTTCAAAATATCAATTAACTACTAAAATCTAGAATATAATATCATCTCTAAACTCCATGCTCCTAGCGTGATCAGAGTGCTTGATCTTACCTAATCCCTTTGTAAGAGGATCAACAGTATTATCCTATGATGACACACATTTTACCATGAGTGCGCCTTCTTCTACTTTATGTCTGATGTAGTGGTATTTCCTTTCGATGTGCCTGGATCTACCATGATCCTTTGGTTCTTTTGTTAAAGCTACTACACCCTCGTTGTCACAGAATATCTCTATTGGCTCTTGGATTGATGGAACAAATCCAAGATCTCCAATAAAATTCTTCAACCACATTGCTTCATTTGCTGCCTCGCTTGCTTTGATGTACTCTGATTCACAAGTAGAATCAACCACCGTTTGTTGCTTGGAACTCTTCAAAGTCACCGCTCCACCATTTAATAGAAATACCCAACAATATTGATAATAACTATAATCTCGATCTATTTGAAAACTTCCGTCACTATAACAACTCAACTTAAGCTCATCTTTGCTACCAAAAACTAAGATCATATCCTTCGTTTTCATAAATACTAAAGGATATTTTTCACTACAGTCCAATGTGCTAAACCAAGATTTCCCTGGTATCTGCTAACCATGTTCAAAGCATAAGCCACATCAAGTCGAGTACATGTCATAACATACATGATCAATCCTATACCATAAGCATATGGGACTCGACTCATCATATCTATTTCTTTATCACTACTGGGATATTAAGCCTTGCTCAACTTAAGAATATGATGCATGGGTAAGTCCCCTTTCTTGGAGTTATCCATATTGAACTGTTTCAATATTTTATCCAAGTATGTACTATGGCTAAGTCCTAGTAAAAGTTTCTGCCTATTTATGTAAATCTTTATTCCAAGAAACTAAGTATCCTCTCCCAGATCCTTCATAGCGATACATTTCCCAAGCCAAGACTTAACTACTTGCAAAGTTGGAAGGAGTATGTCATCCACATACAAGACTAGGAAGGTCACTACACTCCCACTAGATTTGACATACACGCAAGACTCATCTTCAGTTCTAGAAAATCCAAACTCTTTGACTTTTTCATGGAAGCAAGGATTCCAGCTACACGATGCTTGTTTCAGTCCATAAATGGACTTCTTAAGCTTGCACACCTTATTAGGGAATATGGCATGTTCAAAACCTTCTGGTTGAGCCATGTAAATATCCTTAACATTGGTTCCTCCTAAGGAAATCAGTTTTAACATCCATTTGCCATACTTCATAGTCATAATGAGCAGCTATGGCAAACATTACCCTAATTAACTTAATATTGGCAATCGGTGAAAAGGTATCATCATAGTCAATACCTTGGGTTTGAGTAAAGCCCTTTGCAACCAACCTTTCCTTGAAATTCTGTACATTACCATCCATGTCGGTCTTCTTCTTGAAGATCCATTTGTAGCCTATAGTCTTTCAACCAGGTGCTTGATCAACCAAAGTCCATACTCAGTTATCATACATGGATTGGATCTCGCTTTTCATTGCCTCTTTCCATTTTTCAGCCTCATAACCTGCCATCGCTTCCTTGTTGTTAGTCGGCTTATCCAAATTTACTAGTATGCAAGGTTGTAAAAAATGCTCGAAGTTAGCTAGTCGGTGGACTGGGGTCAAGGGATTAATCGGCTAGGCGGAGATTTATCGGGGACCATTAGTTGCTAATTTGTTGAATTTTAAAAAATTAAATATGACTAATATCATATCAAAGTTCATAAATACCACTAATATGATAACAAAATAGGTTAATATGATTAATACAACACTAATCATGCCTCAAATAGTTTCCATTGAAATAAAACTTCTTCAAAATGTTAAAATTTCATCGTTTTATAATGTTTCACTCATTATGTATGTAGGGATTAATCTCTAGGCGCCCTCTAATCGGTTGAGTAGCGCCCAGGGATTAATCGGAGATTAATCGGGACCTAGTCGGGATTTTTACAACATTGCCAGTATGTTATCACTGATAAACTTATCCCCATCTGTCGTTATATGGAAACCATAAACTCATGTGGTGCACTAACTCTATTGGATCGACGAAGAGGTAACATATTCTCAATGGGATCAACAGATTTAGCCTCAGGTTGAGAGCTACTATCATCGAAGCTTCCTTCATTGGATGAATCTTGAATTTCTTCAAGATCAATTGTACTCCCACTGTCCTCTTTAGATATGATCTCTCTCTCTCTCTCAATATATATATATATATATATATATATATATATATATATATATATATATATATATATATATATATATCGCGTGCGCACGAAAGACTCCCCTTTGAGCTATGAAGACCATGTTCTCACAAGGTCCGTAGAACAAGTATCCGTAGGACTTTTGTGGGTATCCAATGAAAATACGTCTCTTGACTTTGGGTTCCAGTTTATCTTGGGCATCGTGCCTAACAAGAGCCTCACAACCCACGACCTTGATATGTGTAAGCAAGGGAGGTTTCCCTGTCCACATCTCATGATGTGTTTTTGGCAACCTTCTTGGTAGAAACAACATTTAGAATATGAGTTGCTGTTTGTAAAGCATATCCTTAGAACGATATAGGGAGGGAAACTCGACTCATCATGGAACGAACCATGTCTAGCAAGGTTCAATTACGTACACCTCTCAGCCATACCATTAAGTTGTGGTGTCCTAAGAGGTGTCAATTGTGAAACAATTCGACATTCTTTTAGATAGTTGTTAAACTCGATACTAAGATATTCTCCACCTTTATCAGATCAGAGCATCTTTATCTTCTTGCCCAATTGATTTTCTACCTCGTGCTTAAACTCTTTGAACTTTTCAAAAGTTTCCGATTTATGCTTGATTAAGTAGATATACCCATATCTACTATCATCATCACTAAACGTCATGCAGTAGTGATTAACATCCCTTGTGTCATATATGAAAGGACCACATACATCAATATGGTTAAGGTCTAGCAAATCTTCACCTCTTTCACAAGTACTTGCGAAAGGTGACTTATTTATCTTGCCCAACAAACAAGACTCACATTCAACGTCTGATTTTAGGTCAAAAAATTCCAACGCTCTATCCTTTTGGAGTTGGGCGATACGTTTCTTGTTGATGCGCACTAGACAATAATGCGATAAGCCTTCTTTTTCTAAACTATTTATTAGAAGAATAAATATTATAAACATTATTGCCAAGTTCATTGACATAAAAAATAGTTTCATACACACCATCACATGGATAGGATTTGAAAATAAATTCACCATTATGATAAACAGAAGTTGTACAATCATTATTATAAAAACCATAATGACATCCTTGTCTAAATAAAGCATGAAATGAAATTATGTTCCTTGTCATTTCTGACGAATAAAAACAATTGTTTAAATCAATCCTAACACTATCAAACATTAGCTCATAAGTTCCAATCCTGATAACAAGTGAATTTCGCCTATTCCCCATGATCAGGTTCAACTTCCCATGCTCCACCTCTTCCCTTTCCTTTAGTCCATGCATATCAGAACAAATTTGGAAACCACATATCGTATCAAGGACCCCAAGAATTTGAAATACAAGTGTTATTGATTTGGATAGAGTACATAACAGAAGAACCAGACACCTTGCCCTTAGGTTCTCTCACTTCTTGTAGGTTCTTGGGGCAACTTCTTCTCCAATGGCCTTTCTGGCCATAATGAAAGCACACGACTTCTTTCAGATCCGCAATAGGAGGAGTCTTGAAGTTGGGCTTTCCCTTTAACCCATTGGACTCTCCAATGTAGGCATTCCCTTTCTAATTGGGTTGTGAATGAACCTTTCCGTTCTTACCCTTGGCTTGTTGGATAGCCATGACTAGGGCAGCTGCAACACTGTTGGAGTGAGACTTCTTCATTCCTAATTCAACTGTTTGCAATAGATTGTAAAGCTTAATCAATATAGTCTTAGTATTGTACAAACGTTAAGTCAGAATGAACTGATCATAAATACTGGAAATGAGTTGAGAACCATGTTAATAGCAAGCCCCTTGTAAAATTTCACATTGAGTTTTTCTAATCTTTCTACGCGTCTCTGCATTTTCTGCACATGAGCACACACAAATTCCCCATATTTCAACTTGCACACCGTAAGGGCCTTGACGAATTCATAACGCTCTTGTCTATATTTCTTGTGAAACATTTTAGAAAGAGTCTGGTTCATGTCATAGGGCCTCTTCATAGGTATTTTGGAGCTCAGGTGCCATGGGTAAAATCATATACAAGCGACTGTTGTAGCATCGTCAACATGCTGATTATAATCAACCAATTCTTCATGAGTAGCATATTCTTTGTCAATTTCTAGGACTTGAGTGTCAAGAACATACTCTTTGTTCTTATATCTCAATGTCATCTTCAAATTAAGCAACCAATCCATGTAGTTGGGACCAGTGAGCTTGTCTTTTGAGAGGATAGACAAGAGAGTGAAGTTGTGGCAAGAAGGTCTCACAATGTGGCAAGAAAATCCCGAAGTTCAAATTTCAGGCAGTTCCCACGACGTGGCAGATGGTTGCCCTCGTTGTGTCCAGAACGGATTGTCGTTTTTTTTTGTTTTTCTGGTTTCATCTTTTATGCATTGTCAATTGAAAAAGCATGGCTATGATACCACTGTTAGGGTTTTTATGTTATAATCAATTTTTACATGCAGACTTTTACTTAACTCTTAAGGGTACATGCAACCTAAATTGGATCTATGTCTTTTCACTATTAATAGAAACATACTTATGAAACAAAAACTATAAAACCCTATGAATCAAATTCATGAATAGAACCACATACCTTTAGCTTAAGTCCAATTTAGCCAATTAGAAACCATTTCTAGTATCCTTGACAACCTAGCTCCAAAAGTCACACACAAAATTCAAAAAACTTTAGGATTGAAGGAGAAAGGGGAGAGGATGTGAATTTTTAGAATTCTCTTGTGTTAATGGTTAGGAAGAAAAAGCAAGTGGTTATGCCCTTTATATAGCTGCTGATTATCCTAGAAACCCTAGATTTGAACTTAAAATAATATTTTTTTCAAATCTAGTTTCCTTTTATCAATTGGAGGCTTCCAAAAGCTCTATCAAGAGCACCAAAACCGTCCATATCATAAGGAGGTCCTAGACCCTCTCTTTGTTCAACTATTAAACAATTGTAGGTTAGCCCTTGTACCATTAATTAATTCTTATTAATACAGAATTAATTCCAAATTAATTCTGATTAATTCTTTATTAATTATTACTATTTCTAACTAATATGTTAATCATATAATATATTAATAAATCATTTATCTATCTCCTTTGATCAATCCAAGATATTTCCTAGTTATGAGGGAGACCCAAAAAGGACTTTACTTTAATTCATAAACATTATACCAATTTAGTTAGGACCTTAGACACCTTGAGGTGTAAGTGATCACATGACCCCTATGCATAAGCACTGCCCCAAACCCATTATAGAAGCATCACAATAGATTACAAAACCATCTACATCCTCAGGAAGGGTCATTATCGGAGCCTCGCAGAGTATCTGCCTCAAGGTCTCAAATGCCGCCTGCTGCTCAGGCCCCCACCGAAAAGTAACATTCTTCTTCGTCAATCGGTTTAAAGGAACAACGATATTATAGAAATCGTGGATGAATCTTCGATAATACCTCGCTAAACCCAGGAAGCTCCGAATATCAGATGGAGACCTCGGGACCTCCCATTGCATCATGGCCTCGATCTCCTAGATTGACCAAGATATTGTCCTGGTTGATGAGGTGACCCAAGAAATACACCTTGCGCAACCAAAACTCACATTTGGAGAACTTGCATAAAGTCTCTCCCTACGCAAAGTCTCTAGACCGCTCACAAGTGCTCCTCATGCTTCTCCTTGGTCTTTGAATAGAACAAAATATTATCAATAAATACAGTTACAAATCGGTCCAACATTGGCTTGCACACCTGGTTAATGAGATCTATGAACGCTGTCGATGCATTGGTGAGCCCAAATGGCATCACCACAAACTCATAATCACCATAACGAGTTCTGAAGGTCGTATTCTGAACATCCTCATCACTGAATCTCATCTGATGATATACCAACATCAAATCATTCTTAGAGAACCAAGATGCACCATGAAGTTGATCTAATAAATCGTCGATCCTTGGAAGTGGATAACGGTTCTTTAACATTAACTTGTTCAGCTGCCGGTAATCAATATACATCGTGTGTGAACTGTCCTTCCTCTTAACAAATAGGAACAATGCTCTCCATTACGAACTACTCAAACTGAAAAATCCCTTGTCCAATAGTGCAACTGTGTGGACAAATCCCACATTTCTGGAGGAGCTAGACGATACGGTGCCTTGGCTATCCGAGCCACACCCGGTAACAAATCAATCTGAAACTCTACTTGCCTCTCAGGAGGCATTCCCAACAAATCCTCAGGAAATACATATGGAAATATCGAACAATAGGTACATCATCTGCAATCTTATTCTCTACAACATGAGTATCCATAATATACGACAAAAATACAGAGCATCCTTGCTGAAGATACCTCTTAACCCTCGCAGCTGAGCAAATAGCAGGTCCACGCAAAGCACCCTCATCATCAATAACTAGTTCTCCCCCGCTTGGGGTTCTAAATCTCACCAACTGGTGCTCTTAATCAATAATAGCCCCATTCTAACTCAAGTAATCCATGTCTACGATAATCTTTGTTCCTCGCAGAGGAATAGGTAACACTTACTCTATGATCATCAACAATCTTAACCTCTAATGGGTAATCCAATGCTCCTGGCGCGTCACCGAAATTCTTGCTAAGCATAAGAGACATAAAAGATCGGATAGCCCCCGAATCGAAAAGAATATGAACGGTCACACCATTGACTAAAAGCATCCCTAATCATAAGCATATACAACATAAGCATAAATAACGGAGACATGAATTATATAAAAAGGATACATACCAGTGACGATGTATGGTGCTGCTCGGGCCTCCTCGACCATCAACTGAAAAGCTCTGCTCTTCACCATGAGAGCCTCTGTCTTCCCCTCACGACCATCAGTAATCCTCAATGTAGCTGGAGTGGGTGCCCTCGCGACCCCTCCAGATAATTACGGGCAATCGGCCTTCTTGTAGCCCAACTGGTTGCAGTGGAAGCATATCAGTGCTCCCCGTATGAAATCTATGTTGTAATGCCCAGTCTGGCTATAACTGAAGAAACTCCCATAACTCCCCTCATCTGCCCTCCTAAACTTGACACATCGGTCACGACCCTGCTGGCCTCTAGATCGAGAGTCAAAAGTATTGGGTCTCTTCGCTGGACCCTCAACTGTCTGAACCTGTGCTGGCTTGCGCTTCGTCCAAAGCTCCAACTTAATATCTCGCTCCCGAGCTCTGTCAATCATTTCCTCCAAGGTCATGCATCCCATAATTCGAACAAACTCCCTGATATCATCCCTAAACATATCATGGTATCTCGTTTTTTTTCTTCTCCTCATTTGCAACATATTATGGAACCAGTGAATCCCTCTCTCTGAACATAACAATGATCTTTGCCATAGTCTCCGTCGTTCGACGAAGGTCCTGGAACTCCCTTGCCAATTGTTGCACCTTAATAGTAGGTGCAAACTCCGATCTGAATCTGGTAACAAAATCAGGCCAGACATGGCCTCAACTACCTCTACTCCCAGCACATGACCAACCTCCTCCCACCAATCATGAGCCTGATCTCTCTGAAGACAAGCTACAAACCTCACCCTCAACCCCCAGGCAGCAACTTGTCTGCGGAGCACTCTCCATGTCTGAAATCCATCATCTACTGGCAATAAGGTCTTTCTTCCCGAAGAACTTTGGGGCCCCACAAGCCTTGACGCCCCAAACTGACCAGATGCATTCTCTACATGAAAGGCCTTAGGCGCTCATCCAATAACTCCATAATCCCTTCCTTTATCACATCGAACATCATAGGTGTCACATCCAAGATAACGCGTGCGATCTCTTGTAACATCCCAAAAATCAAAAGTAAAATTTTCATTTTTAAAATCCAACCAATATCCGTAATTGTTTACAAAACATGGTTCCCAAAAGTAATAATCACAAATCAGAGTATCCTAAAATCAAATATCATAAAATCAGAAGAATGTGAATGATCACGCCTTTTCTTTCCTCGATTATATGAAGTACCTGAAACATAAAAATTAAACTGTAACCCAAAGCTTAGTAAGTTTCCCCTAAATACCACACAACAGAACATATATAGAAAACAGTGACCTAGAGTCAATTCACAGTCTCAACCCAACCACACTATGTTGAGATATATAACAAATAAAAGACATAACAACAACCAAATAATCATGCAGATCTTAACATATCACTACAATATAAAAACATTCTAAACCAGAATACACAATGTACTAGGCCATAATTGGTGCCTTCGACCTATAAGTACAGTGAGGAAAACCCACCTCACAGTCTGAAAAGATAGCAGAGCAGAACGCTGCTCCAAATGTCAACTCTACTGGTCACCTATATAGAAAACAATGACTTAGAGTCAATTCACATCTCAAAATACCCAAAATACCCTTAGGTCAAAACTTGGTCATAATCCTGGTCAAGGTCAAAGGTAAAAAAGTCAATCGAGTCAACTCAGGCTGAGTACGCTTGGTGTACTCAGCTATTACGCCCCGCTTAGTGCTTTCATTTGGTCAGGTTACGCGGTCTTGACTAGGTACGTGCAGCGTACCCTCAAGTATGCCCAAATTACTTAGCTTCCACTTTTTCTCCTCTATTAAGTGCTTAATCTATTAAGTCATTTCATCCAAAACCTAGATCCAGTCCCAAATAACGTCCTAAATCATAAAGTTTCCAACTTTATGAGCTTGCATGGCTATTAAGTGCCCAACACTAGGACCCTAACTTATCATAAGGCTCTAAGTCACTAAAATGAATGCATGGAGTGATGTGAACGATCAAGATCCCATTTTTATAACTCAAGACACTCTAAAACGTCCATAAGGACAACTTATTTGGTCTAGAGTAGCTCATACCCAAATAGAACAATATTATGGGACTAATAAGCACAAAACTCCACATCTAGCAAGATCTAATGAGATAACCAGCAAGTTTAGAACTTTATAGCTTCTGGAGGTTGCTCAAAGAGTGTAAAACTCATATCTACAAAGCTTAGAGTTCCTTCCTTGCTTTCCAATGGCTTCCTTCCTTCAAAAGTGGACACCAAACACCAAAAATGAGCTCAAAACACCACAAATGGAGTTTAGGGTTTGTAAAGGACGAAGTGGGCAATGGAGACTTATGAGGGAAAAGGTCTTGGGAGTTAATGATGCTTAAATAGGGCTCAAACCCTAAAATTAGGGTTTGAACATCGACCACATATGCCCATCATACGCATACAACTCGTGTTTCTCATTTAAGTGCCAAAGGACCAACTTTGCAAACAAATTTTCATACTAAGGGTCAAAATGTAAATCACTGAATAATAAATGTTACATCTATGACATGATAAACTTGCGTACAGAACCAAAATTAGAACCAGAAGAATCTATCACACTATAAGCTTCTTAGAATTTCCGTAACTTTCCTTGATACAAGTACAGATCCCGTGCTTTCAGTAGTACGGGCCCAATACTACCTTCCACACCTATCCGTACTTTCCTCAAGAATCATAGGTACCACAAATATAACACACAATAGTACTTCCTAGGCTCTCTTGGGGATCCCTCCTCACACGTGCCGGAAAGGTCACTGCTGATACCAAAAACCACTCCATAAATGCAGGTTGTACATAATCGTAATAAAATAGTCGCTCGAATAGATGTATCTAACATATGGCCTTCATTAGAAAAGAACATGCAATAAGGATTAATCAAACATTCTCATGCTATTTAGTCTTAACTATGTACTACCCTATTGCATTCATCAAATAATTTCCAACATCAGCAAGACCCTAAAGCACCTAAGCAATCTGCAGATAACAAACATATAAAGGTATTTATCCTAACATGCATACTCATTATGCGATCCTGAGCAGATCCATAGCCTTATTCTAGCATGCAACCAACATAATAGCATACTAAAGCATAGCATTCATGTATGAGTATTTTGGGAATACTGTACTTGAGCTCGACTGATTGCATGCATCACATCCCTTTCTTGTAAAAACCTTTTTAGAAAAGCATTTTCTTTTGAAAAGATTTTATTAATTCCTCACTTTGAGTCCAGACACACCCGAGAGTGTGCCCGAATTGGTCAAACCAAGGCTCTGATACCAACTTGTAATGTCCCAAAAATACCAAGTAATAATATCAATTTTAGAACAACCAAATCATTCATTCATTTATTTCAAAATATAATCACAGTTTAAGTAGTCTCAAACATCAAATATAAATCACAAAAAGATAAGGACAAATAAGACTCCAGGGGATGCAGTGTGATCAAGCCGGACCCTTCCCTTTGGAACCAGAAGTACTTGGAACATATTAAAAATCAAACCATAAGCACAAAGCTTAGCGAGTTCCCCAAAATACCATATACCATACATAACATCATGCCTGAACTACACAACTAACGGGCCCGGTCCATAAAATGGGCCCCATCCAACATAACATGCCCCGACCAATATGCATGTAAGAGTCACAAGGACAATCTGACATCCTACATAGTATAATGAGAAAACCCACCTCACACTCGCACTCAAACAATCACATTTCAAAAGTCGATAAATTGGTGCTACAACCCACCTATCGCGATACCTAAGGTCAAACCTTAGTCTACATTCCTGAAGTAGCAATTTGACCAAAATTCAACCAAGTAAAAAAGTTTATGGTTAAGGTCAACGGTCAAAGTCAACACATGTTGACCTCCATGTAGTGTCCAACCCATGGCCACACCGTGACTATCAGGTCTCAGTCACGATCATGAAGTGCTTCCATGTCATGGCCGACATGCTGCTACGTTGTGGTAGCACCAAACATAACCAACATGCACATTGGGCACCTAAAAAGTCCATTCCCATTCACAAATCCTTCCTCCCCCACGTCAAGGTAACCAACCCGCCACGTTGTGGCTACTGTTCTTGGATTTCTTAATGGATTGAGCCCTTAATCCATTAAGCCCTAAACTCATACTTTCTAGAAAGCTTCTAGGGACTCCAAAGGATCATAAAAATCCAGACTTCATCCAACTAGGTCAAAATGTGAGAAAAGGTGACCTAAACAACATGCTCAAACATCTTCTAGACCTGAAAGATATAAGGCTCATGGGACTTAGATGAGTCATACAGTTGAAAACTTTATCTCATAGGACCATCCCAATCACAACTATGAACCCAAAGATGATACATATCCTAGAAAAAGAGGAACCAAAAAGATAAGATCTTGAAGCCATACAAATGGTCCAGAGAATGATTCCAAGGATGGAGAGGAGTTGCTTGATTGATCCTTGCACCAAAACCTTATTCTTCCTTTAAGGTGCACCAAAGACACAAAAATGAGCCAAAAACTTCAAAGAGAGGCTAGGGTTTATCAAGAATGCTTTGGGAGGTGATGGAGGCTGAGGGTGGAGGAAACCCTAGCCATCACTTCCCTTAAATAGGGCCTTAAGCCCAAAAATTGGGGTTTATCTCATCTGTCATCGCCACGTCATGGAACACATGTTGCCATGTCGTTGTGACTTTTAATGAAACACACATTTCATGCAATTTTCCACGTTGTATTGAACCATTCACCACATCGTGGCCATCCACCAAACTCAAAATTAGCAATTTAAATTCATACCAGAAACCGAGCGTTACATAAATCATTAGCCATCATGATTAAATTTGGTCAGACATATTGACAAAAATAAATTTCAAATTTTTTTACCGTAAGAATATAGGAAAAATGTTTGGTGTCGTTAGGAAATTCCTTGCCATTTGTCGTCGTCGTGTTGTCATCCCACTATGATTGTTATCGCAGCCCACCAACCCCCACCACAAGGGAGAAGCAACGTTGTTGGCCCGAACAAGAGAGCGAGGTGTAATAGTTGTTTACGGGCCTCACCTTGTGGGCATGGTCTGATTGGCTAACCTTGTTGGGCCATTGTTTTTTACTGCTTCATTGGGCCAAACCAGCTTAGGACTGTGATGCCGCCAAGGCTGTTGGCCCAGGAGGCTGATGAATGACCTGTCGACTCACTTTGTTGTCTTGTCCAATGCCTTTTAGGGTTTATGTATTTGTATTTTTCTTGTTTCCGTATTTTATAATTACATTAAAAACTAAAAATACAAAAAACATAAATCCTATCCATTATTAAGTGTAAATAATTTAAAACAATGTTATCATAAAGTCTAAAAGCGGATTTGATACCATTGTTGGAATTGATCGATTCAAGTTTTTTGAAATGTGATAGTATCTCATCCTTTCTATGATATTCACATCATTTAAGATGTTTATTTGTAGCGCACATAATCGATGAATTTTTTTTGTTAATCTGAAAGCCTGTGCTTGCGTTACTTGTAGAAGTATAATCGCCGAGGATAAAGCTAGAAGCTTTGTTTTGAGTGATGAAAAACATTTAAAAATGAAGGAAATCATGCATTTTTGTCTATTTGTCAACTGTATTGACACAACATATGCTGCCTTTGCTGCAAAGATGTCTTCATGTTCTTTGAAGTTTTCTCTGCCAAATACCAAACCCTCACGTGATAAAGACAAGTCACACCTTTCTTCATGTACTATGTTGCCTTTAATGTGTTTTATTTATTCCACATGGGTGAGATTATATAAGTTCCATACGATTTGAGATAACCTGAATGGAATCAACAACATCTGAAGCCCAACAGGGTTTTGTTGTTTTATATTTGAAATTAATTTGTTTTTATCTATTTCATATTATGATTTAACTTTGTTATTATGTTATATTGTTAATTACACTTGTGATTCTAAGACAATGTCATTACCATTAGAGTTAAATCTACCGACCTTATATGGATCATAGGAACTTGCAATGAAAAAAATTCTCAGGAAAATTAGTGTCGCACCCTGACCAATGGCGGAAACACGAGGGTTGTGACGTAAACATTGGATCACGATTCACAACATATATTGAATAATACAAACGCTACAATCTTCCATAAATTTGGTATGAAGAATTACATTGTCGTCAGACGACAAAATACAAGAACAAGTTCTACAAACATAAGTCAAAATGAAACAAAAGGCCTAACAGATCGGCCAAACAAAGAAATGTATTATTCCATGACACACATGATGTGTTTTCCAACTCCTAGATCCTGAAGATTCATACGTTTGAAAACAATACGTCAACAATAATGTTCTGAGGAGTAAATGTCCAGTTATGCTTAAGTGCTGCATATATTTTTCCTCGAGCCATATTTTCTAAAGTGGTGAGATTTATAGGTTTTGACTCTGTATGTTTTTATAATCAAAAGTGTGTTTAGACTCATAATTTATAAAATATTAAAAAATGCAACATGTTGACCCTTGTAAAATACATATAAGTAAAAATATTTCTGTTTATAGCTTTGAAATACAAGTGTTTTTATAATCAAGAGTGTGTTTAGACTAATGAATTATAAAAGCATAAATACATCATGTTCTATCCTTGTAAACCTATACAAGTAAAAGAGATTCGTTTGTCGTTTATAACTTAATAATCCTAAGTTACAATTACAAAAAGTGTCGTGTTGGAAACCTTATAAAATATGAATTATGTAAAATAATGTTTCAACACTTAACCGTTCCATTCAAAAGTTTTGTTTTAGTGGTAGGAATTCTAGATTAAATTTATGGGTTCTAATATGAGCCTATAACCGAACTGTAGAAGTGTAAGCCTTTGTAGAGTAGCACTGTGAGGAGATGTGTTGTGACCATCACTAACGCTTCATTGACGTCGTGAAATAATAAAGTGACTGAACAATTACACCCGTTTTGACTCGACACACGATGATTGTAGCTACCAACCGCAGACGGGGCTGTCAACCCGTATAGATGTATACCAATGTGTTCCACATTCCATCCGGATCAACAATTATAGCAAAGAGGGATTGTACTAAGTTTTGAGTTCTTAGCGATGAAATAGTTCTCATATTGTAACATCCTGTTTCGGATCGTCTCAGATTAGGGTTTGTGGGCTGCAACCTGGGCATGAGGAAGTCTCGGGGTTGCGACGAGTTGCTAGAAGCGTAGGGCATCTCGACACCTTTCCGTGAGTATGAGGTTCATTGGAATCGGAGTTATATCGAGGAAGCTATGGAATTTTGAAGTTTTGGCAGGATAAGTCCCTCATTTGAGAAAGGTTGCAGCTGAGTACGCTGGGTGTACGTGTGTGTACGCTTAGCGTACTCATGTGCGTGACTTTTAAGTGGAGCCACCTAGTACGTTGGGCGTACCAGATGGTATGCTGGGTGTACTAGGCTCAGAATGAGAAACCCTAAATGAGGGGTGTCCCTATATAAAGAATGAGATGACCTTATTCCTAGCCACCGTCCTCAGTCAATAAACCCTCTTAAACCCTAATCCTCGTTCTTGAGCTTGTGTGTGTCCATTTGAGAGCCTTAAGTGATTTTGTGTGTTCTTGGAGTAAAGAAGGAGCTTTGGAGAAGAAGGAGTGAAAGTCCAAGCCTTGGATCTGAGCATATCTGAGTTGGGAGCTTCATCATGAGGTATAAAGCTCCAAGCTTTCTCACTCTTTTGTTTTGAGCTTCATATTAGAGTATTTTAAGGTTTTTGTCCCAAAGTTGGAGACTTTATGAGTTATTGAGCTCCATAGACTATGACCAAACCCATTTGAATGTATTTAGTGGTGTTGTATCATAAAAAACAAGCCTTGGACGTTGGAAACAAGACATGCATGAGTTATGAGCATTTTGAGTTAAGAAAGTGAATGTTTTGGGTGTTTGTGACCATATCAGCTATGCAAAGGCTTAAAGTCACTGACTTTATGGAGTAAGGGCTATTAGGGAATCCAGATCTGTGATTTGAGTCAAGGTCTTAACTGATTAAGACCAAATGAGTAGAAAGAGTGAATCTGGGGAGTACGCTGAGCGTAATTCCAGTACACCCCGCGTACTGCCCTAGTGTCCCCGATGGCCAATCTGGATTCGTGAGTATGCTGAGCGTACCAAGGGAGGTACGCCCCGCGTACCTCACTGTGGACTTTTGGGCTAAGTCTCATTTTTGGGCCTTGAGTGTTGGGCCTGGAGTTTGGGCTTGTTGCAATAGAGTTTTGGACCAGAGGATTATATATATATGTGCTTTGGGCCCTTGAGTTGGGCTTGCCACTTAGATTTAAGAGTTGGGCCTCAGGAGAGCCCATTTATTATTGGGCCTTGGTGGGCCCAATGGGTTTTAGGTTATGGATGGGCTGGTTAGTGGACTACATTTAGACCTGATGAGTAAGAGTTTGGACTTAGTTCTTAATTGGGTTAATTGTGGGTTTGGCTCAGACTTAGAGGCCGATGCGTAGCAGCAACATTTATAGGGGCTGTGCATCATCCGAGGTGAGTCTTCTCATTATATTTACCATGAGTGGTATCTTTGTGTGATCGAGATGTCTTATATGTTTATATTGAGTACTGAGATATCCTGCGTTATGTCTATGTGATTTATGCTGTGTATTATTCTGTGCTTACTGAGTTAGGACCGGATTGTCCACCCGAGTTATGGGACCGGAGGGTCCCACTGAGACACATTGACCAGAGGGTCTTACTGTGTTATAGCCTCGAGTGGCTAATGAGCTGTGTGAGGTATTTTGGGGAACTCACTAAGCTTCGTGCTTACCGTGTTATGTGTTATGTGTTTCAGGTTTTTCTCAGGATCGCGGGAAGGCACCGACTTGATTGTACACACCAGTGAAAGAGTTATGTTTTGAGGATCCTGGATTTTAATC
Source organism: Lactuca virosa (assembly GCF_052849685.1). Taxonomy (NCBI): domain Eukaryota; kingdom Viridiplantae; phylum Streptophyta; class Magnoliopsida; order Asterales; family Asteraceae; genus Lactuca; species Lactuca virosa. The sequence goes on from NC_136432.1 coordinate 51,972,485, forward strand.
AAACAATTATGGAGTTGCGAGTTGTAAATTAAATAAATAGATTTTTGTGAAATGTGTTATGAGAATTATGTGATTTTAAATGAAAAATTTGTTTGAAAATTTACGGTGTTACAATTTGGTATCAGAGCCTTGATTTGAGGGATTCGGATACACCTTCGGGTATGTCTGGACTCAAAGTGGGGATTTGAGAAACAAATTCTCAAAAGAAATGATTTTTTTAAAAACGAGCAAGAGTTTATAAGAGAAAACGAGAAGGATCAGTGTGTACAATTAGCCAGAGCCCTAACAGTGATTTCCCAAAATACCCTTACCTATTTGTGTTATGAGTTATTATTGAGATATTAGTGATGCATGCTAGGAGATAGGCTAGGTATATCATATTTTAGGGCTAGAGTTGCCTGATTTGTGATGCCTTAGCCTAGGAATTTGGCTATCTGTGATGTGCTTTGAGTAGGTGCGGAGTAAGAGTATCCAACAAGAATATTTCAGAGATAGAGCCTTGAGTAGAGGAGTAATCTAGGATAGATACCTAGATGAGCATTGGAGAAGCCTATTGAGAGAGTAGTTAGATACTCGCGTGAGGTAGAGTTGCTTGAGTTCAGTGACATCTTTTGAGTGTGAGTAGAGCAAATAGAGTTGTAACCTAGAGTGGTTTTACGTGCTGGTGAAGATTATTTGATGTCCGAATGCTGCTTGCTTCGGGCTTTATGGAACTCTCGATGATGGTGTTGGGTTATGAGCATTCTAACACTCCTAAGTGTACATGCAACCCTAAATACCTTGGATCTATGTTTTCTCTATTATACATACAATTATGAACATCCAAGGTATTATCCTAATCTAGCATACAAAATAATAAATATAACAAGATAGAATACATACCTCTTTGATGTAGAATGTCTTCATGAAGCTTGAGTGCCTAGTGCCCCAAGTGTGACACCTCAAATGGTTCACACAACACCAAATACACTTGGAATAACTTGAGAGAAACTTGAACACTCCTTGAAATCGTCTAGCCCTCACACTCACACATTTAGTGCACGATTTCTTGAGCCATGGGATTCTTTTATATGGTGGCTATTAGGGTTACACCATGTAACTCATAACTTTACCCATTCCTTATGCTCCATGGATTTTAACCTCCATGGAGTATCCGTGGGTCACCCCATGGACTTAGTCCAACATAAGGAATCTTGGATCACAAGCCCACATATATAAGAATGAATGATTTACACAATCAACCCATATATTTAATTAGTCTCCTTTTGATCACTTAATTAATTCAAAATTAATTCTTGATCAATACTAATTAAATAACCTTATTAATATATCAGAACTTATAATATATTAACCAACCTTAAGTGTTATTTCTCTCATTATAGTCTATCCAAATGCATGATGCCATGTAACCCAAATGGACCATGCCGGGTCGGGTCAAGTCTTACCAATTATAGTTATGGACTTAGACATTAATCCAACAGTCTCCCACTTGGATAAGTCTAAAACTATTATTGCGTATGACTTCAGGAACCTATCAGCAATCGCAGCTCTCAAAAGCTTCTGTCGAACTCTGACCTTGTCGATGAACTCTGACCTTTGTCAATGACTTGTCCATTAGATAAGGGATCATATATTCCTCCATTCTAGATATCATATGTACTGAGACATGGATTATCAATCATTCTCTCTGTCCATTTGTTGTTTCCCGATTTCCGATTCATGATGACTGACTGATTGAACAAATCAAATCAGTCCTGGCTTGGCCAAGCACTCACATGTATCATCTTTAAATCATCGAGGGGCCCACAGATATCGCTTTTATCCCGAAGGTAAAAGGAATGGATAAACTTCGACTCATATGGCTTGTTCTACTACTTGTTGAATCATACACAAAGGCACGTTTTATAACATCGAGTTACCAATGCGTTTTCGTGCAATCAATATATAACCAACTCATAGTAACAACTCATATCTCTAGGTTTGAAGAATATAAGATATTATCGTCTCATGATCAGTCGTGATAAAATCCATGAAGTGATTCAAATGAGCGCGGGTTGAATCCAATACTCAGAACTTATGAGCACTCATGAGTGTTGTAGCACCACTTTGTCCACCAACTTGGACCTCTACAAACCAACCCATGACAGTCTTGATTCATATCTACTTCCAACATATGACCGACTGTGGATGGTTTGAATAACTTAATCATTCAGGAAGAGCGACTTAGTTATTCTGGAAGTCAAAACATGCAAAGTGAAACACAAGAATAAATGAATCAAATATGGTATCAAACCCTATGAATATAAATAAACACTTTTATTTATCCCATACTGATTACTCATTATTCATTGTTTCGGTTTTATCAACTTTATACTTGAATTTAAAAACAATAGTTGTCCCATGCTCCAAGCATGTACACTATGTTTTCTAAACACTAGTCATGCCATACACCAAGTATGCATACTATGTTTGTCTATGATCTTTACTTTGTAAAATAGATCAATTGAACATCACTCCAATGATCCTCTTTTCACAGTCCCAAATCCTTACTGCAAATGCAAGAATTCCAAATTCATGCCATTTACTGAAATCTGTTAGATTCTAAACTTATATGCATTGATCCTCTTAATGATTATGCACGAAGTCAGAAAGACTTGACAACAATCATTACAGAGCATTCCAAAGGAGATCAGCTCCTTGGAAACATCCTTCTTTCATTAAGTTTCCTAATCTTACACAGATTGAATAATTTCTAACTTTGAAACATTTCCATATTCCATTTTGACTATCACTTCTGAACAAGAGTTGCCTCCTTACAGATTATGTCAATATGGTCCTTCCAGAATTAACATTATACTTCCAACTGTCCTTGAGCAACCAATCTTTGGTAAACCTTAGATTGTCCTCGACAATTGCTTAATCATTTTAGTCATATCCAATTCTAGACCTTTTCCCTTCATAATGCCCCAGGCATTTGGAAAATTTTAGAAAGGATGAATATAACACATGTAATCGATCCTATATCCGAAGCATATGGGACATGATTCATGATGTCTCACATAAAGACTAAACCAGTCTTTTGCTATAATATTTCCATTTCAATTTGCCAACTTCTCAAAATTCAGATTATGAAAAGGGATGCCGTAATCATAATCGAATTTTAGAACGCAAATAATGGACCCATATATAGAATTTCCTTATGTTGAGCCATTCCAACATGAAATTCATATATATATCCTTGATTAAATACGATTAAAATCTCAATCTAAGCTTTTTAGAATTGAAATGAAGTACAATTTCCTCTCCCTTAATTATAGCAAAACAACTTTTTCAACCCCTGCAACCTCACGAATTGAAACTTTTGTTTTCTATAATTAACATTGCTAACTTGCAACCTTTGTCATAATTATCATGCTCCCACTAACATGATGATTATTAGCATAACACTTATGCTCCCACTAGCTTTGACATGTACTCAGAAATCAGCTGACTTTCTTACCAAAGTTCAGATTTATGATACTAGATTGTTTTGATAAAACTTTATAAAAAATCATACACCTCTCTTAGATAGCTCACATGTGTGTCTAAACAATTTTAGAACTATGAAAAGGGATGCCGTAATCATAGTCTCAATTGTTTAGACCTTTGCCACTTCTCACAAGTCCATGTTAGTGTGCCGGTAAACCACACACGCTCCACTAACGACTTTGAGAATGCAAATATCACAATTGCTATCTAGCTAAAATCTACTTAGTGAAAGTGTTTCCTCACCATCATTTTCATGAACCGGAGAGAAACCTTATGACACTTAGATTTAATAGTGTATGTGTTCTTATCCATGTGAATTTGTCAAAACCATAATCACAAGACAAGGTTAGTGACAAATCCAAACTCATATTGATTAAACTTGTGCAATCTTAAATTCTTGCCATTTGGCAGCTCAGGTGCCTGGCATTGCTTCCAAGTAGTTGTGCAACCAATTGAGAACTCTCAGAACTCCTATGCAAAGCCAACTTGAATAGGCACAAAAATTTCAACACGATAGGTTATAAACCTCAAGTCGTGTGCTAGTGAAGGACTTTAGGTTTTTATTCTTGATTAAGTCTTGAAACTTTCAAGAGCTTTAAGACTCCCACTGTCCTCTTGACATATAAGACTCCCTTGTCAAATATTCAAGAGATAGTGCGGATTCTTTATCAAGACTAACACTTTACACAATTGGCCTAAGTTGGTCTCTGTTTTATCAAAAACATCACAACTTACCAATTTCAAATGTACAAGAGTAGATAACCTTTTACTCTTACATTTGACTAGTGTTAACAAACCCTCTTTAAGATATGTCACTCAAGTTACAATCTTGGAGTATGACTCTAAGAATTGTTTTGGAACGAAGTATGACTCATCTTTTTGATTTAACCATTTCAACAATTCATGACTCCTCTTCTTGACTTTAGAGGACCAATTGTGATATGGTATCTTAATCATTAAGATGATCATAAACATGATACTAAAGTACTCTCCCATCTTTTCAGATTTGAGAAACTTTTATCTTTCTGCCATACTTTGATTCTTCTTATTCGTTCTGTCTCACATTGAAACTTCTCCAATGCTACAGACTTATACTTAAACTTATAAGTATAACCATATTTACTGAACTTAAGTAAATCATGACGAATAGTCTTCTTGATCTTTTGTGGTGGACTTGACCAGTGCACAAGAATGTGTACTCGATCCCTTAGTCCTTTCCTTATTCACATAAGGAATTAGTCTTAATTTTCCAAGCTGAAAGTTCTCATTCATCATACTATACAACTTGCATGATTCCAAGTTTCGGTCCAATTGAACCTTGGGTGATGAGAATCTTTCCTTATTTGGTAATATTAGACACTACCACAACCGAAAGAATCAAATCCATTTTTCCAATATTGCTATCAATGGAATCTTATAAGCAACAACTTTTCACAAATGCCATTGTAAGGATACTTAAAATAAATAAAATCAAAACCTTTTTTCTTTTATTTTAAAACTTTGCGGAAAAACTTATCCTTACAATCCATATGAAAACCTTGTTGTTATCTATTCCTAAGCAATATAAATATCATAACTCTTAAGTAATAGCCCAAAATTCTGATCACCGAACCATGCGATTGAAATCCATCTTCGCGATCAGAATCAACATGTACTTAATAGAGTTAGACAATGGACTTTACCTGAAGTAGAGCCAAACTTATTGACTTTAACATCCTTAGGTAAATTTGGCAGCTTCGTAACCAATGCCCCTTCCTTTGGCAATAGTTACCTATGGATCTTTGATAATGGGACTATCTCAGACTTCGCCTCTCTCTTTACCATTGGGTCAACAGAGTTGACTATGGCCGATCCCTTTCCATTGGGAAGAGAGAGCTTTACTGGATATCCAATGGCATCATTGTCAATGTCCATAGCGTTTTAGGAAGTTGATCTTAGCAAATAGATAAGATCATTAAGGGTCTTGTCTTAGTCTGTTTCATAGGATTCCCAAAAGAACTTACTATGTGACTTAGAAAGTAGTTGAGCCACCAACTTTCTCAAGACTTTGACACCCAACTCTCCCGGCTTGTCAATATGTGACTACATCTCCAAGATGTGATCACACCTAGACCTTGCCTTGCCAATAGGGCTTGAGTGACCTTAAACTTTTTAGGAACTTGTGGGTTAGAGAGAATAATTGGAGGAGGTGAAAGAAGTATGATATCCATGGGACATCATCTTCATTTAGGAAAGCTTGTTTCAAGAGATTTGGGAAGATCATAAATGTCTACACCAGACATCTTTTTGGGAGATATTCAAGATAGTTGATTTAAAGTCCTTAATATGACACCCAATATGAAATATTAAGGCTAGGACCCAACAAACTATTTTATAACTTAGAAGAGGGATGCCGTAATCCAAGCTATAAAATATTTGAAGGTAGGTGAATGACGATTCACCAATTTCCACCATGAAAAACGAAATAATTTATTAGGTTTTAATTGGATTTGAAAGTCCTAGATCTTTGAGATTCATTGAACTGTTCAAAGGCATGTTTCAATCTCGAGTGTGCCCTTCAGGTTTTGTGACTGGGATGTCGAGGATCACAAAACAAGGTGTGAATAACCATGCAAATATACTTGGTACCCTTAATATTTACCCCTTAATCAGTGTGCCGGTTAACCACACACGCTCCACCGATACTATGATAAATATTAAGTTACCCTTTGCCTACCTTGTTAAGTCCATGTTAGTGTGCCGGTTAACCACACACACTCCACTAACGACTTAAGCAAAGTGCAAAGTGTAATTTCATGGGTTAGCACCAAATTCACATTTTCCTAAGTAACTAAGATTGGGTATTAATAAGAGTTTAGTTACTTAGTATTTATCATTAATACTTTTAATGAAAGGAGAATTATAGTCCTTGTCCTACCCATTCGGCTAACGACCCTCCACCAGTCAAGGAAGCGGTGGGTGAGAGTGGACACCCATTAAACTGTCATTTTATAGGCAGTAACCTTATACCCCCCTTATAGACCGGCTTCGTGAATGAGGCCTACTAACGGTAAGACTGACTTTACTCTTATACATATATACAAATATTATTAACTTATAATATTATAAAGTATAAGGGTTGAATTTTAACTTTTAAAATTCTAAGGGCTAACTTGGAATTAAAGTATTCATAAGTGAAAACTTTTCAAATTCCAAAACTTGAGGGCAAGTTTTGAAACTATTCAAAACTAGTTAATTCCATAACTTATGAGTTTAAAGTAGTTTTAATTAAAAAAAAAAAAATAACTCTTCAAGTTCCATAACTTGAGGACAAGTTATGGAAGACTTTAAACTAATTAATAAAAAAATAACTTTTTTTTATTGTAACTTATGGAACTAATTAAGGTTACACTTTTTTTTAAAATTTAATGAAGAGACTCTTGAACCTCCATAACTTGAGGACAAGTTATGGCATAACTTGAGGACAAGTTATGGAGTCATAAAACCATTTAATTAGAACTAGACTCTTCATTTTGTAACCTTTGCCAACTTTTATGAGTTTTATGATTCTTAAATGTGACTTTTCATATAACTTGAGGACAAGTTACAAAACACACTTTGGAATCAACTCTTAGATTAAAATGGATTGAAAACAACTATTTCACACAAATTTTCTATTAATCTAAGAACCTCATAAGAACAAGATAATTCAAATCATCAATCTTCAAGAAATTAGCATGAACATACAAACTAATACAAATCTTGAAATTATGACAATTATCTTAGAAATTGGATTAGCATGAACATTACCACATCAAAAACAAGTTTATAAGTCCAAAAACATCTTAGGGTAATGTTCCTAGTCCAATTCTAGCCAAAACAATCGAATATATGCATCCAACTCGATTTTTCAGCTACTTTTGCAAGTATAACAAGAAAACAAGCCTAGGCTCTGATACCACTGTTGGGTTATGAGCATTCTAACACTCCTAAGTGTACATGCAACCCTAAATACCTTGGATCTATGTTTTCTCTATTATACATACAATTATGAACATCCAAGGTATTATCCTAATCTAGCATACAAAATAATAAATATAACAAGATAGAATACATACCTCTTTGATGTAGAATGTCTTCATGAAGCTTGAGTGCCTAGTGCCCCAAGTGTGACACCTCAAATGGTTCACACAACACCAAATACACTTGGAATAACTTGAGAGAAACTTGAACACTCCTTGAAATCGTCTAGCCCTCACACTCACACATTTAGTGCACGATTTCTTGAGCCATGGGATTCTTTTATATGGTGGCTATTAGGGTTACACCATGTAACTCATAACTTTACCCATTCCTTATGCTCCATGGATTTTAACCTCCATGGAGTATCCGTGGGTCACCCCATGGACTTAGTCCAACATAAGGAATCTTGGATCACAAGCCCACATATATAAGAATGAATGATTTACACAATCAACCCATATATTTAATTAGTCTCCTTTTGATCACTTAATTAATTCCAAATTAATTCTTGATCAATACTAATTAAATAACCTTATTAATATATCAGAACTTATAATATATTAACCAACCTTAAGTGTTATTTCTCTCATTATAGTCTATCCAAATGCATGATGCCATGCAACCCAAATGGACCATGCCGGGTCGGGTCAAGTCTTACCAATTATAGTTATGGACTTAGACATTAATCCAACAGATGGGAGTCAGCTACTAAGTGAATATGACTATATTCAGGAGGTAGATGTCTGGCATCATAAGGAGTTCTTCAGCAACTGATGGCAGATAAGTGTGAGAACCTAGGAAGAGCCTAGGGAGTGACCTTAGTCAGATGAGTAAGCTAATAGAGGAGAGTATTCGCTGGGGAGTGACCAAGTTTAATGGGATTGGTGATCGAGAAGGTTGAGCAACTACTTAGGAAATCTGGGACAATCCGGGTGGAAAGTATGGGTAGATGTGGCAGGTAGTATGGGCCCATACTACTGAAAGCAGAGGATCCGTACTCGAAACAGGGAGAGTTCCAGAGGTTCTAAGTAGCAGATTGAGAGGAGATAACATGGTTCGGGTACCATGATTCGTAGCAGATTGAGAGGAGATAACATGGTTTGGGTACCATGATTCGTAGCAGATTGAGAGGAGATAACATGGTTCGGGTACCATGATTCGTAGCAGATTGAGAGGAGATAACATGGTTTGATTACCATGATTCGTAGCAGATCGAGAAGTGATCACATGGTTCGAGTACCATGATTCGTGGTGATTAGTGCTTCTGGTTTTACCAGTTATCCCATTGTGATTGATTAGACTAAGATTGGATGTGATAGAGTGTGGGGCCAGAGGGCCCTATCGAACGAGTTTCATGGAGCATACCTTGAGAAGGAAACCGAGTTAGTTTCTGAGAGATTTTTGGTGAGATGCCAGTTGGAGTCGCAAGACTTAGGGATGAGTAGAGATGATGCTTATTAGGGGATCGCGGTCTGAGTTGAGCAATCGACCGGTAGATGAGACGTCACCTTCTGTGACAAGGGTTGCGCTGTCCCCGTTTCTGGGAGAAGCAAAGGAGATAACGAGTTTCCGGTTTCACAGTTTGGAGGTAAAACCCGTGGGGTAGCATAGGGTTGCAACCTTTTCGCCAGAGTATTTGGGTAGTATGTTTGCTGCGAGGTATTTTCATACCATGAGAGAGTCATTAGTGGGACTAAGATGGAAGAGAACAAGGAGGTGCCTTATTGAGGGAGGCATACTTTTAGCAGCAGTTCCAGGTGATCAAGAGGAGTATATCGGGGTGGTGGCCCTTGTTGTCTACGTTGTGTATCGACTGGGAGAGTGAGGTCTCTTGCTTTTATGATGATTCCCGCGGTAGGAGGCTGATCGAGGAATCAGTGACGAGGTGCATGATAATGTATTATTTTGAGATTGAGAGTTAGGTCTATTCGGAACAGTTGGGGTATCCGGCGGTGTGTCGGTCTGAGGCTTCGAGATGTCTAGAGGCAGTCACGTTGGGAGGATTTCGATATTTTTGTCTGAGTTGCGAGATATTTAGAGTTGGTTGGTTTCCATTGGGAAGATCATTGAGTGATTATGTGGTACGTTCCAAGAGTCAAGTGTGATGTACCTGGTAAAACAGTCTGGAGTAGATTGTTGGTATGCCAATTGGTGATGGTTCGAACCCTGAGTGGGGGAGAACTGGGTATTCTATTTGGAGGGTCAGCGATTCGTTCAAGTGCGGGTAGAGAACTGGTTATAGAGATCTGCGGTGCAGACACATGAGACCTGGGTTATTGGTGGATGAGGCAAGGTGCAAGGTGGGATGATGTACGAGTATGTGCTTAAGAAAGGATGAGTGAATCCACGGCGGGTGGCCGTTGGTCAGAGAATTTATTGGGGCTAGGGAATTTTTCGGGTTTGCAAATGTTGAGTTCGAGGTGGTTGGGTCGCTGAGTTCAGGGTGCAATAGCTGAGATTTGCGGGTATAGGTATAGATTGTGATCTATACTCCAGAAGGGGCAGCAGTTGATTTGTCAACCAATTTCAGAGTCGGTATGAGTAGTTTCCTATGGGTGGTGATCAGTGGAGGATGGAGCTTCGGATTTTCGTCAACGTGTATTTAGTCGTTGACGATTCCTTCGTATTTCCATTTGGGAGATGGGAGTATTTCGAGGTTTCAAGTTGCGTAAGTGGAAGATCAGTGGTTGAGGCAAGACATTGTGAGATGCTGTGATGGTGTACCGAGGTACCCGAGTATGATATCCTAATTTTTGGTCATGTTGAGACTCGAGTGTGAGATGGCGAGTGGAGTACCGAGAGATTTTGTTCCAGTGGGAAACCATCAGTTAAGTGTCGCCAGAGTGAGACTGTCTAAGGGTGTATCTGTGCTGAGAAAAGTGCCTTGCCTTCGAGAATTTACATCATGGAGTGGTGGTGCATAAGCTGGGTGGGTGTAAGCACCTATCTAGGCTGAGCTGTAGAGCATGAGTTGGTGAACTCAGTGTAGTGATGTCTTGATGATGAGATTATGGGGTGATAAGAGAGCAAGTAGATCCGGGTGGGAGTAATTGCTTGGGATTATTAGGAGAAACCATGGAGTGAGCCCATGGTGAGTTAGTGAACGAGAGAGTGTTGTAAGACTACGGGGAGCCGTAGCATTCATGAGTCAGTGGGAAAGGGTATCGTGGTACTACGGGGAGCCGTAGTATTCGCTAGTCATCAAGAGAGTGTCGTGATACTGCATGGAGCCATAGTACTCACTAGTCAGCGAGAGAGCGTCGTGATACTGCGGGGAGCCGTAGTATTCACTGGTTAGGAGGAGAGTGTTGTGATACTGCGGGGAGCCGTAGTACTCACTAGTTAGTGAGAGGGTGTCATAAGCCTACGGGGGGAACCGTAGCACTTAGTATCGATAAGAGTGAATACTGTTCTGCGAGGAGCTGTAGTATTCACTAGTCAGAGTATGACACAAAGGAGTTCTTAGGCTTGGGTAGCCTTACCGCTTGAGTCTTCGGAAACCTGGTTGCCGGACCAGGGGCGAGACTGGGGTCTCCGTGCCGGTCGAGGATTGTTGTATCCTGGGTTGAGGAGGGATTATCGTAATCGGAAGGAATTGGAGAGATGGTATGTGCATAAATTCACGAATCGCGGGTTCGGGTTGAGTATCAGATTAGAAATGAGTGGTTCCAATTCTGCTGTTGAATCAGACTCTAGAGTTGAGTTTGGGTCAATTCGTGTATTGAGTAAGCAAGGTGAGGTTCTGGATTAGTAGATGGGTTTCATTTTGAGGGGTATTGATCTTCATCTGATGTCTTAGACCAGAGTGGGTCAGTTTTGTTGGTATGGGAATACTCGCGAGACACGTAGAACCAGTAGGTGGCAGATGACAGAGGTCGGAGGTGAGACGATTTCAGATGGGGTTGTAGTATTCTCTTGGGGTAAAGAGAACTTCATGACTTGTGTGTCACGATGAGCCGAGATAGTTATTGTGAGAAGGAAGTCGGTGAGACGTTTTTGGTATGCAATGAGTAACCTTTGGAGGTTCATCTATTGGGTCGGGAGCTGACCTGGTACTCAGAGTTGAAGGGGAAATTTGAGAGGAAGCTGGGGATTATGTCTATAGATGTTAGAGGATACTTCCAAGCGAGCATGGTATTTTCCTTGTGTTTGAGGTCAGATTTTTTTGGGGTTCATTCTTTCCGATGGTTCTGATAGCTGTTCAGGCGGTGGGTCCTTAGTGGGTTATGACCTTTCCGTTCCTCTTGAGTCCGGTCAGGATCGATTAGAGAATCAGAGTTGGTAGAGTGTTCTTAGAGTCTGTTAATCGATGAGCGATTAGCATGATATTTTGCGAGGGTGGTCTGGCAGGGAGACATACCGCTAGAGCTTTCAAGATCGGGAGACTCAGATCGAGTACCACAACGGCAGATGGGTCTGTCCTTCTTCGGGGTCGGGAGTTCTTGTTCGGATCAGGTGTCTTTGGAAGAGATTGTTGTATGATATGAGGTCCTTTCAGTGGTGCTTCTCGGGTTATTGAGTTCAATCTATGTGTTGATAAGGAGCGATTTCGAGGGCGAAATCTAATTGAAGTGGGGGAGAATTGTAACATCCTGTTTCGGATCGTCTGAGATTAGGGTTTGTGGGCTGCAACCCAGGCATGAGGAAGTCTCGGGGTTGCGACGAGTTCCTAGAAGCGTAGGGCATCTCATCACCTTTCCGTGAGTATGAGGTTCATTGGAATCAGAGTTATATCAAGGAAGCTATGGAAGTTTGAAGTTTTGGCAGGATAAGTCCCTCATTTGAGAAAGGTGGCAACTGAGTACGCTGGGTGTACGCTTAGCGTACTCATGTGCATGACTTTTAAGCGGAGCCACCTAATACTTTGGGCGTACTAGGCTCAGAATGAGAAACCATAATTGAGGGGTGTCTCTATATAAAGAATGAGATGGCCTTATTCCTGGCCACCATCCTTAGTCAATAAACCCTCTTAAACCCTAATCCTCGTTCTTGAGCTTGTGTGTGTCCATTTGAGAGCCTTATGTGATTTTTTGTGTTCTTGGAGTAAAGAAGGAGCTTTGGAGAAGAAGGAGTGAAAGTCCAGGCCTTGGATCTGAGCATATCTTAGTTGGGAGCTTCATCATGAGGTATAAAGCTCCAAACTTTCTCACTCTTTTGTTTTTAGCTTCATATTAGAGTATTTTAGGGGTTTTGTCCCAAAGTTGGAGACTTTATGAGTTATTGAGCTCCATAGACTATGACCAACCCCATTTGAGTGTATTTAGTGGTGTTGTGTCATAAAAATCAAGCCTTGGACGTTGGAAACAAGACATGCATGAGTTATGAGCATTTTGAGTTAAGAGAGTTAGTGTTTTGGGTGTTTGTGACCATATCAGCCATGCAAAGGCTTAAAGTCACCGACTTTATGCAGTAAGGGCTATTAGGGAATCCAGATCTGTGATTTGAGTCAAGGTCTTAACTGATTAAGACCAAATGAGTAGAAAGAGTGAATTTGGGGAGTACGCTGAGCGTAATTCCAGTACGCCCCGCATACTGCCCTAGTGTCCCCGATGGCCAATCTGGATTCGTGAGTACGCTGAGCGTACCAAGGGAGGTACGCCCCGAGTAACCTCACTATGGACTTTTGGGCTAAGTCTCATTTTTGGGCCTTGAGTGTTGGGCCTGGAGTTTGGGCTTGTTGTAATAGAGTTTTGGACCAGAGGATTATATATATATATATATATATATATATATATATATATATATATATATATATATATATATATATATATATATATATATATATGCTTTGGGCCCTTAAGTTGGGCTTGCCACTTAGATTTGAGAGTTGGGCCTCAGGAGAGCCCATTTATTATTGGGCCTTGGTGGGCCCAATGGGTTTTAGGTTATGGATGGGCTGGTTAGTGGACTACATTTAGACCTAATGAGTAAGAGTTTGGACTTAGTTCTTAATTGGGTTAATTGTGGGTTTGGCTCAGAGTTAGAGGCCGGTGCGTAGCAGCAACATTTATAGGGGCTGTTCATCATCCGAGGTGAGTCTTCTCACTATACTTACCATGAGTGGTATCTTTGTGTGATCGAGATGTCTTATATGTTTATATTGAGTACTGAGATATCCTGCATTATGTCTATGTGATTTATGCTGTGTATTATTCTGTGCTTACTGAGTTAGGATCGGAGGGTCCACCCGAGTTATGGGACCGGAGGGTCCCACTGAGACACATTGACCGGAGGGTCTTACTGTGTTATAGCCTCAAGTGGCTAATGAGCTGTGTGAGGTATTTTGGGGAACTCACTAAGCTTCGTGCTTACCGTGTTATGTGTTATGTGTTTCAGGTTTTTCTTAGGATCGCGGGAAGGCACCGGCTTGATTGTACACACCAGTGAAAGAGTTATGTTTTGAGGATCCTGGATTTCAATCAAACAATTATGGAGTTGCAAGTTGTAAATTAAATAAATGAGATTTTTGTGAAATGTGTTATGAGAATTATGTGATTTTAAATGAAAAATTTGTTTGAAAATTTACGGTGTTACACATATAGAATGACTTTAACTTGGTAAATCTTGGATTTTATGCATATGCTTTAGTCGCAAACTACTATGATAGTTTTATTGATTAATCCATTCGAAAATTCAAGAAAGGATATCAAACTTATGATTTTGTCATCATTTAAGTCTCAAACTTTTAAAAAAGTTTTATAACTCTTTTGTCGTCATAAGTAAGTATATATATAACTCTTTGAAAAATGTTAATACTCAATTTCCTATTTTATATATATATATATATATATATATATATATATATATATATATATATATATATATAGACACGTATTCAATTCATGACTACACTTTTATTATATACGTAGAAAATATATATTTTAACAAAGATATATATATATATATATATATATATATATATATATATATATATATATATATATATATTACCAAAAGCATTAGAATGTTTTACAACTTTGTTTTTATAGAAAAATATCAATTTATTATATAAAAACTAACATATATTAAAAAAAGAAAACTAACTTATTTTAAAATATTGCAAAACTTTTTGTTAATTTCCTTTTTATATAAAAATAAATTTTATATAAAAATCATCCTAAACTAACATATATTTATAAAATGTTGCAAAACTTTTTGTAAACTTACTTTTCGTATAAAATATCAATTTTATATAATAATCATCATATCTTTATAAAAACTAACATATTTTTATAAAATGTTGTAAATTTTTTTGTAAACATTCTTTTTATATAAAGTATAAGTTTTATATAAAAACTATCATATTTTCGTAGAAACTAACATATTTTTATAAGATGTTTGCAAAACTTATCCTAAACTCTATTTTTATAAAATATTGACTTTATATAAAAAGTAGTCCACCACTTTAGTGTATTTACATTTTTGACCTTACTTTATTAACGTCTTTAACAAATTAGGTTTATTGTTCATGATTCTCGTAAACTGTCATACTAGAGAGTATTTGAAGTCTAACACTTAGTTTTTGAGCAACATAAATATCAAGCATATAGGCTTTAGCATAAGAATGATGTCCAAGAAACATATATTCATATTTAAGTTTAATGATTTCATATAAATATATTTTACCACATTTAATGTACATAAAATGATGTGGTAATTAGTTTATGATGCATGTAAACATTTCAACTTATAATTGTTGAATTAGGTGTCTAAACCAAGAACTAAATTAGTATAATCTTGAATTATTAACAAAGTCCTTTTGGGTTGCCCTCAAACCTAGCAATTGACTAAAATGCTTTTTGGAGGGAGAGAGATTGATTTATTAATCTATTGTATGATTAATAAATTAATTAGAAATCAAAATAAATAATTTATTAATATATTATGAAAATGATATATTAATTAGAAATAATATTGTTTAATTAACAAATAATTGGAATTAATTGAATTAATTAAAAGTGGAATGACTAAAGGTGACAATGTTCAAAAGTTGAACATTGACCGATTCTAGAATCTCCCATAAGGGTAAACGGTTTCTAGATGGTTATTAGGGTTTTCCTTGGGCATTAAGGAAGCATAGGAATCCTTAGGGAGCAAAACAAGGGATAAAGGTTATCTAAGGAAACATGCCTTATCCTAGCTCCTCAGTCACCTAAATAAACCCTCAGAAGGGTTCATATTTTCGACCATCATAATTCCTAAGAGAATTCCGAAAATTCCCTTCCTCCTCCTCTCTTCTCTTTAGCCTCCAATTTGCTAGGGTTTGGGTGTGAGCCATTAGAGGCTCGTGACTTCTGGTGCTTGCTTTCTGAAGACCAACAAGGAAGGATTACTAGTTTATTTGCTAAAATTAATAAAGGTATGTATTTTCTAATAACCCTTTAGTAATTTCGAAAATAGCAATGTAGTCCTCGGGTTCTTGATATTCAATAGCTGTTTGCAAATCATAGTGAGAATATAGATCATTTAGAGTGCATGTGAACTTAGGGTTTATATTTTTATGCCAAAAGTAAATTTTTTGTTACATATAAA
The DNA here is from genome assembly GCF_052849685.1 of Lactuca virosa. Classification (NCBI taxonomy): domain Eukaryota; kingdom Viridiplantae; phylum Streptophyta; class Magnoliopsida; order Asterales; family Asteraceae; genus Lactuca; species Lactuca virosa. The sequence continues at coordinate 51,988,547 of NC_136432.1, forward strand.
ATCCATCAATAATTTGTACGTTGTTGTAATATCGATGAAAGATTTGGTAATAACAAGTTATAAGTGTAATATCAAGTATTTAGCACATTATAATAATAAAGTTTCATAATAACATGCAAGATATGTATGTATCTCCCCCTAAAGATTAATAAAGCTTAAAATGGGGCCATAAAGACTTATCCTCGTTGCGTGATTTCATATTTGGTTTGTTTTTGTGAAGCTTGTCGTGATAAACCACAACTTTACACTTTTTGAGTTTAAAACTAACCACTGGTATTTTTTTTTTGTAATTTTATTAACCAAAAGGGACTATTTTTTTTATCAATCTAGACAAATGGAGGCTATTTTGGTCTTATTAACACAATAGGGGGTTGATTTGGTTATAACCTAAAAAAATGGGGCCTAATTTATAAATACTTGAACAAATGGGGTTGTTTTAAATAATCCAAATTATTTGAGGGACTGTTTTGGTCATTTAACACAAAAAAGGTCTGGTTATGTTTAATGGTTCAAACAAAAAGAATTTGGGGCTCTTTCCTCTTCAGATCGAGAAAAGAAGGAACACACGAAGGCAGGAAGAAAAATGGTGGAAATGGATTCAGTCAACATTTAGGGGGTGTTTGGATTAGCTTATTAGCTTATTTGTGGTGGGAATAAACAATAAACAATAAACAATGGGGGAGATGCTTATTAAAATTAGCTTATTTAGCTTATTCCTAACACAATAAGCTGATTTTTATGGATTTTATCCAAACACTTAAACTTAGCTTATTGTGGTGGGAATAAACAATAAAATATAAGCACCCTCGTCTTTTCCTATCCAAACACCCCCTTACAATTGATATGCTTGGGTCTCGATTCCTTGGCAGATCGGAAGAAAACACGAAATCGATTGCAGACAAACAAACAAATGCCACCAGCGCTTGATTGGTTTGAGGATGGAGATGAACGAAGCAACAAGGCTGCTCAAGCTGTTACTAATCCATCACTTCTTCTTCCTCGGAAGGGATATGCAAGGGTGAGGGATCAGAAGGGAAGCATCCTATCTCTTATGAGCCCTCTTGGGTTTCTTTCTCGTTGCCGACAATAGGAAAATGAAGGGGCAATAGCAGCAGCGATTGGAGACAGTGGAGGAGGTGTTCGAGGTGGATGGGAAGTTGGTGAAAAGGAGGAGCACCACCGGTGCTTGGCTGATCGAAGGAGGCAGAAAATAAGGGTGGCAGCAAAGCTGTCGCCGACATTGTGTGGCACCAAGGGCTGCTCCGGCGGCCCTTGGCTGTCCGTTATTCTGTCCGGAAGCAAAACACAAGGGGATCGAGAAGCTGGCGACAAGAGTGACTCCCCCCCCCCACCCGGTGAGGGGGGGGGATGTTTGGCTTGCTTCGATCAACAGAAAAGGGGTGATGCCTATTAGATTTCACAGAAAAAGAAAGATAACATCTTGTGGGGTGTTGTTTGGTAGATCACGAAGCATAAAAAAAGAACAGGGAGAATGTTTGACTGAGTTTTGAGGCTGATCATCTGTGAATGATAAACACACAGGGTTGGACATTTACGCTCTCCCGTAAGTGTACTGTGAGTGAGAAATGTCATGCCCTTTTTTAATCACGAATGTACTATTTTAGCTAGAAGTGTAAGCAATGCCAAAGCCCCTCAATAATCCTAGTGTACTAATGTTTCATTGAGAGGGAAAAGAAATTCACTTGGGAAGTGCACATAATTGAGTGTATGGACTGTTCATGGCTGGTATTGGAGTCTTGGATGCACGTATAGAGGTACAAGACAAGTGATGTCATACTTGTAAAATTAATTTTGTCTCAAAATGGCTTCCTCGGTGTGTGTGCCAGATTCCTGATATCTAATAATTTTTCTGAGGTTGACGAATGATAGTCTCGGGTATGAGTATTTCAAAAACTCAGACGAATCCAAAATATGATATGTAGAACTCCGGGTAAATCCATTTAAAATTTTGCGATTAATTGAATCTGATTTGACAGTTTTTGCGACTTTAAATAATCTAGGGGTTAAAAATATTGTGATTATGAAATCAAATGTTAGACCTATTCCTGAGTCCAAAAATGTTATCGGAATTCTCATATGAGGTGTGCAAGTACTTCAACGGATCAATTCGATTTTTGTTTATTAAGAAAATCAATATATATTTTATTGATTTGGTTTCTTAAAACGGTCGTAACTTCTGCATACGATCTCCGTTTCTGATGTTTTTATATCCACGAAGTCCTATGAGCATAATCTATTCAATTTGACATAAATTGATCCTGAGCATACTGTATGCAAATATTCATTTTTAACTTCACAAATAGAATTAATTTTTGTGATTTTTGATTTGATCTTTAACGATAGTCGGTTTGTCGAGTAGTTTGAGCCGTTTTGAAGGTAATTATGACGATAATTTATTCAATATATATTATAAACATAAAATTACACAATTTTGGTGTTTTACACATATCGATTCATAGTGTTCTGACCGCCAAACAGTAAACACTGACCTAATTTTACCAATTGTTACAATTGGGTAGGAACATGAGCATTTTTGTAGCAGTGAAAGTTATTGTTTTTCAACTAGTGAAAACCAAAATTTTATGGTTGAAGGTTATGTAAAATTTTTGGTTAACCGGTAGTGCATTCGTACACATAAGACGTTACTCGCACACAAGTTCATTGAACTGAACCTAATTCGGTTAGCTTTGACACCTACCCTCTATACGTGCAAGAGAGAGCATTTGTGCCGTAAGACTTACAAAACTTATAAGCCTTTGTACTTATGATTCACTTTCTTTTCATTCCCTCACACATGTGGGATGAATAAAGCACATTAAAACATTTTGTTAACTTCTTCCAATCATCTTACTTTAGCATACAGCTCCTCATTCATCTTAAATCTCTTAAACGAAGGAATGAATGTATGATGTAGAAGAACACAAATATATACCCATTTGTCCATTTTAATTTACTAATGTTTAGAGTTTGAAACTCGTGTTCAAAAATAAAAAAAGAAACTATCATTTTTGAAATTAGTTAAAACTAATTTTCCAAGATCGTGGTGATACTTACCTTAATTTGGCTGGGCCTTGAAGATCATGTTTCCATGTTGGGACCAGTGTCTCTTGAAGATCATGTTGTTCGCTGAACTGGTGACCATGTCCACAAGATGTATATAACCACATACAACGACATACAACATGGCTTCTGTAACTATTATTTTTAATATTTTACAAACTATTTGAGCTTATGTATCCAACAAATTATATATATGATCATTCGAAGATTTGAGATCATTTAAGTTCGATCTCCATCTTTTATCTTCATCTTCTCGAGAAAAGTCTTTCCATTGAGCTTACGCGAGAAAAAGTCTTTAAGATACTGTTCCATTACGAGTGTTTTATACAAGGGTGGGTTTCCTGTGTTTCTTATGAGGCTCTTCGAGGGTCCAACATCTGCTTCCAACTTTGGATTAAAGAACATGGCTAAAGACATCCTCTCTTTTATGGCATTGACAACTGCCCTATGCTCAATACTGTTGTATATACCATTGCTCAATATCTGCATATTATTCCCATCAAGCATTTACTACTTTTCTTAAACCAGAAAACATCGACATTCAACGCATCTATATTCCGAATGAATACAATATTGTAACATAAGTATCAATAATATAAAATAAATGTTTCTAAGATTAAGACTTTTTTTTTTAGGTTTTGTATGATCAAATACGACAATTAGAACATAAAAGTTGTTAATTAATGATCTAATCAGCATATAGATAAAGTTCTTTTTATATGAACACAAAACGACAATCATACCCAAGACAGATTCACCAATAATTGACGACATTTAAGATGTTTCCTAATTAAACAAATGTGATTGTCAATTTCATACATACCCACGTTTCAAAATTGACATAAAAAATCATACACCTTTATTTCTTTTTCTAACTTATCATTCTCGACTTCATTTTAGGTTTAACGTGAAAGCAAAATGACATGAAAAAAGGAAAAAGAAAAAATGAATTGATTGCGGTGTATATAAAGGATGGGCTAACCTCAAGAATATCACCGACATTCACAACGAAAGCATCTGGAAGGAAATTGACTGGGATCCATAAGCCATTTTTCTTAACTTGCAAACCTTCAACGTTGTTTACTTGAAGAAGAATCGTAATTCCAGCAGCATCTGAGTGAGGGGTAAGACCTACAGCCAAATCTGGTTGTGGGCATGGTGGATAGTAGGTCATCCTCACTGATTGCATTCCATCTTCAAAAATTTCTAACATTTCTCCCTTTTCAATGTCTACAGCTTGCCCGATTAAACTGAACAACGTCATACCAAGTTTTTGAAGTTCTAGCATATATTCCTCAAGTGTATCTCTGTTGATATAAACAAATTAAGTTCTTATTGTAAAAGCATATATTTTCGTGATCAATACGCTTAAAGAAACGTGTTTTTATGAAACAATGTTAACAGCGTTAAATGAGTATAACTTTTGGCCATGCAACGGCATCCATAATCCATTAACTTTAAAGAGTTGAATGGATTGACACATCACTACCATTTTACTTTTTATTCAACTATACTCATTAACATCCACGCTACATTAAACAATACAACGATTTAATGGATTTCTATATATATTTAGTTTGAAATTTAATTGAATATATTTAGTTTGAAATTTAATTGAAAAGAAAAAGATTAAATCCATTGAAGCATTCAATGATCATGCAACTCTCATTCAACTCTCATCCATCTTATCACTCACATTCTATTAAACTTCTATTTAATCCTAGTCATCTTCTCTATTCAACTCTTATTAAATCCCATTGTGGATGTTCTCAGGTATGATGGTTAACTAACTAAAAACGTTTTACTCTTGCCTATAGCCACAGCTGACACATATATATTTGTTATACAGCTAAATATAACGGATTATATTTGGATACACTATTTAAGGTACGAGTTAATTAAGATCTATGATGAGAGAGAGAGAGAGAGAGAGAGAGAGAGAGAGAGAGAGAGAGAGAGAGAGAGAGAGAGAGAGAGAGAGAGAGAGAGAGAGAGAGAGAGAGACCTTAGTAATGGAGGGAACTGTGGAAGTAAGTTGGATTTTCTCCTATGAAGAGGATTGGTGATCATATAAAAACGATCAGCCCAATCCATTTTCTGACCTTGAGCATGGAGTATGGTTTGGCCATACCCTTCATACTCACCTCCCTTCAACTTATACCTCAGCTTCTCTTCCATTGGAGTATTGAAAAATTCCATCAACTGGTTTTTCATTTTTTCCACCAACGATTTGTCAACACCATGATTCACCAACTACAAATCAATTCAAACTTCCAGTCACACCTATAATATATAGAAGGCCATCATAAGTTTGAGCTACAACTTAAGCAATACTTAACCTGAAAGATGCCCCATTCGTGGCATACAGAGCGCAGATGTTCTAGTTTAAGATCCATATTGGATCCTACCCTGATCAAATCATTCATGTCGATGACTGGTATAGAGGGGAAAGTTGAAGAACAGTTGTTAGGGACAAAGGTGGGTTCTAGATGTTCCTGTACATACTGGTGAGGGATGATGAGTGTGAGTTCTTTTGCAAGCTCTTGAACACTCTCATGGCTACCTGGTAATGGTTGCGAGAAAGCCATTTCAGAGTTTAGATGCTTTTCGTTTATGTTGCAAGTGGGATTTCACGTCGGATATGACAGACACAGCTTGATAGTGGATTAATTGTATATGGGGATTATAAGACAATCTTTCTAAACAAGTTTTGATTGATATGGTTTTAATAATTTTTGTAATATGATTGATAATGACAAGTATCTAATACTACAAAAGATAATTAGACCATCACTGTTGTGTTCAACTTGGAAAATTTTTATTGGTTCCTTTAAAAACTGCAATATACCTTATAGTAAAAGTATAATTTCAAGCAATAACTGGTATGGGTTTGTTATTATTATTAGCTATTGGAATAAATAATACTTTAGTCACTTCAATAATAATTAAATTGTGATCTACACGTAGGGTGATAAAAGTTTTACCCATGCACTGCCACAAAATAACACATAGAATACTGTTAAAATAAAACATAGAATACGGTTTTGCAGCCGTACTCAATAAGGGGAGTTTCCTATTCGAACATGTAATACAATACGGTTGTAAAACCGTACTATATAATCATCATAAAGTACGGTTTTTTTAGATAATACGGTACGGTTGCAAAACCGATACTCTATAATCATTATAAAATACGGTTTTTAGGGTTTTTTTTTTAAAATAGATGTATTCTTTAAGGAAACACATAGAATATTGTTTTTTCAATGTAACCATACTCTTTATAAAACATTATAAAGTACGGTTTCTTATTGCCTAAAAACATTCTAAATAAATATATTTTATAAAGCAAATACAATAATTATACTTTTCTATAAAGAAAACATGCCTATAAATAATTTGTATACACAAACATTTCATGAACAAAGCAGAATATATATAAAAGTCAAAACAAAAGCATGATTAATCATTAATTTCTAAAATTAACAATATCCAATTCAACATAATTTTCAGTACATCCAATTTGTCCATCCTAATCAATGAAAAATTAAATATATAAAAAGACAAATAGATTCATCTGGTAAATGTCAAACTGTAACATCGCGGCAATGAAGTATTTCCAAAATTAACCCTTAAGTATGAAGGTTTATGATTTTAGCCCTTGGAATGAGTTTTGTTTGCAAATTTGACCCTTAGTGGCATTTTGGTGATTTTGGCCAAAGATCTAGTACGCTAGGAGTACGTTGTGTACATCGGGCGTACTATGGCGGACCTTAGTACGCTAAGCGTACACCGCGTACGCAGGGCGTACGTGAAGAATCCTCAAACCCTAATTTTTAGGGTTTGGTCCATATATAAGCATCATTATCACCTCATTTCTCATTCCCTCATCAGCCTCCATCTGAGAAAACGTCCCTCTAGTTAACCCTAAGTGAGAAGAGTGCATATTGAGCTTATTTTTGTGTTTTGCGGTATTCTTGAAGAAGAAGAAGGTGGTGGGAAGACCTTGAAGCTTGGAAGCAAATTGGATCTGAGATTCTCTCCTTGCTAGCAACCTCTATGAGGTAAAAAGCTCATAACTTGATCATCTTATCTTGTAGATCTAGCCATTTCTTCATTTAGGGCATTTTTGGTCCCAACTATGATGATTCTTGAGCATGACATGCTCTTAGTCAAATAAGTCGTCCTTTCAGACCTAATGAGGGGTCTTGAGTCATAAAAATGTGGTCTTGATGCTTAGTTTTCACCATGCATGCTCTAGAAGGTCTTAAGGTGCTCGCAAAATCCAACCACTTCACCTACTTCATTGCCCCCAACCCTTTCTCGTAGTTGGGATTTTGTGTATTAATGCAAAATCATAATGTAACATCCCAAAATTCATGGCCAAAAATTTCATTTTTAATATAAGAAAACACTTAATAACCTTGTCCCAAACATTGAAAACATTTCATTTAAAATAAATATCAGAGTCTAATCCCAAAGATCACATAATGCGGAATAAAATGGGTAAATGCACTACGATCGTCCCAAGCTCCTTTTCTTGAAAACTGAAGATACCTGAAACCAAAACTGTAAACCATAAGCACGAAGTTTAGTGAGTTCCCCAAATACCACATACCATACATATCAACTGGGCCATACATGCCATACATACTGTGATCCATACATATCAATCAAATGAGGTGCTATGTGCCGCACATAGTCTTGCCGTTATGCCACGGGCCGCCACGTGGTCTTTCTTGCCAAGTCGGGGGTCACCCCCTGGGTCTTACAGACAAGTGCCAAGAGCCGCCTCCTGGTCTTCCATGCAAGTATCACAAAGACAACTAGCATACATACTACTCTACTTAGCTAATGAGCATAAAGTATGCCAGGAGCCACCTCCTGGTCTTTCATACATATTGCCTAGGGCTAACCCCCGAGTTTTCTTGTCATACATAATAACATACTGGGTGCCAGGAGCTACCTCCTGGTCTTTCATACATAGTGCTTAGGGCTAACCCCCGGGTCTTCCTGTCATACATAATAACATACTGGGTGCCAGAAGCTACCTCCTGGTCTTTCATACATAGTGCCTAGGGCTAACCCCCGGGTCTTCCTACCAAACATAAACTAAATGGGTCGGCATTGTGGCCGTATACCCATACAAACAGTGAGGAGACTCACCTCACAAGCTGACTGCCGAATCCCGCGAATGAACCCCTCACTGCTAGCTGGCAGATCCCTGAACTGCTGATCTCTTTACTTCCCGAGCTACCGGTCATCATACAACTTAAATAAGTATGGGATTCTTATAACTTAATCATAAGTCCGCACTGGGGTAGAAGACCATTCCACCCCTCACATACACTTGTCCAAAAACCTTCATAAGCCAAACTAGGTCGACCTTGGTCAAAGTCAAAGTCAAAGTCAAAGTCAACGCACCGAGTTGACTCAACTTGTCGAGTTGCTCCATTAACTCGTCGAGTTCCAAAACTCAGAATCCCGAATTCGTGACCCAACTCGTCTAGTCAACCCCTGACTCGTCGAGTTTCCTGGATACTCATGGTCCACAAGTCACCCACACCATACTAATGCATCCAAACATAGATCTGGACCCAAGCATCTCATAACCATGCAAAACTCCTGCCTTTTCCCTTCCATACATGGCCTTTTGAGCTAAAAAGGCCAAAAGATTGCTCTATTGCTTGCATGGGGGCTCCTATGGCATAAAGCTTGCACCTTTATGCCATTATAGCCCTTAATGGTTCTAGATCTGAAAACATAAGCCTTTGGGACGTCCATTTCTCACATGCTAGGGTTCTTGGACCAAAAACCCTCAAAAGTGACAAAGAGGAGATCTAAGTGCATAATGATCAAGGTTGGAACTTTCTTACCCGAAAATGATGAAGAATGCAAGAGGTTTCTGGATCTACTAGCCTCTTCTTGTATCCCCAAGGATTCTCTTTCTTCTTCAAGCTTCAAAGCACCCAAAAATACTCATAAATGGCTCACAAGCTCATGGAAGGCACTAGGTTTTCGTGGATTAGGGTTTGGACAGTGGGGGCTGAGAATGGTGCTGAAAGATGGAGAATAAGATGCTTAAATAGGGGACAAAAGCCCGAATTTAGGGTTTCCCAAACCCAGACCAACTCGCCAAGTTGGTCCTCCTACTCGCCGAGTAGGTCACTTAACCCACATCACAAAAACTCACTCCTACTCGTCGAGTCATCCCTCTAGACTCGGCGAGTAGACTTATTGACTTGAGGTTTTCCTTTCTTTTCTAGGTCTTCTAAATTCGGGGTGTTACACATAAAGTTGGAAACTTTATGACTCTTAGTGGTATTTTGGCATTGGATCTGAAATTTGGACGTGAGAGCTTAATGCATTAAGCTCTTATTGAGGAAAAAGGAAGTTTGTGCGTACGCCGTGCATAACCCAACGTACGCCGCACGTACATGGTCAATCTCCCGACTCTTGTCAAAGCTTGAGTACGCCCAGCGTACTCAGCTAAGTGGACCAAGTTGACCATTGACTTTGACTTTGACCAGGGTTGACCAAGTTTGACTTAAGGGGCATTTTGGGTATTTTGAGCTATAGTTAATCCTTGGTCTCATATCTGTTGAATAGGTGACTCGTAGAGTTGGTGTTTAGAGCAGTATATTGTTCACCTATTCGTTAGACTGTGAGGTGAGTTTTCCTCACTCTACCCGTTCTTCGAAGGCACCAATGCCGGCCCACTAGATTATTTATCCTTGTTAGGATAGTTATATGATAGTTTGTAGCTGTTCAATAATCCGTATGATTATCTATATTTTTTGGCTCCGTGTTTATGTTTATTCGCTGCATATGTCGACATGTCGTGTTGGGTAGAGGCGGTCCTGCTTTGTGCTGTAGGCCAAGACACCCGGGGACAACCGGATAGGTTGTAGACCCTGTGAGGCGGTCCAATTAGACCAGCGGCCCATGGAGCGGTCTGGATAGGCCGTAGGCCCTGCGAGGCGGTCCAGTCATGCCGAAGGATCGTAGAGCGGTCCAGATAGGCTGTAGGCCCTACGAGGCGGTCCAGTCAGGCTGGTTGCTCATATTGTATGCTCGCTTGTAATGTGGTGTGCTGGTACTTTGGGGGAACTCACTAAGCTTTGGCTTACTGTTTTTAGTTTATCGTTTCAGGTACTTCAGAGGATCATGGAAAGGAAAAGGTGTGATCGTACACAACTTCCTGTTTTTATGTCTCTGGGTCTTGGGAAAACTCTGATTTGAAATAATTCTTTTGAAACAATAACTCTTTTTGTAAACAATATTGGTTCATGGTTGGTTTTGAAAAATTTAAATTTATTGTGATTTTTTGGAGTGTTACAAGTTGGTATCAGAGCCTTGGTTTGAGCGAATTGGATGAACAGTCGTGTGAATCCAGACTCAAACTAGGGAACTTCAAAAGTTTTAAAAATGATTTTCAATTTTTTTTTCCAAAAGTAACCAAGGAAGGATGTGATATGTACGATCAGCCAGAGCCAGTAAGTATACCCTAAGTTACCACACTGTTATATGTTAGGATATGGTAGAACATCATGCTAGTTGTAGGATAGGGATCTTCAAGAATTGCATGATAGAATTGCCTGATGTATGATGCCTTATTTCCTATAGAGTTTTCTTGCTTATTATTGTAGGACTCTTTCGGGTGTGAATTAACTATTAATTGAATACGTTAAGTCACATGCTGCATGGGTTAAATAATTTTAGAATGAAGGATTCGGTCCTATTGCGCAACTCTTGTCTGAGTCCAACCGGTATAGGGTTGAATATTTTAATATAGGATTATTTAAGTTATTTTGCATGTGATGGTATTCAGGCAGTAGTTAACTGGCACCATTGGGGGTTGTTCGGCAGTTGATGGCAGGGTGAGATGTGGACCCTAGGATAGCCTCTGGAGTATGTAGTGCTCGTGATGTGTTTTTTTTGTAGGTGTTGAGAGTATCACTATGAGTGAGTATGGACGTAGCCGACCAGTTGAGGAATGTCTAGCCTTACTCTAGGGAGTGAGAATAGGATGTGTGTGTATCCTAGTTGTTGTATCTGTTTGGGTGTTTGTGACGTTCGTTGAGACAAATGCAGGTAGGTGTGGAAGGTATTATGGGCCCGTACTACTTAAAGCACATGACCCGTACATGTCTCAATGAAGTCAAAAACCCCAAGGGTTCGTATGTCTGGAATAGTTGTGATTATATGTGTATCGTGGCATTTTTGTATGGAGTTCACAAGGGGATCTGGTTCAGGATCTGGAGCTGATGGTTAAGATATGTTGGGGTTGATTGTTGATCAAATACGGGAGATGATTACTGTAGTGGTTTTACATATTTTATAGGAAGAATTGTCTAGTATTGTGGATCGGATCACTGGCAGGCTAATTTCCAAGTTCTAGGAGCGAACTGCAGCTTTACAGACTGTGAGAGGTGCTACTGAGATGACTACTGGGAAAGATCTTGATGTGGGGACAGGACTCGAAAAGAGAAGGAGAGCTCATTCAGTGAAGGACGATGAGGCCGAGGCTGCTAACTTGGCCACTGGGAGTCAAGGGAGCTATGATATTCGCGGGAAGTGCGGGGGAACCCACGGGTTTGCTTGTCACAAGTTCAAATGCTATAAGTATGGAGAGAGAGGGCATGTTTTTTGCGACTGCAAGAAGGATCAGATGTGTTTCCACAGTCACGAGTTAGTTGGTACTAACAAGATTTCCTAAATCACAAAGCATGCATCATTCGAGCATTAGGCAAGTCAACTCATAACATAACCTATAGAGGCCATCCTAACAAGTAACTGATCTGATACTAGAATGCAAATCTATAAGCTCATACAAATAGGCACATAAAGGCATCTCTCCTAGCATTTTATCATGCAATTCTGAGCAGATCCTTAGCACCTAATCTAGCATGCAATTCTCATATCATAACATAAAACATATAATATGTATGATTATTTTGGGAATACTTACTTGAGCTTGGTTGATTGCACGCATCACACCCCTTTTGTATGCCTGAATCCCTCAAACCAAGGCTCTGATACTAACTTGCAACATCCCAAAAATACAAATAAATATTTTGTTTTTAAATTCATTCAAAACATACGTTACTCATATCAAATCCGTCAAAAGTGTATCATAGCAACATATTATCAGAGTACAGATTCCCAAAATCTCAAAATGCGGAAACCTTAGGGTGATGCGGTGCGATCAGGCCGGGCCCTTCCCCTTCGAACTGGAAGTATCTGAAACATAAACTGAAAACTGTAGGCACAAGCTTAGCGAGTTCCCCTAAAATACCCCATACCATACAAACATATTGTTAAACATATATGGGTGCTTGCAATCCCCTTCGGTCTATTTCAACCAGATACAGTCAAACATATCTGGGTGCTTGCAATCCCCTTCGGTCTATTTCAACCGGATACAGTCAAACATATTTGGGTGCTTGCAATCCCCTTCAATCTATTTCAACCGGCATCAAGTCTATTTCACCCCTACCAGTACCATATAATATCATAACAAAAGAATCACAGAGTCATCAAGTAAATACAGGCATAACTGACAACTGTCACGAAGACAATCATCATACTATATCACAAACTAGTGGGCCGACATTGGTGCCTTTGACCTACAGATACAATGAAGGAAACTCACATGATACTGAATACAACAAAATCTCACACCAGAACTGTCGGAACTAAACTCTGCCTAATAACACAATAATTAACCCTATTAATAATTAAGGTCCGTTACTCAACTTGCGAGTCCAAGGCCCACAACCAAAACCGTTAAGGGCAAAAAGATCATTTTGCGCCTCCCATGGTCTAAAACCCTAAATCTTGACCAAAAGTCCAAAAGTCAGTAAATGTCAACTGCCTAACGCGTACGCTGGGCGTACTCTCTTCCTACGTGGGGCGTACTCAGAAAACAAGCGGGATCGAGGCCTCACCTGGCTACGCTGGGCGTAGCCAATAGTATACGAGGCGTACTCCGTTTGGCCCCAAAAACCAAGCCAAAATGGTCTTAATCATTAAGACATGCATCCAACCACATATCTGACCTTCTTAGAACATCTTAATCGATAAAGTCTAAAACTTCAAGCCTTTTCATGGCTGAAAAGGGCTTGGACCTTAAAACTCTAACCTAATCCACACTCATCACCACCAAACTCTTACATGGCTAGAAAAGGTCCATCAAGCAACCATTTTTATGAATCTACAAGACCTAACATGCATGAAAGGACATCTAATATGCTCTAGAGTGTCCCAAACTCATAAAGGTCCAAACTTTGGGGACAAAAGCTCATAAAAACCAACCATGGAGATCAAAAAGGAAACAAATCAAGGTATAGACTTTATACCTTCAAAAGATGCACAATGAGGAGTACTTTCTGGATCTATAAGCTTGCAAGCAACACCTCCTTTTTCAATGGTCTTCTTCTTCAACCAAAAGCCACCAAAAGTCACTAATACGTTCCAAACTCTCACAAACAAGGATTAAACTCGAGATTAGAGTTTTTGAGGGAAAGTGGATGATAAGGAATGTCCAAGGGAGGCATAAGGTGGCTTAAATACGGAAGTAAAAATTAGTGTACTAGTTAAAATTAGGGTTTTGATTTTGAGCTAGTACGCCCGACATACCACACGTATGCCTAGTGTACTAGCATGCCCTATGCGATCTGATCACATGAGTACGTTGTGCGTACCCACATGTACTCCCAACGTATGGGATCAAATGAGAAACTCACAAAATGCGACCAAATGTGGAAACTCAATTAGCTTAAGGCTAGAAATGGAAATACCGGATATTCGGGTGCTACACTCGTGTTGGGGAGCAGGTCTCGGTTTCAGATGTGCCAGTTGTCAGGGAGTTACTGATGTGTCTCCGGAGGAGTTACCTGGTGTGCCTCCCGAGAGGCAGGTTGAGTTCAGGATTGACCTAGTGCCAGGTGCGGCTCCGATTGACAAGGCGCCATACCGTTTGGCACCGCTTGAGATGCAAGAGTTATCCTCTTAGCCTTAGGAGTTTCTAGGCAAGCAATTCATCAGACCGAGCAGTTCTCCGTGGGGAGCACCGATATTGTTTGTCAAGAAGAAGGATGGTTCACACCGAATGTGCATTGATTACTGGGAGTTGAACAAGTTGACGGTAAAGAACCATTATTCCCTTCCACGGATTGACGACCTCTTTGATCAGTTGCAGGGTGCATCTTGGTTCTCCAAGATCGATCTGAGGTCGGGGTATCATCTGGTGAGGGTGAGAGATGAGGATTTGGAGAAGACAACATTTCAGACTCGTTATGGGCATTATGAGTTCATGGTGATGCCATTTGGGCTCACCAATACGCATGCGGTGTTAATGGACTTGATGAATCGGGTATGTAGGCCAATGCTCGATCGATCAATTATTTTTTTTATTGATGACATTTTGGGGTATTCCAAGACCAGAGAGCAGCATGGGGAGTACCTTCGAGAACTTTTAGGAGTGTTGAGGCGAGAACGGTTGTATGCCAAGTTCTCGAAGTGTGAGTTCTGGTTACGAGAGGTCCAATTCCTGTGGCATCTCGTTAACCAGAACGGTATTTTGGTCGATCCGGCCAAGATTGAGGCTGTGATGCAGTGGGAGGTTCCGAAGTCTCCCTCAGATATCAGGAGTTTATTGGTTTAGCAGGATATTATCGGAGATTTATCCAGGATTTCTCCAAGATTGTTGTACCCCTCACTCGTCTGAAGAGGAAGGGCGTGTATTTCTGATGGGGCCCTGAATAGCAGACGTCATTTGAGACACTGCGACAGAGATTATGAGAGGCCCATTATTGACCCTTCTGTTGGGTGTTGAGGATTTCGTTGTATTTTGTGATGCATCCATAACTGGTTTAGGGTCGGTTGTTATGCAGATGGAGCGAGTGGTTGCATATGCTTCTCGGCAGCTGAAGCCGCATGAGGCATGATATCCTACTCATGATATGGAGTTGGGAGCAGTAGTGTTTGCCCTCACGATTTTGCGACACTACTTGTATGGGTCCGATGTACTATCTACGCGGATCATAAAGCTTGCAATATCTTATGGATCAGCTAAACCTCAACATGAGGCAATGCAGGTGGCTTGACGTGGTCAAGGATTATGACTGCGAGATCCGTTACCATCCGGGTAAGGCGAATGTGGTCGCGGATGCTTTGAGCCGCAAGTCGGCTGGATATTCAGCTGGGGATATGTATATGAGGATATCCATTGATTTTAAACTTTTGGATTTGATCAGAGGGGCACAAGTAGAAGGAATTAAGAAGGAGAACTGGAAACAAGAGAGGATCAGGGGAGAGATCGACATATTTGTCACCGTTAGTTGGGGACTGTTGACCCGGTGTGGTCGGGTTTGGGTTCCGGTTTCGGGAGGGGTCAAGCAGATAGTTCTGGAGGAGGCACATAAGTCTCACTTTTTGATACACCCGAGAGCCACCAAGATATATCGGGATTTGAGACTAAGTTACTGGTGGCCGTGTATGAAGAGGTAGATAGCTTGGTACGTTGAGAGATGCTTGACCTGTAGGATGGTCAAGGTCGAGCATCAGAGGCCGCATGGCAAGCTATAGCCTTTGGAGTTTCCCATGTGGAAGTGGGAACAGATCACCATGGATTTTATCACCTAGCTACCAAAGACTGCCAAGGATTTTGATGCTATCTGGGTCATCGTGGATCGATTGACCAAGAGTGCCCACTTTTTGGCCATCCGGGAGAGCTCCTCGGCCGAAAAGTTGGCCGATGTGTATGTTCGTGAGATTGTGCTCATCACGGGGTTCCGATTTCCCTTATGTCAGATCTAGACGTTTGGTTCACTTCTCGATTCTGGTAGAAGTTCCACGAGGACCATCCAGACACTTGAGGATATGTTGCGGGCTTGTGTCATAGATTTTGATGGGAGTTGGGATTCCTACCTACCTTTTGCGGAGTTTTCCTACAACAATAATTATCACTCCAGCATTGGTGCACCGCCCTTCGAGTTCCTATATGGTCGGAGACGTCGTACCTAGTGTGTTGGGGGAAGGTTGGTCATAGAGTTATGGGGAGGACTGAGGTGGTCCTCCAGACTACAGAGCTCATCCAACAGATCAGACAGAGGTTGTAGACAACTCAGAGTCGGCAGAAGAGCTATGCCGACCGACATCGATCAGAGTTGGAGTTTCAGGTCGGAGACATTGTACTACTGAAGGTCTCACCCTGGAAGGGTTTGATACGTTTCAGGAAGAGGGAAAAATTGGGTCCCGGTATATTGGACCATTCCGTGTGATTGCCAGGGTAGGTAGGGTAGCCTACCGGTTGGATTTGCCAAGTGAGCTCAGCCAGATCCACAACACGTTCCATGTTTTGTAGTTGCGGAAGTGCGTGTTAGATGATGAGGTAGTGCTCCCTTTGGGTGATATTTCGGTCGATGAGCGTCTGTATTATATTGAGAGATCGGTAGCAATAGTGGAAAGAAAGATGAAGGTCGTATGTAACAAGGAGATACCTTTGGTAAAGTTTCAATGGCAACATCAGAGAGGCTCCGAGTGGACATGGGAGCCGGAGGCGGAGATGCGGGAGCATTATCCAGAGTTATTCGCAGCAGCTGACTTCGAGGACAAAGTCTAGTTTAAATGGGGGTGAATTGTAACATCCCGGCAATAAGGTATTTCCAAAATTAACCCTTAAGTATGAAGGTTTATGATTTTAGTCCTTGGAATGAGTTTTGTTTGCAAATTTGACCCTTAGTGACATTTTGGTGATTTTGGCCAAAGATCTAGTTCTTTGGGCGTACGAATGGTATGTTGGGCGTAATAGGGCGGACCTTAGTACGCTAAGCGTACACCGCGTAGGCAGGGCGTACGTGAAGAATCCTCAAACCTTAATTTTTAGGGTTTGGTCCATATATAAACATCATTATCATCTCATTTCTCATTCCCTCATCAGCCTCCACCTGAGAAAACGTCCCTCTAGCTAAACCTAAGTGAGAAGAGTGCATCTTGAGTGTATCTTTGTGTTTTGTGGTATTATTGAAGAAGAAGAAGGTGGCGGGAAGACCTTGGAGCTTGGAAGCAACTTGGATATGAGATTCTCTCATTGCTAGCAACCTCCAGGTAAAAAGCTCATAACTTGATCATTTTATCTTGTAGATATATCCATTTCTTCATTTAGGTCATAATTGGTCCCAACTATGATAATTCTTGAGCATGGCATGCTCTTAGTCGAATAAGTCGTCCTTTCAGACCTAATGAGGGATCTTGAGTCATAAAAATGTGGTCTTGATGGTTAGTTTTCCCCCATGCAAGCTCTAGAAGATCTTAAGGTGTTAAGAAGTTGGGATTTTGTGTATTAAAGACTTAATGGGCATGCAAGGTCATAAAGTTGGAAACTTTATGACTCTTAGTGGTATTTTGGCCTTGGATCTGAAATTTGGACGTGAGAGCTTAATGCATTAAGCTCTTAGTGAGGAAAAAGGAAGTCTGTACGTACGCTGTGCGTAACCCAGCATACGCCATGCGTATGTCTGGTAAGCAATTCAAAATTCTCAACAGGAAGCTCAATTCATTATTACAACTTCAAGTTGATGCTGGGAGTAGAAATCATGTCTCTGGGATCAAAGTAGATGTGATGCTTATACAATGGATCAAATGGACAAGAACAATGAGTTGCGAATAAAGTATCAGTCTGATTCTTTCAATCATGTGGTCAAGGTGTTGCAAGAAGTTGCAAAAGAAAGACATATTTTGTTTATTCAATATGTCAAAAAGGTTCGTGAGGATGTGAACCTGAAGATTGAGGAAATTCGTTCTGAAATGGAAAAGGAAGTTGCAGCTCTTGATCACAATTATTCATCTCTTCACACTAAGGTGGATAAAATTGCTGATTCTGTCACAAATTTAGTTAAGTGGTATAATTCCTTACTTCCAAAGTTTGATTCGAAGGTTGAGTCTGATGCTTAGGAAGTCGCAAAGTTGAAAGAACTCTTGAATACTATCAAGGAGTCTGTTTCGAATCTTGGTTCATATTCATCATCATTGCTTACTTTAGATTTTTTATCTCAGAAGTTTCAATTGCCGGAGTCTACTATTCAAGCTGAGTTAACTCCACTCATGAAGTTGATTAATCTGATGACAACTGATGCCCCGCCTGTTCGCACAGGGGTGCAAGGGGGAAAAGGAGGTTTGAGTGTTGGCATGGGATCGAAAGCTGGTATGGGGGGAAGTGTTTCATCAAAAGATGCTAGTGATGCAAAGGTCGTTGGAAGAGTAATGTCTACTCAAATTCCTACTTCGTTGTCCAAGACTTCATTTTCAACTGTTTCCACTACGGTTACAACGAAGCCTGTAATGAAAGAAGTTGTCATTGGGGAATCAAGTTCATCGAAGCCACCTCAATCAACTAAAGAAGATAAAGGCAAGGCAAAGGGTATTAGTGTTGAACCAACTGCCGAAGAGAAGAAGGCTGCCTTAGAAAAAGAAATAGAAAGGCAAAGACAAATTCAAAACATTATTCGTCAAAGGCAAAGTGACCCTCCTGGTCTGGAAAAGGGTGATCCTACGAAACATTACTGCTATAAAACTATAGAAGCTACGGTGTTATATGGGGAAGTGCGTGATTTTCAAAAGATTCCCAAGAAGAGTTATGCTACTGAAAACTCTAACTTCAATCAGTTAGACTTCCCTATTAACGAAATGATGTTCAAGTCTAGTCAATATCAGATTATTGACAAATTTCAAGATAAAGAAGAATTCATGAGGTTGAAGCTTCGATTCCATGCTGTCCTTGCAAAGAGAGAAGAGGAAGTTTGGTCTCAAGTGAAAATAGTAAGAGTTCTAAACATTTCCAAGGATGTCTTATTCGAAGGAGTGTTGCAGAATTTTCGTTATCATGCAGTCCGAGCAAACAGTGTTGCATTCGAAGCTCCAACTGACAAAAAAAGAAGACTTCTTAATTGGGCATGCACACATAAATCTATTCATTGACAATTACTTAGATTGTCTTGCAATGACTGATGTCGAATTGGATTTAGCAATGGGAAAACAAGTTTCTATGCCTATATCAATGTTAAAAATGAACATGAAGTTTGAAAAACTACGAAGATGGTGAAATCTGTTTGAAGCCTCTGGGAATAGTTTTTATTGGGGAAAACAAGAAAGGAAGAAACACGAAGTATATTTTCCAAGTTTGTGATGTGGAAAAGTATACAAGTTCTCAATATACGAATTTGCTTGTTCGAATGAATAGCTGCAAGAAAAACAATGATGGTGATAAAGCAGAAATTCGAAAGACTATCAATTGCAATGCTGAGATAAGGAGAGTAATACATCAAGCGGTCCATATGCTGATGAGTTAGGTTTGACACTGCTCACAAAGGGGGAGAATGTATGGGTCGAAATTGGTTGTGAGGTGTCGAAGCATTCCTGGTCATGTCTTAGTGTCGAAGACTGTTTTGTTGTTTTTGCATAAGGGCATTGTTAGTGTCGAAGCTGTATTGTTTAGACCCTTATGTATTTTTTGTTCGCTTTTGTCATCCCTATAAATATGGGATATGTACTAGAGTTAGAGTAATCATTGGGAGTCTTCGACTTGTACTCTATTTTTCTCTGTATGTTTTAAAAGCGTAATGGAGTCAACCATATCATATTTACATTCTGTGTTCATATTACAATCTATACTCTGATTCATTTCATATACTCGATTAATAACAATTACATTTGGTATCAGAGCGGGTGTTCTTGATTTGATCAAGAATTGATGCATGATTGCATTCTAGATTTGATGATTCTTCATTGTGTTCTGATCTTCATGTTTAGAGAGTGTTTTGTGTTCTAGAAATCAAATTTTTCTTTGATTTGATTCATAATTCGATTTTCTCTCTCTAGAATACTTGTTTGTACCACTTTCTCTTTCTAGAATTTGGTTCATATTCACATTCTCTCTCTAGAGATATCTTTGATTATCACTTTCTCTCTCTAGAAAAAGCCCAAGATCTTATTGATTGATCAAATATGGAAGAAACAATTCGTGAAAATTGGTTTATGGAGGATTATCCATGGTCATTCAGTTTTGAAGGAGTTCTCAATTGTTTTGTAACCGGGTATTTCAAACAAAATTCACTCATTTCTAGTAAGAAATGTGAATGTGGAAAATTCAATGGTTATCCTCTTGATCATGATCATCATAAGGTGTTGCTTAATTATTTGGTAACAACTTATCATGAAAGAAGGAAGAAGAAGAAAGATGATGAAGTAATTGAAGGAATTCGTCTTGATGAATGCATATATGGTGATAATGTTCTTGCTTCTTACCCGTATGTTCTTGAAGTTCATGACAAGAAGAGTCAAGTTGATTCTCAGAAAGATGAATTTTTTTTTGCTCAATTGGAGTTCAAACCGATGATATTTTGTGTTCTTGTGATTCGTTTGAAGGAATGATTCCTTCTCGAAAGCCGTTAATCCAAGAAATTCACAAGTATCAAACTCCAAAAGATTTGATTCAAACTTGCAAAGTTGAAGTTGTCTAGAATGAAGGGGTTCTTGAAATCAAATCTTCAAGATGCAAAAAGATGAGAAAGAAAAAGAAGAAGAAGATTAAACGGAAGAACAAGCGGGTTTACTCACAAAAATCATCAAATGTTGTTGTGAAGCAAATTTGGGTTCCAAAGCAACAATCTCCAAATGTTGCATTGAATCTGAAGTCAAAACCCAAAAGTGTTGATGGTTCTTATGCAGATGTTCTTGGATCGTTGAAGAACACGAAGAATGAGTTGTACAACACGCATCGTGGGTGGTACAATGTTCAAATTGGAGATTTTCTCGTTCCGACAAAAGAACCAAGATCTTCTAAATTTGATTCGTTCGTTGCAAATGGATTTCGATTCGTCAAAATGGTATCACAAATTCTCAAATGGATTCCAAAACATCCATGATTTCGATTCATATTTTGCGTTGTTCATTTTTGATCGATTTGTCTTACTGGATCGAATCCGTTTTAACCCCATTGATTGATCCAATTACTTTTTTTTAGATTAAATCCCCAAAATCAAAATGTAACACTCCAAATCAGGTTTTACCTTTGAGGCCCTTGGAAATTTAAATATTGCATAATAAGTCCCTTAAGTACGCTGGGCGTACTTCATGGGTACGATTAGCGTACCATGCATGGATGATCGTGGAGGGCCAGCACGTACGCTTGGCGTACAAAAGGGTACGCAGGGCGTATGTGACGGATGTTCAAACCCTAATTTCCAGACTTGAGACCTATATAAGCATCCTTATCTTATTTGAGCTTCACCCTAACAAACCCCCTACACCTTCAAACGTCCCTGAAAACCCTAAAATCATTAGAGAATGTGTTCTTGAGCTTTTGAGTGTTTAAACACCATACTTTTTGTGTGTTAGCTACTAAGAAGAAGAGGAAACAAGCTTAAACGAAGAGGAGCTTCTGGATCTTACATTTTGAGCAGTCTAGGAAGCTTTAGGAGGTAAAAAGCTTTCACCTTGGTTATCACTTCCATTTCTAGAGCTAGGCTTTTCTCCTTTGTCCCTTTTTGTGTTCTTGAACCCCCTCTTGAGAGTTTGAGCAACTCCAGACCTTAGGGAGGATAGATCTGAAGTCCTTTGGTCCGTTCATAGCATAAAAATGGAGTCTTGATGGATGTTTTGACCTCATGCATGGATTAAGACTCTTGAAAAGGTCTTAATGGGTTGTTGGGAACATATGGGACATGCAAAGGCATAAAGTTTCCAACTTTATGCCTTAGGACGTCTTAATAAAATCAGATCTAAAGTTTGGACGTTAGAACATCGAGTATTAAGCACTTAATGGAAAATGTGTTTAATCTGTTTGTACGTTGGGCGTAGCTTAGAGTACGTAGCGCGTACGGCTCAGGGACTCAGTACGATGCATATATCAGGGTGGTACGCAAGGCGTACGCACATCAGATGGACTCAAACTTGTTTTGGGCTTGTGAGCCTTTGGGCCTTAACTAGTTATTGGGCCTGGTCACGTTTTGGAGTTAGTAGGCCAACTTATCTGTTTTGGGCGATGGTTCCTATGGTTGGGCTTTATTGGGCCATGTGGCCCATTAATGATTTTGGACATGGACTTTGGGCCCATTAGCAAAGGAGGACTTTTTGGGCCATTATGAAAGGACTTGGGGTTTGGGTTCTTCAATTGGATTGTGTTCAGCCCTAACCTTGGGTAATGGTATTATTGTTCAGCACCGGTGGTTACGGACTGTTAGGAGGGCAACTTTCGGATTCAGCAGACAAAGGTGAGTCTTCTCACCATACCAATGGGTCTACGACACTAAGGCCGACCCATATTATGATATGTGGTACATTAGCTGTAGTAGAGATATGTGGTATGATAGTTAGCTTTATGCTAAGTGGTATGCTAGTGATTATGTGACATTTGCATGGAAGACCCCGGGGGGAGCCCGTGGCAGTTGGATATAGGACCATGTGGGGGAGCCCGTGGCATTCCTAGGTAAATACCATGTGGGGGAGCCCATGACATGATGGTATAAGACCTTGGGGGAGCCCACGACATCCTTATATGTTTATGTATGTGTTATTTAGTATGATATATACTTCTGTGATATATGATATGCTAGTTGATTATGTATGTTATTGCATGGAAGACCTCGGGGGAGCCCGTGGCAGTTGGATATAAGACCATGTGGGGGATCCCATAGCATTCCTAGGTAAAGACCATGGGGGGAGCCCATGCCATGAAGGTATAAGACCCTGGGGGGGGGGGGGGGAACCCACGACATCCTTATATGTTAGTATGCATGGCTTATGTGGTATATGTAGCTTTTATAGCTAATATGATATGTGTTATGTGGATTGTGTATGGGGTATGCTCTGGGGGAATCACTAAGCAGTAGCTTACAGTTTGTGGATTTGTTTCAGGTACATCTGAGCCCAAGGGCAAGGGCAAGGCTTGATGGCGCGACGTGCACTCTCTCAGGCATTTTATGGGACACTCTGATGTTTAGAAATAATTTGAAAACAATTGTATTGAGATTTCATGATTTATGGAAAAGTTTTTGACTAATTAAAAATGAAAATTTTCTTTTGAAAAGTGGGTCGTTCCAAGTTGGTATCAGAGCCTTGGTTTGAGGGATTCAGGCACACTCTCGGATGTGTCAGGACTCAAACTAAGGAAATGGCAAAATTGTTTTCAAAAAAATAAAATAAAAGTTAAAGCTTTTAAAGAATGGAAAAGACGAGAGTGCAACGTGCGTGATCGGCCGAGCCAAGTACGTAGTTCCCCAATATGTTAGCCATGTTATCCTGATATTTGAGCTTTGATAATCGTATGGATCTTGCTATGTGTATGCTTTTAAAATTGTATACGGTTAGGAGCTTATAGCCTTAGAATGATTGATTTGGCCTTATTTCCTGTTCCTCGTCTGGTTGTGGTCCTAGGGTAGAATCTCTTATTCGAAAGTCTATTTGATCCTTTTTCTGTGTATAATTTGCATGCATAAAGGCAACCTGTTATGATTGGTCTGATTGATGTGAGTAGAGAAAATCTTAGGATAGCCTAGGATTTGAGATATGCGCTAGTCTGTGGGATGTGATTTATTTTGGGACGAATTGGAGTTATCAGGTAGAGCCTTGGGAAAGTTACGTGTAGGAGTGGAAGGTAGTATTGGGCCCGTACTACTGAAAGCACAGGACCTGTACCCAAACCAATATTAGATCTGACAGCTCTAAGGAGGACCGATGTGGGAAGATCCCCTATATAGATATCTTGATCATTATGATTTATGACATTTCAGAGTTCAGCATAGTGGTGACACGATTTGGGACAGGGGGATCAGGATCAGGATCGAGATCTGGATCGGGGTCGGGCAGCGGTACTGAGCTCATTGATGAGAGGCTGCGCGAGCTCATTGCAGCCGAGGCGACGAAGGGAATCCTTGACGCTACCCCAGTGATCTTTGGGACGGTCAAGGAGGGTATGATGGAGATCAGGGACGAGAGGCTTAGGTCATTCAGGACCGAGATTGCTGCGGGCCGGGTCGGGGCGCGATCTCCCTCGTTCCGTGAGTTCAAGGCATGCGGAGCGCCAGAGTTTTTCGGGGTCAGGGACCCCATTGTTAGCCGACACTAGGTGGCGGATATCGAGAACGCCCAGCGCACGAGTTCTTGCCCGGATGCGGAAAATATGGGTTTTGCTTCATGTATGTTGAGAGATAGAGCCCGAGACTGGTGGGGCGAGTTGACTAGTCAGGTGGGAGCAGCCGGTGTGGCTGAGATGACATGGGCCGAGTTTGTTCGGCGATTTGATCTGGAGTTTGCACCAGATATTGAAGTGCAACGATTGGTGAGGGAGTTCCAGGAGCTCCAGCAGACCACCGAGACTGTGGCAGAGATCACCGCCAAGTTTCGGGAGCGAGCATTGTTGATCCCACAGTATGCTACCGATGAGGACATGCGGAGGACGGGATATCATTCCATGCTGAGGGATGATATCCGGGAGTTTGTGAGCTTTACAGGGTGTAAAACCCTGAATGAGATGGTGGAGAAGGCTCGTGAACTGGAGATGGAGTTGGACTTCCGCACCAAGCGGAAGCCGGAGCAGGCACAGGCAGCAGTAGGTTAGGCTAAAAAGCCTAAGACCTCAGACACTTCCAGTAGGGGCCAGCAGGGTCGAGGCCGATGTGCTAGGTGCGGTAAATCACACAGTGGGGCTTGTCGGATAGCAGGCTCAGGGTGTTACGCATGTGGCCAACAGGGTCACTTGAGCAAGGATTGCCCCAATAAGGGCCTGATATGTTTCCACCGCAACCAGACTGGCCATAAAAGGCCGCTTGTTCGAGGTTGCAGGGAGGGGGAGGAGCAGTAGCGGAGCCTGCGCCTGCCACAATGAGGATTACTGATGGCCGCCCTGCTAAGGCGGATGCTCCAGCGGTGAAGAGCCGCACATTT
Organism: Lactuca virosa; assembly: GCF_052849685.1. Classification (NCBI taxonomy): domain Eukaryota; kingdom Viridiplantae; phylum Streptophyta; class Magnoliopsida; order Asterales; family Asteraceae; genus Lactuca; species Lactuca virosa. Next base: position 52,013,570 of record NC_136432.1, read on the forward strand.
CAGTTGACTACCGAGGAGGCTCGGGCAGCGCCATATGTTGTGGCTGGTACGTGTTTATTCTTCTCTGCTCTATGATTATTTGCATTGCTTATGTGTACATTATGCTTGTATAGGGACCTTTTTGGTCAATGGTATGTCTGCTCATCTTTGTTAGGGTGCAAAGTCACGCTTAGATGTGGCTTACCCTTATTTATGTGTAAATGAGTTGTCTTTCCTATAAATAGGAAGCGAGTGACACTCATATTTAAAGAATGATCATTTTGGAGTGTTAGATTAGAGAGAGAAATTTGTACAAACCCATTTGTATGTCCTTTCTAGATCTAATATGAGCTTACACAGTTTTATTTACTCCTTGTGTTCTTGAGTTTACATGATGATTCACTAGATCTTTTCTAATTCCGCACATGCAATCATAATCAAGACCACTACAATTGGTATCAGAGCAGGTGTTCTTGATTTGATCAAGAATTGATCCTTGATGGCTTTCTAGATTTGGTGATTCTTTGTTTTTGATCTATGATCTTCATGATTTAGAGAGTTTTTGGATTCTAGAAATCAAATTCATCTTTGATTCTATTCATAATTCGATTTTCTTCACTAGAATTCAAGTGATTTTTACTTTTTCTCTCTAGAAATTTTCAAGTTCTTGTGATCATGGTGAACTTGCCGTATAATTCTTGGATTGTGATCGTTGAAGATATCAAATACAAAGTCAATGAAGATCAATATTATGGGTTGGTGTTAAACAATTTCATTAAATGGGGAACTATGGTTTCTTATGGAGGATTGAAGGATTATCATGAAAGCTTGATATTTCAACCACTTTGTAAGATTGAATGGTTGGCTGAAATTACCTTGTCCATAACAACACGTAGTTGTGATAAAAAGAATGGATAAGGAAGAGATTTGTTTAAAAAAAATATGTTTCTCTTATTCAAGACCCAAATGATATTCGTGCTCTTAAATTGGTTGAAGTTCAAGACTATGGAGTTCAATATGATGTTCTTGATGTTCTTGAAGTTCATGATAAGAAGATTCAATTTGATTCTCATGATGAAAAGGTTTTTTGCTCAATTGGAGTTTAAACCGATGATATTTTGTGTTCTTGTGATTCGTTTGAAGGAATGATTCCTTATCGGAAGCCGGTGATCCAAGAAAATCACAAGTATCAAACTCCAAAAGATTTGATTCAAACTCATAAAGTTGAAGTTGTGGGAAGTGGGTTTGTTCATGAAATCAAGTCTTCAAGATGCAAAAAGATGAGAAAGAAAAAGAAGAAGATTAAACAGAAGAACAAGCGGGTTTATTCACAAAAATCGTCAAATGTTGTTGTGAATCCGAAATCCGTGAAGCAAATTTGGGTTCCAAAGCAACAATCTCCATAGGTTGCAATGAATTTGAAGTCAAAACCCAAATGTGTTGGTGGTTCTTTTGAAGATGTTCTTGGATCGTTGAATAACACGAAGAACACGAAGAACGAGTTGTACATCACGCATAGTGGGTGGTACAATGTTCAAATTGGAGATTTTCTCATTCCAACAAAAGAACCAAGATCTTCTAAATTTGATTCATTCGTTGCAAACGGAAATCGATTCGTCAAAAAGGTATCTCAAATTCTCAAATGGATTCCAAAACGTCCATGATTTCGATTCGTAGTTTACGTTTTTCATTTTTGATCGATTTGCTTCATTGGATCAAATTTGTTTCAACCCCGATTGATTCAATTATTTTTGTTTAGATCAATTCTAAATCAAAATCTTATTCTCAATTTTTTTTTTCACTGTTCATCATGAGCCCAATCAATTTCAACAAATTCATTTTGTTTAAACCATTTACTGTTCATCCGATTTGTAAGCCCATTTTATCAAATCCAATACACTTCTCGATACCATTGATTGAGCCCATTCGTATCTTACATTGGCCAATATCATATAACTGAGGATCTGTTGATTTGTACACTTGCATTACCTAGTTTTACAATTTGTTCCAAGTTGATTTCAGTCTTCATCGGTTTCTCTTTCATCGATTGTTCATTAATCGGTTGTTCTTGAGTCCCGATTTCATTCCTTCGTCTTTAATAATCATTTGATGTTGATTGATTGTCTGAAAAAGAGATTTAATTTGAGTTGAATTGAGATATGGATATCGATATCAAGTGTGATTTGGGACAATGGGTCCGTCAATTTTGATGTCGATGACTATTGCTGAGTTCGAAGATTTGGAATAAGCTTAGGAGTTGATTCTCATTGTACACCGAGATAGGATTCGATGTTGATTGGTAAACTGAGGAATTAACTTTGGTGTTTTTGGGTTAAAAATCGAACATTTTGAGTGGTTGATTTCGAAATCTGAGACTTGATTAATTTTGAAAGTCAGGTGTCGATGAATTGGGTTTACTAGTGAAGAACAAACCTGTGTTGAAATCAAGTTCAATGGTTGGTGTTTTGCTTGAGAACGAAATCTGATTTGAATGATAAAGGTCGAATTAAACTGGAATCGAAATGGTTGGAGTCGACTGAATTTTGACTACTATTAACTGTTTGATGTTGATTTCGAAGGTTTGAGAAGTCGATAGTTTGATGAAGATGGTTTGCGAACAAACTGAAACTCACGAATTCGGATGTTCATTTGTTGGGTTAATTTGATTTGGAATCGATAGTCTAATGCCGATGGGTCTAAGTCGATAACAAGAATGAACGATAGATGAAGGGTGAGTCTTGGATGTTAATTGATAACAAAAGGGAAGATGCTAGCAGTTGAATTTCGAAGGATTTATTATGGATTTGGGATCGATGTCAAGATTGAATAATGAAAAGCGAAGGACGACTTGATTGGAGTATGGATTCGATTTTGTCTTCTCAAAATTTTGATGTCGATGGTGGATGATTGAGAACGAAATGGGTTTTGAGGTTCCTTCACGAGGTATTGATTGAAGAACGAAGCCATTAAAGTTTTGAGTCGATAGATTTTTGATAGTACCGTTAACGATGGGTGTGGTTTCAATAGTTTGGGAATGCGCTGAATAATGAACTCATATGTTAGTTCGTTGGGTTTTGAAAAAAAAATTCGTTTGTTGCTTGAAGATGAATTCTACAGTTGAAGCATAAATGTCGATTGCTAACGAAATGTCAATTAAGCGTTGAATGGTTAAGAGGTTACTATTCACGGTTAAGCGTTCGACATGCTTCACTTTCGACATTCCGTTGATCAAGCAAAAATTTTGTTATCAATGGTGTCGACGTTCGTGACTGGAACTAGCGAAGATTTTTTCAAACTGTCGAAATTGTTGAGGCGTCTACTGGAACAAGCGAATTGGGGAAGAAACCACACAAGTTTTGAAATTAGTCCCTGAACTTTCGAAGACATGGCACATTAACTCCATAAGGACTAATTTTCGAAATTGTGATGCATTGTGAAGAAGTTTCGAAAATTGTACCTAAAGTATCGAAATTTTGGTAGAAATTACCAACTTTCGAAATTTGGAGTAATTTCGACATCTTAGAAGAAAAGAGGAAGCATTTTCGAAAGAAGTCCCTGTAGTTTCGAAAGTTTGGCAGAATTTACCAAATTTCGAAAATGAGTTCATAAAGCTGAGAAATTGAAGAATGTTCATTTCTGGTCCCTGCAGTTTTTGCGAATTAACATTTTCTACCCAGTTTCGCAAATGGGGGAGAATTTCGTATATTTGGTTGTTTTAGGGGCAACGGGTCCCTGCAGAATTCAGAAAGTGAAATTTTTTACCGGGTTTTTGGAAAATCTTGCAACTTTCACTCAAAAAGTCAAAAATTTTCACAAATTGGAAATTTTTTGAGGCTTTTTTGTGATTGTTTTTCCGTGCAAGTTTTTCGGGCGTTTCATTTTTGGTACACATTAAAGGGAGTATTGTAAAGTTTACTCCTCGGGCGCTTCTCACCCTTAATGGGTTTTATAATCATTTTTTGATTATAAAAAGGGGAAGAATGATGGGTATTCGAAGCGACTTTTTCGGGTATTCATTTGCAAATTTGAAGACCGGTGTTACTTCGAGGGGGACTTTGGTCTTGATCGCACGAGCTCGTTGGATATTGAAGTCGGGCATCCAATCCTAACTTTGAGGGGGATAATGTTAGGGTGCAAAGTCACGCTTGGATGTGGCTTGCCCTTATTGATGTGTAAATGAGTTGTCTTTCCTATAAATAGGAAGTGTGTGACACTCATATTTAAAGAATGATCATTTTGGAGTGTTAGACTAGAGCGAGAAATTTGTACAAACCCATTTGTATATCCTTTCTAGATCTAATATGAGCTTACACAGATTTATTTACTCCTTGTGTTATTGAGTTTACATGATGATTCACTAGATCTTTTCTAATTCCTCACATGCCATCATAATCAACACCACTACAATCTTTTGTTCGATTCGGGAGCTACCCGATCGTTCGTGTCTCTTGCGCTTAGCAAGAAGTTTCGGGATGCACCGGGAACTTTGGATTCCACGCTCAAGGTAGAGATTGCAGATGACCGCACTGTGAGTGCTGTGAGGGTGTAGCGGGACTGTGTTCTAAATGTGCTCGGGGAGAGGTTTCGTGTCGATCTAGTTCCGATACCGTTGTGAGGGTTGAAGGTGATTGTCGGGATGGACTGGTTGGGGGCCAATGGGGCCATGATCGATTGAGAGCGCCAGTTAGTGAGGGTTCGAACCCCAAGTGGGGGAGAACTGGTTATTCATGGTGACAGGGCCTCGCAGGGGCCGACCCTTTGTTCAGCTGCGAGGGCTAGGAGATATCTGCAACAGGGATGTACGAGATTTCTGGCTTATATCTCAGACACGAGGGTTGAGCCTACGACGGATGTGGGCAGTGTGTCGGTTGTACAGGAATATCAGGATGTCTTTCCCGAGGAGTTACTGGGAGTTCCTCCAGAGAGGCAAGTGGAGTTTCAAATTGATTTAGTGTCGGGTGCCGCACCGATAGCAAAGGCACTGTACCGGCTAGCACCGCCCGAGATGCAGGAGTTATCTACGCAGCTTTAGGAGCTCCGATCCCCGTGGGGAGCTCCGATCATGTTCGTGAAAAAGAAGGATGGGTCACACAGGATGTGTATTGATTATCGAGAGCTGAACAAATTAACAGTGAAGAATCGTTCTCCGTTATCGAGGATCAACGATTTGTTCGATTAGCTGCAAGGTGCATCTTGGTTTTCCAAGATTGATCTACGGTCGGGATATCATCAAACGATGATTCGGGATGAGGATATACCGAAGATAGCTTTTAGGACTCGGTATGGGCACTATGCGTTCGTGGTGATGCCATTTGGGCTCACTAATGCCCCAGCAGCGTTCATGGATCTCATGAACAGAGTGTGTAGACCGATGCTGGATCGGTCAGTGATCATTTTTATTGATGATATCCTGGTTTACTCTAAGACCAAGGAGCAGCATGAGCAGCATCTGAGAGAAGTATTGGAGACCCTAAGGGCGGAGAGGCTGTATGCCATGTTCTCCAAGTGTGATTTCTGGATTCGAGAGGTACAGTTTTTGGGGCACATCATTAACCAGGATGTCATTTTGGTTGATCGAGCCAAGGTTGAGGCGGTGATGCGGTGGGAAGTACCGAAGAATGCTTCCAAGATCCGTAGCTTCTTGGGTCTAGCGGGCTGTTATCGGAGATTCATTCAGGATTTCTCCAAGATTGCGGTGTCGTTGACTCGCTTGGCCAAGAAGAATGTGACATTTCGGTGGGGCACGGATCAGCAATTGGCTTTTGAGACCCTGAGACGGAGGTTATCCGAGGCTCCGATTCTAGTACTTCCAGAGGGGTTAGATGGTTTGTTGGTGTACTATGATGCATCGATCTCAGGGTTAGGCGCGATACTGATGCAGAGGGGGCACGTGATAGCTTACGCCTCGAGGCAGTTGAAGCCTCATGAGGCGAATTACCCCACTCACGACCTGGAATTGGGGGCAGTGGTGTTTGCCCTCAAGATTTGGAGGCACTACTTGTATGGAGTGCGGTGCACCATTTATACTGATCACAAGAGTTTGAAGTATTTGATGGATCAACAGAACCTCAGCATGCGGCAGAGAAGGTGGTTGGATGTGCTGAAGGATTATGAGTGTGAGATCCTATACCATCCACGGAAGGCCAACGTAGTGGCCGATGCTTTGTGCCGCAAAGCAGAAGCGTCCCCGATTGGGAACGTTTGTTTGAGGATGGCGGTGATCTCTTCATTGTTGGATATGATCAAGGAGGTTCAGATCGAGGGGGTGAAGAAGGAGGATTGGAAGATAGAGCGGATTCGGGGGCAGTATCCTTTGTTTGTTAAGGATAATCGTGGCCTTCTGACATAGTGTGGTCGAGTATGGGTACCGGTGACTGGAGGAGTGAGACAGAAGATATTGGCGGAGGCATACAAGTCCAAGTTCTCTATATATCCAGGGGCTACGAAGATGTATAGAGATTTAAGGCTGAGTTACTGGTGGCCCTGCATGAAGCGGGAGATCTCCTGGTTTGTGGAGCGGTGCTTGACCTGCAGGAAGGTCAAGGCCGAGCATCAGCGGCCTCATGGAAAGGTTCAGTCGCTACCCATTCCTATGTGGAAGTGGGAAGATATTACTATGGACTTCATCACGAAGTTACCGAGGACGGCGAGGGGTGTGGACGCCATATGGGTGATTGTGGACAGATTGACGAAGAGTGCCCACTTTATTCCGATCTCTGAGAGTATATCCGTTGAGAAGTTTGTGGATATTTATGTGCGAGAGGTGGTGGCTAGACACGGGGTGCCAGTGTCGGTAGTCTCTGACAGGGATGTTCGGTTTACATCTAGGTTCTGGAAGAAGTTCCATGAGGAACTGGGCACTCAGCTTCATTTTAGCATGGCATACCACCCCCAGACGGATGGCCAGAGTGATAGGATGATACAGACACTTGAGGATATGTTGCGGGCATGTGTGTTGGATTTTGGAGGGAGTTAGGATACGTACCTTCCATTGGCAGAGTTTTCATACAACAACAGTTACCATGCCAGTATCGACCGACCTCCATTTGAGATGTTGTATGGTAGGAGATGCAGGACCTCGGTTTGTTGGGGCGAAGTTGGACACCGGGTTATGGCGAGCACTGAGGTAGTTATCAAGACTACATGGCTGATTCAGTAGGTGCGCGACCGGCTACGGGTTGTGCAAAGCCGTCAGAAAAGTTATGCTGACCGGCGGCGATCGGATCTTGAGTTCCAGGTGGGGGACTTTACGTTACTAAAGGTGTCCCCATGGAAGTGAATCATCAGGTTCCAAAAGAGGGGCAAGCTAGGGCCCTGATATATAGGACCGTTCAAGATTACGGCACGGGTGGGCAAGGTGGCCTATCGCTTGGATCTGCCGGATGAGCTTAGCCAGATTCACAACACCTTCCATGTGTCCCAGCTTCGGATGTATGTTGCCGACGAGGCCACAGTCGTTTCTCTGGATGACATTCAGGTGGATGAGAGCCTGAACTACATTAAGAGGCATGTTTCTATCTTAGATAGGAAGACCAAGGTTCTTCGGAACAAGGAAGTGAAGCTGGTGAAGGTGCAATGGCAGGACCGCAGGGGCTCCGAGTGGACTTGGGAGCCGGAGGACGAGATGCGAGACCACTACTCGGATTTGTTTGGACCAGCAGACTTCGAGGAAGAAGTCTAGTTCAAGTGGGGGAGAATTGTAACACTCCAAATCAGATATTACCTTTGAAGCCCTTAGAATTTTAAATATTGCATAATAAGTCACGTAAGTACGTTGGGCGTACTTCATGGGTACGCTTAGCGTACCATGCATGGATGATTGCGGAGGGCCAGCACGTACGTTGGGCGTACCAAAGGGTACGCGGGGCGTACGTGACGGATGTTCAAACCCTAATTTCCGGACTTGAGACCTATATAAGCATCCTTATCTCATTTGAGCTTCACCCTAACGAGCCTCCTTCACCTTCAAACGTCCCTGAAAACCCTAAAATCATTAGAGAGTGTGTTCTTGAGCTTTTGAGTGTTTAAACACCATCCTTTTTGTGTGTTAGCTACTAAGAAGAGGAGGAAACAAGATTAAACAAAGAGGAGCTTCTGGATCTTACATTTTGAGCAGTCTAGGAAGCTTAAGGAGGTAAAAAGCTTTCACCTTGGTTATCACTTCCATTTCTAGAGCTAGGGTTTTCTCCTTTGTCCCTTTTGTGTTCTTGAACTCCCTCTTGAGAGCTTGAGCAACTCTAGAGCTTAGGGATGATAGATCTGAAGTCCTTTGGTCCATTCATAGCATAAAAATAGAGTCTTGATGGGTGTTTTGACCTCATGCATGGATTAAGAATCTTGAAAAGGTCTTAATGGGTTGTTGGGAACATATGGGACATGCAAAGGCATAAAGTCACCAACTTTATGCCTTAGGACGTATTAATGAAATAAGATCTAAAGTTTGGACGTTAGAACATCGAGTATTAAGCACTTAATGGAAAATGTGCTTAATATGTTTGTACGCTGGGCGTAGCTTAGAGTACGCAGCGCGTACGGCTCAGGGACTCAGTACGCTGCGGGTACCAGGGTGGTACGCAAGGCGTACGCACATCAGATGGACTCGGACTTGTTTTGGGTTTGTGAGCCTTTGGGCCTTAATTAGTTATTGGGCATGATCACATTTTGGAGTTAGTAGGCCAACTTATCTATTTTCGGCCATGGTTCCTATGGTTGGGCTTTATTGGGCCATGAGGCCCATTAATGATTTTGGACATGGACTTTGGGCCCATTAGCAAAGGAGGACTTTTTGGGCCATTATGAAAAGACTTGGGGTTTGGGTTCTTCAATTGGATTGTGTTCAGCCCTAATGTTGGGTAATGGTATTATTGTTCAGCACGGGTGGTTATAGACTGTTAGGAGAGCAACTTTCGGTTTCAGCAGACAGAGGTGAGTCTTCTCACCATACCAATGGGTCTACGACACCAAGGCCGACCCATTTTATGATATATGGTACACTAGCTGTAGTAGAGATATGTGGCATGATAGTTAGCTTTATGCTAAGTGGTATGCTAGTGATTATGTGCCATTTTCATGGAAGACCCCGGGGGGATCCCGTGGCAGTTAGATATAAGACCATGTGGGGGAGCCCGTTGCATTCCTAGGTAAAGACCATGTGGGGGAGCCCATGGCATTATGGTATAAGACCCTGGGGGGAGCCCACGACATCTTTATATGTTTATGTATGTGTTATGTAGTATGATAGATAGTTCTGTGATATATGATATGCTAGTTGATGATGTATGTTATTGCATAGAAGACCCCGGGGGAGCCCGTGGTAGTTGGATATAAGACTATGCGGGGAGCCCATGGCATTCCTACGTAAAGACCATGGGGGAGCCCATGGCATGAAGGTATATGACCCTAGGGGGGGGGGAGCCCACGACATCCTTACATGTTAGTATGCAGGGCTTATGTGGTATATGTAGCTTTTATAGCTAATATGATATGTGTTATGTGGATTATGTGTTGGGTATGCCCTGGGGGACTCACTAAGCATTAGCTTGCAGTTTGTGAATTTGTTTCAGGTACATCTGAGCCCAAGGGCAAGGGAAAGGCTTGATGATGCGGTGTGCACTCTCTCAGGCGTTTTATAGGACACTATGATGTTTAGAAATAATTTGAAAACAATTGTATTGAGATTTCATGATTTATGGAAAAGTGTTTGACTAATTAAAAATGAAAATTTTCTTTTGAAAAATTGGGTCGTTACACAAAATCATATTCTAATTTTTTTTTTCAATCCAAGATTGGAGCCCAAAGTTTTCAATCTGATTATTTTTCATCTAATCCAAATAGAAGCCCAAACAAATCAATTAATCTTGTTACTATTCATTGGATATGTAACTGAAGCCCAAACTACATTCGATTATTGTTCGTTTTTTAATCTCGAATATTGTTCATATTCAAATAATTGAGCCCAAATCGATCCATTTAATCAGTTAAAAGATCCCTTGTCTTTCATGATAGTGAATTGTTCTTCACTCTCGAACATTCACGCTAATTGTTTGACACCGATTCTCGATCAAAGTGAAAGTCACAATTTTCATTGTTGAAATCGAAAGGAAGGTGGATGTCGATTTTGAAATTGAATGTCGAGCAGTAGGGGTCGAACAGTTGAAACTCACATTGTCGACATATGTTGATGTTCGATTCAACTGATATTGCTTATCAATTTGAGTCTACAAATCAATTTTGACTAATTGTGACTTTGAGTCGAATCAAGCATCTGTGAATGATTTGGTTAAAGTCGACATTAAAGTCCTTGGAATCGAATGATTTTGGTATGATTATCGATTTTAACTAGAAGAAATTGGAATCGATGTTCATTCGATTTTGATTGGAGTCGTACTTGGATTAGAGTCGAACAAGTTATAGATGAATCAAAATTGAAAGTATTTTGAAGTTGGAATCGACTTGGAGTTAATGTCGAGTTCGATTGATTTGATTTGGAATTGAGAATTGAAAGCTTAAGCTTGGATTCGAAATCGAGATCGACTGTTGTTGGGAAAGAAAGTCCCTTAATTCAAGTCAAAATTGAAAATGGTTTAAGTCAAATATGATTTAGAGTTGATGTCGAAAATAGACTTGGAGTTGATTTCGAACTGGAGGGATCAACACTTCATTCGAGTTATCTGGGGTCGAATGGAATTTTGATTGATGGACTATTGGGGACGAACTGGTTTCTTGGAATTGTATTTGGGTTGGATTGGTTTCGATGTGTGCAGGTTATTTTGATGTGAGAAACATTGTGATTTGGTTTAAAGATCTTTGTTCTGAGGCTATTCTAGTTGTTGATGTCGATGATTATTCACTAAAAGCGAAGGCAGTTTAGTTAAAGAATTTGATTTTGAGAAATAAGGTCGATGGCAATGTGTTTAAAAGCGAGGTGTGATGTTTTGGGTTGAATGAAAAGCGAAGGACGAAGCGTTAATGATCACAAGGTTGTTCAATAACGAATTGACGATGGCTATGCACTAAAAGTGAAGGGTTAGCATCGAGATCGAATTGAGTGATTTTGATAATGAAAGCTTCGTTATTGACTGATCGAAGGGGTGTTGCTGCTTCGTATGGTCGGTGGATCGTTAACGAAGGGTTAATTGAAAAGCGAAGAGTTGGAAAACGAGGCTTAATATCGAATAGCGAAGGGTTGGAGATGTTTTGATTTTGTCTTTTCTTGGTCAAACTCACCATTCGTGTTATCAGTTAATTGAAGTGAAGAAGAAAAGAACTATTTTCGAATCTAACCCCTAATGTTTCGAAGAAATGGCAATTTAAACCCAATTTCGACATTGGTGTAAACAATTTGTGACGAAGGCTAAGGTTTCTCATTTAGTCCTGCAGTTTTGAAATGTTGGCAGAAATTACCCAACTTCCAAAGTGGACTAACAAAGCTGAGAAATTGAAGAATTTACGAGTTTAGCCCCTACAGTTAATGCGAGTTGACGCTTTCTACCCAGTTTCGCAAATAGGGGAGTGTTTCACATTTTAGGCTGTTTTGGGCACAACGGGTCCCTACAGAATTCTGTTTTTGATAGTTTTTACTTGAGTTTTGGAAAATCTTCCAACTCTCACCCAAAAGTCGAAAATTTTCACAAATTGGAAATTTTTCAAGGCTTTTTCGTGATTGTTTTTCCATGCAAGTTTTTTGAGGTTTCATTTTTGGCACACATCAAGGGGGAGTTATGTAAAGATTATTCCTCAGGAGCTTCTCACCCTTAATGGGTTTATAATCATTTTTTATTATAAAAAAGAGGAGAATGAAGAGTGGGCATTCGAAGCTTCGGGTATTCATTTGCGGATTTGAAGACCGGTATCACTTCGAGGGGGAGTTTGCTCTTGATCGTGCGAGCTCGTTGGATATTGAAGTCGGGACATCCAATCCTAACTTAGAGGGGGAGAATGTTAGGGTCCAAAGTCACGCTTGGATGTGGAGTGTTAGTGCTTACGCTCTTGTATATGTAAATGGATTGAGTCTTTCCTATAAATAGGAAGTGAGTGACTCCCATTATGTAAGCAAGTATGAGAGCATTAGTTTAGAGAGAGAATTATTGCAAGACCCATTTTGTACTCTTTCTTTCAATACTAATGAGAGTTAAACCCATATTTATTTACTCTCTTGTGTTCTTCATGTTCATGATTTGTATGATGATTCACTAGATCTTTCTTATTCCGCATATGTCATCATAATCAACACCACTACAACGTGATCAATCTCCCGACTCTGGTCAAAGCTTGAGTACGCCTAACGTAGGAGCTGAGTACGCCCCGCATACTCAGCTGAGTGGACCAAGTTGATCATTGACTTTGACTTTGATCAGGGTTGACCAAGTTTGACTTAAGGGGTATTTTGGGTATTTTGAGCTATAGTTAAGCCTTGGTCTCTATCTGTTGAATAGGTGACCTGTAGAGTCGGTATTCGGAGCAGTGTATTATTCAGCTATTCGTCAGACTTTGAGGTGAGTTTTCCTCACTGTACCCTTGGGTCGATGGCACCAATACCGGCCCACTAGATTATTTATCGTGGTCAGGATAGTGATATGATAGTTTGTAGATGTTTAGTAATCCGTATGATTATCTGTATTTACTGGCTCTGTGCTTATGTTTATTCGCGGTATATGTCGACATGTCGTGTTGGGTTGAGGCGGTCCTGCTTTGTGTTATAGGCCAAAACACCCGGGGACGGCCAGATAGGCTGTAGACCCTGCAAGGCGGACTAGTCTGGCCGAAGGCCCGTGTAGCGGTCCGGATAGGCTGTAGGCCCTGCGAGGTGGTCTAGTCATGTCGAAGGCTCGTAGAATGGTCCAGATAGGTTGTAGGCCCTGCGAGGTGGTCTATTCAGGCTGGTTGCTCATATTGTATGCTCGTTTGTTATGTGGTGTGTTGGTACTTTGGGGGAACTCACTAAGATTTGGCTTACTGTTTTTAGTTTATTGTTTCAGGTACTTTAAAGGATCATGGAAAGGCAAAGGCGTGATTGTATACAACTTTCTGTTTTTATGTCTCTGGGTCTTGGGAAAACTCTGATTTAAAATAATGCTTTTGAAACAATAACTCTTTTTGTAAACAATATTGGTTTATGGTTGGTTTTGAAAATTTTAAATTTATTGTGATTTTACGGAGTGTTACACAAACTCCAGAATTGCAGCCATATACCTGCGACATAAGACAAAAAAAGAACTTAAAAGTTGCAACTAATGGAAAAAAGGGAACATAAAACTGTCAAGAAAAGAAAAAACTGAGTTAATTGTAGGAAATAGCAACATACTTTCGTTTATTTGTTTATTAATACATTCTACTACCATTTCTTCCAACTGTTATACATTGAGATGTATATCCCATAATAGCAAGATCCTCCAAATTCAAAGTATTTTTACAATTATATTTTTCGTAGTTTAAAGTTCTAATAAGAAAAAGATTTGAAAGTACAATGCTACAATGGGTTCATTTTTCAAAGTACAATGTCTTGATGATTTTTTAGGTACAATGTTGTATAGAAAGATATGCAAGTGCGATGTTATACTAATCAAAAACATTAAAGTAAAATGCTATAATAAACAATTGGGTAAGAATAACTAACCCTTCAAAGGGGCACTTGACTCAAATACTTACTCTCAAACCTTGAACTCCACATAAGGATGATTTCATTAAACACCCAATCCGGAAACAATTTTTTATCGTTCCAAATGTTCTATATATAAATTACAAAATAAATTATAATTTAATAAAAGAATGTTTAACATATTAGACAAATTCCACAAAGATTTAAGAGACTTACTTTGTTTGGGAATTCATTTTGTCGAGTCAACACGAACTCAAACATCCATCTCATGACGTAAAAACCGCACTCCCAACCTGATGGTTGTTGGTTGCACTACAAATATGAACAGTAAAGGATTAGAGAACTTTTACTTTGAACCTAGGATTTTGATATGATGTTGGAACAAGTTCCATGTTCCAGGTATCAGTTTTTATTAAAAAAAAATAACAAGAAGCAGGTTCAGGGTAGCCATGAAGTACTTTTACCTTGACAAGTTTCCAATTCATTGGATGTGTTGTGTCGATATCCTCCTTAAGCCTTGCAACAGCACTAAAATAAAGATTAGAAAAAAAAATTAAAAAAACCATAGAAAGAAATAACAGTCAGAAATACAAAAAATATTTCTTACTCTTCGACATATTTCATGACTATGTAGTTCTCCAAAGGCTTCTCATCCGGATTTTTTTAGGGAATCCAAGATATATCATATGCGTTGGTTAGGGCAGATTACTAGCAGCATCTAATGCAATCTAGTAATGTTAAGAAATTTTAGTATACATAATAAAGAAATAAATCCAATAAAAATGAAAGTAGTAAGATTAAATACCCTTGCCAATAGGGTGCGACAAAAAACTATTTGTGTTTATGGAAGCGCATTGCATAAACAATGTAACTTACAACACCCTCACCATTTGACTCGCATATCGTCGCCTGAATCTCACTCGGGAAAATGAAAGCACATTTGTTCACCTTATTCCCACCACGTGTTTCAAGCATTGAATGTAACATGCTACAAACCAGAAATTATACATTATAAATGTAAATACTAGAAATGAAAATAATGTAAACATTATTGTTTGTACTTACATTTGAAACCAAGTTATGACGCTAATATTAAGACATTTCTTATTCAACAGACGTAAAATCTCCTCAGGGTAAATGTACGTTTCAATTTTCTAAGCTCCAAGGATCCCGGGTTCGACTTCAACATAAATCGCATCATCAGGTGCTTCACGATTCAGCAAATGTCTATAAACTCTTTTCATGACCAGGGGCATATTTTCTAGTTCGACTGGCTTATTAGAGGTATGTGGTATCAAACTTTCCTTTGCTAGCTTGATCTTCTTCATAACACCCTTCGAGATTACTAGCACACTCTTGGTTATGAGAGGTTGCTTTGTTTTTGTAAGAACATAAATAAATTGTTTAATTATCACATATTAGTACAATTTAACATGTACATATAGTAACTAATAAGGTTTGAGAAATTACCGGGTCGATGGCTACTGGTAGGGAGGAACATCTTTTATCTTGTTCAACATTTGGCTTGAACTGTGAGGCCTGTTAACAAGTTAAATGTGTGCTCAACTATTTATTACTCTAATACTAAACAAAGTTAATGATTATGTTATGTACCTGAATGATCTGAATTGCATTCCTTGTCCACTGAAATATACCATGAAGCGCCTCATACAACTTACTCGCTTCTTCTGTCAAGACAGGAAGAGGGATACACTCATATTGGTCATAGATCTTGTCTATAGATACCCTCAAATGATTTGCATTTAAAGGAACCAAATGTATTTATCCATTCCCATATGGAAAGACCATCCCACTAGCACATTTCTGGTTCATCGTGCCGTATGGTATTACTAACTCGCAAGCAGTAGGAGTCTGCAAACATATAATGTGTATGTTAAAATATGTTAAAATATCTTGTATATAAGAAAAAAACACATGATTACCTTTATCGCATCCAACTCATCTGATACGGTCGAGACGACACTAATTTTCTTCAACACCGGGCTGGTAAGGTGTATGCCTTCATTCTTCGAGAGAAATTGTTGCATATATGTTTTCATCTCTTCCATCTGAGCATTCATGTCTTCTATCTTGGCTTCCATTTTGGCCTCCATCATAGCCTCTACTTCAATCTTCATCTACTCCTTCATATCTTCCAAGTTAGATTTATCATTGCTCTTCCTTTTTTCTTATCAACCCTAGGCATGGATTGTCTCAAGCCAACAATGTGCCCAACAACCCTTGTACGTCCTGGGTGCTCGGGTCCTAACACTTTTGTAAGCACATCCACTCCAGGTCCAGGAAACCAATATCCGTGAGATAATTGGGTATCTTTTTCAATCTATTAGTCCAAATACAATTGCAAGGGTAATTAAATCATAAATGGTTTTAAAATAAATGATAACATTGTAAAATGAATGGTTAACTTACTGTTGTGACATTCTATTCAGGGGGTTTGGATGCTTGATGATGTAACTGCTTTGGGAGCTTTCCTGAGAACACAATCATAGAAGAACCGTTAGAGGACGACCGGGTGTTCTCCCGGGACGTCGCTCCGATGATCAAGTTAGTTTTCTGAGAGAGAGAATTAGGGTAAATTCAGTGAGAGAGAAGATGGATCCCTTCCTTGAGGCGGAAGAGATCCTTTTATACCTGTTACTAACAGATCGTGGGGACCTCGTCCAACAAGTGTGATACGTGGCCTCCTCTAACTGGGAGAGTTATGCCCACGTTAACTAACTGCCTGGTGACGTCAGTTTTGGGCGTCACCAAGGCTTCTTGTCACGTCCTGATTGGTCATGAATGAATGAGAAGATCACGGGGAATATTCGTCCATCGTGGAGGGAAGCGAACTGTTGCCCTGGTGTTGGATTACTTGGGCCAAGGTTTTTACAAATAACGCCTCGTTTGTGCTTCCGCTACATTTAACGTGACCATTCATGGTAACGTTAACAAGTCCCTTAGGCCAGTAGACTCCTGCGTTCTTGACGTATCAGAGTTGTTCTGGTCTACTCACAGACATGTGGTGGGCTGCTACTGGCAGCTTGTGCAGTTGGCAGGGCAAAATCGCCGTTGTTCGGCGGTTTCATCATGAGAACGGTTCTCTGCCCCATTGATGGCATTAAAACCCCAGTTCCTCCTGGTGTTTCCTCATTGCCTTCTACTTTTTTTTCCTTTCCCTCTTGTTCTTGAAAAAACCCTTTCAACCTTTCCTTCATATTTTTCCATGGCTACTACTTGCGCTTTAGGAAGAGATCTTACCACTGAGGAATGGGAGTCTTTCGAGTTCCGATTCAGGTTTGTTCCCGAACACGGAGTGCAAATCCCCCTACCCAATGCATCACTTTACAGTTTTTAGTGAGAGAGTTGACCCCTATCGCCATAAACAAGATAGTGGGTTTCGAACTCCTCTTCCGTGCCCTAGGCCGCATGCCGACTATTCCGGATTTCAAGCACTTCTTCAATGGCTCTACTCAGTCGGGGACTCGAACCCTTTCCCGCCGGTGGGGAGTCCCTACTCTTATCCATGATAAGAAGTCAAAGAAAAACTGGCAAGAGAAGTTCTTATGGGTAAACAACGAACTTGTGGTGCTCAGTTATCTGAGGGCTAAGGTGTACGTCGACCGTGCTCCCACACTGTTTGGTGCCGACCAAGAACTGGCTGATGTCCTGGAGAAGATCAGTATCAATTGTGACGATTGGCTTGACTACTTCTTGGCCGCCGGCGGAATGAGCGGCGCTTGGAGGGCTCGCGGGAAGATGCCTGAGTTCTTTGTTGAGAAAGAGGGTATTTCTCTTGTTCCTCTCCCCCCCCCCCCTTTGTTTTTGAAAAATTGGTAAGGCACGTTTAAATCAACATTATGTTTAACCGTCTTTATCTTTTGTTTTGTTGCCAGGTGTGGAGGAAGTTGTTTCTTTAGAGAAAGCACTTCAGGGTCTGTTCGACGGTGAGCTTCAGTGCCGTGACGTCGATCTTGTGGAGGCTCTTCCACTCCCTGTTTCTGGTCAAGGAATCGGGGCCATCGTCGGTTCCGACAGTGTCGCTGGTGTCGACAAGGATCTGGAGCTTCAAGATGTTGTTGTCACTGGCACTTCTCGGAAAAATCCTATGCCTTCCGGATCGTCAAGGAGTCTTCGCCATGTCAATAGGCGTTTTGTTTTTATTGAAGCCTCTTCCGGTGGTCTAGCCGAGTCAGCCAGCACCGGTCCTCCTATTCTTAAGAAACGCAATCTGAGTTTCTTGCTGGAGGGTACCAAGGATTCCACCCATGCCCACGATGAAGGCCCTTCGAAACTGCCGGAGGGGGCACAAACTAGGGCGACTGAACCGCCCTGTTACATGGGAGAAAAAAGTAGCGAGAAACCAACCCTGTTCCTACAATCGGTGGAGCCGAGGCGAAGATTGGGTATTCGCCTCCCCATGTTCTTGATTCAACCTCTTACGGTAAAACCGCAGCCACCCTCTTCTGGTGAGTTCTCATCCGGATGCCTATAAGCCAGCCTGGAGACTAACTGCTCAATATCTTGTCTCTAACCACAACACCGCTCTCGAGTGGTGTCAGCACGCATTTCCTCCTGTCACAATGGAGGCCTTGACTGTCCTATCCGACGAGCACATGGCCGACGGAATGCGCTACGCTGCCGCCCAAGTGTCATCTTATTTGGTCGCAACCGCCGAACGTATCTATGAGATTGAGACCCTCCAGTCTGATTTTGATAGGAGGGGCATTGAGTGCAAAGAGCTTAAGGCCCAGGTGGCGAAGTTAGAAGCTGGCAAGAGCAGCTTGGAGGCTAAGCAGGGGGTGGTGCTGCTTGAGAGGGAAAGCTTGGTGGATCAAGTGGCGAAGCTGAAGGAAGAGGTGGGGTGCCTGAACGATCGTGTGGGGGTCCTGACTTTGGAGAATGCCGGCCTAAGCGGTCCTACGACATAACTGGAGGTTAATTTGGTTGCTGAGAATGCCGCAAGGGGAGAGCTGGAGAAGGATATATCTTGGGTCCTTAAGGACTAGCTCAGCCGGGTGGTGGACCAGGTAATCGAGAGACCCCAGTTTCTTTAGGGCTTGGTATATGTGCAGAAGGCTTGTGTTGCTGCAGGCGTAGAACAGGGTAAAAGGATTATCTGGGAGTAGGTAACCGCCGGGGAGTCTGACCCAAAGTCTGAGGAGAATGTGGCTGCCAGGACTCAAGAGATGGAAGATGCCCTGTTGGCTTTCACTGAGACAGACTTTGCCAACCACCTTCGACTGGGCAGTCTGGACATGGCTGGGCTTCACAGTCTCTGTCAAGAAGATCAGAGCAATGGTTCAGGCTCCGGCCCAAGCTCCGCTCCTGGTGATAAGTAGCTCTGTTTTGTGACTTGTTCTTGATGCGATTTCCTTGAAAAATATTTTCTTTTCCTTTGTTTGTTTATGGTCTTTTCTGCCCTCTGTGTTCATTGAAAGTTCGGGAGTCCGGAAACTATGACAATATTTTCTTATATTTGTGGGTATGAATGTTTGATATTGCCGCACATATTCTTTTTGTTTGGTTACTTCATGTGTGGTTTGTGTTGGCCATCACATGGTATTGATGCAGGGGCTGTTTACACCTGACTTGAGTTCGTTTACTGGTGAATTCTTTATGCTTTATTGAAGATGGCCTTTAAGAAATTTGTTCTAATTTGCTGCTTAAAGACCTTGGGTGCGGCCAAGATCGTCATCTTGAGGCTCACCCAATTATGCTTTGCTTATTGGTGGAAGGTTATGATCCTTCTACACTCATGTCACATGTTCTTTCATATGTTTTCTATGATGTGAATGATGAACATGTTTTGGGAGGAAGGTTATGAGCCTTCTCTATGTAAACTCGTTGGATGCCTCCTTGTAACGATTTCGCTCGTGTGACGTTGGATGATCAGTCCTTGTTGTAACACGGTAAACGTACACAACCACTTTGGTTTGTTTTTCAAGCTTGAAAAAAAAAGGGCATCTGAATTGCCCTTTTTGTTTACTCTAGTTTTGTTTAGAGCGTAATAAAATTGAAAGTAGTAAAGTAATTTTTGCTGATTACGTTTACATGTTAAAATTAATACACAATGCCATCTCTAGCACTGATTATACCTTTAACACTCGTTTTAAGAGTAAAAGTGTCGCAGGCTCTGCGCATTCCACGTTCTTGGAATGGCACGCCCGTCCTGAGTTTCTAGGACATAAGCACTATTCTTATGAGCTTCCACGATTTTGTACAATCCTTCCCAAGTGACACTGAGTTTCCCCAATGGTTCAGCATGGCTGGACTCATTCTTTCTTAGTACCCATTCTCCAACTTTGAAGTTTTTGACCCGGACTTGGTGGTTGTAATAGTTCTCAGTTCGTGATTTGTACAGTGCTTGGCGCAGCTGTGCCACATCATGTTTGTCGTCGAGCATGTCCAGGTC
This sequence comes from Lactuca virosa, assembly GCF_052849685.1. Classification (NCBI taxonomy): domain Eukaryota; kingdom Viridiplantae; phylum Streptophyta; class Magnoliopsida; order Asterales; family Asteraceae; genus Lactuca; species Lactuca virosa. The sequence goes on from NC_136432.1 coordinate 52,033,561, forward strand.
TTGGCGTCGCCCTTCTTCGTTGGCTGCTTCCTCGAAACTCTCTGTTCGTAGGGAGCCGTATACTATTTCCAATGGGAGGACCGCTTCCGTCCTGTAGGTTAGAATAAATGGTGTTTCTCCCGTGCTTGACCTTGTTGTGGTACGATAGGACCACAACACTGTCGGGAGTTCATCCACCCAGGCGGACTTTGACCTGAGTAGCCTTTTCTTCAAATAATTAACTATGGTTTTGTTTGATGTTTCGGTCTGCCCATTGGCCTGAGGGTGCTCTACTGACGTGAACTGGCGATGAATTTTTTTTTGTCTTCACACCACTCTTTGAAGGGACTTCCTTCAAATTGTATGCCATTATCGCTTATGAGGATTCTGGGTGTGCCAAAACGGTCCAAGATGTTCTTGGTCATGAATTTTATCATTTGTTTGCCAGTGACGGTGGCCATTGGTTCTGCTTCTATCCACTTCGTGAAATAATCCACGGCCACTAGCAAGAATTTCACACCCCTGGCGCTGGTGGGAAAGGTCCCACTATGTTGATTCTCCATTGGTGGAAAGGTCAGGGGCTGGTGATGCTGGTCAACAACATGGCCGGTTGATTTTAGAAAGGAGCAAATTCCTGACCTTCTTTGCAATTCTTTGTTAGGGTTGTAGAGTCGTTGTACACGTCCGGACAATATACCCCTAGGCGGAGTATTTTGCTTGTGAGTGCTCGAGCGCCTTCATGTGCCGCCACATCCCCTGAATGAATTTCTTCTAGGAATGTATTCCTCTCTTCCATGGAGATGCACTTTAGCCATGGACTAAGATACCCTCTTCGGTATAATTGGTTATCCCTGATTGCAAAATGTGACACCCTGATCTTGACTTTTCTTGCCTCCTCAGGTTCATCTGGTAGCACGCCATGACGTAAGTAATCGACATACGGTTTGGTCTATTCTGGTGTAGTCGATATTGTATTGACCTTCTGGTTATCGATACTACTCCCCGGGAGCACTTTGACTAGCACCTTCTTTGTTAAGTGATCATAGGAAGTTGAGGCTAACTTGCTGAGAGCGTCCGCCCTTGCGTCCTTTCCCCGGGAGATTTGTTTTATGGAAAAGCTTTTGAACGTGATGGTTAGGCTTCAGGCTGCGTCTAGGTATTTCTGCATCCTTGAGTCTTTAGCCTCGTACGTTCCATTTACCTGGTTTGTAATAAGCAGTGAATCGCTGAGGGCTGCTAGTTGCTTCACGCCAACCTCCTTAGCGAGCCTCAGGCCTACTAGGAGGGCTTCGTACTCTGCCTCGTTGTTGGATACTTGAAAGTCGAATCACAACGCGTAAGTGATCTCTTCGCCTTTGGGGCTCTTAAGGATCAGGCCTGCGCCTGAGCCTTCCTTACTTGACGTGCCATTAGTGTACAGCTTCCAAAGTTCCTTACTGGCTTCAGGCTCGAGTGGGTCGGTGGAGATTGTCGTTGGTACCCTATTGATGGTATTTGGGATTTCGACCAGGAAATCTGCAAAAGCCTGGGCTTTGATGCTGTTCCTAGGGTGGTATTGGATGTTGTGCTCACCCAACTCTATGGCCCATTTGGCCAGGCGCCCAGACTTTTCTGGCCTTAACAACACTTGCTTTATCGAGTACTAGTCAGAACATCCACCTTGTGGGTCTGGAAATATCTCTGTAGTCGCCTGACTGTGTAAACCAGGGCGAGGACCAGCTTTTCCAAGGCTAGGTAATTGACTTTTGGCCCTTGCAGGGCCCTGCTAACAAAGAATGGGGATCTGCTTGCCCTCTCTCTCCACTGCTAGTACAGAGGAGATGGCCTATTCAGACGCTGCTAAGTACATTTGTAGTGTCTCCCCTGGGAGTGGGCAGGCGAGAGTCGGGAGTTTTTGTAGTGCGTCTTTCAGTTTGTGCAATGTTGCATCTGCTGCTTCTGTCCATTTAAATTGTTTTTTGTGTAAACATCCTTTGAGTGTCTGGTATAGGGGGAGTGCTTTCTCTGTAGATTCGGCAATGAACCTTCCCAACGCCGTCAACCTACGGTGATCTCATGTACCCCTTTGAGATTGTGTGGAGTTTTCAATTTGAGGAACTCTTGTATTTTTAGTGGGATTGGGGAGAATCCCTTCTTTGGATACCTGATACCCAAGGAATTTCCCTTCCTCGACTCTAAAGGTGCACTTAGCTGGGTTTAACTTCATCTGTGCTTTAGCTAGCGTTCTGAAGGTTTCTTCCACATCTTGGAGTAATGTTTCCTCATCGCGGCTCTTGATTACCATATCGTCGACGTAGACTTCGATATTCCTACCAATTTGGTCGGCGAATACCTTGTCCACCAGCCTTTGATAAGCGGCGCCCGCATTTGTGAGCCCAAATGGCATTTTATGGTAGCAGAAGGTGCCTTTTTATGTATGGAAGGCTGTTTTTGCCTCATCTTCTCGTTTCATCTGTACCTGGTGATAACCTTTGTACGTGTCAAGGAAACATTTGAGTCGGAAACCTTCAAGCGACTGGACTTTCTGGTCGATCTCCGGGAGAGGGTAACAATCCTTTGGGCAGGCGTTATTAAGATCCGAATAAGCAATGCACATTCGGCAAGACCCATTGGCTTTCTTCACCATGACGGGATTAACTATCCACGTCGGGAACATGACCTCCCGAAGTATGCCAACATTCACCAGGTCAGCCACTTCTGCGTTTATAGCCCTGTTCCGGTCTGCTGCCTGGGCCCTTTTCTTTTGTTTAACAGGGTTGCTTCGTGTTGCGATATTAAAGTTATGTTCTATAACTTGTCGATCGACGCCGGTTAGATCGGTTGGTTTCCAGGAAAAGACAGTGGAGTATTGTTTCAGGAGTGTCGCCAGTCGTGCCCTGGTATCGTCTGACAAGTGGGCACCAATTCACACAAGCTGATCTGGATATTCCATGTGTATTTGGTGCTGCTCGGTGGAACATCCCTCTTTTAATTTCTTTGGCGCTCGCACAAGCTCGGGAGCGGCTATGATTTGGTGACACTACTGTACCCTGGTGTTTGTGGTGAGGATCGTCGCTGATCCCTGGCATGTGCTAAATTTAACTATCCCATGGATCGTTGATGGTACGAGGTGTAGTGAGGAGATTGTCGATCGTCTGAGCAGGATGTTGTGTTCTACCAGATATCGGATCACAGAGAATTCGATTGTTCTTGTGATTCGGTCCCTCTTGTTGTGACTGACCATCGTTAAGGGCATTCGAATTGTGCCCAATGGCCACAAATTGTGTCCGATGAACCCTATCAACGGCCCACCGTTTGGGGGCTGTAGCACCTCCTTCCACGCATCTGGTAGTTGTCTAAAACAATGCTCATCGAGTATATCAGAGCAACTACTGTTGTCAATATATATTCGATGGATTTTTGTGTTACGAATGAATCCAGATATGAGGAGCAGATCTCTCGGATCCCAGTTCAATGGTCTGGGATCGTTGCTTGAAAAACTGATATTGAGTAGATTTCTTGAGAGTACCTCTATTTCGTCCCCTACTTGATGAGTCGTGTTAAAAGCTTTCCTGATACCACTGAAGGGTTTTGAGCATTCTAACACTCCTATGGTGTACATGCAACCCTAGAAACCTTGGATCTATGTTTTACTATGATACATGCAAATTTGATTTCCAAGGTTCATAACCTATCTAGCATAGCATGGGGAACTTTTAAACATAAATGCTAGAAGTAGAACATAACTTTTGTTGTTTAGATTCCTTAAAAACCTTGTGAGCCTAGCACCTCAAGTGTGATGCCTCAAATGTCTCACACAAAACCACAACACTTGGAATAACCTTGAGAGAAGTTTACTAACACCTCAAAATCGGCTAGCCCTCTTACTTGCTTGTACAAGTGCCGATTTTGCTTGTCTAGGGGTCTTTATATAGTTGTGGCACAAGTAGGGTTACACCATGTAAACCCTCATTGTCATGGCTTTCCATATTCCATGATCCATGGGTTTGTAACCTCCATGGACTATCCATGGAGCACCTTATGGGTTTTAACCCAATCCATACAAACCATGGATCATTAGCCCACTATACAAGAATAGATGATTTACACAATCAACCCCATATATTTAATTAGTCTCTTTTTGATCACTTAATTAATTCTTTGATCAATACTAATTAAATAATATTATTAATATATTAGAACTTATAATATATTAATAAACCTTAAGTGTCATTTCTCTCATTTTGGTCTATCCAAATATTGCAATGCCATGCAACCCAAATGGACCATGCCAACCGGGTCAAGTACATACTAGAAATAGTTATGGACTTAGACACCTAACCCAACAGTCTCCCACTTGGATAAGTCTAATAACTACAACTGCAAATATGACTTCAGGAACCGATCAACAATCGTAGCTCTTTCAAGGTCTCGCAGAACTGAGATGATGATGATACGCTATTTAAGATAAGTGATCATATAATCCTCTGTTCTAGATATCAGCCGGACAAATACATGGAACAATGTCTTACTTATTGTCTAGCAGTTTGTTTCTCGATTTCCGATTTGTTTGACATAAAACTTAATCGAACACATCAATTTAGTTCTGACCGGGCCCGGTACATATGTCACAACAAAATCATCGAGGGGCCCAGATATCGCTTCTAATCCAAGAAGGAACAGATAAACTTCGACTCATATGCTTGTTCTACTACTTGTTGAATTATACACAAAGGCACGTTTTATAACATCGAGTTACCAATGTGTTTTCGTACAATCAATGTATAACCAACTCATAGGCAACAATTCATATCTCTAGGTTTGAAGACTTATATGATATTACCGTCTCACGATCACTCGAGATAAATTCCATGAAGTGATACAAGTGAGCGTGGGTTGAATCCAATACTCAGAACTTATGAGCACTCATGAGTGTTGTAGCAACACTTTGCTATGTCCAACATCTTAGACATCTACAACCAACTACATGATAGTCTTGATTCATATCTACTTCCAACATACGACCGACTGTGGAGAATTTAAATAATATGAAATATCATAACATAATTATTCTGGAAGTCAAAACATGCAAAATGAAACGATAGTAAACGATTGACAAAAGATAGCAACACTTTACTCATAAATAAACAACAACTTTTATTCATCATCAAATGTCAATTACACTTTACACATTTCAAAGCTATCTAACTACTAAAACTAATATCATCCTTCAGCCTTATGCGCCTCGCATGCTGGAGATGCTTAACCCTACCCAGTCCCTTCGTGAGGGGATCTGCTGGGTTCTAATCCGATGATACCCTCTTTGCCACGAGGAGTCCTTCTTCTATTCGATGTCTGATAAAATGGTATTTTCTGTCGATGTGTCTGGATCTCCCGTGATCCCTTGGTTCCTTGGCTAAGGCAACTGCACTTTCACTATCACAGAAAATCTCCATAGGCTCCTTTATAGCTGGTACAACCCCAAGGTCTCCAATGAATTTCTTTAGCCATATAGCCTCCTTTGCTGCCTCGCTTGCCGCTATATACTCTGATTCACAAGTTGAATCAGCCACTGTCTCCTGTTTGGAACTTTTCCAAGAAATTGCTCCTCCGTTTATGGTAAAGACCCAGCCTGACTGATGGCGGAAATTATCCTTATCAGTCTGAAAGCTAGAATCACTATACCCTGCTACTCTCAAGTCATCACTCCCACCAAGGGTAAGGACCCAGTCCTTAGTCTTCCGCGGGTACTTGAGAATGTTCTTTACCGCAGTCCAGTGTGCCTTGCCAGGGTTCCCCTGATATCTGCTTACCATGCTCAATGCAAAGGCCACATCAGGACGAGTACAAGTCATAACATACATGATCGAGCCTACAGCGGAAGCATACGGTACTTGACTCATCTCAGCTATCTCAACCTCTGTACTCGGGCTATGAGTCTTACTCAATCTGGCGTTACTCTGGATCGGTAACTCTCCTTTCTTGGAATTCTGCATGCTGAACCTATTCAGCACCTTATCCAAGTAGGTACTCTGACTAAGTCCAATTAGTCTTTTACTCATGTCACTCAAAATCCTTATCCCTAGGATATAGGCAGCTTCACCAAGGTCCTTCATAGCGAAACACTTCCCAACCCAGGACTTCATTTCCTGTAGAGTTGGGATGTCATTTCCTATGAGTAGTATGTCATCCACATACAATACCAAAAAGCTAACTATACTCCCATTAGCCTTGACATATACATAGGGCTCATCTTCACTCCTCGAAAAACCAAACTCTTTGTCTTTCTCATCGAAACAAAGATTCCATCTGCGAGGTGCTTGTTTCAATCCATAGATGGATTTCTCAAGCTTACACACTCTATTAGGGTACTCTGCACTGACAAAACTCTCTGGCTGACTCATGTAAACATCCTCAGCCAACTTTCCATTAAGGAAAGCGGTTTTGACATCCATTTTCCATATTTCATATTCATGAAATGCAGCAATGGCTAGCATAACCCTAATAGACTTAATCTTTGCTACTGGTGAAAAGGTCTCATCATAATCAACTCCCGGAGTTTGAGAAAAGCCCTTTGCAACCAGTCGCTCCTTATAAGTGTGTACATTACCATCCATGTCGGTCTTCTTCTTGAAGATCCATTTGCACCCGACTGTCTTGTGACCTGGTACATTGTCAACCAAGTTCCAAACTTGATTGTCATACATGGACTGTATCTCGCTGTCCATAGCCTCTTTCCATTTAGCAGCCTCAGGGCCTGCCATGGCTTCCGTGTAGCTGTTAGGTTCATCCATACTTACCAGTGTGCTATCACTAATAAGTGTCTCACCTTCCGCAGTAATATGAAAACAATAGTAATGCTCAGGTGCATTCGTAACTCTCGTGGAACGCCACAGAGGTACAGACTCTTCTGTTGGATCAACAAGAGTTTCCTCCTCAGGTTGATTGCTAGGGTTTGAGGTTCCTTCACCACTTGACTCTTGAATTTCTTCAAGGTCAATTTGCCTCCCATTGTTTCCTTGGCTTATGAATTCTCTCTCACGAAAGACTCCTCTCCTTGCTACAAAGACCACATTATCACTGGGTCTATAGAAGAGGTAACCAAAGGATCTCTATGGGTAGCAGATGAAAATACACCTCTCACTTCGAGGTTCGAGCTTATCATGAGTCTCGCGCCTCACTAAAACCTTGCAACCCCAAATCTTGATGTGGTCTAGATTGAGAACTTTTACAGTCCACATCTCATGAGGTGTTTTGGCAACCTTTTTGGTAGGGACTAGATTAAGGATATGGGCGGCAGTCTCTAAGGCATACCCCCAAAATGAGATTGTTAGCGAAGCTCGACTCATCATGGAACGAACCATGTCCAACAAGGTTCGATTACGCCTCTCATCCACACCATTCAACTGTGGTGTCCTGGGAGGTGTCAAATGTGAGACAATCCCACATTCCTTAAGATAGTCAAGGAACTCTGTACTAAGATACTCACCACCTCGATCGGATCGAAGCATCTTAATCTTCCGGCCCAACTGATTCTCCACTTCCTGCTTAAACTCTTTGAACTTTTCAAAGGTTTCTGACTTATGCTTGATTAAGTAGACATATCCATATCTACTAAAATCATCAGTAAAAGTCACATAGAAGAGGTTAGCATCCCTTGTGGCGGTTCTGAAGGGTCCACACACATCAGTGTGTACAAGATCCAACAAACCTTCACCCCTAGCACAAGTACCAGTGAAGGGTGACTTTGTCATTTTCCCAAGTAAACAAGATTCACAACTATGATCTGATTTTAGGTCAAATGACTCTAGGACTCCATCCTTTTGGAGTTGGCCTATGCGTTTCTTGCTTACATGTCCAAGACGACAATGCCATAATGATGCTTTATCCACGCTAGTGGAAGAATCGATACACAACACATTATTTCCTAGGTTATCTACAACCGACACGGTTTCATACACACCATCACAAGGTAATGCTTTAAAATAAAGAACATTATTAAAGAAAGCATTAATACCACCACATTCATTATCAAACGAAAAGGTAAAACCTTGTTTGTACAAACCATGAAAGGAAATAATATTTATTGCCATTTCAGGCGAGTAACAACATTTATTCAAATCTAATGTTAACCCACTACTTAGCAACAAAGAATAAACTCCAATCTTGGTGACAGGTATAACTTTCCTATTCGCCATGATCAAGTTTATCTTCCCATGCTCCACATTCTCACTTCTTCTTAGTCCCTGCAAATCAGAACATATGTGAATACCACAACCTGTATCAAGGACCCAAGAATTAGAATAGGGTGAGTTATTATACAATATAGTGTATATACCTGTATGGTTGGGTTTTACTTTCCCATCCTTAACGTCTTGCAGGTACTTCGGGCAGTTTCGCTTCCAGTGTGACTTTTCATGGCAACATAAGCATTCAGCCTCTTTAGGGATAGCAGAAGGAGTGACAAAACCTTTCTTGGTTCCACTTGAATAGGAGCCATCAAGGGACTTTCCCTTGGTACCCTTCGAAGGGCTCTTCCTCTTCTTTCCTTTGCCTTGCCCGATTGCCAAGACAGGGCCGCGGTAGGAGTAAGAGTAGTAACAACCGACTTACCTTTAAGACCACTTTCTGCGGTCTTCAATAGTCCTTGAAGTTTGCTGAGTGTAACTTCCTCCTTGTTCATGTGGTATGTCATGCAAAATTGATCATAACACGAAGGTAAGGAGTGCAAAATGATATCAATTGCCAACTCCTCTGGGAAGTTCACAATTAGTTTCAGCAAACGGTCCACATACCTTTGCATTTTCTGCATGTGGCCCGTGATGGATTCACCATCCTTCATCCTGGTTGTTATCATGGAGGAGATGATTTCATACCGCTCTTGACGAGCACTCTGATGGTAGCGGTCCATCAAGTCCTGGTGCATCTCAAAAGGGTAGAAGTCCTAATAGGACTTTTGGAGCTCGGCTGTCATTGTGGCCAACATGATACATGCCACCTTAGTGGCATCTCTCTCATGTGCCTGGTATTCAGCGATCTCCTCAGGAGTAGCAGACGACTCATCAAGTTCCTTAAGCTCCTTGTCGAGGACATATTCCTTGTCCTCATAACGAGTGACCATCCTGATGTTCCTGATCCAATCCATAAAGTTGGATCCATCAAAGATGACTCTCCCACAAAGGTTCATGAGAGAGAAGGAGCCGGTAGGGTTTGATCCAGAAGCAGCATTGTTGGAAGACATCTGAAAAGAAGAAAGACAAGTTTATATTAGATATAAAGATAGTCCTTAATAAAAACACCCAATTTCAAGAATTTCAAGAATCATAAATAAACTTGAAATTTTGATAATAGCCATTGAAAATGGATTAGCATAACCATTACACCATCTAAAACAAGTTTTATAACACCAAAACAGTTTGGGGTAATGTTTCTAGTCCATTTCCAGCAGCAAAACTCGAAAATCTGCAATCAGGGGCTCCTACTCGTCGAGTGCACGAACCAACTCGAAGAGTAGGATGAATTAACTCATGGACTCGGCGAGTTCATGCTGCAGAATGCAGAAAACTGAGTTTTTTCAACAAGTTTGCATCAAGTATCAAATAAACAAGCCTAGGCTATGATACCACTGAAGGGTTTTGAGCATTCTAACACTCCTATGGTGTACATGCAACCCTAGAAACCTTGGATCTATGTTTTACTATGATACATGCAAATTTGATTTCCAAGGTTCATAACCTATCTAGCATAGCATGGGGAACTTTTAAACATAAATGCTAGAAGTAGAACATACCTTTTGTTGTTTGGATTCCTTGAAAACCTTGTGAGCCTAGCACCTCAAGTGTGATGCCTCAAATGTCTCACACAACACCACAACACTTGGAATAACCTTGAGAGAAGTTCACTAACACCTCAAAATCGGCTAGCCTTCTTACTTGCTTGTACAAGTGCCGATTTTGCATGTCCAGGGGTCTTTATATAGTTGTGGCACAAGTAGGGTTACACCATGTAAACCCTAATTGTCATGGCTTTCTATATTCCATGATCCATGGGTTTGTAACCTCCATGGACTATCCATGGAGCACCTTATGGGTTTTAGCCCAATCCATACAAACCATGGATCATTAGCCCACTATACAAGAATAGATGATTTACACAATCAACCCCATATATTTAATTAGTCTCTTTTTGATCACTTAATTAATTCCAAATTAATTATTTGATCAATACTAATTAAATAATAGTATTAATATATTAGAACTTATAATATATTAATAAACCTTAAGTGTCCTTTCTCTCATTTTGGTCTATCCAAATATTGCAATGCCATGCAACCCAAATGGACCATGCCAACCGGGTCAAGTACGTACCAGAAATAGTATATGGACTTAGACACCTTATCCAACAAACACAATCATAGAAGAACTGTTAGAGGACGACCGAGTGTTCTCCCGGGACGTCGTTCCGACGATTAAGTTAGTTTTATGAGAGAGAGAATTAAGGTAAATTCAGTGAGAGAGAAGATGGATCCCTTCCTTGAGGCGGAAGAGATCCTTTTATACCTGTTACTAACAGATCGGGGGGACCTCGTCCAACGAGTGTGATACGTGGCCTCTTCTAACTGGGAGATTTATGCCCACGTTAACTAACTTCCTGGTGACGTCAGTTCTGGGCGTAACAAAGGCTTCTTGTCACGTCCTGATTGGTCGTGAATGAATGAGAAGATCACTGGGAATATTCGTCCCTCGTGGAGGGAAGCGAACTGTTGCCCCGGTGTTGGATTACTTGGGATAAGGTCGGGCCTTGGCGAAGGTTTTGATGAGATAACGCCTCGTTTGTGCTTCCATTACATTTAACATGACCATTCATGCACTACAAGAAAAACGCGATTTTGCTAGGGAAGGAATCCGTTGCAAAAAGATGAAATTCCGTTGAAAAAGAAGAATAGCTATGGAATTTGCAACAGAACAGTTCCGTCCCAAAAAACTCCGTAGCTAAGGTGTTGCAACGGGAACAATAATTTCGTCGCAAATGTGACAACATAATGAAGTCCGTTGTAGATGGTATTCCGTCGTGTATTCCATAGTAGGATTCCGTTGAGAATTCCGTGGTAGTTATTCCATCAACAATTTCGTTGCAGTCTATCCATAGCAAAATCCGTGGTGATGAATCCCTAGCAAAATCCATGGTGATGAATCCCTAGCTAAATCCGAGGTGATGATTCCCTAGCTAAATCCATTGTGATCACTCCCTAGCTAAATCCGTGGTTTTGGTTCCATAGCAAAATCCATGGTCTATAATCTATATTATATTTCATAGCAAAGATTACATAGCAAATTACGTAGACATGCTTCCATAACAAATTTTGTTGCCACGTTTCCGTAGCACAATCCATAGACAATTTTGTAAGAATATTTTCGTTGCAAAGCTAGATAGCTACAGATGGATAATTAATTTATAAATTAATTCCCAATTATTTTATACGAATATATAAAAAGAAAAATATCAAAAAATCAAATAAGATTTATATCATAAAACAAAATAAAAATATTTATTACATGGAAATATCAACACTCTATGATCTACTACTTTCCCATATCTGATGTAACTAAACAAGACATAAAAGAATCTATACATCTGTTTTTTATTAAAAAAAAAACTAAAAACCTCAGTTTCTTCAACCACATCCTCATCCATGACCCATGAAATATCATCCGCAAGTGGTGTTTCTCTTTTTGCTTGTAGAAGTGAAGCTTCCATGTTACACTTCTCTTGTCGAATTTTAAGATTATTAAAACTTTGCAAGTCTTTTTCCTTTTACAACAAACAAGAAATAGTTAATGAACTTCTATGGCATCATATGAAATGAAAACAGGCTTCAAGTGAAAGAGATAGTTGAAGGGCCTTACCGGAGGCATTAAGTCAGTTGGTCCTTGAAATATGTACAACCGAGTTGAACTGTAAGTAAAGAAAACAAAAGAAATAATAAGTGTTAAATTCAAATGACCGACTCAAAACGATAACAAAATAACATAAAAAGGCACGAACTTACTAGCCAAATCGAAGAACATCACCAACATGGAGCTCCATATACACCTTTTTCTTCACCTAATTAGTAAAAAGGGATAACATATAAAGATTAGAATGCCCATCTTACAATAGTTAGTTGTATTGATGTATGAAGTTGAAATGAAAGTTTAAGTACCTGGTTCTTGTTTATGAATGTTCCATGTGTACTACTAAGATCATACATGAAAGCACCACTAGATTCGTTGAAGTGGAGAGCTAGCAGAGAAGAAAGTATGTGATTAAGTTGAAATCCTAATGTTAAAGACATTATCAAGATCATAATGATTTCTTAATTGAGGATCGAAAAGCAAAAAAATATGAGCAACAGGTTGCAGGGTGAATAAATCTGTTGTATCATGGAAGATAAAAGGTAATGCTTACAACATGAAATCGAGATATGGTTGGATGCTCAAGAATATAATCATAAAGATCTACTCTTCTGAAATGTCAACTCCTTTCTCATACCTATTCAATAGCAAGCAAATATAACTCATCAAAATCAAAATCAAGCACACAACAAGCATTTTAATGCAACTATTACCCATGTGTACACATCTTGAGAATGAATCTGATCCATAATGTGAAGCCACTGTTATCACTAGATTAAGCCATAAAAATGAAACAAAACAACAAATGCCTACAACTATGATTCTATTCATTTTTCAAATTTCGATTGATATTCTAATTTCCTTTGTGGAAACCATAATACCAAAAATTTTATATACATCCTGATATGAAAATTAAGAGATTGGATAACATAAATTTCATATTTCGATGACCTTTTATGGAAATGAATGACATTTATGTGCAATGGAAATTGTAGAAGGCCACAATCATCCTCTGTGTTTCAGATAATTAATCATTTCTTTTAAGAAAAAAAAGAAAGAACGGTATATGCATAAATTATACCCTGTTTTCTGCCAATCCAAGCTGAATAACACCGTTGGGACTATTCACTTTGTCGTAAGGATCTTCAGAAGCTCTATCCAACCCAAAGTAATAAGGAGAAAGATTCAATTTCGCAATAGAATGAACGCTAACAGACACATGGGCCTAATAATTCAGCCACGAGACAACAACATATTAGAATGGTAAGTTTACCTAGATAGATCCGGTAGATTAGACGACAAAGAAGTCGGCGACGGAGCGTTCGAGTTCTGCTCTTGCGGCGGGTTCAGCAGCGAACGTCGTCGTTTAGGAGTCTCATACCTGTTGAAGAAGATTGGGATTGTTCCCGTGATTCTTCCTACATGGTTGGTGGCTTGTGTTCTTAGGTTCCTATCGCCAACACATAACAGGAATTGAGAGAGAGAGAGAGAGAGAGAGAGAGAGAGTTACAAGGAGGCAAAAGATATCCAATGAGGAGGTGGTTACGATGGGGTAAAGGCTAAACAAACCCTTATTTATCAGTAGGCGACTTTTTTTCTGTGGACTGATCTTTGGATAGGTTATTTGATATTTGGGTGCGTTAAAAATTCAAAATAATTTAAAACTATAAGAGGGAGCAGCGAAATATTTTAAAAATATTGGAGGGAATATCAAAATCTATAAAAACTACATATCTTAAATTTAGAAAATAAATATTTAATTTTTTAATTAATAATTTTGTTTATTATATTATTTTTATTTTATAATATTTTTATTATTATTTTTGTCTTAAAATTACTAACTTTTAAATGTAATCATAATTTTAAAACCTATATATCTATTAATATTTATAAATTTTCATTGACAATATAAATATTTTTATTTTGCTACTCTTGGCTTGAGTTGTGAAAAATAAAAATCTAAGAACTAGGGGTGATGTAGGTGTCTGTGTGGGCTTGTGGGAATAGTCGTATAGGTATAATGGTGGGGGTGGGGGCGGTAGTGGAAGGTAAGATATATGTTGGGTGTGGTTGGTGTGAACATGTTGGTGTGAGTGTGAAGGAACGGTTTGGGCTTATGGGTTATGGCTTATGGCTTATAGATTATCGCTCAAGGCTTTGGACTTAAGGGTTTATGACTTAGGGTATAAGGATTGGTTGATAGTCTAAGAACTAAACCCTACTATTTAAGCCCTAAACCATACACCTTAAGCCTCAAACTTTAATACATAAGCTTAAATTGATAATCCTTAATCCATTAGCACTAAACCTAAAGGTATAAGTCAAAAGTCAAAAACCCTAAGATATATGAGCTAAACCCTAAGCCATAAGCCGTAATCCGTAAGCATTAAGCCATATGGCCCAAGCCATAAACCTTAAGCCCTAAGCGATATACCATAAGCCACATACCCTAAGACCCAAATCATAATCCATAACCAATAAGCCATTAATTAACCATAAGCCTTTAGCCATACGTCATGAGCCATAAACCATAAACCATAAACCCCTAGCGATAATACATAATAATCCTTAATCCATAAGCCCTAAGTCTTGAGTCATACTCTTTATGCCATAAACCCTAAGCTATAATCCAAAAGACCTAAGTCATATATCATAAGCATTAAGCTATAAATCATAACTAATAAGCCATATGTCATAACCCACAAGACAAAATCGATAATCCATATGCCTAAACCCAAAGTCATTAGTCATAAGCCTTAAACCCTAAGTCATAAACCCTAAGCCTTAAACAATAAGCACTAAACCATAATTCACAAGCTATAAGCCTTAAGCCTAATCCCCAATCCATAAGCCCTAAAGCCTTAAAAAAATAAATCATAAGCCATAAACCCTAAGTCATAAGTATATATGTGTATATGATTAAGGATTAAAGCTTGTGGATTGAAGCTTAAGGCTTATGGCTTATGGCTTATGGCTTATAACTTATGGACTATGGCTTGTAGATTAAGGCTTTGTGACTTAAGGCTTTATGCTTTAGGGTATAGGGTTTTGGGTATAGAGTTTAGGGTTTAGGTCTTATGGCTTATGCCATAAGCCATATGACATAAGGTATGCTATATGGCATAAGGTATAAGCCACAATCCCTTAGCATTAAACATTTTGCTTCTTAAGCCATACACCATAACCCTTAAGTTATAACTCTGAGCCTTAAAACCTAGTCTATAAGACCTAAGCCATAAGCCATAGATGGGTGAGTATACTATAAGTCAAATGGGTAGGGGTAGGCTATGATTGGTCGCGGTGGTGGTGGTTTTAAAGGGTGATGGGTGGTGGTGGTCTTGGTGTGTGAGGGTGGGGGTGGTGGTTATGATGGGTGGTGGATGGGTAGGTGGTGGTGGTATTGATGAGTGGGTGATGGCGAGTGGTGGTGGTGTGTGGTGATGTTTGGTGGTGGTGGTAGGTGGTGGGTAGTGAGAATGGTAGGTGGTGATGATGTAGGTGGTTAGTGGTAAAGAAGGTTGGTGGCAGGTGGTGGTGTTGGAGATTACGGGTGGTGGTGATGGGTGGTGGAGGTGGGCGATGGTGGTGGGTAGTGGGTAGTGGGTAGTGGTGGGGGTGTTGGTGTCGGGTGGTAGTTGGTGGTGGTGGGTAGGTGGTGGTGGTGATGGTGGTGGAGGTGATAGCGTGGGTGATGGTGGTAGGTGGTTGTGATGGGTGGTGGTGTTGGGTGGTGGTGGCAACGGTGGTTTTGGTGGGTGGTGGGTGGTGGTGGTGGTTGCGAGTGGTGGTGATGCATGGTGGAGGCGAGTGGTGGTGATGGGTGGGTGGTGGTGTTGGTAGGTGGTAGTGGCGGGTGTTGGTAATGGTGATGGGTGGTAGTAGTTGGTAGTAGGGGTGGGTAGTGGTGATAGGTGGTGGGGGTGGTGGTGGCGGGTGGTAGTGGTGGGTGATGGTGGGTGGGTGGGTGGTGGTGTTGGTTTTGGTGGATGGTGGTGTTGGTTTTGGTGGATGGTGGTGATAGGTGGTGGGGGTGATGGTGGCGGGTAGTGGTATACTTAGAATACATGAAAAAAATACTTAGAATGCATAAAAAATACTTAAATATACTTAGAATACATAAAAAAAATACTTAAATATTTTAAAAATACGTAAAAAATACATATATATTTTAAGTATATTTATTTACGAATTATTATATTTATTTACGTTTTTAATAATAATAATAATAATAATAATAATAATGGTTGTTGTATTAAAAGCTTCAGGAATTAATGCATAAAAATTTTGAGTGGCAGGGTAAAGACATCAAATGTATGTACAACTTGTTAAGGTGGCTGAATGAGATGGATTTGGCATAGGTTCGAATCCCATGCCCTCCATTTTCTTAAAAAAGTCTTTGTTTTTTTAGTAAAGAGGTTCGAATCAAGGCATAAAATATTTGAGTGGAAAGGAAAAGACATGAAGTGTATGTAGTTCAATTGGTTAAGGTGAAGGAATAAGATGGAGGAGACCCAGGTTCGAGTCCCATGCCCTCCATTTCCCTTAAAACTTCCAATTTTTTTAATAAATGTCAGCTGGCACATCAAAAAAGTGTCCAACTTGGCATGCCACATAGGTTGATTACCGACTTAATAGGTAAAAAGGGACTAAACGGAATAAATTTCCCAGTTTTCTGGGCTTTTTTATTCAAAAAAATTTTTTAGGACTTTTTTAAAACTTTTCCCAAAATATTGGAACTTTATTGTAGATATCCCGTATATATATAAGATGTTTTTGGATAAAGAAATCGAATGTCTATAAGTTCAACCGGCAAAGCGCTTGCCATTATTTATCATCTGCTGCGAGTTCGATTCTTGCTTTACACTTTTTTTAAATTAAATTAGCTTAGTTTACTTTATTTAAGAATTTAGAATTTATTTTTGATATGGCCCACAAACGTCAATTTAGTCTTACTGGTTTTGTTCCTTTGCTTTCTCAATAATGCCGCGAGTTCAATTCCAATTTCTAAGAATTAACGTTGTTGTTGTTTTTTTTTTTTTTTGTCAAAAAAACTATATTTCAGTTGATTGGAGCTCATTCTTTAATTTAAACCTCTAATATAGAGGGCTGCCCCTCGCTGACTTGATCCAAACTGGAAATTGGAATGGCTGCTATAAGCCTGCTTGAACTCGGAAACAATTGTGTTTTTAGTCATTTGGAACTTTTGATTTTAGCTACTTATCATATTATATAAACAAACAATTATTGTTGGAACATGGAAACAGTTTTGTGTTTGACACTTTTAATTGTAATAAAAATCGTTACAAAATTTAATTTTAGACAAGTTGCTACAAAATTTAATTTCGTAACAAAAATTGTTACAAAATAGCAATTGACATTTACTCTATAGCAGATCATCTACGAGATTGATTTTCGTAGCTAATATATGTTGCTAAACAGCTAAAAAATAGTAATTCCTAACAAAATCCGTAACAAAAGTTGCAATGGATATTGGCTCCATAGTCAAACTTCCATGAGTTTTATTGTCGTTGCAAATTTCCATAGCTAAAAAGTTATGAATTTGAACTCTTTAGCAAATTTTCTATGTAATTTAATTTCGTAACAAAATTTGTAACAACTTAGTTAGACTTTATTTTTCATAGCAAAACAAACAACGGAAATAAAATTCCGTAGCATAATTTCGTAGGTAAATAGCTATGAATGTTACTTCCATAGCAAATCAACTATGCAATTTTATTCCGTTGAAACATGTCGTTGCAGAGTAACCATGATATTTAATTCTGTAGCAAAATTACAACAGAAAGTATTTTTGTAAAAAATTTTGTTGCAAATTTGCTACGAATGGTTTTTCCATAGAGATATCGGTAACAATATACCAACGTATTTTGAGTTGGTAACAATTTCCGTAGCAATTCCCATCTTTGCTACGTAAAATTAACTCCGTAGAAATGTGGTAGCAAATTAGCTATGGAAAGACATTCCATAGCATGATCTGTTGCAGAATAACAACGAAAATACGTTCCATAGCAACCTTCCGTTGCAATTTCGGCATTTTCTTGTAGTGATGGTAACGTTAACACTTACCAATTCAAACGCTAAGGAGTAACAGTAGGTAACGAGTATATCCCTGTGGGATCACGTTTTAACCTAACAAGGATAAAATTCCTTGCACATTCGCTTCTTATATTATGGAACTCCGTTGACTCACCAGACTCCATCTCTTTTTCTCACTGAGGTTTCATACCACGATACCCACGTGGGCCTATCCGAGGCAGATACTTGTTCAGCTTTGCAGTCTCAGTAGCTTTGATGCTTATTTCCTTCAAAGAAGTAAGTAACAGAATTAGGAACATTGCAATATACTATTATCATATAAAGAAGGGTAAAGTGAGCCAAACCTGGAAGCTCGGTGATGTTTTGAGTTGAACTACAACGTTCCATGTAGGCTCGTCTAGGTATGAATATTCAAATACCAGATTTCTACCCTTCTTTAGGTAGTGGTTAACAAGCCTGCTCTTGTAAGCCTTCCATAACTGATTACAAATTTTTAGTACCAGTTTTTTGTGCCTATCATTTTCTATATTCCAATGTTTCTGTATTTTTACAATAAAATACAATAAATATTATATATATATATATATATATATATATATATATATATATATATAGAGAGAGAGAGAGAGCGCTAAGATCATATGTTGTGTTACTGTGTAACTAATTCCTAGCCAATCATTAATTAAATATTTTTTTGAATTTTAATTAATTATTCAGGGGTCTCTTCATAAATATTAGGCTAATTAAATTTAAATAGATCCATTCTCTCTCTCACGTCTTTATATACCCATCTTGAACCCTAACCGCTCAAACCTCTCTGCAGCGATCCCTCCCCCCTCCTCCGTTTTCCGGTGCCAATCCCATTCACCGGCAATGGTGCATCACCGTCGACCAATAACTTCTCATCGTCGTTCTATATTGAGGGAGGCTAAGTTCGAATCCACCTTCATCATGTGCCATCCAATTGAGTGATCCTCCCCCTCACTCGAAATCCTTACTGATTGGCACATGAAGTCTCTCCAACCATCCCTACACATCTCCGCTTCCCATGGCTGAAGTCACCTCCCGATGACGCCTCCACCTTAGGTAAATGTCTTTCTTCATTTGTTTCTCTTCTTTCACTTGTCGTATCTTCTGTCCTCTCTTTAAATGTGATAAGTTTCTTTTTGATAATTGGATGATTTTGTTTACTTCAGCTCAAGGTTTACAAATTATAAATTGATAGTGCGTTCTAATTTCTTTGCTGATTTGAATATTGATTGATTTTCCCTAAGAATGGATAATTTTTTTTATTTCGTTTATTTTTAGGTGATTTTTTTTATGGAAAACTAGGACCAAATTTGCAAAAATATATATCAGAAATTGATTGGGGAAGGACATACATCGATTCAACTACAATTTCTAAAAAGAATGTATTGTTTTTTGTTTGAACGTGATGTTAATTATTTTGTTGCTTGATTGTATTGTAATCAAGAATGTGTTTTTTTTCCTGGAACTACTATGTGTAGTCTCATTCCTAAACTCTTTTTTCTGGAATTGCATCTGTTGACTCATGTTTTTTATTTTGTCTTCCATTTTTGTCTTGGATTTTGGGAATTATGTGCATAAATATCAAGTTCTGGCCCTCTCGAAAATTACACACCATATCCTTTTATCAAAATATTTTTATTATTTATCAATTTAATATGTTAACCTGGTGCATCCTTTTGAATATTTTGAATTTTATTTTGTCTTTATTTGCTATTGTGATTTGATTTTACATATCTTTATTTTGTAGTTATTTGTCTTTAAAATATGTTCACATGTGGCGATGAGAAAAGGTTGAAAGACAAACATCAAGAAAAATAAAGGAGTCCGATGAGAAAATAAACATTCTTTCAAGAATTAACAGCTTACGGAAGCTTTGTATTCAACAATACAATTCATTCAGTTAAACTTTTGTAGATTTTTAATGTTTTGATGTAACTTTTTTAGTAGAATATGTAGACTTTTTTGTATTCTTACAAGAAGAACAACACATTCTTAAAAGAACGTGTTTGTTTTTTTATGTAATTCATATATATATATATATATATATATATATATATATATATATATATATATATATATAAATTTAAAAAATGATTTAATATTTTAGTAGGATCTATGTAATTATTTTCATGAATGTGTTTGTTTTTTTAAGTATTTCTAGTTAATATTTCTTTAAAAATCTTTAGCTTAAAAAAAATTATATTCATTTTTAAATGAAAACGTATTCTGTCAAGAATACAAGCAGGTACCATATATTCTTTTAAAAAAATAAAATTTCTGAATGTAAATAAAATAAATATGATAATCATTGTTAGGCGTGTCAAACCCAACAAATAAAGGGGTACGATATACTCCAAAAGAACACTACTATATTGCACTAAAAGGTAGTACAAGGCAAGCAGGGTCGATCCACAGAGACAAGGGACAATCAGTCTATACCTCTTTGTGCAAGGTACTATGATCACCAACAGTAAATAGGGGGTTTTGAATGCAATGATTAAAAAGAACAATTAAAAACACAAGTAATCAACTAAATGAGTGAATTAAATTTAGAATTTGTAAGGACTCCAGCTCTATTTATGACAACTTGGCAATGTGATTCAAAGATGATTAGATATTTGCTCAATTCTATCTAAGTTGGTACTTGAAAATGTTAATAAGTTCTAACACTTCCCATTCACTACATTAGTTAACCAAAACAAGCTCTTTGATTAACCCTAACCTTACTAACCTAATCTAAAAAAGCTCTTAGAATTAGATTAAAAGATTGCATTAAACTTTAGGTGAATGTTCCCAACAACACCCAATGCTCCTCACAAGCTCGGGAGTGTAAGAGTGTGTGAATAAGATTTACACTAGATTTATTCAAAAGAATGTAAGAAACTGGGGTAATAAAAGACTTGGAAATTCTGAGAATCGTGTGTACACTTTCAGATTAAAGTCTTTGGGTGGTACTCCCAACCTTTAATCGGATAAGACTCAAAAGAGTTTCAAGAACAGAGAATATGAAGTATGATTTTCGTGATTGTTGTACCAGGAAAATGATGACCAAAATGATTAAGTACTTCATTTGTCTGAAAATTGTCAAAGCAGTTTTCTTTGTCCAAAAACTACTCCAACTGTCAAAAACAGTCATAAACTGTCACAAAATCGGATCATTAATAAAGGTTAAAACGAAGTCAAAAAACCGGGTTCATTTACAGAAAATTTAGCTTTCTAAGGGGCTCTGCCCCTTCGACCCCAGCCAGGGGCTCTGCCCCTTCGACCCCGCCAGGTGCTACCGCCCCTTCGACCCCACTCTCAGGGGCGCTGCCCCCCGGACCCCCGTTCGTTTAGGGGCTTCGCCCCTAAGTGACAGTCTACTTTGAATCTTGAATGAACTTTAACAAGTGTGCACTCCGCACCTTCCTTACTTGTTTAATATTCATCAAGATTGATTTTTGGTCAAACAAGTCAATCCATTACACTTAAATACACATTGATGATACAAAATCACCAACAAAGAATTCAATTTAGTGCTCGTTACTTGTTCAATTTCACAAAACAACTACGAATTTTGCAAAATAGATAACTTGATGACCTAACCCTAATTCAAATGGCCAATAAGAATCACAATTAGAATCAAACATTTGATTAAAGCAAAATCAAATTCACTAGATAGAAATTAAAAGCAAACATCAGGTCCTATGATTGAAATCACAACTAAGAAGTCAAAACATGAAGTTGGAGAAACTAGAGTTCTAGCCACACATGTCTAGAACAGGAACACAAGTCAAAAGATGGAAATAGTATGCAATTACAGCTTAAAAATAAGAGAAATAATTTTTCCAAATGACAAATGATCAAACCCTTGAAAAAGCCTTCAAAATCCTCTCACCAATAGTGCTCTGATATGATGTGTGTGTGTGTGTAAAAATGACCCAATTCCCGTGATATGAAAAATAGGAAAAACTGCCAAAAGTTGGTTTTAGGGTCGAACACGGCCCATGTCAAAATAGAGTAAATTAACACGGGTCGTGTTGAGTGGAAAATGGCCTTCAATCCTCGATTTTCATTCCAAAGTACAATGCTCAAAGTTGCTCAGTTGGGCCAACACGGCCTGTGTCAAGATGGGCTAAACTGACACGGGTCGTGTTCAACAAGGTCAATATTTTCTTTTCTGGTCAAACACGACCCATGCCCACTTTGTAGAGTAAAACCAACACGACCCGTGTACCCCTCCGACTCCGAATCCAAACTTGATTTTTCAAACTTTTCCGTTCTTCGCCCGATCATCCCGAAATCCTCACCAAAGCTTCCCGACACCTCCCAAAGCGTGTTCCAAGCTCCGGTTTGCCTGAAAAGAACATGAAAGTGTGAAAATAAGGTTGTTCTAGAGACTGACATGAATATGATGAAATGCAAGAAAAATGAAGAACAACTATGCTAAATAGATGCCTAAAAAGGGACTAAAAGGTGTGCAAAAAGGTGCACAAAATGCACCTAACATATCTCCCCAAGCTTAGACCTTTCTTGTGCTCAAGAAAGAACAAGAATCGGACGAACATGACGATTTCTAGATAGCAAAAAGAAACATAGAGCAAAAGGGACACAAAGATCCTAAAAGCTAAGAATGAATGCATGCAATGAAAACTATGAAAAAGAAACACATGTACAAAAGATACTTAAGAAAAAAAATGAACCAAAGAAAAAAATTTAAGAGAACTAGTAATTTATCTATTTTTATAAATATATATAAATACGATCAGACTTTACATCGATGGGGCTCCAATCACTAATACCTAGGCGACCATACTGCTACCTTCCACATATCACAGACTCCCAAAGTGAGGAAGACCACAAAACGGTGTAACCAAATAATCCAACTATAGTTTTATTTAAATTTCATACCTTAATTAGCTTTTGTGAGCGAAAATAACATAGTTCGGGATCTCATGTCCTTGAGACTAGATGGTCAAGAATCTGAATCGAGGCATCATTAAGAACCCGTCACGGCGAATCAGCTTTCGCTGAAACAGTGAGCCCACCCGAAGAAGCCCAACTCCTATGCTTTCACTTTTTTGAGAGCCACAAGTATCATATAACATAGTTCTTCATTCTCTAGATTTGAATTTGAGATGGCTTCAGATTTGATTGAACTTGGATTTGTGTCTTCGTTTGGAGCTTTGAATTCTTCAATCAAGTTCTGAATTTCTGAAAGTTTCTTCGATTAAGTGCTTGAAATTTTTGATTTGGGTATTGGATATGACAGTTGTACCCATTCTTCTTTCTTGACTGTGTGGATCTGATACTTAAGCTCTCTGTTACCGCGAGGGTAACGCGTGTCAACAAATAGGTCCGTGTTCTATGGGTCCAGAGTTGTCGATAAGGATTCTTTTTAAACATTCAGAAACAAATCATCCTAAAGCTGTTATTACCGCCCACAAAAACGTTTCAGTATGCCATTTTTTTATTATCTAAAGTCGGGGTCTCGATTTACGGTGTTTGGGTCCCCTAGTTATGACAACTGATTCTACACTTCCAGTGACAGTCCGGTCGCTTCGGATTTTTTTCATTTTGATTTTTCTTGTTTTCCCACTTCATGGAGCTATCGAATGTAAAGATTGTCTTTATCTCGTATTACTTTTTTTTTATGCATGAATATGAACAAATGCATGGATGAACCTATTGTACAACATATGAACAAATGCATGGATGAGCCTATTTTTTTGTTTTTGTTTTTTAATGCATGAATATGAACAAATGCATAGATGAACCTATTGTACAACAACTCTACCCCTCCCCAAGCTTAAAGATAAGCATCGTCCCCGATGCTTGGAGAGGGTGGAACAACCTATTGCGGAGGAGGAGGAGGAGGATAGTAGCCAGAATTTCGGGTCCAAGCCCAAAAGTCCTCCTCATGCTTGCGTTGGCGCTCTTGATCCCGAGCGTATTGAGTGGTGAAGGAGGAAAAACTTTGTGTTAGGCTTGATAGGTCTTGTTGGTAAGTGTCAAGGCGGGTATGAATTGATTGGAATTGATCCATGTATTGCTGGTGATATGACGGGTGCCCAACATGATGGGATGAGTTGGCACCACCCGTGGGAGGGATATTTTGTGGATCCTCCTCTTCATCATCATCATCATCATCATCACCGCCATCCTCCTCACTTTCTTCATTTTCTTCGTCTCCCTCACTGGAATAGGAGGTGGGGAAAAGGTATGGGGTGATTTTCCAATCAGTGAGATTGGTGGGACGTCTGAGGGCAAGAATATTTTTGTTCTCAGGTGTGATCAGGAGCTTTGGGTCATGATTTTGGCCCACAGTCCAATGATGGCTACCGTCCGCCGCCGATCGGAATAGTCGCATGGACTCGAGAACTGCCGTGGTGAGATAAGGCTCACCGGGCAGTGGCTGGTGATTTCTGGGGTATGGGGCCCGGGCAGGAGCACTTTTGGCAAACATGCTGACAATACCACCACAATAAAGTTTTCCCGACCGGGATGTGCTGAGAAGGATGAGTTTGTTGTAAAGAAATGACCCGTAATGAGGTATGAGGTTCTCATCCGGGTGGGCCATACCATAGAGGATTTTTAGCTCAAGCGCACTAATGGTGCTTCGCTCTTCTCTAGGGATGACTAGCGAAGCAATAATCCGATGAGCCACCTTCATCACAGGATGGATAAGTGATGAGGATTTAGCCGCACTAGAGACATATGGATGCTGATAGGTGAGTTGGGTCCACCACGTGAGATCATTGTATCCTGCAATTGAGTCATTGGGGCCAATGGTGTTTTCGGTTGGGGCCCCAACAATGGAATTTATTTGGTCCAAGGAAATGGCATAATCACGGTTCATGAGTCGGAAATTTAGGACCCCGTGGTCCAAATAGACTGAGGACAAGAACTCGGCTGTTGAAACTTTGTAGCTGAGCTCATGGACTTGCAACAAACCTTGCCATCCAACGTTGCGGAAAAAGTTGTGGACTTGGCTATAAATATGAAACTCACGGAGAGATGGCACCTGTGCAAATTTCTGGATAGTATGAGTGTGCTGAAGGAATGCTTCAAGTTTGGCAACTTGAAGTGGACCAAGACATACCACACCACCATGTGTCGGATTAGGTGGAGGTGGAGGCGGAGGTGACGGGGACCTACAACGACGGGCTAATGAATTAGTGTGACTAGGTCGTTTAGGTTGCTCACTTTCCATGATCAAAATTTGGGGCAAAAACAAAAAGTCAACAGGTCAACGAGTCAAAAAGTCAACTATTGACGGGTCCAGTCAACACAAGTTTGGCCACCAAAATTTCGCGGGAAACTCAGTTTTGAATGATTTCCAAGTGATTGTCAAGTCCAATATGGCCACAAATGCATGTAATTTGACCTTAAAAACACAAAATCCACAAGTGAAGAATTGGAAAGATTGTACTGAATCGTTGGTGGAAATGCGTTTTTGTTGGTGAGAAAGTTCCTCTTCAACCTCCCCAAGCTTGCCTACATGAATATTTAAGCACAAAAAGACCAAATTCTTTAGTAATTTTCGGACCTAAGGTTTGTGAAAAACCACAAATCTACCATGAAGGTGCAAGAAAATGGTGTGTGGGATGTAGGAGATGAAGCGTAGAAGATGAAAATCAAACCTTTTTGAAGATTTAAGCCAAAGTTGGTGAAAATCAAGGGATTTTCAAGAAAAGTCGAACCTTGGGGTTTCTTGGGAGAGAGAAGTTGTTTTGGGAAATGTTTGTGCAATAGTGAGGCAAATACCCAATTTTAAAAGAAACAATTTGTTGTTGCAGGTGCACGAACACGACCCGTGTTCCTTTAGACTAAAATCACACGCCCCGTGTTGGGTTAAAAATTCCTGAGAAATGCTAAACACGACCCGTGTTCATTTACACTAAAATGACATGCCCCATGTTCACGAGGTTTTTCGGATCAAATTTTCAAAAAAATCCAACACGACCCGTGTTGGATTTCAAGAAAAAAATGGACACGGGCCGTGTACGCCTCTGTTTGCCACTCCTCGTTTTTTAACCCAAAAAATCCCGAATCGTCCAAAAGTAATGGTTTTGCATCACGAGATTCGTTTTGTGGTTTGAAAGCATGTTATAACACATTTGGAACATTAAAACCCAAATTTTCAAAGAAACTAAAATGTTATGAAGAAAAAAGACAAAAATACCCCCGGGTTGCCTCCCGGTTAGCCGCCCTTGTTCTAAGTCGTTGGCTCGACTTTCCCCCTGAATGTGCGTCATTCTTGGTATGTGGGGCTCTCAACCACTTCTACCTCATCATTCTTCACCTCGAATCCCTCGTAAAATGGTTTCAATCTATGACCATTAATTTTGAATGTTTTTCCGGTTTGTGGGCTTGTGATTTCCACTGCACCATGGTCAAAGACTTTTGTGACCACAAAAGGACCAACCCATCTTGATCTTAACTTCCCTGATATCAACTTGAACCGCGAGTGGTAAAGAATCACTTTTTGACCCTTTGTGAAGGTCTTCCGGGAGATCATTTTGTCATGATACGCCTTTGTCTTCTCTTTGTAAAGCATTTCACTTTCATACGCATCATTTCTGATCTCCTTGAGCTCTTAAATTTCTAGCTTCCTTTTGTTTCCCGCTTCATCTTCATTCAAGTTGAATTTCTTTATAGCCCAAAAAGATTTGTGCTCGAGCTCTACCGGAAGGCGACATGGTTTCCCAAACACTAGTCGATATGGAGACATACCAATGGGAGTCTTGAAATCAGTCCGGTATGCCCATAAGGCATCCTCCAATCTTATACTCCAGTCCTTGCAATTTGGATTGACTGTTTTCTCCAAGATTCCTTTGATTTGCCTATTGGAGACCTCTGCTTGACCATTGGTTTGAGGGTGATAGGTTGTTGAGACTTTATGAGTCACCCCATACTTTTTCAAGACGGCTTCAAGTGCTCGTTTGCAGAAATGAGCCCCATGATCGCTTATAAGAGCTTTTGGAGTGCCAAACCGAGATAAAATATGTGCTTTAAGGAAATCCACAACAACTTTGGAATCATTAGTACGGGTGGCCTTGGCCTCCACCCATTTGGACACATAGTCCACCGCCAACAAAATATATGAACAACCAAAGGAGGGCGGAAATGGTCCCATAAAGTCTATACCCCACACATCAAATATTTCACAAACTAAGATGGGGGTAAGGGGCATTTGATTCCTAGAGCTTAGGGACCCGGATCTTTGGCACTTATCACAATGTGCACATAACACATAAGAATCGTTAAAAATGGTAGGCCAATAGAATCCACTATCTAAGACTTTTCTAGCTGTCCTTTGGGGTCTGAAATGACCTCCACAAGCATAGGAATGACAAAAGGTAAGGATTGTACCTCTTTTTACTCAGCACACCTTCGGATCATTTGGTCCGCGCAATACTTCCAAAGATAAGGCTCATCCCATACGTATCTCCTTGCCTCTTTCTTGATTTTGTCCTTTTGCCAACGTGTGGAATCCGGGGGAAATTGATTCGTGACCAAGTAGTTGACGATGTCTGCATACCATGGTGCTTCTTTGGCTACGAATAAGTGCTCATCCAGGAATGTGTCACGGATTGGTATACCATCTTCGGGTGATACAATATGGCTTAGATGGTCCGCAACTAAATTCTCCTTCCTACTTTTGTCCTTGATCTCAATATCGAACTCTTGCAAAAGCAACATCCACCATATTAACCTCGGCTTCGAATCTTTCTTGGTAAGTAAGTGCTTTATAGTTGCATGGTCCGAATATATGCACTTTAGTTCCAAGGAGGTAATGCCGAAACTTTTCTAATGCAAAGACAATAGCAAGCAACTCTTTCTCTGTTGTGGTATAGTTGCTTTGTGCACTATCAAGGGTCTTGGATGCATAGTAAATGACGTGATGAGCTCGGTCCACCTTTTGTCCCAAAACCGCCCCAACCGCGGTAATTCTAGCATCGCACATAATCTCGAATGGAAGATCCCAATTTGGCGGCTGTATTATGGGGGCGGATGTCAACAAATCCTTCAAACGATCAAATGCACTTTTACATGCATCACCAAACTCGAAATCAGCCTCCTTTTGTAAAATGTTGACACATCGGCACTGTGATTTTGGAAAAGTCTTTGATGAACTGCCGATAAAAACCTGCATGACCAAGAAAAGAACGCACTTCCCGAACATTTGTCGGGTATGGTAAGCTCTTAATGACATCGATTTTTGCCTTGTCAACCTCTAAACCTTTTTGTGACACCACATGTCCAAGTATCAAGCCCTTGTCAACCATAAAATGACATTTTTCATAATTAAGGACTAGATTTGTGTCAATGCACCTTTGTATGATTTTGGTGAGATTTTGCAAACATTCATCAAAAGAATTTCCATAAACAGTGAAATCGTCCATGAAAACCTCTATGATATTTTTAACATATTCTGAAAATATGCTCACCATACATCTTTGAAAAGTTCCGGGTGCATTGCACAAACCAAAGGGCATGCGTCTATATGCAAAGGTGCCAAAAGGGCATGTGAATGTGGTTTTCTCTTAGTCTTCCGGGGCAACCGAAATTTGGTGAAAACCAGAAAAACCATCAAGGCAACAATAGTGAGATTTCTCGGCTAATCTTTCCAGCATCTGATCGATGAATGGCAAAGGGAAATGGTCTTTGCGGGTGGAAGCATTGAACTTCCTATAATCGATATAAACCATCCACCCGTTTTGCACACGGGTGGGTACCAAATCCCCTTCGGAGTTTTTAACAACCGTGACTCCGGCTTTTTTCGGGACAACTTGCACGGGACTTACCCATTTACTATCAGAAATGGGATAGATTACACCTGCATTCAAGAGCTTCATGATCTCCTTTTTCACCACCTCCATCATGGGTGGATTCAATCTCCTTTGGGCTTCGCGGGTTGGCTTAAAGTCCTCTTCCATCAATATTTTATGCATGCATAATGATGGAATCAACCCTTTTATGCCCGCAATGGTCCAACCAATAGCCTCCTTGTACTTTTTCAAAATTCCAACCAACTCTTTTTCTTCTTCTTTTTCTAGCTTGGTTGAAATTATCACCGGTAATGTCTCTTCCTCTCCAAGATAGACATACTTGAGATGGTCGGGAAGAGTCTTCAAGTCAAGACTTGGTGGTTGTACTATAGATGGAAGGAGTTTCGGATCGGAATTTTTGAGCTTCATGCGGGGTGGTTCAACTCTCATAGGTTGTGCTTTTTCCAAGGAGTTGATTGCTTCAATTAACTCATTCTCCAAAGTGTACGTCTAAGCTACATTCTTGATCCCTGTCTCATCAAAATGCTTGCTCAAGATGGTGGTTAGCACATCTTGGCTTGACAACTCAAAGGAATCATTAGTACATGAATCAGTAACATCTATGAAGTTTAAGGAATGAATATCACTAGGATAATGCATAGCTTCAAAGAAATTAAAGTTGATCGCCTCACCATCGAACTCCATAGACAAAGTACCATTTGCTACATCTATTTTTGTTTTTGCGGTACTCATGAAAGGTCTCCCCAAAAGTATGGAGCTCGATTGTGGGGTGTTGTCATCACCCATGTCCAAAACATAAATTTCAGCGGGAAATACAAGTTCATTGACTTGCACTAATAGGTCCTCCAATACACCTTTTGGGTGTACCAAAGACCGGTCGGCAAGTTGAATTATGACTCCAGTTTTTGATAAAGGTCCAATTTCTATTGTTTTATAGCTCGAATAGGGTAAGAAATTAATTGATGCCCCAAGGTCTAGTATGGCACGTGACACAAAAAAGGTTACCCATTTTACAAGGAACCGTGAATACACCCGAATCCTTTCATTTTTAGGTAGCCGTTTTTGTAACACGGCGAACACATTTTCTCCTACTTTCACCGTTTGTTTCCTTTGAGATTTTTCTTAGATGTGAAAAGTTCCTTTAGGAACTTAGCATATCTAGGAATTTGTGTAATAGAATCTAAAAGAGGGATATTGATTTCAACCTTTCGAAACATTGCCATGATCTCGTCATCTTCCCGTTCTCTCTTTGTGCTTGTTAGCCTTGAAGGAAATGGGGCCGGTGTGACTTTTTCTGCAATGTTAATTGGATTCTTTGGCTTTGAAGTATCATTCTTTTCATTCTCTTTGACCTCTTCCTCCACTTCAATTTCCATTTCTTCATCTTCTTCATTCGGATTTCTTGGTCAATCATAACTTTTTCCATGTCTCAAAGTAATGGCTCATGCATTATGTTTTAGTTTCTTCTCTGTTTGAGATGGTAGCTTGCCTTGTGATTCCATTCTACTCACTGATTGAGCAAGTTGTGACACTTGCTGCTCCAAGCTTTTTATGCTAGCCTTGGTGTCTTGTTGGAAGATTTGAGTGCTAGTGGCAAGGCTTTTAACAATATCCTCCAATGACATGCTTGATGAACCCGTTTGTGGAGGTGGTTGTTGTGGATGCCTTGGCTGAAAATTTTGACGTTGAAAAGGTGGAGTTTGTTGATTTTGAGGAAATGGTGGTCTTTATTGATAACTCCCATGTTGGTTACCTCCCCAACCTTGATTGTTGTTCCATCTTTGATCACCTCGTGGCTACTCAAATCCCCTTTGATTTGACCCGGAATACCCTCCTAAAGCATTTGCTTCTGCATAATCCTCATCTTGAAGTTGAGGGCACATGTCGGTTGGATGCCCCACTTGAGTACAAATACCGCAAGGGCGGGGTGTGGGCTGCACACCCTTGTCTTTATCCAACATCATTACAACTTTCGTAAGCTCGGACAATTGAGCTTCAATTTGAGGAGTTTGAACTTCTTTTACACCTCGGGATGCATCTGTATACCATTCTTCAGCATGGCTTGAATTCTTAGAATCTTCAGCCATATTCTTGATTAGGTTGCGGATTTCAGTTGGAGTTTTATCGGGTAAAGACCCGCCACTTGAAGCATTAAGAAGCCTTCTTTCCATTGGAGTCATTCCTTCAATGAAATATTGGAGGAGCTGATACTTGGTAATTCCATGTTTAGGACAACGGGCACAAAGTTTCTTGAATCTTTCCTAATATGTGTGGAAAGCCTCTCTCTTATGCTGCTTGATTCCAATGATTTCCCTCCATAGGGCTGAAGCTTTCATCTCGGGAAAGTATTTATCCAAAAACAATCGTGCAAGATCTACCCAAGTAGTAACCGTCCCCGGTGGGAGGTCATAGAGCCAGTCTTTTGTTGCATCTTGCACCGCAAAGGGGAATGCCCTGAGCTTGATCATCTGTAACATTGTGTGGCTTCATTCCCACACATACGTCATGGAATTCAGTTAGAAACTTGTGGGGATCTTCATTTTCCAGGCCTCTAAAGGTTGGGAGTAAGTGGATGAGTCCGGACTTTAGTTCAAGGTTTGTGGCTGCTGGGTAGGTGATGCAAACAGGTTATTGAGTAACCTCTTGCCTCGCCCATTGGTGAAGGGTTTGTTCGGGTGGTGGGTTTGGAGGTGGATTCCCTCCATGGTTATCTCCCATTGTGTGAGTAGTTATTGAAGTTTCTGTGGGTGTAGTGTTTGGGATGTTATGATTAGGTGAAGAGGCTGGGGTGATACTTTTGGGTGAGGATGGTTGTGGTGAGAGTGAGAGAGTTTCTGTTTCGGATGCGAATACACTTGAGAGGGGTATATCCTCCTAAATGTTAATGATTGGAGGGGTAGATGATGAAGAAGTCCCGGAACCCGGTCGCCTCTTACGAAGCTTGGCATGCTTCCGTAACCTCTTTGTAGTCTTCTCTATTTCCGCGTCGATTAGCAGTGGTGTACCTGTACAGGAAGATCTAGGCATAAACAACTAGTAAGACCGTGTCCCCGACAACAACGCCAATTTGTTAGGCGTGTCAAACCCAACAAATAAAGGGGTACAATATACTCCAAAAGAACACTACTATATTGCACTAAAAGGTAGTACAAGGCAAGCAGGGTCGATCCACAGAGACAAGGGACAATCAGTCTATACCTCTTTGTGCAAGGTACTATGATCACCAACAGTAAAGAGGGGGTTTTGAATGCAATGATTAAAAAGAACAATTAAAAACACAAGTAATCAACTAAATGAGTGAAATAAATTTAGAATTTGTAAGGACTCCAAGTCTATGTATGACAACTTGGCAATGTGATTCAAAGATGATTAGATATTTGCTCAATTCTATCTAAGTTGGTACTTGAAAATGTTAATAAGCTCTAACACTTCCCATTCACTACATTAGTTAACCAAAACAAGCTCTTTGATTAACCCTAACCTTACTAACCTAATCTAAACAAGCTCTTAGAATTAGATTAAAAGATTGCATTAAACTTTAGGTGAATGTTCCCAACAACACCCAATGCTCCTCATAAGCTCGGGAGTGTAAGAGTGTCTGAATAAGATTTACACTATATTTATTCAAAAGAATTCAATTTAGTGCTCGTTACTTGTTTAATTTCACAAAACAATTACGGATTTTGCAAAATAGATAACTTGAATGACCTGGCCCTAATTCAAATGGCCAATAAGAATCACAATTAGAATCAAACATTTGATTAAAGCTAAATCAAATTCACTAGATAGAAATTAAAAGCAAACATCAGGTCATATGATTGAAATCACAACTAAGAAGTCAAAACATGAAGTTGGAGAAACTAGGGTTGTAGCCACACATGGCTAGAACAGGATCACAAGTCAAAAGATGGAAATAGTATGCAATTACAACTTACAAAAAAGAGAAATAATGTTTCCAAATGACAAATGATCAATGCCTTGAAAAAGCCTTAAAAATACTCTCACCAATAGTGCTCTTATATGATGTGTGTGTGTGTGTGTAAAAATGACCCAATTCCCGTTATATGAAAATAGGAAAAACTGCAAAAAGTTGGTTTTAGGGTCGAACACGGACCATGTCAAAATAGAGTAAATAAACACGGGTCGTGTTGAGTGGAAAATTGGCCTTCAATCCTCGATTTTCATTCCAAAGTACTTTGCTCAATGTTGCTTAGTTGGGCCAACACGACCCGTGTCAAAATGGGCTAAACTGACACGGGTCGGTTCAGCAAGGTCAACATTTTTTTTCTGGTCAAACACGACCCGTGCCCACTTTGTAGAGTAAAACCGACATGACCCGTGTACCCCTCTGCCTCCGAATCCAAACTTGATTTTTCCAACTTTTCCGTTCTCGCCCGATCATCTCGAAATCCTCACTAATGCTTCCCGGCACCTACCAAAGCGTGTTCCAACCTCCGGTTTACCTGAAAAGAAAATGAAAGTGTGCAAATAAGGTTGTTCTAGAGACTGTCATGAATATGATGAAATGCAAGAAAAATGAAGAACAACTATGCTAAATAGATGCATAAAAAGAGACTAAAATGTGTGCAAAAAGATGCACAAAATGCACCTAACAATCATCATTAAAATACTCAAAAATTTTAAAAATTTTAAAGTAGAATTAATTAACCTTGAAATATGGAAATTTCCTTATTTAACTCCATCTTAATTGACTAAAATACCTTTATGATGAAGTTTTTGTGTAATTATATGGTGCATGTTATTCCATTTTAATGGCATACACCCTATGCTCATCGTCATCCATTCTTTTCATCCAATGGTCCAAATCAGGTTACACGAGAACACAATATTTGTGAGTTACAATAGAT
The DNA here is from genome assembly GCF_052849685.1 of Lactuca virosa. NCBI lineage: Eukaryota > Viridiplantae > Streptophyta > Magnoliopsida > Asterales > Asteraceae > Lactuca > Lactuca virosa. The sequence goes on from NC_136432.1 coordinate 52,067,140, forward strand.
CCTAGCCCTATATATATATATATATATATATATATATATATATATATATATATATGAATTAAATGAAACTACAATTAACATGCTCACATAAATACCTTAATGTTTAACCACAATTCATCTCTTTCAGCCTTAGGAACTTCATCCCAACGCAATATGAGGATTGAAATCCTCGTCCTTACAATTGATTCCATAATCGTTGCTAAACTGAGATTGGGTCGCTCCGATATTTTGGCATAGCTCATCAAATTCAATTTCCAAATCCACTTTGTTTTTTGGGTTTCCCCTTGTCAGTTTCACACTTTTTTTTCTTTGTCGTTGATCCATTGTATGCCTACAAAACCAAGTAACATAATTTCAGATATACATATTAAGGAAGTTATATTTCATGTAACAAAATACTAAAGCCCTAACTTAAATGATAGAGAGAAGTTTGGAGAGTGCTAAAAAATCGATTGGGAACTATGGGTTTCTCTGCAACGACGGTAGCGGAACTATTCGTTCTTTGTTCTTCTTTGGGTTTAGGCAAACTAGGAAAATATGAACGTTATCCCAGATTTTTAAGTATTTTGAAAATGTATATGTTGTTTTGGGGTTGATATAAGGTTTGTAAGGTACTAGGTTTCTACAACGAATCTTGAGAACATCGTTCAATCTCTAAAACTTTCAACCATTGTAGCCTGTTAAAGTCATTGCTCAAGGTTGGTTGTGCACCGGACCGACCATAAATAATATAGGCATATGTTCCAGGTTTATTTATGGTATGACTTATGTACGGTACTAACCTTATTTGAGGCGTTTGACCTAAAGGGTTGAGTTTGTAGTTTTAGTCGGAGGTAAGTTAGAATTTTATTAAGTGTTCTCATCGCGGGTCAGAGTATATATATATAACTCTTATATATTATTGTTGGTGAGGTTTGCAGTATTATTAATGTTTGTTTTGTACTCCGAGACTACCAAGCACAGACGAGGGACAGACAGGAAACACCGGAGGGCAGGACCATTTTAGCAATTAAGCCGTTCTGAAATCCAACAACCCTATGCGGCCCTTCAAACCAGGTTCCCCATACCGTAAGTAGCCAAGAAGTAGTGTAATTATTAATAATAATACTTTTATTTAGAAGCTAGTTGCTATAGTTGTATTCCCCTTTCGAGGATACGAGTTCTCTATAGCCAATTTAGCTCTGATACCAATCTATCACACCCCTGGCCGAGGCGGCAGAACATGTCGGGCTGTGCGACTAAGTTCATGGATCACAGGTAAACTGATTATATAACACAAGTACAACAACAAACAAAATAGCGTTCGTGTTCCATCTTGATATTTGAATACAAGGTTTTACAAATAATAATAGTAAATGAATTGCCTTAACAGATAGGCATATAATACAACAACAAGTAAACTAGGTCACCTATAGTCTAATCCGTCTTGAATGTTTATTTAGTGATTTCTTAAGAAAACATGTAGTTTTGAGGGTCAACACAAGGTTAGTAAGAGTTATAGGTTTTCTGCTAACAGTAGTAATACTTTTAAAAAGTCTAAAACATATTTTCTTTGTAAGTATAACAATATTTAAAACTATGTTTGTTAAGAGTCTTTAAAAGACCAAATTTATCTTTGTATAAATAAATCCATACTCAAAACTGCGTTTGTAAAGAATCCTTGAATATACTTGAAAACCATATTGTACTGTTGCATAAGTAAATCCATACTTAAAATAGTTTTGAAAGAAACCAAGCCCATAGTTTGTAGTGAGAGAGAGAGAGAGATAGATTCCAGTTAATGTTTATAGTGAGTCCTATAACTGAGTTATGTGACTGAATGTACCCCCTACAACGCTTCATTGGACGTTGTAGTTACAATTATAGATACTTATCACCCACTTCGATTGATCGGTCGAGGTTGTAGCTTGCAATCACAGGTGGGGATGTCACCCTATATAGATCCATACCTATGTATCTCACTCCGAAGATTAACGGTTATAATAGTGTGGGATGCTAAGTGTTTAGACTCAGCTAATGAATATAGTCTCACTAAACAGTCCTTAACTAAAGTATGTGAATAGCTCTCAGCCCTAACTTAATTGTGGTTAAGTCACTAGGCATAATGAATTTCATTGTATAAAGTTATAAAAGCCGAGTATGCTTGGTATGCATGTAAAAATGTAATGTACTCGCTTTTATAAAGATGTATGTTTCAAAGTAATGAACATATGTATATATATAGACTTTGTGAATTTAAACATATATATATATATATATATATATATATATATATATATATATATATATATATATATATATATATATATATATATATATATATATATATATATATATATATATATATATATATATATATATATATATATATATAGAGAGAGAGAGAGAGAGAGCTAGGTTCAAATGTTTCTAGCAACTATTGTGTGCATGTATGCACAAATGAGAATTGAGGAAATAATAAATCATTAAATAAATCATGTAAGGGTATTATAGTAATCTTTGCATATTTAATTATGGTAATTCACTAACTTCCTAAAACCTAGTTTTCTCCCCTCTTTATCTTCAAACGATCGGCCTCAAAATTCTGTAGCCTCACCTTAATCGGCAACTTCACTGCTGTTCCTCTACCAGCCGACCATCACCACCTCGAAATCAAAGCTTTCAGTTTCATCTTGCATTCCTGCACCGCCTCTGTAATTGAAGTCTAGAACTGGGCTCGTGAAATTGAAGCCGAGAACTGGAAAGTCTAAAAGGAACGGTTGAAGCAAAGTAGATGATGCATGAGGGAGAAGTAGTGTCGGAGTTGGTCCCATTCGCCAACGATTATGGCTTCGCAGCCCAAGGGGGAAGGATGTGGATGTTGTGAACAGTAAGCCGATTTCCTCTCCTCCCATCCCTAAATCAATTTAATCCCTCTGTTGGCAAATTAGGTCATCCCCGATATCAGCCTACTTAAATTGAGTGCACACTTAAACCAACTTGAATCCTCCAACTTCAAGGGGTAACGACCACTCTGTTTGTTTCAACCTAGGTCTTGTTTTCCTCTTTGCATCCTTTCTCCAATCGACACCTGAACAAAGAAGTTGGTCAAACGACATCATACGCCTTGATTCTCTCTCACCAAGCGAAGAAGCTCCGGTGTCTCATTCCAGCCACCGTTTCCTTATTTCTCTGTTTATCAGCTCCTACGATTGGCTCTCTTGTATAACAACAAAATACGGGTTAATGATTTGATTATTATTATGTACACAGCTGAATATCATTCATCATTCTTCAGAAAACAGTAATTCTTCACCAATTCTGTGGGAAGAGAGTCCGGAATGAAGCATTCCATTCCAGGGGACTTTCACAAATGGGTTTCAATTCCCACCCACAGCTTTTCAAGCTTTGCCTCTGGCTTCACTCCATTGAAGCACAAGCCATTTGAATCCCTCATTTATGTTGAGAGAGCAAAGCTTCAAACTCCAGAGGATCTAGCTTCAATTTGGGATGATCTATGTTCCTTTCACTTGGTGATCTATTTCCATTTGAATCCCATTAGTTTTCTTGAATTATCTTTTTTTTTTAAATTTTAATTTCCAATTATGTGTTACTTGGATTGGTCCATTATTTGTGATCTAGATAATGAGAGGTGTCTCAGTTTCAGGAACAAAAGATTGATAGAACATTATAGTTGTTTTCCATTATATTAAAATCTTGTTTTACTTTCCAATTTCCATCATTTTCAAGATAATATTGCTGAAGATATCTGATGATAATTGATAAGCCTTATGGGTCCATCTATTATGAATGTTATTTCACCTACTGATAGTGAGTTTACACTTTGTATTCAATTTCACATTGGAAGAGGTCATATTGGTGCATCAATGAAGACAAAGTTGTATAAATTGCTTGAACACAGAGCTGTTGATTGGTAAGTGACAACTTATCTTCCATAATACATTCATGGCCTCTGAAAGCAACTTTTTCAAACACCGTTCAATGAAATGCCTCAATGAACTCTTCTATTTTATTTTTTAAATAAAGAAACATATTATATCTATAAGAGTACATAACATGTCATTCTTGAGATAAATCCCCTCTCCTCATATGACCTTCTTCATGTAAATCCTCTATCCCCGTATGGTGTTCTTATTAATATGAACAATGATGTTTTTTTAATGTCATTAGTTCTTTTGAATTTGGTACTTTAGAGTTTGTTTTGTTGCAAATATCAATAATATCACTGGAAACATGTATTATGTGATTCATATTCTTTTCGAATTGTAAAAATTCTTGTTCGCCATTCTTTAAGAACTTGGTTATATTGTTCAAAAAAGAATGTGTCAATTCCATTGTTTAAGAATTATTCTAACTTTAGTGGTACATGTCATTAGTCTTTGATGAAAAGGGTTAAGCTGGCATTCTGTCAGAATTTGCATGAAAAGGGTTAAGCTGGGGATTTTTTTTTCATATTAGAATGCAAACACATGTTCATTCTATGAGAATATAAATATTACATAAAACATGTGTTTCTAGTAATTCTGACAGAATACATTTATACATGCTTTAGAATGTTTATGCATATAGAAAAAAAAGACTATGATTTAAGTGCATTATGTTATGTATTCTGTTAGAATTTATTTATATATATGCATTCTGTTAGAATGTCTTTTGAGAATGTTTGTTAACAAGTATTTTTGTTTAACTGGTAATACTAACAAGTAATGTATCTTATTCTTTCAAAATTGCATAGAGAATGAATTCAATATTGATCATACAAGATAAATATTTGGAATCGAGTTCAACAACAAGTATATATGCGAAGATCAAGTGGATTATATGGACCAATGAAGAAGATCAAGTGTATTTTTTCAATAATTGTACATTTAAGAATGCTATTTTTTAAGAATTTTATTCATTTTTGATGATATTCTGTTAGATATGTATAAATATATTAAAATGTATAAGGATATTAGTCTGTAAGAATATGTATGAATTTGTATTTTATTTCGGATGTGTATTAAGAATAAAATCATAGACCCAACTTGGATGTATATGAATAATAATCTAGAATTCTTAAACCAGGTTAATTATAAAAAATACATGTATCGGAAATATATTCTGCAAGAATAAAATCGAAAATATATTTACTAGTTTATGGTTGGCATTCTGTCATTCTGACAGAATAAAATCGGATTTTTAAATTTGAATTAATTTAAAATATTCATATTTTTAAAAATAAAGAAATTAATTATCCCTAAAAATCCAAAAATTTCCTTTTTTAATATAGGTTAATTGACTAAAATGTCCTTATGATGAAATTTGTGTGATTATATGGTACATGTTACCCTATTGTAATATCATTGACCCTCAGAGATCTTTGATTTTATTCCATCCGGTGGTCCAGATCTGTGCGTTCTAGCACACAATAGTTAGTAAAAACAAAATAACCTAAGTCTATATATATATATATATATATATATATATATATATATATATATATACATACATGAATAGTAATAGCTTGAATCCTTAAAATAGTACAAAGTTTTATAACATGTTTGTTATAATATACAATGTCACATAAAAATCATATATTTTGGTATCATGTAGAATTTGTTGAGTGGACTAGTTATTTCACGATAAAATAAGCATAATACGTATAGGAAAAGTTTATACTAGTTTATTTGTAACAATAGGTTACATTGTTAAATAACATTTTTATAAACTAGACTGGTTGTTTTTTCGCATAAAAGGATAATTTGTTTGTATAAACAAAGTATATAGGCACGTGTATTCCCCCCCCCCCCCCCCCCCCCCCGAGATAATTAAAATTATTAAAAAGGGGCCGTAAGCACTCACCCTTGAAACGTCAGTTCGAGTTGTTCGGAGTTCGTTTATTTTGGGAAGATTGACGTGAGAAATCGTAAAGTTATGTCTTTTGAACTTTGAAATATTTCCGGGACTGTTTTGTAACGACTTTAAACTATTGGGGGCTGTTGGGTGATTTAATTAACCAAAATAGGACTACTTTGATTAAAATAAATCAAGGGAGGGGCTGAAATGGTTTAAATGGAAATTAAGTTTGGGAATTGGATTGATTTTGTTGAGAAATCTCCATGGGAGGAGCTATTTTGAATAAATGGGTTCAATGTTTGGGGTTGGTACTGATTTTGAATAAATGATTTAATAAGGAGGTTAGTTTGGTCATTTCACAAAGCTAAATGAAATTAGGGCTTTTATGCCCCCGTGTCCTTGTTTGGACGATGGGAGGGATAAATGAATGAAACTGATGAACGAAGGCGATTGGAGGGATGATGATGTCGGTCGACCATTCGTTTATCGGGCAAAGGAAAAGAACGGATCGAAGACAAGACAAAACGAACGCCTCCGGTGGTCCATCTGCCGAGCAAAGGAGAAAAAATACGGGAACGAAATCAGAAGAAGGAAACACGAAGGCGACGACTCTGCATCTGGGTCCTTGCTCGTCGGATGTCACGAAGAAGACCGAAGGAAGGAGAAGCTCGCAGGCCGCTAATCTGAATATTTTGGTCGATTGATAGCGAAGGGAGCGTCTCCGGGGGTTGGCGGGGCCGAAGAGACGAGGGGAGAGCAGCAAGGCTGCGCTATTTCTGTCCGATAGCGAGGGGCAAAAGGGAAAGCGATTCAGTGGTTTTTGGATCGAGGGTGTGGTGTGGCTAAGAGGTTGCGAAGGGAGGGAAAAGGAGAACAGAAGCAGTGGTGCTTCTGGTGGTCTCGGTGGGTGCAGCGAGGGCTGCTCAAACGGTTTGCCTTCGTTTTCTTTTCTTCTTATTTTTTTTGTTTGTTTTGACAGAAATCGATGGAACCCAATTGGGTGTTTAGGTTTGATTTTTGATAGAAAAAAAAAAAATGAGGGAGGCTGCCACGAGGAAGAAGAAGGAAGAGAAGAAGAACGAAGATAGAGTGAAGTGGAAGCTGTGGTTCTTTTTGTTTGCAGGTAAACGCGAGAATAAGAACAAGAATGTTCTTGACTGGAAACAAAGATGCAAGCAGAAAATAAAGGTTTCCAGTTTAAGATTTAAATTGTTATTGGTTGTTTGTGAATCAAGCATTTGTGATCAGTTGTTATTTTTATCATTGTACATGTTGTGGGTTGTGTTTGAGTGTGGTCTTGGTTGAAGAAAATGAATTGATTCGTACACAATATTTTTTCTCCGTACACATCAATTTGTGCTTTAAAGTGTTGTATTGTACAACTTTATAATGCATAAATTTTGGTGTATGACAAAAAATTGTTGTGTACGAATCACGGAAGAGTGCAAGCAAGCTTGATAAATGCCAACTTATTTCCTTTGTGTGTAATTTTAGATGTAAAATAATTAATAGCTGTCATTTATGTATAATGTGTATTTTATATGAAATTTGTAAATAATGAATTTGTTTTATGTATTATGTGTATGTTTTGATATATTAATTAATTGGGCATTTATTTGTGTGTATTTTTGAAAATTAGATGGTAGAGAAAGGGATAAAATTTATGTAAAAAAAATATGCAATAACATATGGTTGAATATTTGTGTCAAAGTTTATAGCTTATGGTACCAAAATGGGTAATGTCATACTTGTGGCATTTAAAATGTTACAAAACAATTTTTCTCGATTTGTGTGTCATCAAACCCGATTTTAAATATTTTCCTAAAAATGGTGAATGATATAGTTTAGTTCAAAATTTTAAAAATTCAAACGGATTAATTTTTCGAGTTATAGAACTCTGTGAAATCGCGTTTAATTAATCAAAAAACGTCTGATTTTTTTACTTTTATAATATTTTTACTAAAAATATTCAAGTATGAAATTAAATAATAGACTATGAATTGAGTCCAAAAATGTTCTCGAAATTTCCATATGAGGTGTGCAAGTCCCTCAACGGATAGAAACGGTTTTAACAGTTTTAAGAAAAAACAGTATTATACTGGTTTTGGATTCTTAAAACGGTCGGATCTTTTGCATACGAACTCCGTTTTGGACGTTCTTTATATTTTCGGAAACAGGGAAACATGTACTATGAAACTAAAGTGTTTGTTTTGCTCATAACTACTTAGTACGAAATTTCAGTTTTTCAGACGCATTAACTATGGTTGCAGTTTGAGCTGTTTGATTCATTTGTCAGCTTACACATTTGGAAGTAAGATACCATCTGATATCTTATAATAGTTGAAATGAACTCATTTAATTTACATAAGATGCACTAAAACTCAAGGAGTCAAATTACCAAGAGATTTATTGTGAACTTGACCGTTCACAGTCTATGACATAAATTCTGGGATGTCACACAATTCCAAGTCTTTCATCGACACCAACTTATTAATGTTATCAGAATAGCCAGATGAAACCTTCACCCCATGCAAACATTTACAAAATTTGGTCTTCTCGGCCTTAGACATGGTATAACAAGTTGGTGGTAGATACGTATGCTTTCGTTCATTCTTAACAGGTACAAGTTTCGGCCGAATTCCCATTTCGACAATATCTTCTCGAACTTTGATACCATCATTCGTTTTCCAAGGAATATATTCAACAAAAATCCCATCAAACTTTCAGAAACATTTTTCCCAATATGCATCGGATCAAGACAGTGTCGAACTTCCAGGTGCTTCCAATATGGCAACTCCCAAAAAATAGACCTCTTCTTCCATATATTTTTTTGGAGGTTTTTTACAACACTTTCCAAACACAGTGTTCAAGTTATTAACTCTTGATAATACACCTTCTCCTTCATTGCTGGTCTTGTCACTCTGTCTTCAATTTTACCATCGAACAAATGTTTTTGTGTACGATACACATGTTTTACTGGAAGTGACCTTCTATGACCCATGAACACATTCTTCTTACAATTTGTTAACCATAACGAGCATGTGTCATCTTCACAAATAGGACATGCCTTTCCTCATTTTGTAGTATATCCTGACAAGTTTCCATACGCTAGAAAATCACTTATGGTGCAATAAATCATTGCTCGGAGTTGAAAATTTTCCTTCATGTAGGCATCATATACTTCTACGCCTGAGTTCCACAATTCCTTCATATCGACAATTAGTGGAGCCAAATATACATCAATATCGTTCCCAGGTTGCTTCAGACCTTAAATTAGCAAAGTCATCATGATATATTTTCGTTTCATGCATAACCAATGTGGAAGATTGTAGATGCATTGAAGAACCGTGTAACACCCATTTATTTATTAAATAAATAAATAAAATAATGAACGAATAGTAGCCCTAAAATAAATAATTATATACCAAAGGATGGCCTCGAGGGGCCAATTGTCATAAATTTAGAAGTTAAGGGCTGAAGGGTAAATTCTGGACCTTAATTGAAAAGAATTTGTCAAGCAAGGGGCTGTTTTGTAAATCTCGGACTTAATTAGTAAAGATTTTCAGGGACAAGGTTTAAAAGGTAAATACGGGATTTATTTTGTAATAATTTATGGGAATAGGGGCTGAAGGGGTAAATGTCGGACTTGAGTTGAAGAAGATTCTATGGGGAGGGGCCGATTATGTCATTATGGCAAAATGTTTAAGAGGTATCGGGTATAAAGGGTTATGAAACCCTAACCCTAAGACAAAACCCTCCAGCCGTCACCCCTTATACCTCCCGTTTACAGCCGCCACCTATCCATCACCTTATGCCCTCTTCAATCGCCGGCGCCGCTGCTACCTTCGACCACCAATGCCGGGAGCAAGAACCGGTAGCGCGAACCACCGAGCCTCCGCTGTAGCCGCTGCTACTGCCTTGCGTAGTCGCTGACGAAGCCAGAACCGACGATCTCCGCCACTCCGCTCCACCTTTCTTCTTCTTCTTCTGCCTTCCGTCGTTGTCGCTGTCGTTCGCGACCGCCACGGCTGTTGTAGCTGTTTCTAATCGCTACTACCCTTCTTCTTATTCTATTTATTCCGTCTCCATGTCCACCGCTATGTGTTGTTGCTGCCGGAAAAACCCAAGGAAGAACCAGCATGGCTGCCGGCCATGGTGGCTGCTACCTCAAGGACCGCCATAGCGGTTGTGTATGCTGATGTATGGGTTAATTTTGTGTGTGTGTTTATTTCCTTAGTGTGTGTTTGGCCGGAATTCTAGGTACAAGGCACCACCACCACTGTGACGTGGTGGCTGCCACCGTGTACCACCACCGACCACCACAAGGGTGGTTGCGGGTGTGTGTATTTTTCATGAGTTCATTGTAAATTGTAAAATTGGAATAATGAAAGGAAAAATCAAACCACCACCTTAGGGTGGTGGCTGCCGCCTCCTGCCGCCACCGGCCGCCGTGTCGGGTGGCGGTGTGCCTTGCCTCATTGTGTTGACTCGTTTGGGGTGCTTGAAACCCTAATGAGCCCAATGAAGCCCTAATGGGCGCAATGAAGCCTAATGGGCTTAGTAAAAACCCTAATGGGTCTAATGGACCCTAATTGGCCCAATAAAGCCCTAATCGACCTAAAAGCGCAACAAATTGATAAATGGGCTAGTATTTGGGTTGGAAACCCTAATTAGGGTTTGGAAAACCCTAATGCCAATAAAACCCCAATTTTGAGAATTAATCGGGACACACACACACACGGGAATTATTTAATAACTTGGAATATTAAATAATAATCATTGACAAAAATTAATCTAAGCAATATTGGACTTAATGGATTAAGTCCTTAGTGGATTAAGTCCTTAATGGGTTAAGTAGGAAACTTAACCCTAATCATCTTTTTATGAGAAACTCTAATTTCTCTTGGGCCATAAGTTGGTCCTTTCTATTGGGCCTTGATGATTGGGTTATTAATGGACCATCCAAAGTCAAGCAATTGGACTAGAATAATTTAATGGGCCTAGGGTAAGGCCCATGTAAGGGGTTTGGGCCCAATTTAGAAAATTAGGCCATAGATGGGCCATAGTTGGGCCTTAATGATTATATGATGTTGGGCCTTAGAATAAGACCATGTATAGGTCTGGGCCCAATTTGGAAAATTGGGCCATGTGTGGGGCTTTGACTCATAGTTGACTTTTGGGTCTATGGATTGGGCCTTGGGCTTGAATAAAGCCAAGCATGGGGTAATGTGGTAATGACCCCAAGTACGTACTTATGGTTATGTAGTGGAACCCAATTATTAATTGGGTGTTATTTTGGTGTTGATAGTTCGGGAATCTGTCAGCCAGCAGCTGCGGTTGAGTCTGCAAGACTTCAGCAGTGTGGGATTGTGTCTATGGGACTTCAGCAGTGTGAGGTGAGTTACCTTCCAGTAGCGCTGGGTCTACGGCCACAATGTCGGCCCACCAGTAGCAGTTCTATGTTGGATGATTGTCTTTGTGATATTATCCAGGTTTGCTACTACCTGATATGTTATATGCTGGCCTGATGTGTTATATGTGATAGTAGTAGAGTTCGGTTGTTAGGACCGAAGGGTAGGTCAGGCACCCCAGATATGTCTGACAGTATGTGATGATATGTTTATATGCTGGCATGATATGATATATGTGATAGCGGTAGTAGGAGGGGAATGGTCCCCGAGTTCGTTTGTTAGGACCGAAGGATAGTTCGGACACCCCAGATATGTCTGATATTATGTTTATGTTATGATATATGTGATAGTAACAGTAGGGGGTGAAATAGTCCCCGAGGTTCGGTTGTGAGGACCGAAGGGTAGGTCAGCACCCCAGAATGGCTCGACACGGGTAGGTCAGCACCCCAAAATGGTCGTACCGGGTAGGTCGGCACCCCAGAATGGCCGTACCAGGGTAGGTCGGGCACCCCAGAATTGCCGGCAGTATGTAAGCTATGTGATTGTATGGTATGAGGTATGATGGGGGGAACTCACTAAGCTTCGTGCTTACGGTTTACAGTTTTGGTTTCAGGTGCTCGTTTTCAGAGGAAAAGAGCCGGCTGGATCGCAGCGCATCACACTATGTTTTCCGCACATGAGATCTTTGGGATTACACTCTGATATGGTTTTATGATAAAATGCTTTGATTATTGACACTTTGGTTTTGACATGAGATATGAATATGAATGCTTTATTACTTATGGTTCTATATTATAACTTAATCAAAAAGAAATTTTTGGCCTTGAATTTTGGGATGTTTCAAGTTGGTATCAGAGCCTTGGTTTGAGGGATTCGGACATACTCTCGGGTGTGTCTGAACTCAAACTAAGGGCTTGGTATGAAAATTTTCAAAAGTAAAACCATTTTATAAAAATGAGTCTGAAAAGAATCTGAAAAGAGAAGAACTTTGAGAAGAACAAAGTGTGTGATGCGTGCAATCAGCCGAGCTCAAGTAAGTTTTCCCCAAGATACCCATACATGTTATGTTATGGTATGATATGATATGATTATGAGAATTGCATGCTAGATTAGGGCTAAGGATCTAGGAGGATGCCTTATATGCCTATTGTATGTGCTTGTAGACTTGCATGCTAGTACTGATCAGTCAGTAATAGGATAGCCTGTTTAGGTTATGCCTGACTGTATGAGCCTTTGAATTGCATGTACAGATTCCTTATTAGAGGATAGAATGATTTTATTGGAATATGATGGTTAGATTTTCCATTGTCTGAATGCTGCTTGCTTTGTGCTTTGTGGGACGCTTAGTAATGTGAGATAACTAGTAAGTGAATATGCTAAGTCACATGGGACACATGCTGAATAATCTCAGAGTGAGAGACTTGACCCTATTGCGCACCTCTTGTCTAAGTCCAACCGTTCTAGGGATGGGTCTTTTACTCGAAGGATTATCTGATCTCTGTTGCATGTGGCTATATTCATGAGGTAGCTAGTTGACATTACTGGGAATCTTTCAGCAGCTGAGGACTGGGTGAGTTCGGGAACCTAGGAAAGCCTAGGATGTGTTTCAGTGGGTTAGTAGTGAGGAAGTGACTTGGAGGATTCGGGAGGATTGCTGAGGAAAGTATGGATAAGTGTGGAAGGTAGTATTGGGCCCGTACTACTGAAAGCACAAGATCCATACTCGAATCGGTGAGAGTCTTGGAGAATCTGAGAAGCTTCGGGGAGAAGTTTGTGACCCGGTTTGGGGACAGAGGATGTTCCAGTGTTGCAGCTTGGCCATTGGCAAGTGAGCTAGCGGGCGTGACAGGGTTTCAGACCCTGAAGGATATGATTTCCAAGAAGTTGCAGATGCGAGATCGATTTGGAGCACCCTGGAAGGAGAGGTTCGTGCCAGGTGCGTATAGTAAAGGGTCCCGGGAAGAGACCCATGACTTCTAATCATCGGGTGAAGGGCCAGCATGGCCGGAGTCAGTGCAGCGCGTGCGGGAAAGTACATGAGCGAGTTTGTCACTCCAAGGGTTTAGGCTGCTACAGGTGTGGCAGGATTGATCATAACAGTTGAAGGTGATCCGTATTCCTCCAGATGATGCGGGTATGTCATCTTCTACTGCTGCTAGATGGACGTTAGGGATACGTATCGCTTTGGAATTGTGAGTGAGTTTGAAAAAGTCAGACCTCGGGTCGGTTTTCTGCTAGTGTTTGGGTTATCAAGGATCATATATGCCATCTTGCATGCTGAAAGGTCCTTGATGAACCCACAGAGGGACGTATCTTGCGGAATGGGTTCCGCATGGACCGTTATCATTTCGGATCTTTGTCGGGATCTATGCAGGAGTATTATTTAGAGGATACTCGGTCAGGGTTGGAGTGATAGTTCTCCAGTGGAGTCAGCGTTCAGTGGTTCCAACATTGTTGGGTAGGGTCGTTAGCTGTCTATGGAAGAACTTTGGAGTTCAAGGTACCATGGTTGCTAGGGAAGGATTGGTGGCATGAAGATTGTGAAGGTATTTGCGAGTGTTAGACGCATGGGTGTTCGGTCATTGGATGTCCAAGAGAATTGCATTTCTCACACGGGCTGTGTTTGGTCAGAGTTCAGTGGTATTGCAAGATTGGAAGTGGGAACGAGGATTCGTCAGCTAGAGTGAAGATTAAGGTCTTCAGTGGACAGCATGGGAGATGGTCTGAGGTGTCAGACTGGACCAGATCTCAAGGGTACTCGTCAGGATTTCAGAGAATGGGTGATCTTAAAGGCTGACTAGTAATTGATCGTTAGCATTGGGTAAGCTCAGGTTGTCATCAGTGGGATACTAGAAAATGAGAAGGATTGGGAATCCTTCAATTCTCGCGTGTCGCGAAGACTTAGTCGGATCTAAGTAGGGGAGAGACTTTTATTAAGTTCTCCAAATGTGAGTTCTGGTTGCGCGAGGTGCAATCTCTTGGGCACCTTGTCAACCAGAAGGGTATTCCGGTCGATCCGGCCAAGATTGAGGTCGTAATGCAGTGGGGGATTCCGAGGTCTCCAGCTGAGATTCGGAGTTTCCTGGACCTAGCGGATTATTACCGGAGATTTATACGGGGCTTCTCCGAGATTGAGATTCCTTTGACCCGACTGACCAAGAAGTCGGTGGCCCTTCGTTGGGGGCCTGAGCAGCAGGCAGCCTTCGAGACTCCCAGACAACGGTTGTGCGAGGCATTGATCCTCACCCTGCCGAAGGGTGTAGATGATTTCATGGGTTACTGTGACACTTTGATCACGGGCATGGGTGCGGTACTGATAGAACGGGGTCACGTGATAGCAGGTTTTGGGAACCAAGTTAGAGCTCCAGTTAGGACTCAAGTTCAGTTGAGGGTTAGGTCGAGTGCGTGTTCGACCCGACTTGGAAAGTGTTGTAAGACTACGGGGGTAGCCGTAGCATTCACTAGTGGTCAGATAGTATGGAAAGTGTTGTAAGACTACGGGGGTAGCCGTAGCATTCACTAGTCTTCAGTTAGTATGGAAAGTGTTGTAAGACTACGGGGGTAGCCGTAGCATTCACTAGCAGTCGGTTAGCATGGGAAGTGTTGTAAGACTATGCGGGTAGCCGTAGCATTCACTAGCGATCAGATAGTGTTAGAGTGTTGTAAATCTGCGGGTGTAGCCGTAGCATTCACTAGTAGTCAGATAGTGTTGGAGTGTTGTAAGTCTGCGGGTGTAGCCGTAGCATTCACTAGCAGCTAGATAGTGATAGAGTGCTGTAAGTCTGCGGGTGTAGCCGTAGCATTCGCTAGGTTGGTATATCGCATGAGTGCATTGTTAGGACGTGGAAGGAGCAATAGTACCCACTAGTTCGGGTGCAGCAGGGAGGATATGGAAATCCATAGTTTGGATTTCGGATTTACCCAAATGGATTAGATCTGGTTAAGCTAGTAATGAGACTGTAGGGGCATCACTACAGTTATGAGATCAGGGAGGCAATGAACTGCTTAAGGTCATTTGTGATATAAGGCTACCATTGGGTAGGTAGCAATCACTTTTAGTCTTGGATTGGATGATGACAGGATTCGACGCATGGACCCGATCGGTTAGATTAGGAGGTTGTTAGAGCCACAGTGACATGATAACTAGTGGCAACTAGTTCCAGAGAAGGATTTCGTTCAGAAGTCGTGTGAGGCGACTAAGTGGGGGTCCTTTAGCTCCGCAGCCGGGACGGAACCCGATATTTCAGATGATTGGCGAGCGAATTGAGACCCAGGAGGTCTCGGTAGCTTTTGGGAAGCATCCATGTGGCAGCATACTGCTTCAGGCAGTTCAGTGTTCGGGCAGTTTCAGCGTCTGGGCAGTATTAGTATTTGTGTTTTGGGTTGCAAGTTCGGATGGAATAACAAATTGTTTGGGTTATGCTAAGTCAATCACAACGGGATTATCTGAGCTTTAGTCGAGTATAAGTGACCTGCAACGATAATTGGGTCTGTGATTTCCGTTTTCTAGTGGGAGCCTCGAGTTATCAGAAGTTGAGTAGCCAATTGAAGGATTAAGTGGACTGGGTTCAACGATAATGATTCAGAATGGGTGGTCTGTCAGGGATTCAGACCATCTCGAGATAGCAGATTCAGACGAAGTGGAAGTGAACTTGTTGCGAGGGATCCGTTCACTTATAAATTTTAGGGCCTTGCAGAGATTGGTCATAACTACCCTGGGAAGGCTAGGGTGTACCCTGGGATGGTGACGATGTTACTAGAGTGGTTGGGTGTGTAAGGAAGGATAAGGAATGATTTCGAGGACGAAATCTAATTTAAGTGGGGGAGAGTTGTAACACCCATTTATTTATTAAATAAATAAATAAAATAATGAACGAATAGTAGCCCTAAAATAAATAATTATATACCAAAGGATGGTCTCGAGGGGCCAATTGTCATAAATTTAGAAGTTAAGGGCTGAAGGGTAAATTCTGGACCTTAATTGAAAAGAATTTGTCAAGCAAGGGGCTGTTTTGTAAATCTCGGACTTAATTAGTAAAGATTTTCAGGGACAGGGTTTAAAAGGTAAATACGGGATTTATTTTGTAATAATTTATGGGAATAGGGGCTGAAGGGGTAAATGTCGGACTTGAGTTGAAGAAGATTCTATGGGGAGGGGCCGATTATGTCATTATAGCAAAATGTTTAAGAGGTATCGGGTATAAAGGGTTATGAAACCCTAACCCTAAGACAAAACCCTCCATCCGTCACCCCTTATACCTCCCGTTTACAGCCGCCACCTCTCCATCACCTTATGCCCTCTTCAATCGCCGGCGCCGCTGCTACCTTCGACCACCAATGCCGGGAGGAAGAACCGGTAGCGCGAACCACCGAGAGAAAGACGGCAAAACAATGCTCACACACGCATTTCACGCTTCAAGAACAAGACTGACTTCTTACCAACCCACGAAGGGTTGTGAGGAAAAGAAGTTCATCAAACTTTAAGCGATAATTCAAACTAACTCTTCAAATTAACGAGTTTTTCTCTCTCAAATATTCAACTGGCCTATTAACTCTTTATAACGCGCTCTATTCTAGACATAGGTAGGCGACAAAGACAAGGGATCTCTCTCGCTATGGATGGTTGCTGCTTAACCACCGAGTCGCCGCTGTAGCCGCTACTGCTGCCTTGCGCAGTCGCTGACGAAGCCAGAACCGACGATCTCCGCCACTCCGCTCCACCTTTCTTCTTCTTCTTCTACCTTCCGTCGTTTCCGCTGTCGTTCGCGACCGCCACGGCTGTTGTAGCTGTTTCTAATCGCTACTACCCTTCTTCTTATTCTATTTATTCTGTCGCCATGTCCACCACTGTGTGTTGTTGTTGCCGGAAAAACCCAAGGAAGAACCACCATGGCTGCCGGCCATGGTGGCTGCTACCTCAAGGACCGCCATAGCGGTTGTGTATGCTGATGTATGGGTTAATTTTGTGTGTGTGTTTATTTCCTTAGTGTGGGTTTGGCCGGAATTCTAGGTACAAGGCACCACCACCACCATGAGGTGGTGGCTGCCACCGTGTACCACCACCGACCACCACAAGGGTGGTTGCGGGTGTGTGTTTTTCGTGAGTTCATTGTAAATTCTAAAATTGGAATAATGAAAGGAAAAATCAAACCACCACCTTAGGGTGGTGGCTGCCGCCACCGGCCGCCGTGTCGGGTGGCGGTGTGCCTTGCCTCATTGTGTTGACTCGTTTGGAGTGCTTGAAACCTTAATGGGCCCAAAGAAGCCTAATGGGCTTAGTAAAAACCCTAATGGGTCTAATGGACCCTAATTGGCCCAATAAAGCCCTAATCGACCTAAAAGCCCAACAAATTGATAAATGGGCTGGTATTTGGGTTGGAAACCCTAATTAGGGTTTGGAAAACCCTAATGCCAATAAAACCCTAATTTTGAGAATTAATCGGGACACACACACACGAGAATTATTTAATAACTTGGAATATTAAATAATAATCATTGACAAAAATTAATCTAAGCAATATTGGGCTTAATGGATTAAGTCCTTAGTGGATTAAGTCCTTAATGGGTTAAGTAGGAAACTTAACCCTAATCATCATTTTATGAGAAACTCTAATTTCTCTTGGGCCTTAAGTTGGGCCTTTCTATTGGGCCTTGATGATTGGGTTACTAATGGACCATCCAAAGTCAAGCAATTGGACTAGAATAATTTAATGGGCCTAGGGTAAGGCCCATGTAAGGGGTTTGGGCCCAATTTAGAAAATTGGGCCATAGATGGGCCATAGTTGGGCCTTAATGATTATATGATGTTGGGCCTTAGAATAAGACCATGTATAGGTCTGGACCTAATTTGGAAAATTGGGTCATGTATGGGGCTTTGACTCATAGTTGACTTTTGGGTCTATGGATTGGGCCTTGGGCTTGAATAAAGCCAAGCATGGGGTAATGTGGTAATGACCCCAAGTACGTACTTATGGTTATGTAGTTGAACCCAATTATTAATTAGGTGTTATTTTGGTGTTGACAGTTCGGGAATCTGTCAGGCAGCAGTTGGGGTTGAGTCTGTGGGACTTCAGCAGTGTGGGATTGTGTCTACGGGACTTCAGCAGTGTGAGGTGAGTTACCTTCCAGTAGCGGTGGGTCTACGGCCACAATGTCGGCCCACCAGTAGGAGTTGTATGTTGGATGATTGTCTTTGTGATATTATCCAGGTTTGCTACTACCTGATATGTTATATGCTGGCCTGATGTGTTATATGTGATAGTAGTAGAGTTCGGTTGTTAGGACTGAAGGGTAGGTCAGGCACCCCAGATATGTCTGACAATATGTGATGATATGTTTATATGCTGGCATGATATGATATATGTGATAGCGGTAGTAGGAGGGGAATAGTCCCTGAGTTCGGTTGTTAGGACCGAAGGGTAGTTCGGACACCCCAGATATGTCTGATATTATGTTTATGTTATGATATATGTGATAGTAACAATAGGGGGTGAAATAGTCCCCAATGTTCGGTTGTGAGGACCGAAGGGTAGGTCAGCACCCCAGAATGGCTCGACACGGGTAGGTCAGCACCCCAGAATGACTTGACATGGGTAGGTCGACACCCCAGAATGACCGTACCGGGTAGGTCGGCACCCCAGAATGGCCGTACCAGGGTAGGTCGGGCACCCCAGAATTGCCGGCAGTATGTACGCTATGTGATTGTATGGTATGAGGTATAATGGGGGGAACTCACTAAGCTTCGTGCTTACGGTTTACAGTTTTGGTTTCAGGTACTCGTTTTCAGAGGAAAGGAGCCGGTAGGATCGCAGCGCATCACACTATGTTTTTTCTGCACATGAGATCTTTGAGATTACACTCTGATATGGTTTTATGATAAAATGCTTTGATTATTGACACTTTGGTTTTGACATGAGATATGCATATTAATGCTTTATTACTGATGGTTCTGTATTATAACTTAATCAAAACGAAATTTTTGGCCTTGAATTTTGGGATGTTTCAAACTGGCCATGTGCTTTGTTGACTACGGATTAATTCCGTCTGAACTAAGTCCAACAAAGAATCAATATAACTTTTCTTAATAGTCATTTACTATTTTAATTTGGATTTATTAACTATTAAATAGTTCATTATTTATAACATATTGGATGCTTTCTTAGTGAAAACAGAATGAGAGAAGCTTTGATGATCTAATTAAATAGTTCATTAACTGTCGTGATTCATATAATTTATTACAAGGCAAAAATCACACTCCAAACATGTCATTAAATCATATAGTCTGCTGCATCCTGATTCATATAAATCATTATCCTAGACGGGTTCACATTTAGGTAAACATCAATAAACTATTCGAAGGTATCATTATCAGAACTTCACTATGAAATTAAATAAAAAAAACTTTAACTTTTGAATAGACTACAAGATGCTTGGGATGGAACCAATTAAAGAAAACACCCATAATTGAGCTGTGTAAGAGTTCATACATTAAAGTCAAAGAAAATCTTGGAAACTATGTGATAAAGTAGATCATAGCATTGAAGAAAGACGAATACCGAACTTGTTTTATCCATTATTGACCATCATAACACTTAACAAGATTCTAAAATATGATATCTTCAAGTGAAACATATTGAATTCATGTTAATGGAGTATATTCAGAACGAAACAGGTGGAGCCACACCAAGAAACCAAGCAGGAATTATATAGTCGGTACATTTGGGGAATGAAATCAATTTGAGAGATGAAATTAAACCTCAAGGCAGTTAAAGTGGATGAAATCGACGACAACATCACAGTTGGGGAGAGCGACGACAACGTCGGAGCAGAGTGTGCAGGTGAATCAATCGGCAAAGCTAGGGCGAATTCTTAAGAATCGATTGTGCGAATGAGGGAGATGAGGCCGTACTGTTTAATTGAAGGGTAGGACTAACAATTTTCAACACGACCCGCGACATGAACCGCGACACGACACAAAATAAACGGGTTTGGGTTGAGTTTTTCAACCCGTCAACCCGCCAACCCGTCAACCCGTTTATTAAACAAGTCATATATAGGTTTCTAAAAAAATATACGAGTTGACCTGCCAACCCGTTTAAAATTTTAATAAAAAAATTATATATTTTTTAAATGTATTAAGTATTATACACTATACATTTATACTTTATACTAGGATATGATACCCGATATCATTGACCATTTGGCATTTGACGTTTGCCCTAAATAATCTTAGTATCTCACAAACTAAATCGAATAAGCCCTCTCTTGCTCTCCCCTGTGATGAACGACAGAAAGAACTCACGAAGAACGGCGACATGAATGATTGAATCATTATCGAACGACGTCGACGCCTAAACGTGAACGATGAACGCACAACACAGTAGGCAATCGATTTGCTGCGATCCAACCCACAGACAATTGAACCCAAATCTAACCCACGAACCCGCCGACCTGTGAACCCGTATAAATAAGTTGGTTGACGGGTCATATATGAGTTTATATTCCAAACCCGCCAACCCGTGACCTGTATAGTTAAATGGGTCGTGTTCGGGTTGGTATATTTTGACCCGCCAACCTGAACACGACACAATTGCTAGGCCTATTTAACGGTATTATGATCTCTGTTTATTAATTGAGTAAATTACAATTTTGGTACTTATGGTTTGGTCATATTCACATTTTCAGTCCAACCATTGAAAATTTGACAAGATGCATCTCTATGGTTTAAAGAAATGGCACTGCACATCCTCAGTCCCTTTAAAAAAACTATTTTACCCTTACTTTTATATTTTTTTTCTTTTATATATATATATATATATATATATATATATATATATAATTTTTTTATATTGTGCTGCTTACATTTTATGTTGTTTATTTTTACTTTTATGATTTATATTTTTTTGAAATTGTATTCAAATATATTTTTTAATGTTTTTTATATTTTGTTAGTTTACATTTTTTTTGATGTTTTGTTCGAATATATATTTTTTAATGTTTTTTTTTATCTTTTGTTTTTTTTTAAAATTTTTGTAATGCTTTTTATAAACATTTTTTTGTATTAAGAATATAAAAAAGGTTGTTAAATGTGAATATGATTAACACATATTAGCTATAAAATTGTTTATTTTAATAAGATTATTGTTAGGCTAACCGGATTTCGAAACGAGTGTCAACGGGTTCGAGTTGATTTTTTTTTAATTTTAGAAACTTTTTTACGTTTTGTTTCGAATGGCAAATGCTAATCAGAATTGCTATATATCAAACACATGTGTTAATGTTTTCGAGTTCATTTTTTTATTTTTATAAATTTTGTTCGTTTCTGAGTTATATGATTTCCAATTAGCCATTATATAACTTGAAACCCGTTTTCGAATTACAGTTAGTCTATCTATTAATCCTATTAAAAAAAAATTTATACCTAATCTATGTTAATAAAATTCACATTTAACGAACATTTTTACAAAAATTATTTTCAAAAATCTAAACAAACAAAACGTCAACAAATTTAAAATTTATTCAAACAACACGTCAAAAAAACTAAAAAAATATTCAAAAAAACACCAACAAATATAAACGAACAAAATGTAAAAAAAACATTAAACAATATATTCGTAAAATGTCAAATAAAATCTAAATAATAAAAACTCTAAATAAGTAAAATAAAATGTAAGCGAAAAAAATATAAAAAAAACTTAAACAATAATATATATATATATATATATATATATATATATATATATATATATATATATATATATATATATATATAAAGAAAAAAAAATAAAAGTAAGGGTAAAATGGTCTTTTTAAATGGACTAAGGATGTTCAGTATAATTTCATTAAACCATAGTGATGCATCTTGTTAAAATTTCAAATGTTGGACTGAAAGTGCGAATCTGACCAAACCACAGGACCAAAACAGTAATTTACTCTTATTAATTTTAAAGAATTTAAAATGATTATAAAAGGTATTAAAAATGTTTTTTGGCAAATATGATATTTAAGTGTTTATTTAGGGTATATAAGTAATATTTGAAGATTAGAGATATTTAACCATTTATTTAGGTATATATGAATTTCTCTTATTATCTAATCATAATATATATTTACTTGTCAAAAAAAATTCGTTAATTGTCGAAAAATTGCTTTATTAATGTGTTTTTATAATAGGTCTAATGATGTTCAGTTTCTTTTGAGATAATCGTATTCTATGTATGTAAATGAAGTCCGGTTGGTAACGAATGTCAATATCCTATTTGATTTTGTCAATGAAAACTTAAAAGAGTACGATTTTTTGTTTGTGAACAATACTCTATCCCTAATATAATATGGATTCTTGTGTAACCGTACTCTATTAGGCGTATTCTATTTGCCAATTTGTAGTAGTGGTTCCAAATCTATGGGTTGAAAGCACCAAGATTACTAATCACAAACAATGTCCCCTAACGGGACGTTAAGAAAAGTGCCCTCTCATTTGCTTTGCACAAGGTCAATGTAACGGACAAAGTGTATTACAACAAAGCCCTCCATATTAGTTATCCACTTTCTTCCCGTCACCCCACTTACTTCCGTCTTCGTACGTGTTTTCAGATGTCTTTGCTACCTACACATCCGGATCCCCACTCCACATAAACTCTCACCCGCACAAGTCCATATGTTTTCTTGGCTACCCATCTAATCATTGTGGGTATCCATGTTTTGACCTATTATCTCTCAAATTCATTCTCTCTCCTCACGTCTCGTTTGATGAGACAATTTCAATTATGGTTTGGTCGTACCAAATTACCTACCTTCCCACTCCTTCTTTGGTGACAACATGGAACCATCTCATATGTTTTGACATGTACATGAATTTGACCTTCATCCCATACACTAGTGGTGAGTTTAGAACGTAAAACCATGTGGTTCATTATTTAAGTGAAACCGATAAAAAACTAGCTACGGGCACGGGTCAGGTCGTATATATAAACAATAAAAAAATAAATAAATAACTTGTTGTGAATTGAAGGGCTAAGCCGCTAAGGAAAGAGGACTGTCGGAGGGGCAGGGCCGGAGCTGCCGTAAGCGGTGGCAGAGGGGAGGTTGTCGACGTTCGACGAACAACAACACTGCAGCAGGCGGGAACTGATTGGCGATTGTGAAGTGTATGTCCTGTGTGAACTGTGAAACTAGAGTTCAAGTTGAATAATAAAACGACGATTGCTGAAAACCTTTTCCCCCCTTTTTTCCTTTATTTTATTTTAACTTAACTAAACTGCAAATTTGGTCCCTATGGTTATAAAAAAATTGTGGATGGAGTCCAAAATCTTTTCAACTTGCACCACTAGTCCAAAATAGAATCTTTTTGGTGGATATGGTCCCTGTCAAACTTAAAAAGACTATTATACCCTTTTAATTTGTCTTTTACATTTATTTTTTATTTATATGTCTTTATTTTAGTATTTTAATTATTAGAAAATAAGAATAACCCTACCCTATCCCTATTCCACTGTACCCCTCTCTCTCCATCTGTTTCTTTCTCTCTCTCTCTCTCTCTCTCTCTCTCTCTCTCACTCACACACACACACACACATACACATTAACGCACACACCTCCTTCTTCTATACATCGCCTTCTCCAAACGTCCTAAAACCAATGAACAAAAACCAGAATCAAGCCATAAAACCCCATTTTCTTCTTCTTTAACTAGGTTTCAAAACCCAAAGCTTGAAACCCCTTGAACCCAAAAGCAAGATGATTTAAATATACCCAATTCAAAGATTCCAAATAATCATAAGTCTCCCGCTGGAGCTCTTTTTAGCTGGTGCTCGATGGTTAGGGTTTCCTCCTAAAGTTCATCAGGTTCAATGTAAAACCACAAAGAAGGGGGAATGAGTTCAGCAGATGAGCATAGATACACATACACTTCTTTCAAATTTCAGAGGATGAATACAAACACATACACACAATCGCCTTCATCGTCGTAGGTTCGGTGGGATTTCCAAAAGCTGTGTGATTTACAAGATTGATCCCATAAAGAAGAGGTATGCAGCGATGGATTTAACCCTAACTATGTGTGATTTCCAGTAAGATATAGACACCAGATAAATGAAGATGAAACATGTAAAATCAAACTTGAAATCAATTTCAGGTGAGATAAGAGAGATCGGGATGCGACAACAGAGAGGGATATCGGGGATTAGGATCTGTTGAACTCCCTGAAACCATCGACCTTTTTTATTTCTTTTTTCTTCCCATTGTGACCTAGCCGCCGATGAACTCCCTGTCTTTTTTCTTCTTTCTAATCGCGACCTCTAAATCAGAAATGAGTTGTCACCTTTCTTTGGTTTTTCTTTGTCTTGAAGATACATAGGAAGAAGCTTGTCATGGGATTTAGGAATGGGGATAGAAGGGTGGTTGTTGTTTTTTCATCAATGGAGGGAAGGGGTGAGAAGAAGATGATGAGTAGGTGATCGTTTTTTGGGAGAGAGAGAGAGAGAGAGAGAGAGAGAGAGAGACGGTGGTGTGGGATTCTTCTTTTTTTTTTTAATTTTTCTAATATTAGGAAAACATAAAAATAATGTAAAAAAGAAATTAGAAGGGAAAAAAAGTCTTTTAATGTTAGACAGGGACCATATCCATAAAAAAAATCGATTTTGGACCAGTGGTGCAAGTTGAAAAGATTTTGGACTCCATCCACATTTTTTTGTTAACCACATGGACCAAATTTGTAGTTTAGTCTTTTAACTTGTATTTAACTATTTCTTATTTGATTATCGTTGCTTTGTAGCTTCCTGGATGCTAACAATTTGGTCTGTCTCCTCTTCTAATACACAAATAGAAAGACATGCTGCAAACACTACAAATAATATTAAATGTAATGGCACAGACATATTGTTTTTTGTGCCATTATAAAATACTTTTAGGCTGGTGGGTGTGGGCAACATGTTATCACATCCCAAAGTTGCCACCTCACTAGCCATGTCAAAATGGTGTTATAACACAAATTTGAGAAAATGGACAACATGTTATAACATGAAGTGGGGGTGGTGTTCCCAAGTTATAACATGGTGTTAAGAGGAGAGAGAGATAGAGAGATAAATATGTGCAACCAATGAGAAGAAAGAAAGACTCCAGTTACAATATGTTATCACGATAACATCTCTTAACATAACACCAAATAACATGAGAGGGGGGCGGTGTTCCTAATGTTACGACGCCGTTATTTGATGTCAAATAGGCATAAGTCTACTCGGTATGGGCAACGCCATAAGGCGTTATGCTGATTTGGCAGCTCTCATAACGGCGCCATAACACCGGAACACCGCCCCCCTCTCATGTCATTTGATGTTATGTTAAGAAATGTTACCATGGCCACGGGAAGTAACGTGAGAATCAACCAATCAAAAGCCATTGTCTCACTCTCTCTCTCTAACTCTCTTTGTATCTCTTAACATGTTATAACATGTTATAACATTTGCACACCATTTCCTACATAAATCAAATGGTGTTAAAGATGACATGGCATATGAGTTGGCAAATTTTGGGTATGATAACATGTCTTAACATGTTGTCCACACCCACCAGCCTAACGCCTCTCCCCCGTTGCCCACTCCGTGCACTCTTAGTGGCACAATTTTTTTTGTGCCTCATTTAGTTCCCCCCAAAGATTAAAAGAGGTACGCTTTACCCTTCCCCTAGATACATGTTTTCTAATTTCCTTTTTAGTATTTTGCCCTAATCGGACGCCAAAGCATAGAATTGACTTCTCACTTCGTCTTCCAGCCTCCAATCCTCTACTCCTCTAGGAGGACAACGATTCCACTAATGATGAAACCCCGACATCGGAACAGTGACTACATTGCATCCCCACATCTAAGCGGCGCTGCCTTTCGGGCGACGATGCATCCCCACCATCTGACCGACATAATATGGACAACGATTTAAGTTGTTATGCGTCTCATTGTTGTTATTAAAGGGATTTATAATTTTACACTTTCTTTGTACAATTTGGAATCTGAGAAGCCGATAGGGTTGCTACAATGCTTTTGTGCAAGTACAACTACAATCGTGTTTATGGCTGGCAGTACAATACTTGGCCTTTTATGTTTTGGTGGCATGGTACATATTTTTTCTTTTCGTTCATAATGCTTTGTATGCATCTGTATGTATCTATAACTTCATGGAACTCTTTTCATTTTTGGGAAATAGATATTGCAAGAAAATGCAGGAATCGTCGAAAAGAATATTCCCTTTTTCAAGAGCTATTTGGTTATCAACCAATTTTATGGAATTAAGATCACAGTTCAAGTCTGGATTAGTTAATCATACATTTGCTGTTGCACTAAGAGTCCTCATTTTGGTAAGTTCTTTATGTTCAACAGATGATGGTTTTTACTGCATATAATTATAAATAATGATATAGATTCTAGATATTTGATATAGAGAGTAATGCAACTTGGTAAATTCTAACTTTTGGAAACTATAGTGATATTTACTAATACAATAACAAATTAAGTTTTTCAATAGGGATCATCAGACTTATAACACATTTTAGTGTAATAATAAACAAGGAAACCTACGAACTTTTTTGGATTTATCCTTTTAGTCACTAAATTTTTTTTATGGCTGTATGAGGGAACTAAGTTATAGGTAACCTCTTCTTTTAGATTATTTACTTGGTGTAGCCGGTTTGGATAATAGATAGATCAAACTTGGGCCCCACCCATCTCTTTCTCTCTCTCTCGTAACTTCTGCAACAAGGAAGAAGGAGCTTCATCTTCTCCTTTTCTCTCCCGACCACACAGCAACCCCAACACCACTGCACCACCACAACTACGTCATAGAGCACCGCAGACCCACTGTAAACCACCACCATTGGTCAGTTGTCAACCAACAACCCCTTATTTTCGTCATCTATTCAGAAAATCAATCACCACCACCGTTTCAATTGTTGTGACCACCGAATACCACCCAACACCACTTTCTAGCCACCATCCACCACCATCAAACGCCCATCACCGCCACTGCTGTGAAATTCCGACCACCACCAAGTCCCTCCTTCCCCCCACTCATTTTCCCGTCGAATTCAAGAAGAAACGAAGTAGCAGAAGGCCATCAGAGCAGCCCCTGTCGCACACCACCACCGAATGCTCTTCCACCACCATTTGCTGCTGCTGCTGCTGCCGCCGACAATCTTCAGTTACCACCAATGTTCGCTGTCGCTGCCGTCAGTAAGCCATCTCCACCCTCGAAATTTTGATTGTGTATTATGTGCTTCCGACCGAACACTAGGTCGACCTTCCTTTAATTTTTTTCTTCTCTGGCTCATACCTTTAATCGCGAATCGAAAGAAGACGTTGAACAATTCAAACTTACGTTCCATTTATTTAATTTCAACCCCGGAAAGGTTTGACTTTTCAGATCCAAATTAAAGTATATGAGAGAGAGATAGTTGTGGGCCCCTCTTGTTATTTCTAATTATTAAAATGTAAAAATATGTGAGCTGTCATAAGGGGTAACCGGGTTACCCCTTCGTTTTCTCAAAAAGGACGTTTTAGACCCGACACAACCAACTTTGTTCTCTTAAAAGGTACAGAAATAACATTAGGGACTGATTGAGTAAACCCTAGAAAGTTCATGGGTTATATGTGTCATTTTCCCATAATAAATAATTATTTTTCACAAGATTATCAAGCCATGGTTATTGTCTTTGTATAAACTTCATTTTTATTTTTTATATATTTACAACTTATGATGAGTATTTCCTTTTTCGGTTTCATGATTAATTTTTGTTTCGCTTTTATATATTTGCACCCAATGATAGATCAACGCAAACATTATCAATAGTAATAAGGAAGGCATCAACAAATAATTTTGTGGGTTCAACATTCTTAACCCTTTACTAGCACAATGTTTAGATTTGTTAAACCTTTTGGAATGTATTTTTGTTTTAAAGATTAAGAATATTATTGTAAAACAAGTTAAATTTTAATTTAAGTAATCCTTTTGTGTTTTGCATTTATAATCTTAATTATTTTTTTATAATTTTATATTCCATTTAAATTTATAAAAAAAATTGGACCTAATTTTAAATATAAATATTATATGGTAAAAAAGAGAGCTCCTAAAAACATAAACAATGTTTTTATTTTAGTAATTATATAGTGACCTAAAAAAGCGTCACAAAAACCAAAACTGCTCTTGTCGCATAAAAAAAGTACTACGGAAACATGAAAGGGTTGCAACAACACAACGAAAAAGTGTCACTAAAAGTCTTTAGTGGCAGTGCTTTAGTGACACTTTTTTTTGTGTCGTAGATTGCCAAGGGAACCTTTAGTGACACTTTTTTTGGCTTTTAGTGAAATTTTTTATGTGCCACTAAATGTCGTTTTATTCGTAGTGAAAAGATAGACAAATACGATGTTTGAAAGCGATACCAATGGATGAACTCCGATATTGCTCTCCGATACCTAAGTTAGATATTTATTTGGAGTATTGCTAAATTGTTTATGGTGAGAAAGTTCTACCTTTTCCAATGCATCTCTTGGTCTTTATATACAAATGGAAGAGTCCACCATAGGTTGCTTCACTACTATAGTATTATATTTTCCGTGTTTCCTGAGATGTTGCCCATATTTGCACATATGATTTTCTTGTTATAAAATATTGTTTTACCGACTACATCATTGGTTTGCTCTACTATGGGGACCCGGCCTGGTAAGCTATGTGTTTATCGGGCTGAGTTGGCCTTCTTTAATGCTGTCGTATCTTTCACGTCTCGATTTTCAACATAACTTTTTCATTTTTAATTATTCAAATATACCAGAGTATAATTACATTATGCAGAAAACATGAGGCGAATGCGTTCGTGTACAGTCGAGCCTTGCCCTTATCACGAATCAATGAAGTATCTGAAATACATTTACAATCAACTAGGTAAGCACGAAACTTAGTGAGTTACCAAAAATACCATATACCACAATACATATAGAATGCATACACATAATGGCTCACGACCTTTCGCAAATCCACTGATAATACAAATAATGGCCTTCAGCACAAAGCTGCTCTGCCCATTGGCTTTCAGCATAAAGCTGGTCCGCCCGAGTATATTGGCCTTCAACATGAGACTGGTTCGCTCTCAACTCGCACATAATATATATCAACACATATATAGCAGAAAAACAGTCTAACACGACATGCAACTAACTAAGCTAGTATAGTGGCATAATTTCATACTACATGGCAACTATATCCTAACATACAGAGGATACATACTGGAGTATACAATATAGTGAGAAAACTCACCTGAACAATTACTCAGACGACTATCAGCTATCCTTCGGATGATCCAACTGGCGGTAACGCGTCTATCAAGTATTAACCTATAATACTATAACTTATTAATATATATGGAAATCTAGTAGAAGTTAGATTCTTCACTAATTCCAAATATATTTTCATCGCTATCAAATAAGGATCGGTCAAACGGGACAGTTAGAAGGCAGGACCATTTCGGCATATAGTTTTTTTTTTGAAATTCAACAACCAAGCCAATATGCCCATTCTAGACACATCTCCTGTAAGTAGACCAATAAGAATATTTAACTATAATTAATGACTAATCTGGTACTTATAGGTTCCTAATAACAACTATAAACGTAATTATAAGTTACCCTAAAAGCCTAGTAAGTGTAGCTTAACTTAAAAATATTTCTAGCAAAAACCTAAAAAGTTGCGGGCGGAACCTCGATACTGAGCACTTCTTTCTCCCCGATTCTATGTTGTCCTAAAGCCTCGCGAGGGTAGGGCACGAGCCCCAACAGCGAGGAGCCGAGCATTGCAGTGTCAGTTAGGGGAGGTCAGGGTTTCATCCGGTGCTATTACAGGTATGTAATCTTTTGCTTTCTTTTTTATTGTTATCAATACCTATATTGCTTTGGAATCTTGTATTGGTTTGGGTAAGCATTATCTTTGGTTTAGTTCTCTGTTATTGCCTAGGTTATATCATCAAGAAATTTTATATGCCATTTTGCAGGCCAAGAGTCGTTAGTGGGTCGTATCTTGCTGAGCGGGCTTCAGTTTGTCGGTTGTTGTTCCGGTTATTTGATTGGGTCATTTCAGGGGTATCGTTTGGAAGGTCTATGGTCGGATTAGTTTGTTAGTTCTCCAATGAAGTCAGAGTTCAGTTGTGTTAGCATTTGATCTGGTAGGATCGACAGTCGCCTATGGAAGAACCATTGGGTTTAATCGCTACCGTTGCTAGTGAAGGAACAATAGCAAGAAGATAGTTAGAATTCAGAGATCCTTCTGAGGATGGGAAGTTGGAGTGAAGATTCGCCAGTTCAGAGCAAGGGTTATGGTCTTTGTCACCAGCATAAAGGACCTAAGGATTTGGTGTTGTATCATGGAATCGATTGGGGTTATCGGGCTTGCTGAGATTTCGGGAAGTATTCTTCTGGATTCAAGAGTTGTGAGATCATCGAGATTGGCTAGTAATGGAACGCTAGTATTGGTAAGCGCAGGTCGCCGACGGTTCGATTTATAAGTAGATAGTATGGGTTGGAAATCCATCAAATTTTATGGGTTGGAAGAGCTTCGACGAATTTAAGTGGGGGAGAATCATTCAGATTTCTGGAGCTGAATTAAGTATGAAACTAGGGTGAGTTCACATCCCAGTTGGGAGGGAAGACGACTCAAGTGGCCGTCTAGATTGAAGATTATGTAAGTTGGGAGTTCAGGAAACTTCCAACAGCTAGTTGGCATTTTCTTTGTGATGGATAAAAAACATGTGGATGGATCCAGATTGAGGGTTGTGTTAGAGACTCGCTTCCTGCTCTTGTTTGATGAAGGCTTTGGGGTTCGAAGCATGACCCGAACACCTGATTAGGATTCAGTCAGATGTGGGTTCGACTCAGGATGATTGTGGTTGATATAGTAGATGTGTGGTAAGACCATGGCGGGATAGACATGCCGTAAGACTGGGGGTGACCGTAGCATTCACTAGATTGGAAGATAGTATGAAAGTGTTGCAAGCCTGCGATGGAATCGTAGCATTCACCAGATTGAGGTAGACCATCGTTGGGGTGGTCGTGAGTATGAAGGAGGATCAGCACGTGCCTTGGTCAAGGCGGACAGTGGGGTCGGAGAGTATCTCTCTTTATTTCTGGAGGAGGACCATTAGGGTCGGAGGCGAGGTTAGGCCTGTGTAGCTCTCGATGGGGTGAGACCCATGGGCTTGGCCCGTTCGTTTGTATAGACTGGGTGAGACCCGTAGGCGAGGCTCGTATGATTATGGCAATGCAGGTGAGACATGGTAGAGACCGGTTGGGTCAAGGAATTGGAGTATGGTTTTAGTAGGATGATTATGTGCCCAGGTTGTGGCATAGTGTGGTACATAGGCTACGGTAGCCTTATCGGTTAGACTCTCAGGAACTTGGTGGTTAGACCAGGTGTAAGACTGGTAGTCTCAGCGGTGGTTGGGGATTCTTACATCCCAGTTTAGTGAATGGTTGCAGTGGATCAGAAGATTTCAGGTGAAAGGCAAGTGTAAATATCTGGATCTCCGGTTATGAGTTATGTACCGAGTTGGCTTTGATCGAGACTCTTGTAATTATGTTTCGGATTGGTTCGACCTGTATGGAGGTTAGGCAAGTGATGAGATTTTGGAATTTTAGCAGTATCGTGTTGGATCGACATTTATGGGATCAGTGTTTTGCTTAGCACTAGAGGGTTTTGATCGGAGCATTGTTTTCCAGGGGGTGGTAAGGAGTGATTTCGAGGACGAAATCTAATTTAAGTGGGGGATAGTTGTAACGTCATGTTCTGAATTGTTTCCTAATGTGGGGTGGTGACCTAGAGACCGAGTATCATCAGGCGTATGGCCATTGAGGAAAAAAGATTTAGACCTATTTGGGTGTGGGTAATGTAATTTGTATGATCCGGGAGTTCGATTTGTGTTTTGGAGCCAATGGGTATTTCGGTAAAGTGTCAGTTCGGGCTTTTATGGAAATTGGATTTTTGTTCAGGAATTTTTAAGGCAAGTATGAGTTGATAGAAGTGTAGAGCTTCTCGTTACCTCTTCGTGGATATAAGGATCGTCGGAAACAGACTTATAATGAAAACGTTATGGCATTCGGAAGATTCGTGGTTTTAGGGTTAAACCGAGTACGCGGGGCGTACACAAGTGTACGCATGGCGTACTAGTGTAAAGGTCAGTACGTGGGGCGTACATTGGTGTACATTGGGCGTACTATGGAAAATGACCGTGCATGCCTTATGGAGTACGCTGGGCGTACCAGAAGTATGTAGCGTGTACTCCAGTCAGATCCAAACCCTAATTTAGGGCCTTTGACCTTATTTAAACTCCTTAACTCACCCCCAAACCCTATTATCTTCAGCATCCATCCCTCTAAACCCTAGAAACGAAACCATAGTCCCCATTTTAGTGGTTTTTGAGCTTTTGGTGGTCTTTCATGCTTTTTAGTGTTTATAGAAGAAGAAGGAACTTCTTAGAGAAGTGTGGGATTGCTTGAAACTTTTGGATCTAGGCTTATTGCATCTCGATCTACCTTTTTGAGGTATAAAGTTTCTATCTTGATGACTCTAGGTATTAGATCTAGTTTAAGGTGTATCTTGGTTCATTTTGGTCCTTAGAGTCATCCTTGTTAGTATGAGCTACTCCAAGAGCTTAGAATATTGGATCTTGGCCTTTGGGAGGTCCATTGTTCATAAAATGTCATCTTGGTGAGTTATCTTGGACCATTCATGACTTTGGATATTTATTATGGATGTTATTAAGGATTGTGGTCCCATTATGCCATGCAAAGGAGTAAAGTTGCCAACTTTACCTGTTAAGACATCTCACTAGGGTCATATCTAAGTTTGGAAGTCATTGGCTGAACCATTAAGAGCTTAATATGGATTTTTGGTCCTTGATGAGTACACTGGGCATATGGAGGAAGTATGCTCAACGTAATGGAGGTTTTGTGCATCAGCCGTTTGTACTCTGTGCTTCGAGGGTGAGTACGTTGGGCGTACCATTCTCATACATGGGGCGTACACCCCAATTTTCCATTTTGGGCTTTTGAGAGTTGGGCCTTGTTGGGCTGTTGGACTTCTGAATTTGGGCCGTGGATGGACTTAGGGTTTTCTTGGAAGTAGGTCCATGATGGTTTTGGGGCCCAATCGGGTTATTGGGCCATAATGGCCTTTTGTTGCTTTTGATTTGGGCTTTGGATTGCCATTTTGGGTTTTGGACTTTTTATGCATTTTGGGTTGGGCCTTGGTTATGGAACAAGTAAGAAAAGGGTAAAATGGTCTTTTACCCTTTAGCGGGTTGGTCTATGGAGTGGGCCTCAGATTTTGGTTTATCCGGTTAATTATTGAGTAAGATTCTATTTATTGTTAGTTGGCACGAGGGTATCCGGTTCAGCGGTCCGCGCAGTTATCTGATTATTAGCGGATTAAGGTGAGTTTCCTCACTGTACTCGTGCGTCGAAGGCACCAATGTTGGCCCACTACGTTTTTTATGCTAGTTGTCTTTATAACTCTTGCATGGTATTTTGGACGAGGAGCATTTGTAGGTTGTGCTAGGACCATTGTATGATGGGCTAGGCCCATTTATATGTTAGGATAGGCCCATAGAACAGGAAGGGCTAGGCCCATTGTATGATATGTAGGTGCTAACTGTCTTTGTTACTTTTGCATTTGTATGACCGGGCTAGGCCCAATGGTTTGGCAGGGCTAGGACCATTATGGTGGGTTGGGCCCAATGTGTGGGCTGGGCTCAATGTGAGTGCTAGGCCCAATGGTATGTATGGTGTGTGGTATTTTGGGGAACTCACTAAGCTTCGTGCTTACGGTTTTTATGGTTATGATTTCAAGTACTTCCGGTTCGAAAGGGAAGGACCCAGCTTGATCGTAGCGCATCCACCCATGTTTCCGCATTATGATGATTTTAGGATTGTACTCTTATAACTGTCTTCTTATAAATTACTTTTGAATATTTAGAAAAAGGATGTTGAATGTTGACTTTAAGATAATTAATGTTTTGGTTGAATTGAAAATGAAATTTTTACCTCCTAATTTTGGGTCGTTACATAAAGAAAAGTTTTTTTTTGGGTTCTAAAAAATAGGGGATGTCATAGTTGGTATCAGAGCATTAGTTGAAGCAAACTAGGAATAGTGATTATTTCCAGAATTAAACTTAGAGATTAACCGATGATGGTGAGAGATGTGTCTATTATATTTTAGGTTGTATGCCAAAATTAATATTATATATACACAAGCACTAATATATTTTAGGGTACATGCCTTAATTAATACTATGTGCTAATAAAGTTATTTTGTAACATGCCTTAGGTTGTATACCTTACTTGCTATTAGGTGCACTAACATACTTTATAAGTAATACCTTATGTGCTAATATGTGCTAAAAAATATGTAATATAACATTCCTTAGGTTGCCTACCTTGATTTCTATTAATTGAAGAAATTTGAAGTCTATTGCTGACCTTGATTCGAAAAAGGAAATTTTATGTGTACATGATTCTAAATGTTTAATTACTGTATTAGAACTGAAATTTAACTTTTCGAGGAGATGAGGAAAAATTACGATAGTTAACATCAGTAACTTCGTAAATAGTGTAGTAATACCTATAGAGTGGTAACATAATTTAAAGTACGTTTGGTAAGTAATAGTGCCTTTGGAGGAGTATTGTACATGTGGAGTACATTTTGAATTGATGGGATGATAAAACTTTGGCATGATCCATGAAGTCGTCCTACCACCTGGTGATTTTGCTGCCAACCAGATTGAAGCAGTGATTGCTTACAGTTTAGGAAAAACTAAATATGGTGATAAATACTTTGATGGTATCAAGGTTTGAAGTGATATGAGATCCTAGGAAGAATTCAGAGAATTCGAGAAAGACACTAGGAAGGGCTGACAGAGTTTTTGAACTCAATAGGTCGAGACTTTGTCTATTTATAATAAGTAGTATAGAGTTTGAGTAGTATGTTAATAGTTGATATGTACCATATACATGATGCTCTAACTTAGTATTTAATAATAATGAGTGACGACTGACTTCTATTATATCCTTACATAAATTACATAGTGTGTTAAGTCGACTTTAACATAGGATGGTGAAATTAGTCATTAGTTTGTAAAATGCTGAAGAACTTACCTGTTTAAGTAAAGTTAGAACATTTATTTGAAGTGGCGATACACCCATAGTATTGCACAAGTAGAGATGTTGGTTTTAGGGATGACAAGGAACCAAGATGAAGCTAATGGAAGATGGTGAGATGCAGCTAAGATGCATACTTCTTAGGATTGACTCCTATGAAGTAGTTGTGAAAGGAGATACGGTTGAGAGGAATTTTTCTTGGATTCACTCCTATTAAGTAGAAGTTGATGAAGTAAAGAGATAGAATGATACACATGATGATTTACATTTGTCAAAAGGTGGTACAGATAATCGAAGAGTGTTTGTCTCTATACCACCAGAGTACATTCATATATAGTATGCCCTACAGATTGGGCACTACACTGGAAGGAATTTATATGAAGACTTCAGAGTAGAGTTCCTAGAGAACTAAGAAAGGTGTTAGAATATGCTAGATCGAGCATATGCGCCTAGAAGATATGCTGAAATCCTAGTGGAGCCTAGGGAATTTTTTTGTAAGTGCCCATCTGGACACGTGCATATATGCTAAATTATTTTGTGGTTTTTATATGTAGTAACTTGGGAACTATGACATAATTCTTGGAACGAGTATGAATAGGTGTGAAATGTAGTATAGACATGTAATACCAGAAGCACATGATTCGCACTTGAATTAGGAAGATTCACAAGGTTACTAAGGCACTAATAGTTAAGTTTGTTTTGCCTGTTTCCGTTATTACCTACACTTAGGTGATGACTAGGAAAGTAGTTTTGGTTCAAGACCAAAGTGATTATGAAGGATCGAGTCCGAATAATATAAATCCGTGTAAGTGAGTGGATTGGTTTAGAGAACCATGTCCTGTGTAGTGAACGAATTTAGTCCAGAGATTTAATAAGGACGTGATTGAGGTGATTAACAAAAGTATTAAGGACTTCGTTAGGGTCGAGCAACCAATAGATAGAGACGTCACCTGCTATGATGTGTATGTAGGTGTAACATCCCCAAATTCACAGTCATTTTAAAAATTTTATTTATGCTTATTTGAAAATTATAGTATTCATTTTAAAGAATAATATTGCGGAATTTGTTCCCAGAAAACATGATAAATATATTATCAAAGCATTTCCGAAGAAATGTATTTTGCTTATATTAAAACTTTGGGATGTCATCGTCAATACAGAAACGTAAGCATAAACAGACCTTACATTCATTTACAATGGTGATTTACACCTCCTTTAATCTCTCAGTGTAATGTAGCTTTGTATCGATACCTGTGATACAAGTAAACTAAGTGGGTTGGGTTGGGAAACCTGGTGAGTACATAGGGTTTTCAACCCACAATAATAAAGTTATTATGTTTTATCATCAAACAATTAACCCACTTACCCATCCCCATTATCTTCTTTATTCTTAAGGATCTACCCTAAGAATGATCTATTCTTTCATTCATTCATTCCTAAAGATTGTCCTAAGGAATAGACACGAAGTCCAGGGTTCATCTAACAGGCACTAAGTCCATAGCTGCCAATGTTATCTGTTAGGCACTAAGTCCATAGTTGCCAATGTTCATCTATAGCGTACTAAATCTATAGCTGCCAACATTCATTTGTAAGGCACTAAGTCCATAGTGGCCAATGTTCATATATGAGGCACTATGTCCAAAGCTGCCAGGGTTTTGAGAGTAAATATGGTGAACACATCGTTCACAACAACTACAGGTTGTGAGCATGATAGTGTTCCACTGGACTATCTAGAATAGTCTGTGGTTGTCATCTTTACTCTGCTAGATGACTAGGCCATCGCTTGGGTCATCACTTGGGTCATCGATTCTCATCATCTTTCACCTATCATCATCTATATCATCTTTCTTCTCTCATCATTCATCTCATCTTTCATTTCTCATCTCATCTCATATCTAATCTACCCATCTTTACCCATCATAATTATATGTATAAAATACGTATACAGTTATAATCGAATAAAACATGTATAATTTGTTCATCCAGCATAGATATCAAGAACACAGATAATATGCACACATAAAACGTAATTTATATTAAATACTTCATATCTATGTGTAAGATGAAAGTAACTATGCACTCATTTGTTAAACTGATGATTCCAAACTCGGGCAGCGCTTCGCTTCTAAAAATTCTATTTTCCTTCGGCGGATCCTAGCATCATTACCACTAGATTTTAGTATAATATTAATAGCGACTATTGACGAGCGGTATTGTTTTATAAGTGTTAAACAATACTTTTCGACCACTATGTACAGACAGGGACCAGACATGAAACACCGGAGGGCAGGACCATTTTGGCATTATAGCACTTCCGAAATCCAACAACCCTATGCGACCCTTCAAACCAGATTCCCCGTACCGCGAGTAGTTAAAAGATATTATAATAACACTTTGTATATTATATTTTATAATATATTTATTGTTTATAAGTTCATAATAACGATATTGAGCTTAAATATAAGCTATACTTGAAGTAGGGTAAGCATAACTCACTTACCGGGAGGTTTGGCTAGGAACCGAGCTCTGCGGGGCAGAACTTCTGAGCCGAAAGCTCTTCTTTTCGGAGCCTTCTGATGCTCCGGGGCTTTCCTCTAGCAATTAGAAGTTACTAGGGATTTGGGAGAGGTTTAGAGAGAAGTTAGAGAGAGAGAGAGAGAGAGAGAGAGAGCGAGAAGGGTTATGGTGTGAGGAAAAAGGGTGAGCTTCGCATGGTATTTATAGGCTAAAAAATGACCCAAATCGGCGAGTTTGAGCCTCCAGCTAGTAAAGTTGAGTGCCAAGTGTCACTATCTGGTGGCAAGGCGTGGGGAGGAAGCAATGGTCCAGATTAAGCCACGTCACCCCTTTCACAACAGCACACTCCAGACTTCTAAATTCCGTGTCGTGCACCCTCCAGCTAGTCGAGTTAAGTGCCAAGTGTCACCATTAGGTTGTGTTGGCTAAAAATCGATCGATATAAAATACGAATTCCGGGTTTAGAAAAATCATAACTTCCTCATACGAAGTCAGATTTTGACGTTCTTTTTATGTACGTTCTCGGCTTAACATATACTACGACTTTCGTTTAGATTCCTAAGGCTAAAAAGTAATTTATCAAAAATTCACTTTTTGCGTTACGCGGTGTCGTGCTGGTTTAGCCGTAAAACTTCGACGGGTCATAACTTCTTCATTATAACTCGAATTTCGGTGTTATTTATATTACGGAACCCTTGTGACATATACTATAACTTAGTTAAGATTATTTATTCTAAATAATCTTCTATCAAAATTTTATTTTTGACGCTTATTGTCTCCAAATTGACTAGCCCGAATCTGAAGGCGTTACAATTACCCCCCCTTAGAATGATTACATCCCGGAATCATCAACAAAACAAGGCTTGTATAATGAGTCCATACATTATCTCTTCATCCTAGGTAATAACCGTAACTTCTATGTTCCTTCGAATGAGTGTCTAACTCTTGGACTTCTTGACTGTAGGCGGTGCTCGATCTTGTACCCGCTCTCTATCTTATGATGGACCTTCAATCGTGATCTTCAAGTCACAATCTCGATCCTTATTGGAGACTCCTGTTCCTATCGTAAATAGACTTAACTTATGAGAAGTTCTTTACCTCGATTATCATGACAGACCGATGGGTCATGTTCTAATGACCTGTCATCGTATGATGCAATGCTTATACTCAGGTATCTTAGAGTCAAATTCCAGAATGGAATATACATTCCTTCATGTTCTAATACGATATAATCACGTTCTAGCATGTAGTACTTCTAGCTACAAGCTTCTTTACTTTAACGGTGATCGCGATACTTCTATTGATCGCTTCGATTATCTTTCACTTCAATCTTCTGGCTTAGGTCAGATGCTACATCGATATTGGTTCTCTAAACCACGTAACATACTTATCTAAGTCGGACTCGATTTGATATGACCACTAGGGTCGGAATAACAATCATCTTCTTAGTAATTACCGAAATGATGGTAACGACATAATTGAACCAAACAGAATCAATTACTAGCTTCTTGGCAACCTTGTGACTTTCCCTGATCCAAGTGCGAGTCCTGTGCTTCCGGTAGTATAGGCCTCTACTACCATTCACACCTACTCATACTCGTCCCAAGTATTATCTCGCAGTTTTCCAAGTCACCATACAAGAATTTCACATAGTCATTTAACACATCGAATAACATAATCAAGCTTTATATTATTTCTTGAAACGATTACATAGATGTTCAAGTTCAACCTATACTATGCCTCTAATATGCTACACCACATGATACTTGTGATAAAGGTAATCTCCACACCAAATTATGTGGGATATCATCGGTATATATAAAACATATATTACAATAATAGAATACAACTAAGAGCTAATTACATAAAGGTATACAAACTATCATTTGTGTCTATTTTACTCCAACATCCCCCCTCAAGCGAAACGGTGGTGGTCCTAGTCGCAACATAGCTCGAAAATGTTCAAACTGAGATCGTGGGAGACTCTTTGTAAAGATATCCGCCACCTGAAGCTTAGTTGGA
Source organism: Lactuca virosa (assembly GCF_052849685.1). Classification (NCBI taxonomy): domain Eukaryota; kingdom Viridiplantae; phylum Streptophyta; class Magnoliopsida; order Asterales; family Asteraceae; genus Lactuca; species Lactuca virosa. The sequence goes on from NC_136432.1 coordinate 52,107,104, forward strand.
ACAAATTTAGTGTAGAGTTTCCCCGAGGAAACCAATTCACGAATAAAATGATAGTCTAAATCAATATGCTTTGCCCGTTTGTGAGAGACCGGATTTTGCGTCATGAAAAGAGCACTGCAATTATCACATAACAAGGTAGGTCGATCCAGCGGTAATGTATGAAGCTCTCGTAATAAATAGGTAATCCATACAATTTCTGCTGCAGTGTTTGCCATAGCACAATACTCAGATTCAAGGCTAGAACGAGACACAATTGGTTGTTTCTTAGCACTCCAGGAAACAAGATTTCCACCCAAAAATATCGAGTAACCATATGTCGAGCGACGTGTCTCAAGACAACGTGCCCAATCAGCATCTGAATAACCTAGAACAGAGATGGTGTGAGACTTGGTAAAGGTAAGACCAAATGAGACAGTACCTTTAGCATATCGAAGGATGCGCTTAACACACTGAAAGTGTAACTCTGTAGGAGCTTGAAGAAACCGACTTACTTGATTAACAGCATACGAAAGATCTGGACGAGTAATGGTAAAGTATTGAAGAGCACCCACAAGAGACCTATAAAAGGTATGGTCATGAAACAGTTTACCAGTGGAAGATAACGTCTCATGAGGGGCCAACGGTGTAGCAACCGGTTTAGAATCAAGTAAGCTCGCTCGCTGAAGGATGTCATGCGCGTATTTGGATTGGCTCAAGAATTTCCAGAATCCGTATAAGCCACCTCAAGACCAAGAAAGTAATTTAGATCCCCCAAATCTTTAATGGCAAACTCTTGGTGTAGACGACGGGTGAAGGAGGTAATAACATGTTCCTGATTACCCGTTAAAATGAGATCATCGACGTAGATAAGGAGATACATAATACACAAGTCTCGTTTAAAAATAAAAAGAGATGTATCAGCTCGACTACAAGTAAAGCCATTAATAGTGAGAAACGCACTAAGTCGATGAAACCAAGCTCTTGGAGCTTGTTTGAGGCCGTAAAGTGCCTTTTTAAGCTGAAAAACATGATTTGGATAATGGGGATCTAAAAATCCAGGCGGTTGTTCCATATAGACTCTCTCACTTAAATGTCCATGCAAAAATGCATTTTTGACATCTAGTTGATGAAGTTTCCATTGATTAATTACAGCTATAGATAAGACTATACGTATCGTGAAAGCTTTGACAACGGGACTAAAAGTATGCAAGTAATCAAGACCTGGTACCTGAGTGAAAACCTGGGAATGAGTCTTGCTTTAAGGCGCTCAACTGATCTATCCGAATGATACTTCGTACAGAAAACCCACTTTGAACCAACGACATTAGCAGTGGATGGTCGAGGCACTAAAATCCAACTGTCGTTTTGTTAGAGTGCTGTCATCTCGTCATGCATGGATTGCATCCATTTTGGGTTTTTGGCAGCAGATTTAAATCCCTTAGGATCAGTAGCCGCAAACAATGCAAAACATAATTTATGATGATCTAGAAAAGAAAGATTGGCTTGATGTTTGGGCTTAAATATACCTGCCTTTGCTCTTGTTATCATTGGATGAGAATTAGTGTATGTTTGAGCTGGAGATCAGATTGAAACTGAACTTGAATCGTGCTCATTTTGAGAGTCATTAGTATTATCTTGGGCCGTGGAATGGGTCTCATCATGGTGTTGTTGAGATGGCCCACTAGAACATGTGGGACAAAGTGAAGAGGTAGATGGCGTTAATGGTACTGGTGGTGGAATAATTGGATTAGGTATATGCATATCCTCCAAGAAATTGGATAGTTATAATTTTTTGTAAATCAATGGAAGAATGAGCTCCTTTAAAGGGAAAATAATCCTCAGCAAACCGAGCATGCTGGGTTATGTAAATCCGAGACGTTTGCGGATCAAAACAACGACATCCCTTGTATTGCGAAGAATAACCAATGAACACACAAGGGATACTTCTTGATGATAATTTATGTTGCGCATAATCTCGAAGATACGGGAATACCCGAAAACCAAAAACTCTAAAATTGCTATAATTTGGCATGCGTGAGTATAATATTTCAAAGGGAGTTTTACCGTTTAACACTGAACTAGGCAAGCGGTTGAAGATATAGGTTGCGGAACTAAAGGCTTCAACCCAATAAGAAGTAGAAACATTAGAATTGAAGAGCATGGCTAACCCAGTTTCCACAATAGTTCGATGTTTTCGTTCAGCTCGACCATTCTGTTGAGGTGTATAAGAGCACGAGATGCGATGAAAAGTACCGTTGTCTTCAAATAACTTCTTAATAGCATGATTTACAAATTCTTTTCCTCCATTACTCTGAAATATTTTAACTATTCTAGAAAATTGAGTTTGAACGAACTTGAGAAAAACGGTTAGGATGGCATAAAAACCCGACTTAGATTTAAGTGGATAAAACCAAGTAAATCTAGAGTGATCATCAACAAACATAACATAGTAACGGTAATCATCAATCGACAATATAGGTGAAGGACCCCATAGATCACAATGTATTAAATCCAAAGGATGATCAGCACGTTTAAAATTCAACTCAAATGGCAAACGTTGTCCCTTTGCTAATTGACATGAATCACAAATAATAGGTTTAGGCAAAACAGAAGTAACAAATAAACACTCTGATTTGTTCAAAACAGAAATTGTGTCAAAAGAAACATGTCCTAAGCGTTTATGCCAAATCTCATAAGAAGCCTTGACGGATGAAACTGCTACGAAAGCCTGATGATCAGCAGAAATCACATAGAGCCCATTTTCACATTTGCCCCGAGCCAGTGCCTATCGCGTTTTCCTGTCCTGAATAGTAAAATATGGTTGAGAAAACAAAACATCAACCGGATTATCAGTAGTAAGCTTACTGATGGATAATAAATTCTTAGTAAGATGTGGAACAACCAAGACATCATGCAACTTAATATCTTTAGAAATTTGAGTATGACCCGTGTGTGAAATATTAAGAGTGTGACCATTACCAACAGTAACATTTGCATTACCCTTATAAAGAGAAGCTTTCATATTGGTAGATGCTCCTGAATCTGCAACATACAAATCTTGAGTAGCATCGGTCACATGACATTTGGCATGAAAAGCATGAGCAAGATTGGCATCCGATGAAGCAGCCTTGGTCGCATATAAGGCGAGATTAGGACAATAAGACACATAATGCCCGTCGGTTCGACAAAGTTGGCAATGGGGAGTGCAACGACCACGACCTCGTCCCCCTCCACGAGATGATCTGCCTCGACTGCGAGCAGAGGATTGAGACCGTGAATGTTCAGCAGCAAAAGCAACGGTGGGTGTGGAATCTGAACCACATATCGATTTCAGAAAGAGTTCGTGACTCTACGCTTGAGAAAGAAGATCACGAAATAATGGGGGCGGTTTAGATGCCCGAATTGCTGTTGAACAAGTCTCAAAAGTAGCACTGAGACCACATAAAAACCAATGAATCTTGTCTGATTCATCTATTGGTTGTCCAATTGTTGATAACTAATCACATAAAACCTTAAACTTGTGTCCAAAATCAGAAATAGAAGATGATCCTTTAACTAGAAGACGTAACTGATCACGTAAGCTGTGTACCCTTTCAACCGAAGAGTAACTATAAGCATTTTTTAGAGCGTCCCAGATCTGTGCAGAAGAAGAAAGACCCAGAATTTCGGAGGCTGCCTCTTCAGAAAGAGAGGAGTTTAGAAGAATTACAGCCCACTGATCCTTCTCAAACCAGGTTGCGTACTCAGGGTTCAGAGATACTTTGTTGTCTGCAACAATGGTGGCAGATGGAGGCACGGCGGAACCATCCACGTGCGCCAAAACCTTTTGATAATAGAGAAGAGGTGTCATCTGATTGCGCCATACTAAGTAGTTGCTTGAATTAAGTTTGATTGAAATCATATGCAAGATGGTTGCGATGGGTAGGGTTCCATCGGAGGGGTGAGAAGAAGAAGAAGGCATGATCGGCAGAAAAGAAAATACCGAGAAGAGAGGGGGAAAAATCGGAATTGAAGGGAAGAAATTAGCTGGCTGATACCATGTGATAAAGGTAATCTCCATACCAAATTAGGTGGGATATCATCGGTATATATAAATCATATATTACAATAACAGAATACAACTAAGAGCTCATTACATAAAGGTATATAAATATCATTTGTGTCTATTTTACTCCAACAATACTATCTGCATGGCTACTTCATATGTTGATCTTCGGATATAAAGTCTTCACTTCTGATTCCTTGCATTGTCACATGCTTCATCGAGGATCATCTGGAATGCTCTTGCCTTTGGCTTTGGCGGTGCATTTGGCCTTGCTGCTTCATTTATCTTCGGGCAGTACCTAGAAATATGCCATTCTTCGTTACATCTGAAACACATCTTCTTGTTGAATGTGCACTCATTGGCGTAATGCCCAAACTTTCCACACTTGAAAAATGTCACCTCCTCGCCACATTTTCTAAAGTGTTTCTTCTTGCACTTATCGCACCATCTTGCTTCACCTCCTCCTCCACCTCCTCCTCCAGACTTCGAGAATTTTCTCTTCTTGTTGGACCTTAAAGATCTGTCAGACTTCCTTTTCTCGCCAACCTCAACTCTCTGCAGACCCTTTTCTCTTATATGGGTCTCAATGTAAGTCCCAAATTTGCTTGACGTATCAATCAGATCCAATTGATGGTGCGGAATCCCAATCAATTGGATGATGCAAGATCAAAATGAAGAAGAAGAAGAAGAAGAAGAATAAGATGAATCTTCAATGTGTTGATGATAAGAGTTAAGATCCAACACAAGATTCATACACACTTGCACCTACTCTACTTTCTCTCTCTAGAACACCTTAGAGTACACACACTTCAGCTCATTTCTAGTCGTTTTCAGTTATGACTCCACTAACACTATATATATATATATATATATATATATATATATATATATATATATATATATATATATATATATATATATATATATATATATATATATATATATATATATATATATATATATATGGACCTAAGGCCAAGCCCAAAATACAAGGCCTTGACCAAAAAATCATTAAATGACCGAAAACACGTTCACGGCTGTGAACACCCATACGGCCGTAAACACCAGGCTGTTTACGGTCCTAGACTGAAAAATATAATTGCCTAGAAAAGTAAAGTATAAACCATATTTTTGACCCAACAATCTCCCCCTTGGTTTATAGCTTTGTTTTCTTTGACCCAACAAACTCCCCCTAAGAATGTAGCTGGCTTTTCTTGACAATCTTCATTTAGAGCTTGGCTTCAGCCTTAATCTTCAACTTCTTCACAACTTCAAGATGAACAACTGAATATTCTAGCTGAATGACTTCATCTTGAACAGATGGGCATTTCTTCAGAATTTAGCTTTGAACGAACGTTGGGTGAGGAGGCTTCATGTAGAGATTCTTGAAAAATGGCGCTTTCAGCTTGAGAATCTTCAGAGAGAATATCAGAGAGAACGAATCTTCTGGATCACTTCAGCAGGTACATAGATAGCAACAAATTGATTGAGGAGGCTTCAATGCAACTTGTCATATAATCTTCAAGTCAGCTTCACCTTGCTTCTGGGGTTGAAAGATTGAATGTTAAAAGAATAATCTTCATTTCTTGTTCCTTCGAATGAGAATTCTTTAATGACCATGGATGAAGCTTTGGCTCAGAAAATCTCGATACACTCTCCATGAGTCTCATCTACATCTGAATTCACTTTTCAATTCAAAACTAAAAACAAACTCAGCACACAATATTTTTGTATTTTCCATATTTTCTGAAAAAAAAATAAAACAGAAACAAAAATATTTTTGGAGTTTTGAATTTTTCTAGAAAAAGAAATAAAACAGAAAAAGGAAATAAAACAGAAATAACACTATTTTTGGATTTTTTTAGTTTTTCTGATTTTCGTTTGATTTTAAAATTTGTAATTCTCCCCCTAAATTTGTGCATAGAGGAAAACTATAAACAAATTTAACAAAAACAAAAATATTTGGGATCAAAGTTGTCAAGCAATTCAATATCGTTTATTTGCACACACCTGCATGTTTAGATCTGGTCAATCACCGGTATTGTGGTCCGCTTAAACACGAAGGATATTGACAAGTTGGACAGATTATACATGCAAGACATTGTACTTATATTCCTAAATGGACCATTTAGCTGACGACGACCAAGTATATTGTTGTCCACTTAAATTAAGCAGCGAGATCTACAGACAACCTATTAAATGGTTCAATTTTAGATGTACTAGAATGTGTTTCCCACTTCCCGATATACCCTGGTAATCAAGAACTTCCAAAGAACTCCTTACTTTAGGTGATTAGACAATCATTCAGAAAGAAGTCAGATATAGAAGTGCATATGTTTTATCCCAGGTCAGATGTCTTCCAATCACACATAGGGAACAACATATGACTAACATAGATAGGGGGTTAGAGAGATAGTAGAGTGCATATGCTGTGTCCCAGGTCGGATCTTCCGATCACGCAGAGGGGACATCATATGGCTAACAGATAGAAAGAATTGCATAGATAAGGAGGTGCATATAAATAGAGTTGCATATGTTGCATTCCAGGTCAGATCTTCCGATCATGCAGAGGAGGAAACATATGACTGACAGATAGGAAAGCAAGAAAATGAATTCCTACAGACCTACTTTATCAGAACCCCCCAGTCGCTCTATCAGCACCATAATTAAGGACATAAGTCCGTACATCGAGGAAATGTTGAGCCACAGTTCTAGATAATTAACTTTAATGTATCTCGCAGGTTCCCATGTTTATCTCACTGCTCAATCTACCTGAGCGTCGTATTGTCAGACCAAACGGAACTATCTAATTCAATATTGGTCAAGTCTTTTCACAATCCATCTATGCCTAGTCTAGTCCATTTAAATCCTTTGTGCCTACCAACACATTGAACACAGAGTCTAGACTATTCGACTTTAGTGCATTACACGCATCATAAATTGCCCTTTAGCACTACACTTCATATCACTTCCCAAACAATACCTACTAACGAAAGACTATAAGAAAATAAAAGATTATCTTCAAAACAAATCAGTTTAAGAGAAAACTCAGGAGTATCGAGAAGAAAACTCAAACCATAAGTCACCGATTGAATTTTGCATCCAGAAGGTCTGAGAACAGCACACATATTTCTATCTCAGAACAGATCCGAAAATTCTTCACATCGTTAAGCACAAAACCTCATGTGTGATCCTTTCCTTTCTTCCTTTCCTGCAAAAGACACATACTCTCAAACAAAGTTCTGAATGTTGTACAGTTGAGAGATGTCCCCTATCATGTGCTAGGAGCAACCACTATCAACAAACCGAAGTCTGATGATATGCCTCCATAGCTACTCCGACACTGAGCGGGATCAGTTGGTCTTTGGAACCCAGTCCATTTTAAAATTGGGTCGACCTTTTTCATCCTTGCAAGGTACTCTCTCCCATTACATATCCTGTTTATCACAAACAGAAGATGAAGAAATATTAGAGTCATTAGAAGATTTGGGAGATTGAACCTTTGGTACCCATCTGTAGTTGGGTTTAACCCATTTCTTATACGATCCGATGGGTGCCTCGGCACTTGCTTTTGAACTCGAATCCGATCTTCGAGATGACTTTGATCTAACTGATTTTGGTTTCACTGGAGCATCTATTGGATTGGACTTCTTGGCCGACATTCCCTTCTTGACTTTGGGATTTTGATTTTTTGTCTTCTGCGCGTTCCAGTCACCATTACGCGATTGTGACCTTGAAGTATTTCTTTTGAAGTATCTCCCTCTTGGTGCGTTTTGCCACCCTTGTGCATAGTAGGGAACATATGCACGATTAGGACAATTTCTGACAATGTGTCCAGGTGTTCCACAGTGAAAGCAAGTCTTTTTCTTCACGTAGGAATTGTTTCTTCCTGCCCCTGGTGGCGTACCCTTGCCTTGTCTCTTATTGTTCCCACAAGCACAGTTGCAGCATGCACTCTGATTTGCTTGTTTTTGTGGCCTGTATTTACCAACAACAGGTTTGTTAGAGGTGACTGAATTAGAAGTAGCGGATTCAGAGTTCAAGGAGTTATTTGTTTGACAATCAACAACATCAACATAATTAGAAGTAGTTATGTTCTCCTTGTCCTCATCTTCTGCTACTTTACCCGCACAAGAAGTAGAAACATTAGCATTCTTTATCTCAACACCCTCAGTTGGCCCTGATTGTTCAGTCTTAACTGAAGCTGGAGCTGGTTCAGGGAGTGGGCCAAACTGAGCAGTTGTCTCTTCCTCATTGGTTTCCGGGGGTGGGTTATAGTTGTCGTTAAAGGGAGGTGATACACTGTGATACCCTAGACCCTTGTTTTGATTATCTTTGAATTTTAATTGCTTTTATATCATGGATGCAACTACCTCACTTGACACATCAAATTTCTTAAAGTTGAATTCAACATCATTATATTTAGCTTTCAATGCATCAAGTTCGGCAGTTAATTCGGCAAGTTGTCTGTTAATATAGTTATAGTTTTGAGATTTATTGCTATATTCTTCTTGAAGTTTTCGGAAGTCCTTTGTTTTGGCCTCTAGTTGTGCTTTTAGGGGTTTTTGACCTTTCCTAAGAGCATATCCTTCATATTTAAGGTCCTAATTTTCCCTTTTTAGCAAATCAATTTGTTCACCAAGAAACTTAATCGTAGTTTCACAAGATTTAGAACACGAAACTTCATTGACCGGGATGTTTGAAGAACTCATTGTTTAACAAAAATGTTGTTTGACTAAAAACTCAAAAGTCAACCTTAAAAGTCAAATTTAAAAAGTCAAACTTAAACAGTCAAACTTAAAAGTCAAACCGAAAAGCTAAATTTGAAAATTTGAAGGTTAAATGAGAAAGTCAAAGTTTAAAGTCAAAGGTCAAACTTGAAAGTCAAAGTCAATTTTTAAGGTCAAAAGTAAAAAATGATAGTAAAAAATAAAAGTCAAAACTTTTGGTTGAAAATGAAATTTGAAAATTTGAAAATTTGATTTTTGGGCAAAAAGTGTTAAAATTTCAAAAATTGGAACCGAAACAGGGAGTCCTTTTGAATTAAATTCGGAAGGAGAATAACATCTAGCAAGCTAGATGAGTTGGAAGGGGCGCTGGTTGATTACACAAGGGACCCGGGTTCGATCTAGGAATGGCAATGGGGCGGGTTCGGGGCGGGGCATCATATCCCATCCCCGAACCCGATATCTAAATTTGTCCCCGACCCCGACCCAATACCTGACGGGTTTCTTATCGAGGCGCCCCGTCGGGGCTGAAAATTTCCCCGAACCCGACCATAACCCGAAACCCGATAAAGACCCGAAACCCCGACCCAAAACCCGAAATTTATGCTAAAAAAATTGAAATTGTTTGGAAAAAACTCCAAAATAGTAAAAAATTAAAAACTTACACCAGCTCACAACACCAAATTAGACCATAACATCATACAAGCAAATATGAATAACTAAATTCATCAGAATATTACATTACATTTAAAACAAACTCAAAATCAAACAAAACCATCCAAACTTTTTCCACAACCATTAAAGTGTAACGTTTCTTCAAGGGTGTCCCTCCTTCTTTATAGATGAAAAAACACTCCATTATGCTCTCCTAGAACTGACCATGTTTTCCTACCCAACTCAAAAAAGGGAAGAATAAAGTAAGCACATCTCAAGGCTGTAGAGAAAACATAAGGAAATATATGTGATAATACAATATGACAAGCTTCATGTGCCATAAACCTCTTCTTTTCAACAGATACATATCACATATTATGAAATGATTAATGACTATATTACCACCAATTCAAAAGATGTAAATTCTTACTCTTTCTTCACATTTATGATGTTCTCCCTCAATTAGGAGCACACCCATTCCCTGCACATTAAAAAAAACTCAACCACGATAATATTATACAGAGGAAAGAGAGCTTTAGTCTATATTTAACAGTTAACACTTGATTTAACAGCAAAAAAGCAAAAATCATAATGAGAAATCAAATCAAAGGTAGACATTATCTCATTATCACATTATCATCATACATTATGCTGTAAATTTCGTTCAGATCTTTGGATCCATTCATTTGATTCTTTATATACTACTTACTTTTGAATCCTACATTATCTCTTCTTTTCCTATCTCTACTAACATTAATCAGATTCATAAATCAATTCAGCAATTTTAAGACACCATAATCAGAAATCAATTCATCAAATTCAAAATCAGATTCAACAACAAAAACATACTTAACAGGTCACAAGTCACAAGGTCTGAACATGTCACAACTCACAACTCATAAGGTCAGATGTGCTTCGAGATCATATTTATGTGCATTTGAATAGGTAAACCTATATGTTCAACAAATGTACTTCCAATGGAATAAGCAAAAAATACTTAATCTTACCTGCTTGCTACTGTTGGTGCGAGCCTGCCACAGAGGAAAACGAACGAGGAACCGAGCGAAAGGTTGAATTCTGTATTCAGTTGTTGAACGAGCAACCAAGGCTAAAACACAAGCACGAATAGCATAAGGGTTGACCAGTTGTCGCTGACCATCGGATTGGTGTGCGGAAGTTGAAGTCGGTGTTCAGTTGTTCATGAGATCGCCGGTGGAGTGTCATCTCTAACTCTCGTCTCTCTAATCTCTATGCAACTTGAACGAATGAAGATTGAAGTCTGAAGAACTGAGAATGTAATTTTGATTTGGGTCATTTTTGGGAGTGTCGTGTCGGCTGGAGCATGGAGGAGTAGATCAATAGAAATATAGAGCGAACCCTAGCCCCTTTTTTAGGATTAATTCTTTAAGGGAGCATAAATGTAATTTAATATATATAGAGAGAGATTTCGGGGCGGGGCGGGTCGGGGCACGCATATCCCACTCCCTGCCCCGAACCCGAACAAAAAACCCGATAATGACCCGATACCCGACCCGATACCCGATAAGAGCGACCCGACCCGACCCAAATGTTCGGGAATTGGGTTTTCCCCTCGGGTTCAGGGTTTTTTTGCCATCCCTAGTTCGATCCTTGCAACCCCCAAAATCCTTTTGATTATTTGCTGCTGCTGCGAAGACTATACGCGCGAGGACCGCAAACGCTGCTGGGCCGAGAACTCCTGCTGACCGCAAAAGAGCGAGGACCGCGAACTTCCTGACCGAGAACCTGCGAGACCTCGGACCGTAACCGCAAGGACCGGTCGAGAACCCTTCTTCGGTCGGGCAGTGAACCCTTCTTCGGTTGGCCGTGAAACCTTCTTCGGATCGCGAAAAAAACAACGTTTTTCACCCCTTTTTGCTCCAAAACTCAATCAAAAACTCGTTTTTATGAAAAACTCAAAGAACAAACCCCAATATTTTTCAAAAAACTATCCAAAAATGAAAAATCCTTCAAGAAATAGTGCAAAAACGCTCCATATCTTGCCAATTTGATTGATAAATCCAAGCTCTGATGCCAACTTTAAGTCCCAAATTTGCTTCACATGTCAATCAGATCCAATTGATGGTGCGGAATCCCAATCAATTGGATGATGCAAGATCAAAATGAAGAAGAAGGAGAAGAAGAATAAGATGAATCTTCAATGTATTGATGATAAGAGTTATGATCCAACACAAGATTCACACACACTTGCACCTACTCTACTTTCTCTCTCTAGAACACCTTAGAGTACACACAATTCAGCTTCTTTCTAGCCGTTTTCACTTATGACTCCACTAACACTATATATATATATATATATATATATATATATATATATATATATATATATATATATATATATATATATATATATATATATATATATATATATATATATATATATATATATATATATAATATATATATATATATATATATATATATATGGACCTAAGGCCAAGCCCAAAATACAAGGCCTTGACCAAAAAATCATTAAATGACCGAAAACACGTTCATGGCCGTGAACACCCATACAGTCGTAAATACCAGGCTGTTTACGGTCCTAGACTGAAAAATATAATTGCCTAGAAAAGTAAAGTATAAACCATACTTTTGACCCAACACTCAACATTGTTAGCTGCCCAGATGGAGACTTTCAAAGTGGTTGCTTGCTTGACCATCAGACCAAAGTCCTCTGGCAATCCATTAGCAAACTTGTTGACCTTGGAGAGTTCAGTCGGAACTAGGTAAGGAACAAGCTTCATCTTTTCTGTAAAACTTGCAGCATACTCGGTGACACTCATTCTTCCCTTCTTTAGGTTCTGAAATTCATTGTTGATCTCCAGAAGATCCTGCTCAGAGCAGTACTGCATTTTCAGTTGCACCAAAAAGTCTTCCCAAGACATCTTGCTAGCTTCTCCCTTGGGCATGGTATCAACTAGTAGCTTCCACCAGCTCAGTACTCATTACTTTAACAGTGTAACCGCGAGAGCGGTCTTCTATTTATTGCTGCAGTCGCAACTTTTAAACATCATCTCCATCTCGGAGATCCAATCCATGACTTCCACTGGCGTTGGGCTTCAAGAAAGACTCGGTTGTTTGGATTTCATGAAATGCTTGTACTTGCATCTACGTACATCATTTCCTCCGTCGGGGTGGTTTCTCATACCCACTCGTGGTTCAGCTTGACTGATAGTCTGACTATAGTTCCCTTCATCAGATTGCTCAATGTTCAACTTGGGTTGTTCAACAGGCATAGTAGGCTCATCCCTATTCTGTTGAAGTAAACGCATTGTTTCCTCCATCTGATGATCCAACATCATTTGGATCATCGCTTGCACTCCTGCCATCGTGATTGGCTCAGGTGCAACTGCTACTTCTGGTGCACGCTCAATCATAGACAGTTGATTAACATTTCCATTAGCGTTTCCGAATCCGCTTCGGGTTCTTGCCATGTCGATATATACACCATATCAGACGTTCGGTGTGTAGTGACGAGAATTTAGATAGGAAAGCATTATTTACGATAGACGTATAAATCTCCTTATCTTTTTGAAAAGTTACATGACAGTTCTAATACCGTAATTAAACGTTCAGAAATCTGAACACATAAAGTTTCCAGATCCTGTCGGCAACAGACCATAGATTCGATCAAACGATAGCATCATAAAGCATCACAAATGATTTAGCACATCAAAACAATTTAGGCATCTTCCCTAAATGAGCTAGTGCTCGTGTCTATTCAGGTGTACTACTTAAAAAATATTAGACACACTCCTCACGATCATCACTTAGCATTCTAAGTTTAAGTCTAGAAATAAATCCTTATTCCTATTTCGCTTAAATTAATGCTCTGATACCAACTGTGACATCCCCAAATTCACGGTCATTTTAAAAAATTTATTTATGCTTATTTGAAAATTAGAGTATTCGTTTTAAAGAATAATATTGCGGAATTTGTTCCCAGAAAACATGATAAATATATTATCAAAAAATTTCCGAAGAAATGTATTTTGTTTATATTAAAACTTTGGGATGTCATCGTCAATAAAGAAACATAATCATAAACAGACCTTACATTCATTTACACTAGTGATTTACATCTCCTTTAATCTATCAGTGTAATGTAGCTTCGTATCGATACCTGTGATACAAGTAAACTGAGTGGGTCAGGTTGGGAAACCTGGTGAGTACATAGGGTTTTCAACCCACAATAATAAAGTTATTATGTTTTATCATCAAACAATTAACCCAATTACCCATCCCTATTATCTTCTTTATTCTTAAGGATCTACCCTAAGAATCATCTATTCTTTCATTCATTCATTCCTAAGGATTGTCCTAAGGAATAGGCATGAAGTCCAGGGTTCATCTAACAGGCACTAAGTCCATAGTTGCCGATGTTATTTGTTAGGCACTAAGTCCATAGCTGCCAATGTTCATCTATAGGGTACTAAATCCATCACTGCCAACATTCATTTTTAAGGCACTAAGTCCATATTTTCCAATATTTGTTTATGAGGCACTAAGTCCGTAGCTGCTACGGTTTTTAGAGTACATCTGGTGAACACATCGTTCACAACACCTACAGGTTGTGAGTCTGCTAGTGTTCCACTGGACTGTCTAGAATAGTCCGTGATTGTCATCTATACTATGCTAGATGACTGGGCCATCACTTGGGTCATCACTTGGGTAATCGCTTCTCATCATCTTTCACCTCTCATCATCTATATCTTCTTTCATCTCTCATCATTCATCTCATCTTTCATCTCTCATCTCATCTCATCTCTAATCTACCCATCTTTACCCATCATAATTATAGGTATAAAATACATATAGAGTTTAAATCGAATAAAACATGTATAATTTGTTCATCCAGCATAGATATCAAGAACACAGATAATATGCACACATAGCACGTAATTTATATTAAATACTTCAGATCAATGTGTAAGATGGAAGTAACTATACACTCACTTGTTAAAGTGATGATTCCAAACTTGGGCAGCGCTTCGCTTCTAACAATTCTATTTTCCTTCGGCGAATCTTAGTATCATTACCGCTAGATTTTAGTCTAATATTTATAGCGACTATTTAAGAGCGATATTGTTTTATAAGTGTTAAACAATACTTTTCAACCACTATGTACAGACAGGGGCCATACATGAAACACCGGAGGGCAGGACCATTTTGGCATCATAGCACTTCTGAAATCCAACAACGTTATGCGGCCCTTCAAACCAGATTCCCCATACCGCGAGTAGTTAAAAGATATTATAATAATACTTTGTATATTATATTTTATAATATATTTACTATTTATAAGTTCATAATAGCGATACTGAACTTAAATATAAGCTATACTTGAAGTAGGGTAAGCATAACTCACTTACCGGGAGGTTTGGCTAGGAACCGGGCTCTACGGGGCAGAACTTCCGAGCCTAATGCTCTTTTTTTTTGGAGCCTTCTGGCGCTCCAGGGCTTTCCTCTAGCAATTATATATTACTAGGGATTTGGGAGAGGTTTAGAGAGAAGTTAGAGAGAGAGAGAGAAGGGTTATGGTGTGAGGAAAAAGGGTGAGCTTCGCATGGTATTTATAGGCTAAAAAATGGTCCAACTCGGCGAGTTTGAGCCTCCAACTCGTTGAGTTGAATGCCAAGTGTCCCCATCTGGTGGCAAAGCATGGAGAGGAAGCAATGGTCCAGATTAAGCCACGTCACCCCTTTCGCAGCCACACCCTTCAGAATTCTAAATTCCGTAACTTTCGCATACGAGCTCCGTTTTTGACGTTCTTTATATCCACGCGTAGGTATTGACAAGATCTACAACTCTCCTTTTGCATCCATCGGCTAATTCTCGACCGATTTTAAATTTAATAGTATGAGAAGATTACACTGTTTAACGAACGTGTAAAATTCATAACTTTTACCTACGGACTCCGTTTTTTACTGTATTTTTATCGTTGAACTCCTATTAATGAGATATTCAATTCTCATTTAAGTTGTGTCGGCTAAAAATCGATCGATCTAAAATTTGAATTCCGGGTTGTGCACTGTTATGCTAAATCTTAGAAAAATCATAACTTCCTCATACAAAGTCAGATTTGGACGTTCTTTTTATGTACGTTCTCGGTTTAACATATACTACGACTTTTGATTAGATTCCTAAGTCTAAAAAGTAATTTATCAAAAATTCACTTTTTAAGTTACGTGGTGCTGTGCCGGTTTACCCGTAAAACTTCGACGGGTCATAACTTCTTCGTTATAACTCTGATTTCAGCGTTCTTTATATGTACGGAACCCTGGGGACATATACTATAACGTAGTTAAGATCATTTATTCTAAATAATATTCTATCAAAAAGTCATTTTTGACGCTTATTGTCTCTAAATTGACTAGCCCGAATCTGCAGGCGTTATAGTAGGTCATTCTTCCTTGATCAAAGGTGGAAAGATTAGTTTGTTAACACAAGATGGAAGGTGTTTTACATGTTATTGTCTGTCTCGAAGAAGCAAGAGTGTAGTTCATTATGCATCCGTTGTGTCATTCAATGGAAGGTCATTAGAGCATGACTATTCGGTCTGTTACTATAGCCGAAGTAAAGACCTTATCATCGGTTGATATTACGACCAAATTTAGGAAGGGGAAGAAGTCTCCGATAAAAATGGAGTTTGTGACTCAGAAGTTAGGAATGAAAATCCCTTGATGGATGAAATAATAAGTGTAGGTTTAAGCACCACCATCAACAGATAGGTTCAAACCTATTAATTTTCGTTCAGGAAGCTAAGGGAGCTGAAATCATTATAGTTAGTATAAAAAGGCGCATGCAAGTGTTTTTTATGCGTTTTAGCTCAAATGCTTCAGAGATGATCAGAAGGATCATTACAAGAGGATTAATTGGATCACGACAAGGATTAATTGTCCCACAGGGGAGGGAGGAATGGTACTAAGTTTAGTAATCACCGTTGCTTATAGTAAATTCCATTTCGTTAGTAATACCCTCATATACCATTTTGTAAACGTATACGTTGGTGGATGACTTCGTGCTTGTCGTAATCTGATC
This sequence comes from Lactuca virosa, assembly GCF_052849685.1. Classification (NCBI taxonomy): domain Eukaryota; kingdom Viridiplantae; phylum Streptophyta; class Magnoliopsida; order Asterales; family Asteraceae; genus Lactuca; species Lactuca virosa. The sequence continues at coordinate 52,123,589 of NC_136432.1, forward strand.
GGTCTGTGATTGTGTTATGTGAGAAGATCACTCGTTGTAGGAATAAGTAGTGATACTACGTTGAAAATGTTAAATTCATTGATATGACAATAAGGAGTTTCTTCCAAGAAGAAAAGGAACTACAAATCACATAGGAAAATATAGCTTGGGCTTTGATTGGTTATGAGTAGCAAAAGGTGAGAGTTTGAACCCAATTATGGGAGAAAAAACCCATAAGGAAAAAGTGTGAAAGGAAACTCGACTTCAGATTCAACATTAAGATCTTAAGAGTTGCAACAAAAGAAGCTAGGAGAAGAGCTATTAGCTTCGATTGTTGTTATGTAGATGATAGAATGGATGTTTTGGTTGGAAAGTAAGAAAACGACATCAAATATCGTGAGGGAATTTGAGAGCTTTACCTATTCATATGGGTAAATGGAACAAACTTACCTTAGATATTTTCATCAGGCTTCCCAGGTTTGTGTAAAATCACAATTCGTTACGAGATAAAATTGACCAAGTGATAAAAGTATACCTTCCTAGGTATCACATATGTGGAGACTTGGTCTATAGAGAATGTTTTCATAGATTTGTTATCAGGAATAAGTAAAGACTTTTGATCTTATACCATTCTCTGATCTTCATAAACATACTTATGTTGGTGATAACGTGAAAATTGTTCTAGTTCGACAAATTCAAAGCCCGAAAGGGGAACGAAACAGTTAAGTTCATGAGCTTTGTCATTTTTGGATAAGGATAAATGGTCATGTGAGGTATTCAACATAACATGGTAGCTTAAATGAAACCTTAAATCAATAAAATTAATGTTATGGCATTAGGTCGACAGGCTGTTTAGCTGTCATAAAGGAACCTAAAACGGCATTTCGTGTATAACACGATGGGATCGGTTGAGTTAGTACTATGTGAAAAAAATGTATTGAGGCAACTCCTTACTATGGGATCGGAAGGCGACTTAGCAATCGTTATTCAGATCTGTTTTGCAGCTGTATGATTCCATGATGTAATCATCCTAAGTAGGAGGTAATTGTAATGCCTGCAAATCCGGGCTAGACGTTTAATGTATAATAATAATAATTATACATTTTATCGAGCACATAAAATCGAATAAAGTAACTATTTGTAACACTCCAAATCAGGTAATTACCATTTGAACCCTTGAATTGAAAAATATAGCATGATGGTCCCTTAGTACGCGGGGCGTACTCCAGAAGTACGCTTAGCGTTGTAAGGGTGAATGATAGCGGAGGGTGGCCGCGTACGTAGGGCATACCTAGAGGTATGCGGAGCGTACGCGACAGAAGAACAAAACCCTAATTCTTGGACTTGACACCTATTTAAACATCCATAAGCCTCTTGGAGAAAACCCTAATAAGCCTCCATAGCCTCATTTCGCCTTTTACCCCAGAGTTTTCTTGTGATAGTGTTCTTGAGCTTAAAGAGTGTATTTGTGGCCATTTTAGAGCTTATTCAAGAAGAACAAGTTAGTGAGCAAGCTTGGTGTGGCATTGGGCTTTAAGATCCTGCATCTAGTTCACCTTGAGGAGCTTCTAGAGGTATAAAGTCTTAATCTTACCATCTTATTAATTAGATTGTGCTAGGGTTTTCTATATTGTCCCCTTTTGTGTTCATGAATCACCTCTTGGGAGTTTGAGCAACTCCAGAGGTTAGGAAGAGTAGATATCAGGTCCCTTAGTTCATTCATACCATAAAAATGCAGTCTTGATGAGTGTTTTGACCTCATGCATGAGTTAAGACCCTTGGAAAGGTCTTAATGGGTTATAAGGGGTTGTTGGGAACATATGGAGCATGCAAAGGAATAAAGTTGCCAAATTTATGCCTTATAACGTCTTAATGGACTAAGATCAAAATTTTGACATTAATATCCCAAAAATTAAGAGCTTAATGGTCATTTGCGCATGACTGACTTGTACGTCGCGCGTAGTAGCATGTACGCAGCGCGTACGACTTGAGGAGCTAGTACTCTAAGTGTACTGGAGTGGTACGCAAGGCGTACGCACCCCTGTAGGTTTTGGGCTTCGTGTGGGCTTGTAGACTCTTCGGGCCTTAGCCAGTGTTGGGCCTAGTCATGTTTTGGGTTAGTGGTCCGATGAATCTGTTTTGGGCCATGGTTGTTTTGGATTGGGCCTTATTAGGCCATATGGCCCATTAATAGTTGTGGACATGGACTTTGGGTCCATTAGCAAAGGAATACTCTTAGGCCATTATGAAAGGACTTGGGCTTGGGTACTTGGGTTCTTTAATTAGATTATAGTTAATCCTAATTTTGGGTTAATGGTATTATTATTCAGCGTGGTTGGTTTCGGACTATTAGGCGAGCAACTTTTGTGTTCAGCAGACTAAGGTGAGTCTCATCACCATACCAATGGGTCTAAGGCACCAATGGCGGCCCATTCAGTTAGTTGTAGTGTTATTGTGGGTTCACTACTGATATGTTTGGTATGCATGTATATGTGAATGTGCTAGTACTTTATTGATTAGACATGGAAGTGTTGGATAAGATGTCTAAGTCCATAACTTATTTGGTATATACTTGACCCGACCCGGCATGGTCCATTTGGGTTGCACTTCACCCAAACTAGTTATGGATAATTTTATGAGAGTTGTATACTTACGATTTATTAATATATTATAAGTTATAATATATTAATATAAAGTCATGTTACTTAATTAGTTTTAATCTTGAATTAATTATGAATTAATTTAGTGATTAAAAGGAAGACTAATTAAATCATGGGTTATTATATTTATATAGTGTGGGCTAACACTCATTTGGGAATGGGCTAAGCTTATATGGAAGTCCATGGATGATCCATGGAGCTTTTACCCATGGATCCTTGGAAGAGGAAAAGACATGGGTTATTAGGGTTTCACCCTAACCATGTACACTATATAAACAAGCTTATGTTGCATGAAAAAAACACTAATGTGTGTGTAAGTGTGGTGGCCAAAATCAAGAGTTAGTATACTCTCTCATACATTTTCCAAGTTTGTGGTGATTTGTGATTTCCATTTGAGGCATTCACATTATTGGTGCTTGGCTCTCAAACTCCAAGGAATCAACAATCAACAAAAGGTATGTAATTCATCTAGTTCTTTTATGGTTAAAAGTACCCCATGCCATGCTAGATAGGTTATAAACCTTGGAAAATAATATTTTGCATGTATCTTAGACAAACATAGATCCAAGGTTTAATAGGGTTGCATGTACACTTAGGAAGTGTTAGAATGCTCAAAACCCAACAGTGGTATCAGAGACTAGGCTTGTTTGTTTGATACTTGATGCAAAATAGTGATAAAAAGTCGATTTTTTTGCTGTCTGACTGATGAACTCGCCGAGTCCATGGGGGGACTCGCCGAGTTCATGTGTAAACTCATCCTACTCGCCGAGTAGGTTCGTGCACTCGGCGAGTAGGAGCCTCAGAATGCAGATTTTCGACTTTTGCTGCTGGAAATGGACTAGAAACATTACCCTAAACTGTTTTGGTGTTTTAAAACTTGTTTTAGTTGGTGTAATGGTTGTTCTAATCCATTTACAATAGCTTATATCAAAATTTCATGCTTTGTATGTGTTCATATAATTCTTGAAACTTTGATGATCATGTTCATGTTCTTATGAATTTAGAAGATGATAGGAATTATTTGCTGAATTGTTTAGGATTAATTCTTGATCATTTATGTGTTTTAATGGAGTCCATAATTTGTCCTCAAGTTATGGATATCCAAAGGTCACTTCTTTTAAACACACACTTAAAACACATAAGTTACATGGAAATGAAGAGTCTTCATTTTTATGAACCTTTAATTCATAAGTTATGAAATGAAAAGTTTTGAATAGTTTCAAAACTTGTCCTCAAGTTTTGGAATTTGTAAAGTTACACACACTTTAATATACTTTAATTCCAAACCCTTAGAGTTTTAAAAGTTAAAATTCAACCCTTATACTATTTATAACATTAATGGTTAATTATTATATATATGTATAAGATCAAAGTCGTCTTACCACTAGTACGCCTCATTCACGAAGTCAGTCTATAAGGTGGGTATAAGGTTGTTGCCTATAAAATGACAACTTAATGGGTGTCCACTCTCACCCACCGCTTGCTTGACTGGTGGAGGGTCGTTAGCCGAACGGGTAGGACAAGGACTTATAAATTCTCATTAAAAGTATGATGAATATTATAAAGTAACTAAACCTTTTATAAATTCCCAATCTTAGTTACTTTAGGAAAATGTGAATATGGTGCTAACCCATGAAATTCACACTTTGTACCTTACCAAGTCGTTGGTGGAGCGTGTGTGGTTAACCGGAACACTAACTTGGACTAGTAAGGATCACGAAGGGTGACTTAATGTTTATCATAGATCGGTGGAGCATGTGTGGTTAACCGGCACATTGATTAGGTGATAATATTAAGGGTACCAAGTGAATTTGCATGGTTATTCACACCTTGTTTTGTGATCCTCGGCATCCCAGTCACAAAACTTGAAGGGCACAATCGAGATTGAAACATGCCATTGAAAAGTTTAATGAATCTCAAAGGAATCTAGGAATTTCAAAACCAATTAAACCTAATAATTCATTTCGTTTTCATGGTGGAAATTGGTGAATCGTCATTCACCTACCTTCAAATATCTTATAGCTTAGATTACGGCATCCCTCTTCTAAGTTATAATATATTGTGTTGGATCCTAGCCTTAATATTACATTTGGGTGTATTATTAAGGATTCGATATATCTAATCTAAACTTGTTTTCTTCTTTTCAGATGTCTTCCAACAACAAAGCTTCGGGCTCTAACCCTACTGGCTCCTTTTCCCTCATGAACCTTTGTGGGAGGGTCATCTTTGATGGTTCCAACTTCATGGATTGGATCCGGAACATCAGGATGGTTACTCGTTACGAGGACAAGGAATATGTCCTCGATTAGGAGCTAAAGGAGCTTGATGAGTCCACTGCTACTCCTGAGGAGGTCGCTGAGTATCAGGCACATGAAAGAGATGCCACCAAGGTGGCATGCATCATGATGGCCACCATGACAGCTGAACTCCAAAAGTCCTATGAGGACTATTACCCTTTTGAGATGCATCAGGATCTGATGGAAAGGTACCATCAGAGTGCTCGTCAAGAGCGGTATGAAATAATCTCCTCCATGATCACTACCCGTATGAAGGATAGCGAACCAATCACGAGCCACATGCAGAAAATGCAAAGGTATGTGGACCGTCTAATGAAACTGAATGTGAACTTCCCTGAGGAGTTGGCAATTGATATCATTTTGCACTCCTTGCCATCGTGTTATGATCAATTTCGTATGACATACCACATGAACAAGGAGGAAGTCACACTCAGTAAGCTTCAAGGACTTCTGAAGACTGCCGAAAGTGGTCTTAAGAGTAAGTCGGTTGCTACTCCTACTCCTACTACTACCCCTGTTTTGGCTATCGGGCAAGGCAAAGGGAAAAAGAGGAAGCACCCTTCGAAGGGTACCAAGGGAAAGTCCCTTGAAGGCTCCTCATCTGGAACCAAAGGTGGTTCTATCACTCCTTCTGCCATCCCTAAGGATGCTGAATGCTTCTACTGTCAAAATAAGGGGCACTGGAAGCGAAACTGCCCAAAGTACTTGCAGGATGTCAAGGATGGGAAAGTGAAACCATCCCATGCAGGTATTTACACTATATTGTCTAATAACTCACCATATTCTCATTCTTGGGTTCTTGATACAGGTTGTGGTATTCACATCTGTTGTGACTTGCAGGGCCTAAGAAGAAGTGAGGATGTGGAGCACGGAAAGATAAACTTAATCATGGGGAACAAAAAGGTTGCACCTGTTACCAAGATTGGAGTTTATACTTTGTTGCTAGATAGTGGGTTAAAGTTAGATTTGAATAAATATGTGTACTCGTCTGAAATGGCGAGGAATATTATTTCCTTTCATGCTTTGTACAAACAAGGTTTTACCTTTTCTTTTGATAATGAAGTTGGTAGTATTAATGCTTTCTTTAATAACGTTCTTTATTTTAAAGCATTACCTTGTGATGGTGTGTATGAAGCTGTATCGGTTGTAGATAATTTAGGAAATAATGTATTATGTATTGATTCTTCTACTAGCTTGGATAAAGCATCTTTGTGGCATTGTCGTCTTGGACATGTAAGCAAGAAACGCATAGGCCAGCTCCAAAAGGATGGAGTCTTGGAGTCGTTCGACCTCAAGTCGGATGATAGTTGTGAGTCTTGTCTACTTGGAAAAATGACAAAATCACCCTTCACTGGTACTTGTGCAAGGGGTGAGGGTTTGTTGGACCTTATACATACTGATGTATGTGGACCATTCAAAACCGCCACAAGGGATGCTAATCGCTATTATGTGACTTTTATTGATGATTTTAGTAGATATGGTTATGTCTACTTAATCAAACATAAGTCAGAAACTTTTGAAAGGTTTAAAGAGTTTAAACAGGAAGTAGAAAATCAATTGGGCAGGAACATTAAGATGCTTCGATCCGATCAAGGTGGTGAGTATCTTAGTACTGAGTTCCTCGACTATCTTAAGGAGTGTGGGATTGTCTCACAATTGACACCTCCCAGGACACCACAGCTGAATGGTGTAGCTGAGAGGCGCAATCGAACTTTGTTGGACATGGTTCGCTCTATGATGAGTCGAGCTTCGCTACCAATCTGTTTTTGGGGGTATGCCTTAGAGACTGCTGCCCACATCCTTAATCTAGTCCCTACAAAGAAGGTTGCCAAAACACCTCATGAGATGTGGACTGGGAAAGTTCCCAATTTGGACCACATCAAGATTTGGGGTTGCGAGGCTTTCGTGAGGCGCGAGACTCATGACAAGCTCGAACCTCGAAGTGAAAGGTGTATTTTTATCGGCTACCCACAAAAATACTTTGGTTACCTCTTCTATAGACCCAGTGAGAATGTGGTCTTTGTGGCTAGGAGAGGGGTCTTTCGAGAGAGAGAATTTATAAGCCAAGGAGACAGTGGGAGGCAAATTGACCTTGAAGAAATTCAAGACTCGATTGGTGAAGGAACCTCAGACACTAGCAATCAACTTGAGGAGGAAATTCCTGTTGATCCAGCTGACGAGTCTATACTTCCGAGGCGTTCCACAAGGGTTAGGAACACACCTGAGTTTTATTATGGATTTCATATTACTACGGAAGGTGATACATTTATCAGTGACAGTACACTGGTAAATCTGGATGAACCTAACAGTGTTAAGGAAGCCATGGCAGGCCCAGAGTCTGCTAAATGGAAGGAGGCTATGGACAGCGAGATACAGTCCATGTATGACAATCAAGTTTGGAACTTGGTTGACAATGTACCAGGCCGTAAGACATTCGGGTGCAAATGGATCTTCAAGAAGAAGACCGACATGGATGGGAAGGTGCACACTTATAAGGCTCGACTGGTTGCGAAGGGGTTTACTCAGACTCAGGGAATTGATTATGATGAAACCTTTTCACCAGTAGCAAAGATTAAGTCTATTAGGGTTATGCTAGCCATTGCTGCATTTCATGATTATGAAATATGGCAAATGGATGTCAAAACCGCTTTCCTTAACGGAAAGTTGGCTGAGGATGTTTACATGAATCAGCCAGAAGGTTTTGTCAGTGCAGAGTACCCCAATAGAGTGTGCAAGCTTGAGAAATCCATTTATGGATTGAAACAAGCATCTCGAAGTTGGAATCTTTGTTTCAATGAGAAGGTCAAAGAGTTTGGTTTCTCAAGAAGTGAAGATGAGTCCTGTGTGTATGTCAGAGCTAGTGGGAGTATAGTTAGTTTTTTGGTACTGTATGTGGATGACATACTACTCATAGGAAATGACATCCCAACCTTGCAGGAGGTTAAGTCCTGGCTTGGGAAGTGCTTTGCTATGAAGGACCTTGGAGAAGCTACCTATATCCTAGGGATAAGGATATTAAGAGAAAGGAGTAAAAGACTAATTGGACTTAGTCAGAGTATCTACTTGGATAAGGTGTTGAAAAGGTTCAACATGCAGAATTCCAAGAAAGGATAATTACCGATCCAAAGCAATGCCAAACTGAGCAAGGCTCAGAGCCCGAGTACAGAAGATGAGATAACTGAGATGAGTCGATTACCTTATGCTTCCGCTGTTGGTTCGATCATGTATGCTATGACTTGTACTCGTCCTGATGTGGCCTTCGCTTTGAGCATGGTCAACAGATATCAAGGGAACCCTGGCAAGGCTCATTGGACTGCGGTAAAGAATATTCTCAAGTACCTGCGGAGGACTAAGGATTGGATCCTTACCCTTGGTGGGAGTGATGACTTGAGAGTAGTAGGGTATAGTGATGCTAGCTTTCAGACTGATAGGGATAACTTCCGCTCTCAGTCGGGCTGGGTCTTTACCTTAAATGGAGGGGCAATCACTTGGAAGAGTTCCAAACAGGAGACTGTAGCTGATTCGACTTGTGAATCAGAGTACATAGCAGCGAGTGAAGCGGCAAAGGAGGCGATATGGCTGAGGAACTTCATCGGAGACCTTGGAGTTGTACCAGCTATTAAGGAGCCTATGCAGATTTTCTGTGACAGCAATAGTGCGGTTGCCTTAGCCAGGGAACCAAGAGATCATGGCAGATCCCGACACATTGACAGAAAATATCACTTCATAAGACACAAGATAGAAGAGGGACTCCTCGTGGCAAAGAGGGTATCGTCAGATGAGAACCCTGCGGATCCCCTTACGAAGGGACTGACGAGGGTGAAGCATTTGCAGCATGCGAGGCGCATCGGGCTGAGGGACGATATTAGTTTTATAGATTAGATAGCCTTTTTCTGAAACTTGTAAAATGTAATCGACGTTTGATGATGAATAAAATTTGTGATTTATTTATGAGTAAAGTGTTGCTATCATTGTCAATTATTTACTATTGTTTCAGTTTTGCATGTTTTGACTTCCAGAATAATTAATTTATTCAAACTCTCCACAGTCGGTCATATGTCGGAAGTAGGTATGAATCAAGACTGTCATGAATTGGGATTGTAGATGACTAAAGGTGTTTAGCCATAGCAATGGTTGCTACAACATTCATGAGTACTTATAAGTTATGAGTATTGGAATAAACCCACACTCACTTGTATCACTTCATGGAATTTATCTCGAGTGATCGTGAGACGGTAATATCATATAAGTCTTCAAACCTAGAGATATGAGTTGTTACCTATGAGTTGGTTGTGCATTGATTGCACGTAAACACATCAGTAACTTGATGTTATAAAACGTGCCTTTGTGTGCAATTCAATAAGTAGTAGAACAAGCATATGAGTCGAAGTTTATCTGTTCCTTCTAGAAATAGAAGCGATATCTGGGCCCCTCGATGATTTTGTGTTGACCCATGTACCGGGCCCGGTCAGAACTAAATTGATGTGTTCAGTTAAGTTCTTTGTCAAACAAATCGGAAATCGAGAAACAACTACTAGACAATAAGTAAGACATTGTTCCATGTATTTGTCCGGCTGATATCATGAGAGCAGAGGATTATATGATCACTTATCTAAAATGGCGCTTCATAGTTCACAAGAGTTTTCGAGAGCTACGATTGCCGGTTGGTTCCTGAAGTAATATAGGCAAATACAGTTATTAGACTTATCCAAGTGGGAGTCTGTTGGATAAGATGTCTAAGTCCATAACTTATTTGGTATATACTTGACCCGACCCGGCATGGTCCATTTGGGTTGCACTTCACCCAAACTAGTTATGGATAATTTTATGAGAGTTGTATACTTACGATTTATTAATATATTATAAGTTATAATATATTAATATAAAGTCATGTTACTTAATTAGTTTTAATCTTGAATTAATTATGAATTAATTTAGTGATTAAAAGGAAGACTAATTAAATCATGGGCTATTATATTTATATAGTGTGGGCTAACACTCATTTGGGAATGGGCTAAGCTTATATGGAAGTCCATGGATGATCCATGGAGCTTTTACCCATGGATCCTTGGAAGAGGAAAAGACATGGGTTATTAGGGTTTCACCCTAACCATGTACACTATATAAACAAGCTTATGTTGCATGAAAAAAACACTAATGTGTGTGTAAGTGTGGTGGCCAAAATCAAGAGTTAGTATACTCTCTCATACATTTTCCAAGTTTGTGGTGATTTGTGATTTCCATTTGAGGCATTCACATTATTGGTGCTTGGCTCTCAAACTCCAAGGAATCAACAATCAACAAAAGGTATGTAATTCATCTAGTTCTTTTATGGTTAAAAGTACCCCATGCCATGCTAGATAGGTTATAAACCTTGGAAAATAATATTTTGCATGTATCTTAGACAAACATAGATCCAAGGTTTAATAGGGTTGCATGTACACTTAGGAAGTGTTAGAATGCTCAAAACCCAACAGGAAGACCCCGGGGGAGCCCGTGACAGTTGGACACAAGACCGTGTGGGGGAGCCCATGGCATCCTAGGTAAAGACCATGGGGGAGCCCATGGCATGTAGGTATAAGACCCTAGGGGAGCCCACAGAATCCTATAATAAGACCCTGGAAGGAGTCCACGACATCCCTATATGTTTGTATGCATGGCTTATGTGGTTTATGTAGCTTATATAGCTAATATGAATTATGTGATTATGTGGATTGTGTGGGGTATGCTCTGGGGAACTCACTAAACATTATCTTACAGTTTGTTGGTTGTTTTAGGTACTTCAGAGCCTAAGGGCAAGGGCACGGCTTGATGGCACGGCATGCACTCTCTGGTGTTTTATTTGGGGACACTCTGATATTATAAATAAAATGTTTGATGTTATGGATTTTGAAAACAACTGGGATCGGTATTTCATGTTTATTGGAAATGATTTTGTTATTTAAAAATGAAAAAAATTATTGGAAATTTGGGCTGTTATAAGTTGGTATCAGAGCCTTGGTTTGAGGGATTCGGACACACTCTCGGGTGTGTCAGGACTCAAACTAAGGAAATAGTAAAATTGTTTTCAAAAATCAAAAGTTAAAAACTTCTTAAAATGGAAAAAAGGGAGAGTGCAATGCACATAATCGGTCGAACTCAAGTAAGTGGTTCCCCCAATATGTAAGCCATGTTATACTGATATTTGGATTATGATAGTCGGATGGATTTTGATATGTGTATGCTTTAAAATTTGTATACGGTTAGGATCTTATAGCCTTAGAATGATTGATTTGGCCTTATTTCATGTTCCTTGTCTGGTTGTGGTCCTAGGGTAGATTCTGTTATTCGAAAGTCTATTTGATCCTGTTCTGTGTATAATTTGCATGCATAGGGCAGCCTGTTATGATTGATTTGAGTTCTGGTTTGATAGGATTGAGCAAATCTTAGGATAGACTAGGATTTGAGTATGTGGTAGTTTGGGAGTTATCTTTTGTTCTGGGACGAATTAGAGTTGTCAGGTAGAGCCTTGGGGAAGGTACAGGTAGGTGTGGAAGGTAGTATTGGGCCCGTACTACTAAAAGCACAGGACCTGTACCCGAACTAATGTTAGATCTGGAAGCTCTAAGGAGGACCGGTGTGGGAGGATCCCCTTTTTGGATATCATGATCATTCTGTCTTATGGTATTTCAGATCAGAATGGTGGTGACATGACATGGAGCAGGGGGATTAGGATCAGGATCAGGATCCGGATATGGGTCAGGCGACGGTACCGAGCCCATTGACGAGAGGTTGCACGAGCTTATTGCAGCCAAGGTTACGAGCGGCATCCTTGACGCTACCCCAGTGATTTTTGGGACAGTCAAGGAAGGGATGATGAAGATCATGGAGGAGCGGATCAGGTCTTTCCGAGCCGAGATTGCTGCGGGCCAGGTCGGGGCCCGAACTCCCTTGTTTCGGGAGTTCAAGGCGTGCGGAGCGCCTGAGTTCTTTGTGGTCAGGGAACCCATAGCTAGTCAACGATGGGTGGCAGAAATGGAGAATGCCCAGCGCACGAGCTTTTACTCCGAGGCGGCAAAGGTGGTGTTAGCCTCGTGCATGTTGAGGGACCGAGCCAACGATTGGTGGGAGGAGGTGGCTAGCCAGGTGGGATCAGTCGGTGTGGTTGAGATGTCATGGGAGGAGTTTTTCAGGCGCTTTGATCTGGAGTTTGCACCATTTATTGAGGTGCAACGGTTAGTGAGGGAGTTCTAGGAGCTCCAGCAGACCACCGAGATTGTGGCGGAGATCACCACCAAGTTTCGGGAACGAGCACTGTTTATCTCGCAGTATGCTATGGATGAGGATATGAGGAGGACGAGGTATCATTCCATGCTGAGGGATGATATCCGTGAGTTCGTGTGCTTTACAGGGTGTAAAACCCTGAATGAGATGGTGGAGAGGGCCCGAGAGCGGGAGATGGAGTTGGAGCTTCGCACCAAGCGGAAGCCAGAGCAAGACAGCTGTAGGTCAGGCTAAAAATCCTCAGACCTCTGATTCCTCCAGTAGGGGCCAGCAGGGCCGTGACCAGTGTGCCAAGTGCGGTAAGCCGCACAGTGGGGCTTGTCGAGCAGCAGGCTTGGGATGTTACGCATGTGGCCAGCCGGGCCACATGAGTAGGGATTGCCCCAAGAAGGGCTTGATTTGTTTTCACTGCAACCAGACTGACCATAAAAAGGCCGATTATCCGAGGTTACTAGGAGGAGGAGGAGCATTGGTGGCGCCTGCGCCCGCCACAATGAGGATCACTGATGGCCGCCCTGCCAAGGTGGATGCTCCTGCGGTGAAGAGACGTGCATTTCAGTTAACTACAGAGGAGGCTCGGGCAGCGCCAGACATCGCGGTTGGTCGGTATTTTATTTTTCATGCTTGATATTGATTTGTATTGCTTATGTGTATATATGTGCTCCTGTATAGGGACCTTTTTGGTCAATGGTATGTCGGCTCATGTTCTTTTCGATTGGGGAGCTACCCGATCGTTTGTATCTCTTGCGCTTAGCAAGAAATTCTGGGATGCTCCGGGAACTTTGGATTCCCCGCTTGAGGTTGAGATTACGGATGACCGCACCGTGAGTGATGCGAGGGTATATCAAGATAGTCTCCTGAATGTGTTTCGGGAGAGGTTATGTGTTGATTTGGTTCCGATACCATTGCGAGGGCTGAAGGTGATCGTCGGGATGGACTGGTTGGGGTCAATGGGGCCATGATAGAATGCGAGCGCCAGCTGGTGAGGGTTTGAACCCCAAGTGGGGGAGAACTAGTTATTCATGGGGAGAGGGCCTCGCAGGGGCCAACCCTCTGTTCAGCTGCGAGGGCTAGGAGACTTCTTCATCAGGTTTGTTCGGGATTTTTGGCATACATCTCGGATATGAGGGTTGAGACCTCAACAGATTTGGATAGTGTACCGGTGGTACAGGATTTTCGGGATGTCTTTCCCGAGGAGTTTCCTTGGGTTCCTCCGGAGAGGCAAGTAGAGTTTCACATTGATTTGGTGCCGAGTGCCGCTCTGATAGCTAAGGCACCGTACCGGCTAGCTCCTCCTGAGATGCAGGAGCTGTCTACGCAGCTTCACGAGCTACTAGACCGAGAATTTATTTGTCCAAGCAGTTCCCCGTAGGGAGCACCGATCCTATTTGTGAAGAAGAAGGACGGGTCATACAAGATGTGCATTGATTATCAAGAGCTGAACAAGCTAACGGTGAAAAACCGTTATCCGCTTCCGAGGATCAATGATTTGTTCGATCAGCTGTAGGGTGCATCTTGATTTTCCAAGATTGATCTTCGGTCAGGATACCATCAGATGAGGATCAGGGATAAGGATATACCGAAGACAGCTTTCAGGACTCGGTACAGTCACTATGAGTTTATGGTGAGCCATTTGGGCTCACCAATGCCCCAGCAGCATTCATGGATCTCATGAACAGGGTGTGTAGGACGATGTTTGATCAGTCTGTGATTGTTTTATTGATGATATCTTGGTTTATTGTAAGACCAAGGAGCAGCACGAGCAACATCTGAGGGAGATATTGGAGACATTGAGGACGGAAAGACTTTATGCCAAGTTCTCAAAGTGTGATTTATGGTTACGAGAGGTGCAGTTTTTGGGGCACATCATCAACCAAGAGGGTATTTTGGTTGATCCAGCCAAGATTGAGGCGGTGATGCGGTGGGAAGTACCAACGAATGCATCTGAGATCCGTAGCTTCTTGGGTCTAGCGGGGTACTATCGGAGATTCATTTAGGATTTCTCCAAGATTGCGGTACCTTTGACTTGCTTGACCAAGAAGAATGTGACTTTTCGATGGGGCCCGGACCAGCAATTGACTTTTGAGACCTTGGGATAGAGGTTATGTGAGGCCCCGATTTTAGCACTACCCGATGGGTTGGATGATTTGGTGGTGTATTGTGATGCGTCCATCACAGGGTTAGGCGCAGTTTTGATGCAGAGGGGGCATGTGATCGCCTATGCCTCGAGGTAGTTGAAGCCTCATGAGGCAAACTACCGCACTCATGACCTGGAATTGGGGGCAATGGTGTTTTCCCTCAAAATCTAGAGGCATTACTTGTACGGAGTTCGGTGCACCATCTTTACCGACCAAAAAAGCTTGAAGTATTTGATGGATCAGTAGAACCTTAACATGCGACAAAGGAGATGGTTGGATGTACTGAAAGATTACAATTTCAAGATCGTGTACCATCCAGGGAAGGCCAACATTGTGGCCGATGCTTTGAGCCGCAAGACGGCAAGTGCTCCGATCGAGAACGTTTGTTTGAGGATGACAGTGATCTCTCCATTGTTGGATATTATCAAGGAGGCTCAGGTGGAGGGTTTAAAGAAAGAGAACTGGAAGATAGAGAGGATTCGGGGTCAAATTCCCTTGTTTGTTTGGGATAGTCGAGGTCTTTTGACATAGTGTGGCTGGGTGTGGGTGCCGGTATCCGGGGGTGTGAAACAGAAGATCTTAGAAGAGGCGCACAAGTCCAAGTTTTCTATTCATCCATGGGCCACAAAGATGTATAGAGACCTGAGATTGAGTTATTGGTGACCCTGCATAAAGCGGGAGGTCACGTGGTTTGTGGAGCGGTGGTTGACCTGCAGGAAGGTCAAGGCCGAACATCAGAGGCCTCACGGCAAGGTTCAGCCTCTACCCATTCCTATGTGGAAATGGGAAGAGATCACCATCGACTTCATCACAAAGTTATCGAGGACGGTGAGGGGCGTGGACTCCATTTGGGTCATTGTGGATAGGTTGACGAAGATTTCCCATTGTATTCCGATCTCCGAGAGTATTTTTGCTGAGAAATTAGCAGATATCTATGTGCGAGAGGTGGTGGTCAGGCACGGAGTGCCGGTATCCGTGGTCTCGGACCGCGGTGTCTGATTCACCTCCAGGTTTTGGAGGAAGTTCCATGAAGAATTGGGCACCCAGTTACATTTCAACACCGCTTACCACCCCAGACGAATGGCTGGAGCGAGAGGATGATCCAGACAATCGAGGATATGCTTCGGGCATGCATGCTGGATTTTGGAGGGAGTTGGGATACGTACTTCCCACTAGCAGAGTTTTCATATAACAATAGTTATCATGCTAGTATTGACCGACCCTCGTTTGAGTTGTTGTATGGTCGGAGGTGCAGGACTCCCGTATGTTGGGGCGAGGTTGGGCATCGAGTCATGGGAAGCACCGAGGTGGTGCTCAAGACTACCGAGTTGATTCAGCAGGTGTGCAACAGGCTGCGAGTCGCACAGAGCCGTCATAAAAGTTATGCTGACCGGCGCCGATCGGATCTCGAGTTTCAGGTGGGAGACTTCGTTTTGCTGAAATTGTCACCATGGAAGGGTGTCATTAGATTACGGAAGAGGGGCAAGTTAGGGCCCCGATATATTGGTCCGTTCAGGATTTCTGCCCGGGTGGGCAAGGTGGCTTACCGTTTGGATTTTTCTGACGAGCTTAGCCAGATTCATAACACCTTCCATGTGCCCCAGCTTCAGAAGTGTGTCACTGACGATGTTGCAGTTATTTCTTTAGATGACATTCAGGTTCTGGATAGGAAGACTAAGGCTCTATGTAACAAGGAGGTGAAGCTAGTGAATGTGCAATGGCAACACCGAAGAGGCTCCAAATGGACATGTGAGCCGGAAGATGAGATACGAGAGCATTACCCGGATCTGTTTGCGTCTGCGGACTTCGAGGACGAAGTCTAGTTTAAGTGGTGGAGAGTTGTAACACTCCAAATCAGGTAATTACCATTTGAACCCTTGAATTGAAAAATATAGCATAATGGTCCCTTAGTACGCGGGGCGTACTCCAAGAGTACGCTTAGCGTACTAAGGATGAATGATCGCGGAGGGTGGCCGCGTACGTAGGGCGTACCTAGAGGTATGCGGGGCGTACACGATAGAAAAGCAAAACCCTAGTCTCGTACTTGACACCTATTTAAACATCCTTAAGCCTCTTGGACCAAACCCTAATCAGCCTCCATAGCCTCATTTCACCTTTTACCCCAAATTTTCCTTGTAAGAGTGTTCTTGAGCTTAAAGAGTGTATTTGTGGCCATTTTAGAGCTTATTCAAGAAGAAGAAGTTAGTGAGCAAGCTTGGCATGGCATTGGGCTTCAAGATCCTGCATCTAGTTCACCTTGAGGAGCTTCTGGAGGTATAAAGTCTTAATCTTCCAATCTTATTCATTAGATTTAGCTATGGTTTGGTATATTGTCCCCTTTTGTGTTCATGAATCACCTATTGGGAGTTTGAGCAACTCCAGAGCTTAGGAAGAGTAGATTTGAGGTCCCTTAGTTCATTCATACCATACAGATGTAGTCTTGATGAGTGTTTTGACCTCATGCATGAGTTAAGACCCTTGGAAAGGTCTTAATGGGTTATAAGGGATTGTTGGGAGCATATGGAGCATGCAAGGGCATAAAGTTGGTAACTTGATGCCTTAGAACGTCTTAATGGACTCAGATCTAAAGTTTGACGTTAATATCCCAAGCATTAAGAGCTTACTGGTCGTTTTTGCATGTCTGACTTGTACGCTGGGCGTAGTAGCATGTACGCAGTGCGTACAGCTTGAGGAGCTAGTACGCTGAGCGTACTGGAGTGGTACGCAAGGCATACACACCCCATTGGGTTTTGGGCTTCGTGTGGGCTTGTAGACTTTTCGGGCCTTATCCAGTGTTGGGCTTAGTCATGTTTTGGGTTAGTGGTACGATGAATCTGTTTTGGGCCATGGTTATTTCGGATTGGGCCTTATTGGGCCATGTGGCCCATTAATAGTTTTGGACATGGACTTTGGGCCTATTAGCAAAGGAAGATTCTTGGGCCATTATGAAAGGACTTGGGCTTGGGTACTTGGGTTCTTTAATTAGATTATAGTTAATCCTAATTTTGGGTTAATGGTATTATTGTTCAGCGCGGGTGGTTTCGGACTGTTAGGCGAGCAACTTTTGTGTTCAGCAGACTAAGGTTAGTCTCCTCATCATACCAATGGGTCTAAGGCACCAAGGCCGGCCCATTTAGTTTGTTGTAGTGTTATTGTGGGTTCACTACTGATATGTCTGATATGCATGTATATGTGAATGTGCTAGTACTTTATTGATTAGACATGGAAGACCCGGGGGGGAGCCCGTGGCAGTTGGATACAAGACCATGTGGGGGAGCCCATGACATTCCAGATAAAGACTATGGGGGAAAGCCCGTTGCAAGTAGTTAAGACCTTGTGGGGGAGCCAATGGAACATAGGTCTAAGACCCTGGGGGGAGCCCACGACATCCTGGAGTAAGACCCTGGAGGGAGTCCACGATGTCCCTATATGTTTATATATGTGTTATGTAGTATGATAGTTATTTCTGTGATATATGGTATGCTAGTTGACTTTGTGTTATTTGCATGGAAGACCCCGTGGGAGCCCGTGGCAGTCAGATATTCGACCATGTGGGGGAGCACATGGCATCTTAGGTAAAGACCATCGGGGGAGCCCATGGCATGTAGGTATAAGACCCTGGGGGCAACCCACAGCATCCTGGAATAAGACCCTGGAAGGAGTCAACGGCATCCCTATATGTTTGTATGCATGGCTTATGTGGTTTATGTAGCTTATATAGCTAATATGGATTATGTGATTATGTGGATTGTGTGGGGTATGCTGTGGGGAACTCACTAAGCATTAGCTTACATTTTGTTGGTTGTTTCGGGTATTCAGAGCCTAAGGGCAAGGGAACGGCTTGATGGCGCGACATGCACTCTCCGGTGTTTTATTTGGGGACACTCTTATATTATAAATAAAATGTTTGATGTTATGGATTTTGAAAACAATTGGGATCGGTATTTCATGTTTATTGGAAATGATTTTGTTATTTAAAAATGAAAATTTTATTGGAATTTTCGGCTGTTACACTATTCTTCATACGCGATACAAGCTAGTAAATATTTATTTTATACACGTTTAATGAACAAATATTAAGATTTTATAACATTCGTAGAAAACCTTGATATAAAATTTATCATTAAGCAATAAAATAAAGTGTAAAAATAAAAGATTTTTTAGGATAAATAATCTAAACGAAATTCGTAGAGACCGTAACCATGAGAACGTAGATATATAAAAACACCCAAATTTGACTTCGTATGAGAAAGTTATGATTTATCTGAGTTTCACGTTCAACCCGATACGACAATATGCGTCATAAAGAGTGAACCGGAGATAGTTTTCTTTTTAGCCAAAGTAATATAAAGGATAGTCGAAGTCCTCGTTAATACGATATTATGCATAAAAAGAACGCCTAAATCTGACTATCTATGAGGAAGTTATAATTTTTTGTAATGACACAATACAATAGTATGTGCCAAATAGTACGTAATAAAGATCAGTCGCTCGTTAGACAAAACTATCTAAACGAAAGTTTATGTCTGTGAAATTATGAATCCGTCGATATATAGAATGTCGAGAACGGAGCTCGTATGTGGGGTCCCAACTCTTCAGGCGCGGCGAAATCTGTACAAATTTGTAAATTTGAAATAGAATGACAATTAGCCGACAAAGTCTAAATGAAAGTTGTAGTACTCGTTGATACAAAGTCAGGAATATAAAGAACGTAAAAAACGGAGCTCATATGCAAAATACATGAGTGAGACTTGGTGCCTACTCTTTAGGTGCGCCTTTTGTCCATAAGTCTATAAATAGTGAATCAAGCCTCCCTCATTCCTTGCTCATTCATGTTTCAGGTTTCTCTCTCTATAAAACCTTTCTCTCTCTATAATTTTGGATTTTTGAGCCCTAAAGGATTAACAACGAAGTGATGCAGCAATGGAAATCCGATAGAGAAAACGTGTTTGGTGTCAAAGTTCTATCCACGACTTTCCAAGTTTTTCACTAAACAACTTGTAAGTTGAGTTATGCTTACCATACTTTAGGTATAACTTATATTTATGTTCATAGTTGTTACTATGAATTTATAAATAAGATTTATCAGTAATACCAGTCGTTATACTGTTCGATCAACTTACAGGAGTGATGTCTAAGCTAGATCTGCGAGGTGTTTAAAGTAGATCGATTTTCCAAACATTGTATCTCTATATACCAAACTGATCCTACATTCGATACGATCTTACCCGGTCGTTCCTTATCAACTATAAATCAATATTTCTTTTGGGATTAATGATAAATCATAGTAAACGTTATGAATCTGGTAATGATAAATTATAATTTGATAAATACGAATGAATTCAAAAGCTTGGTAATATTTTCCTTTTGGTTGTTTTAAAGGGAAATATGAAGTGTCAATCAAAGAGCTGACTTTCCTACGAGTCTTCCACCACAATCAGGTGAGTGCATAGTTACTTTAATGAACACGATTTAATACAAGTAGTTATGAAAAAGTATTAAATATTAGTTGAAAGTTTATATGTGAATTAAATGTTTGTCAATTGGAATATTTGTTAAATTTATATTTGATAGCATATACTACGTGAACCAGATAAGATTAATTATGTGTTAAAATGTTTATAGGATATAATTACATGATAATCTTAAAAATAAATATTATTACTTAAAAGATTAATATATGTTAAAATACCTGATAATATGAGTTAAATACATACACTAAATTACGATAGTGTTGTCTAAACATAGTTAGTATTAAAAGTCGATTTCAAGGATTTTAATATTGTCTACGTTTAAAACTAAGACGTATCAAGGATGATTAGTTCCAGTTAAGTTGGATAAAAGTGTAGTCGTATACGGCGATACTATACTATGGTATAAACAGGAAATGGTGATGGAAATTGATTATAAGCTTTATAGTCTTATGTAGTAATGAAATAAGTTTTAGAAATGATGCTTAGTTTGAGTTAAATCAAAATAATGTTTAGTTATACCATGTAACATAAAAATATTACATAGGCAGGAAAATTATGTTGATTACAGACATTGTAATCTCGAGTTATACAATAGCACTTAAAGGGATGCTTAATTCAATTAATTTTGGATATTAGGTAGCGTCATATTAAGGGTTTGTATGATAGGGACATAGAGTAGAACTCTGTTCTGTGACAATATCAGGTGTTGATGTACGGATTAAGTAACCGAGTACAATATTGTATTCTTTTGTACACCAGATATGGTGATTCCGATCATGCAACTAAAACGGTATGTCTAGTCATCTCCCAGAGTAAGATGATACGACTTGATTATTCTAGAAGATCTTGTGAATTACGTTGCTAGTGTTGACTTATAACTGAAACATCCTGAATATCATGACCAAAAATTTCGTTTTAAACCATTAAATTATTAATAAACCACAGCTATCAAACCGTTTCATCAAAACATGAGTCAAAGTATTTCAAAACATTATTAACAGAGTTTCCAAACAAAACATCAGAGTAAACATCCCGGGCTAAAACATCATGGTGTGTGCAATGCAGTCATCCCGAGCTCTTCTCTCTGCAACTGGAAGTACCTGAAACCAAAACTGAAAACCGTAAGCACGAAGCTTAGTGAGTTCCCCATTTTACCAAATACCATACACATAACACATATACTGGGCCCCCGCCCCTTCCTCGGGCCTTGCCCGGCATCGAGCCCTACTCGGTATAAAAATATGTTTCTTCCAGGCCCCGCCTGTCTATGGGCCTCGCCCGCTATACACATACAGACTATATCATATAATCATACTAGCACATAAAGAATCAAAAACAGTACTATGTGCTCCAGTCCTAAGGCCTCGCCTATCTTGGTCCCCGCCCCTACTCTGCTAATGATGAGATATGGAACCCCATCCATACTCAGCTAGTGGTGAGATACGGGACCCCTCCCACACTCACCTCCCTACCAGGCACATTCAAGTATCATACAAACAATAAGTATAATCAAACATATAAACATTCCTCGGGCACCGACCGACATAAGACCTTCGTTCAGAATCATACATATAAACATTCCTCGAGCCTCGCCCGTCATCGGATCGTAATCCGGAAACACATATCATAAATATGGGCCGACATTGGTGCCTTCGACCCGTTCCTACAGAAGGAAAATCACCTCGCAAATCTGAATGCAAAATCTCACGGATAATCCTCCGGCTGTTGACTGGCAAATCCCCGAACTGCTGATCTCTAGACTCCCCGAGCTACCCTTACCAAAATAACACTTAATCCAAAAACAAATAATCCTTCTTAGGATAAAATGACCATTTTATCCCTGATCTAATTTGGTCCATGCCTAAAGCTCAAAACCATAACATGAAGGCCCAATACTAGGTAGAATTCCCAAGCCCAGTTATGGCCCACCAGTGGCCCAATATTCTAAATTGGGCCCAACCCCTCTAATGGGCCTTACCCTAAAGCCCAAACATATTCTTATCCCAAAATATATGACTTCTGGTGGCCCACTAAGGCCCAAAGGAACAAAGTCCAAGGAATGGCCCAAACTAAGGCCTAAACAACGAAAATCCCATAATTTGTTGAGTACGCGGGCCGTACTCCTCTGTACGCTAAGCGTACATGTTGTATGGCTTGTACGTTGTGTGTACCTGTATGTACGCCCAACGTACTGCTATGTTAAGCTACTTCTAACATTAAGCACTTAATACTCTATTCTAAAGGCTATAATCACAGATCCAAGTCCTCTTCAACGTCTAAATCCATAAACTCACTGACTTGGTGACTTTATATGACACACATGAACCCAAACTCCAAGTATAGTAATCTACTTCCATGAAAATGGCCATAACTCTTGCATGAACCCATTAAGACCTTCAAGATGGCAACTTTCTGATTCTAGAGCTCAAATACCACTGAGAGTGGCAACTCTAGGTTCCAAAAACGACATGGACACAAGGGACTTCATCCATGGGACCAAAAGAGTCCATAAACTCATTCCTAAAGAGATCTAAGAGAATAACCACCAAGTTCAGAACTTTATACCTTGAAATGGTCAGAAATGAAGCAACAATCCCAGATCTTCAACTTCTCCTTTGAACCACCACCTTGCTTTGCTCTTCACTTCCTTGGAGAATGGATCCAAAACACCAAAATTCTCTCAAAAGGCCTTTTAAGCTCCAAGATCACTCAAGTATGGATTAGGGTTTTGTAGTAGCTTCTATAGGGTGAGATGGAGGCTGGTCTTGAGGCATAATGTTCCTTATATAGTGTCATACCCTAAAATTTAGGGTTTTAGTCTGAAGGGAGTACGCCCTGCGTACCTCTTAGTGTGCCCGACGTACTCACAAACCACCCACGACCATTTTACTTTATACGTTGGACGTAACCCAGCTTACGTTGGGTGTTCCCAGCCGGACACGTGCATGCATCCCTTGCATGCATGGGACTTATCTGCCAAATATTTCCATTACGGGCTAAATCTGCCAAAACCTTCAAAGTGCTATAACTTCTTCGTTCTAAGTCCGTTTCAGATGAACTTTAAATCCCTGAAAAGGTGACGAGAAGTCCTACGCTTCTAGTAACTCTTCATTACCTAAAAACCTTCAGAACAAGAACCTAAAATCTCTAGAAGACCGAGATGTCAAATTACGAGTATGCCCTTAGCCTCCGAAGACACAATCAAACACTTGGATCACGTATACCCTAATACCCACATCCGAAATGGGCTAAATCCTCCCTTTCCCAAGGCCCTGACCCTTATGACAGCTGATGATTGGGCCGCAGCCCCTAGCAATGAAGCACCAAAATATCTGACTTCTGGTGGCCCACTAAGGCCCAAAGGAACAAAGTCCAAGGAATGGCCCAAACTGAGACCCAAACAACGAAAAGCCCAAATATGTTGAGTACACGTGGCGTACTCCTCTGTAGGCTAAGCGTACAGGCTGTATGGCGTGTACGCTGCGCGTACCTGTATGTACGCCCATCGTACTGCTCTGTTAAGCCACTTCTAACATTAAGCACTTAATACTCTATTCCAAAGGCTATAATCAAAAATCCAAGTCCTCTTCAACGTTTTAATCCTTAAAGTCACTGACTTGGTGACTTTATATGACCCACATGATCCCAAACTCCAAGTATATCAATCTACTTCCATGAAAATGGCCATAACTCTTGCATGAACCCATTAAGACCTTCAAGATGGCAACTTTTTGATTCTAGAGCTCAAATACCACTGAGAGTGGCATCTCTAGGTTCCAAAAACGACATGGACACAAGGGACTTCATCCATGGGACCAAAAGAGTCCATAAACTCAATCCTAAAGAGATCTAAGAGAATAACCACCAAGTTTAGAACTTTATACCTTAAAACGGTCAGAAATGAAGCAACAATACCATATCTACAACTTCTCCTTTTAACCACCACCTTGCTTTGCTCTTCACTTCCTTGGAGAATGGATCCAAAACACCAAAATGCTCTCAAAAGGCCTTCTAAGCTCCAAGATCACTCAAGTATGGATTAGGGTTTCGTAGTAGCTTCTTTAGGGTGAGATGGAGGCTGGTCTTGAGGCATAATGTTCCTTATATAGTGCCATACCCTAAAATTTAGGGTTTTAGTTTTAAGGGAGTACGCCCCACGTACCTCTTAGTACGCCCGACATACTCACAAACCACCCGCGACCATTTTACTTTATACGCTGGGCATAACCCAGATTACGCTGGGCGTTCCCAGCCGGACACGTGCATGCATCCCTTGCATGCATGGGACTTATCTGCAAAATATTTCCGTTAGGGGCTATATCTGCCAAAACCTTCAAAGTGCTATAACTTCTTCGTTCTAAGTCCGTTTCCGACGAAACTTATATCCATGAAAAGGTGACGAGAAGTCCTACGCTTCTAACAACTCTTCATTACCTAAAAACCTTCCGAACAAGAACCCAAAATCCCTAGAAGACCGAGATGTCAAATTACGAGTATGCCCTTAGCCTCCGAAGACACAATCAAACACTTGGATCACGTATACCCTAAGACCCACATCCGAAATGGGCCAAATCCTTCCTTTCCCAAGGTCGTAACCCTTATGAGAGCTGATGATTGGGCCTCCGCCCCTAGCAACGAAGCACCTTCAGAACCAGGTGTTACAATAACCCATAAACCTAGATGAAATGAGATACCATATCCATTAAAACTCTGATGGCTTATATTGCCTTTATGACTTACACCGGCCAAGTAAGCCCCTAGCTTTGTAGTCAAACCATTGCTCTAAATGATTCACCGGTGATTTGATTTTTCCTGATAATCGTGGACTAGGATTTTTGAGAATCGGTTGTGATGGGTATGTATAGGTGTAAGGTTTTATAGATATCTAAGTTATGAGATATATCTATATTGTTGGTTACAGTTGATTTTTCAGGTTTGGTAATTATAAATTAGTATCATAATAATATTGTGAGATTGAAAACCCTATGTGTCTCACCAGGTTTCCCAACCCCACCCACTCAAATTATATGCATCACATGTAACAGGATTAAAGCTGCTGGAACTTGTTTAGGATCCCGAGTGATTAAGAGACAACCTGTAATAGTGTTCATGAGCATTAGGTCCTTACGTTGTAACATATGTTGCATATTGATTATGACATCCTTAGGGTTTTTATATTTTGAAAAATGTTTACTCAATATATTTTAATAAAATGAGACGGTTTCCACAAAAATCTTTTATTTTACTGAGATTTTCTACAAACAAAGTTATTGTGATTTTTAAAGCGTAAAGATTTTTTTTTATTCTGAAAATTAAGAATAGTTACAAATATTTAGTGGAAGTTACACTTTTCCAATAACTTTTGAATTCCTATGCTTTATTATTTTTGTAGTTTGGATTACTACTCAAATATCTACAACTATGCTATCCCACAAATTAATGTAGGCGTTTTCAATAACTTAATAAATGGTTTTTTTTAATAACAAAGTGATAAAAAGCAAGAAAAAAACAAATACATATATTTTTAGTAACCATTAGCATATGTTATTTAAAATATTAAACATCAGTATTAAAAATAAAAACAAAGAAGTAGATTAAAAATTAATTAAACTATCTTTAAGTAATTAAAAATCATCCAAAGAAGTAGATTAAAAACTAGTTAAAAATAAAAACCATTATAAATAACTTTGTAAGTCGAATTTCATATTTAAATAAAAGTAAATATTATGTTAACTTGAAAACAACAGTCGGTGGTTGAAAAAAACATCACTGTCAAAATTAAGAAATTAAAAAATTAAAAAAAAAGTTTTTTTTTAAATTGATTATCTATAACAATAATAAGATGATATTAAATAAAAAATATACACAATCTTATGAATGAACTCGCGAATAAAGGTAATTACGATCATATTGTTCAAATTATTATATGTAATATCGTGTTGTTTAGGAACAATATATTTTAGTGTTCAGAATTTTGCAATAATATTTTGTTTATGCATATGCAAAAACATAAACACAAGAGCAAAGAGGGAGCCACCTTAGGACCAGCATAGACTTAGGCCCATCCTCAAACTTTTTACCATGCATCACCTTCAACTCCATTGCCTTAACCTTAAATATAGTGTGAATTTATAAGGACCAGCATAGACTTAGGCCCATCCTCAAACTTTTTACCATGCATCACCTTCAACTCCATTGCCTTAACCTTAAATATAGTGTGAATTTTTATAAGTAATTCATTTTTAAAGTTACATTTTGGCCAATAATATTTAGAAGTTAAATACTTTTAGTAAGTTAGTTTTCAAAATTTACATATTTCACACCTCAAATTTTATAAATTTGCATAATTCTATTTTTAGCTAATTTAATTTAGTTTATAGTTTTTCTTTCTTAGATTTATTTTTATTATATCTATAAAAAAATTATATTTAGGGTTCCATTTTCACTTTTCGCATAGGGTATTCAAAATCAACGGGCCGATATATATATATATATATATATATATATATATATATATATATATATATATATATATATATATATATATATATATATATATATATATATATATATATATATATATATATATTTGGTCAAAGGCTGAAATTTAAGAGGCACAAGCCTTAATGCATTATGTACACTCATTTTATGCATTATCAGATCATGAATCTTATCCTGTCAAAATATTGAAAAAGTCAAAGAAAAGTAACACCTAATTCAAAATTCATACCATTTGCAATTCAAATTCATTCACAAAATTTCGATAGTTTGACTCGGTCTATTTTATGTCACATGCATATATAGGTTATGATAAGGTATGAAATTCGAATTTTGAAATCCATTATCTACGGCCCGTATATCAGCTCCCTTCCCTTTATATCTCCACTCCTCTTCTCTGTGATTCCCCTATCTCTTCCTCTCAATCGAACAATCTCATCTGGTTTCATTATAAAGGTTATTTCATATTTGGGGTATGTGTTGTCAAAAACATCAACGTATGTGCTATTACAAACCTCAACGAGGTGGGAACCTATGTTCAAGCCATCACTACTACCATCACATCACCAACTCACCTGTAGAAACCCTATACTTTACCACCATCACACCTCCTAAAAGCCTAGCCGCCGACCACCTAACGCACCGCCTCTATGTCTCTCTATTTGGCTTCCGATCACTGCCTCATCACCACGGTCTCTCTCTCTCTCTCTCTCTCTCTCTCTCTCTCTCTCTCTCTTCATCTGTATTTAACTTTGTGTGTTTATGGGACTCCGATCCATGGTTTGTGCTTAACTATGTCTCTCTCTTTCTCTTATCATTTATTTGTTTTGTACGACATCAAGTTTTGTCACTTTTATTTTTTTTTATTTGTGGGTATTTTGTCAAAGAAAATCGGCAGGACGAAAGAAATTTAAAAGAACAAGTACCGTGCAACATTTGTTTGATAACCGCGTGATGGCAAGTTTTGTACTTTAAAAAAGACTTCATAACTGATTTTTGTTTCTTTTGGATCACTGATCTCTCCCCCATATAAGTTTGTTGCTATATTGGATAAAAAACAAAGTATTTTTCCCAAATTGGCAGCAAAAAGAAAGTGTGTTGCTGCTTGGCGCATTTCACCTAAAAAATAGGTTGAATGGTGTTGATGTCGTCCAAAGTAATAGCAATATCTACTCTGATAAAATGTTGTCATAAATAGTGAAAAAGACAACATGTTGTTGACTTGCTGTGAAGAAAAGATGTGGAGTAAGAGGACCTTCACATCTGAGGTTTGTTCCTTTAACAATTCATGCATATAAATTATAAAAAATTAAAAAGGGATAAAATTGACTTTTTCCTTTAATACTTGGATTTGTACTTCAAATTTACCTGTATTTTTTTTTAATTATAGAATTCTAATTTTGTTTTTTTATCATGCATTTTATTTTATTTTTCTTTACCAGTGGGTACAATCAGCCAAACCATGGTTTGTTGGGTGCTTCTTCTCAGTTTTTTCTTCACAAGAGTGTAAGATAGGCAAAATAATATGTTTTGGCATAAATAAATTTGCAAATGCAGGTTTGAAATCTGGTTTGAAGGTTGAAAATATGTTATGGAGGTTTGGAATCTATAAAAACTTTGTTTAATATGTATGTCTTTCTGCATAATACATAGTAATCTAATTTAGGTGGTGTTTGTGAGTTCAAAAAACTCATATTGTAGTTTTCCTTAACCCTCCCCCCCCCCCTTTGGTTTAGTACAGCTGAATCAGGAACTTTAATGGAATTTAGCTGGAACTACAAGTAACTTACTGCTCAAATGGTGCAAAGTCAGAAACACATGAAGACTCTTTTTAGTTCAAGTAATATTCACATGATTTTTTCTTATCTTTCACCAAAAAGTTGAATGGAAACTAAAGTTTGAGAAGAAGATACATAGAGCAAGGGAATGTAGCTTACTCCGGATGTTATGTTGCTTAGAATATTTTGGATAAGTCCATTGTTGCAATCCTTAGTTCTATGATTCATTCAAACAAAGATGGACCTGATGGTTAGGGTTAAAAACCAACAAGGCATGTTGCCAAAGGTAATCCCCTTTTTCCAAAAAAAAAAACCAACAAGGACCGTTGCAAATCATTATCCTTTTCAGCCGATACCGGAGACAAGATGATTGAGTACTTCGTAATTTTAAAACCAATTATTATAGATGATTCCGCTCTTTCTAGGCTTTGTTATGCTTTTACAAGATGAAAACCATTGATGTAATAGTGATAAGTTGTAGGATTGAACTTTACTTATAAGATAATATGTATCCAGTAATGAAAATAAAAATGTATAGATAAATGATCGATGCATTAAAAAAAGCTTACCAAAATGAGTTCATTATTTTCTGTTAATGTATATTTTTCGTTCTTGCAAGAGTTTGCTTCAAAGTTTATATGTATGCTTTGAACCTTTCAAGCATTGATAGGATGATGAACTTGCATATTTGAAGAGTCATTTAGGCTAATTTAATCCAATTCTCAACATCATGAGGCATTAAATAAATCTATTAAAAGATTCAAAATAGTTTTGTGTTTGATGTTATATCTATCACAGAAGAAAAGTTCTATTGACACAATTTCCCAATGTTATTAAACAAAAAGTGCCCAATAAAACTAAAATTACCTATATGCATTAATATCCAAGTAAATGTACCTTAATTGATATTTCATTTTAATTCAACGACAAATAGTAATTAATAATAACAATCAATATTTCAAATACTAATTAATAACATTTCATATTTACAAATACTATTAATAATAACCAAATTCATCTATTTTATGGCAACTATCAAGTTTTTTTCAACAACATTAAACCTAAAAAGTGTAAAATCTAAACATAAACATACTGTATAAAATAAAAAATTAATTATTACCGTTTGTGGAAAAAACAAAAGTTAAGCGAAAAAGTAAATATTTTTACCGAGTTGATCAACTAAACCGAAAAAGTAAAAAAAAAATTAATTCGGTTAGCATTGTAACATAGTTTCCTTAAGGTTTGGTTGTTGAGCGGACGATATTTGACAATCTAAGATGTTGTGAAAATGATAGATAAATTGATATTCCAACGGATACACAAAAATTTGAAATCAATTCAGATATTTTGATATTTGTTATTTTCAAAACACTACAAGGAAATGAGCAATTAGCGGCGACAAAAGTCGCCGGTAAAGGGTCGAGAAGTCGCCGCTAAAGCTAATAGCGACGACACGTCGCCGGTAAAGAGTCGCCGCTACTGCTTTGTCGCTATTGATAAGATTGTCGCCGCTAAAGACAACTGTCGCGGCTAATTCTCCTGTCGCCGGTGATACTTCTTGTCGCCGTTAATGCACATGTCGCCGGTAATACTCATGTCACCGGTAATAACGTTTTTTCATTTTTTTTATATTAGCGATTTTGGGTATAATTAATTCCAAATACTGTTATAATTAATTCTATACCAAAAGTTACATAACAACATCAAATTAAATACCAAATACTGTTATAATTAATTTAATACCAAAAGTTTGACAATTCTAACAAGTAGCAAAGTAAGTTTTACAATTCTAACAAGTAGCAAAGTGTAACAACAAGTATAACATACAAATGAAGCTCCTACCTTACATATCATCATCTTCGTTCCCATCATTTCCTCCTTGATTATTCTGTGATTGAAAAAACGAATAAAGCTCCTCCCTACATGCCGGGTCGTTCAGCAATGCCCGAAAATTTTCCAACTACATAATAAATAACAACATATATAAATTATAAGTTAAATTATCAAACATAAACAAAAACTACCAAAGTACCTTATTATTTCTTGCACATGGGACAAGAACTCAAATACCAAAGCTTTTAGCAAATACTCACCACAAAACAAAAATGACTAAATCAACATACATTTTATGATGTCAAACTACATTTCTATTTTTAAACTAAGCCGAATAACCAAAGTACATTGCTATTTCTTGCACTTGGGACAAAAACCCAATTACCAAAGCTTTTAGCAAATAATCACCACAAAAATCAAAATGACCAAATCGTCATGCATTTTATCGCTATTTTTAAACTAAGACAAAAAACCAAAGTACGTTGCTATTTGTTGCACTTGGGACAAAAAACTAATTACCAAAGCTTTTAGAAAATAATCACCACCAACAAAAATTACCAAATCAACATGCATTTATTAAAATTAAATAATCTTGTTTTACCTGTGATGGTTGTAATGATTGTGGTGGTGGTTGCGACGGCTGTGAAATCGGCGGGAGAGCAGAAAGTTTACGGCCGATGCTTCTGATATGGCCACGTCGCTCTCCTAATACTTTCTCAAAAGCGGCTCTTTCTTGAGCGGATGTTAACTAACAGTCTATCCAAAAATTTATTATAATGTAATGCCATATCAAAAATTCCACGTTCACCGCACCAACAGGACTGCATCTTAGGTGCTGCTAGGGGAAACCTTGCTTACCAAAAATTTATGTTTTCAGTCTATCCAAAATTTGCTCTGGATTTGAAATCTGCAAATATAGATAAAACTTTATCTTTTATACATCACTTTGAAAGAAGTGACCTTATGAACCCAGGTGATAAACCATTCACCATAACCTATCTCATAGGATATGCCCTGACCAATAGTCAACATAGCATAGACTACAAGAAAGACGAGTACATCGAACTTGATGATGTCTTTTCAGAAATAGGCCATGTCAAAGATAAACAATTCTGCGACATAAATCCTCAAGAAAACTCTTGGGTTTTAAATATAGTTAGAAACAAAAAAGCTCTAAGAGAAACTCTTAGACCAAGAATTTCTATGGATTCACTCCATATAGGAGAAAGCTCAGAAAGAAAAGATAGTAACTTAATAAGAAACATGTCTTTAAAAATTGATAGTCTACGTCAGAATATCAAACAAATCTCTGAAGTAATAAATGAGTAATAAAATAGATTTTCCTCATTTTTATAAAAAAGGTAAAACAGTAAAAATTAAAACTCTTGACGACAATACTGAAAAGAAAGAATACGTTTTCTCCACTTCTGGAAAAGCTGGTATTCAAACAATTGTAAATCATTGCAATAATCTCAACCAGATCATTGCAAGATGTCTCTTAAAAACTTCAAAAATAAGCCATTACCTTGGTATTTCAAAAGATATTTCTAAAGATATTTCAAAAAATAAAATACCTTTTAACCAATTTAAAAACGATTTAGCCATTTTGGTTAAAAACAATCTTGATAAAAATAATTTTGAAAAATTCTTCGAAGTTATTGAAAGACAAAATAAATTAACTATCAAGCTAACCCAGTCTATTAATAAACATTCTATTCTTTTAGAAAACTCTTTAAAAAACAACCATTTTGTTGAAGAAGTCGCCAAAAAGGCAAATATTGAAGGCACTCTTAAGGAAAACAACCTTAAGATCACTAATATACAAGATCAGTTAAAACAACTGATAGGATGACCTCGATACCCGAGCTCAATAGATCAATCAACCTCCTTAATGAAAAAATAGATGGGCTGATTATAAACTTTGACTTAACGGCCAATAAATACGTAACCACTACACAGTTAGAAGTAGCATCTGCAAAAATTATTGCAGACATTACTAAAGAGTTATCTGAAAAGATTGACTCTTGCCCTTGTAATAAAGACATTCTTGAACACATCAAGAATATTTCCATCATAGAACAAAAGACCAAACCTGGAAAATATTCAGGTCTTAAGAAATACTCACCTCCCAATCCTAGTATTGGAAACCCTGACTTAGGAAGCTCAAAAGACTCCCAGAAAATTGATATTTTCAAAAAAGAGCAAAAATGAAAGAAACAATCTCTGAGAAACTTGAGAAATATACCTTGGGTTTGTTCTAAGAGCTCTTCGACTAACCGATTCTGTAATTCCCAAAAGTGAGTAACAATTAAGTATAAATAAACATATAATTATATGATAAAATTATAATTAAATACTTACATATTGTTGTTCCGCCTCAGTAGTAACAAATACACCATCCCTATCGGTATGAGCTTTACGAAACGTTTCCTCTACAAGTATATTACTATTTTATATATATATATATATATATATATATATATATATATATATATATATATATATATATATATATATTACACCAAAAATTAGCTAATCTTGAATTAGTCTAGAAATAGTAATAAAAAACTTGGAATATATTTGTCACCAAAATTGTGAGTTGCTAATCGCAAATCTTGGTAACCGTAACCTTTTTCCCCTTGTAGTACAGGTTCCTCTAAAAGTATATGAAGTATCACAAGTTGCAAACGTTACACAATTAGTAGTTGTAATCTAAGATACATATGTTGCGATGGAATATACTGTAATTCTGAAAATCTGTTAATTGAATATAAAATTATAATAACATACAAATGTAGGTCCACCGGTGGGAATTGAATATGAATTTAAATGACTATCTACAAGGATAATTGGATATCCATAAACTGATAAACACGTGGACAAAACTTTGGGATAATTTTTTTTAAGAAAAAAATAATCGACCTTGGTTATATATCCATATTATATTTGAGTTACCCCTCACAAAGCCCATATAGGTATATCTGATGTATCTCATCTGCTTCGCATATAAATATTTCTTAATTGAACCTTTATTCAAATTATGTAATAGCATTTTTTCATTCTGACATTAATAAAAATTATATTGGAAATCAAAGAAATGGTGGTGGTGGAAATAGAACCTCTGGTGGTGGAAATCAAAGAAATGGTGGTGGTGGAAATCAAAGAAATGGTGCAGTGGTGGCGGTAGTCGCCGGTGGTGGCCGGAAAAGTCAATCAAAAACTGAAATTGAAAAGATTTTGCAATTAATAACTAAAGTAAGCTAAAATCGATGTTACAAGACAAAAGGGAAATGAATCTTTTGCTGGAAATACCTATTGTTACCGGAAAGTAGTGGTTGTCGCTGGAAACGGAGGAGCCTCACCGGTCAATCTCAACTTTGACCGCCGGTATCTTCTTCTATGAGGCCGGAATCCTTAATCTCGGTTTTGCCGGAGGGTGTTAGCTGTGAATCGACGAAGAAGATGAAAGAAAAAACGCAGCAGCAACGCGAGATGGAAGCGAACAGAAGAGAAAAGGAAAAGGGCGTCAATTTTTTTGGTTAATTGCGTCGACCTTTAGCGGCGACGCCTTTACCAGCGACAACTTTGACTTTAGCGGCGACTTCTCTCAATACCGACGACACTTAGGAGGGAAACATTACCGCGCCATTTTTTCGACAATTAGCGGCGACTCGGTTAGGTCTTTAGCGGCGACTTTTGTCGCCGATATTGCTTTTGTGCATTCCTCGATTATCCTCGCCGTTGGATTAGAAACACGATCGAACGGTCTCAATTTACCGGAACGTGAAAGCGCGGATCCGTGTCATGAGCCATTAGCGGCGACACCTACTTTTAGTGGCGACAATTTGACGTGTTGCCGCTAAAAGTAAGTGTCGCCGGTATTGGCGTCGCCGCTAATGACTGTATTTCTTGTAGTGAAATAAAAGACCACAAATGGCTAATTAGGGCTATTTTTCAATGAGAAAAAAAATAAAGAACAACAATCAAATATATATTATATATATATTTTGATAAGTATATGATATTTATTGATGCATTGATTGAAAAAAGTTCAAGGTATACCATATTGAATACTATGGACAATGAACTATGGAAGAATGAGTGAAAGGAGCCATATTACATTCAGTTATTGTTATGACATATTAGTGGACCTACATGTTTTGAAGATATCTACACTCTTAATAATGTAAACACCAGACTATTTGTGCAAAAGAACTAATCTCCCTCTATAAACTAATTTCTGAGAAAACTATTGACACCCATCGGTTGATGCCGGTAAACGGCTAGTATATATATATATATATATATATATATATATATATATATATATATATATATATATATATATATATATATATATATATATATATATATATATATATAGGGCTAAGTTATTTTGTTTCTTATATTTATTGTGTGTTAGAATGCACCAATAAAAATTTAGTAAATTAAATAATTATTTAATTAAATAAATATACATATTAAATGATTTCCATAATTATATTGTCATAAAAGTATTGTACCCTACACAAAAGTATTGTAGATATTGTCATAAAAGACCTTAAGTTTAAAAACTAAAATTATCTTTATTAATAATAATAATAATTATTATTAGAATAATAGTAGTAATAATAATAATAGTTATTGTTATTGTTATTATCATGAATGTATACATAATTTTTACATACATTAAAAAACATATAAATGTATTTTAAGTTATATAAATACATTTTAAAGGTACTTATATATTTTAAAGTTTATTTATATTAAAAAGTCTTTATACAACTAAATGCATATCTATACGCTTGAAAGCATATATATCTTTAAAAACATATTGGTACAATAAAAAATTTATTCATATTTCATAAGGATAAATATTTATTTATTTTGTAAAAAAGTGTATTACATATTTATTTATATGAAAATACATATTCATATGATTTTTATTGTATAAAAGACATATTTATATGTATTTGTACGTATTATTAAGAATAAATATGTATTTGTTATATTATATATATATATATATATATATATATATATATATATATATATATATAATACAATACGTATTTATAAATTTTTCTATGATAAAAAATGTGTAAAATACATTTTTATATGTATTTAAATAATATAAACTATATTAAATGGTATTTTTTATAATTATTTGTATACAATATGCTTTTATAAGGAATAAATACATATTTACACAATAAATACAAATCAATATATTTTTAATATATAGATATGTTTTTAAAAGTATAAATATTTTGTTGAAGGTATATATGTGCTTTGAAATGTGTAGATATATTTTTAATTGTATAAATAAATTTTTTTAAATGCATAAAAACATTCTTGAATATATAAAATACCTTCAAAAAATATATTTATATCTTTAAAAATATAAAATACCTTAAAAAAAACATTATTATTATTATTATTATTATTATTATTATTATTATTATTATTATTATTATTATTACAATAAATATTTAAAGTCTTTCGAGATTTTAAAATGTATATTAATTAAAGTTCAGATAGCAATACATCAAAATGCTTTGAGCTTACTTGTAAAGTTCTTGCTTCGTGTGTGGAAGTTCTCTAAAACTCAACGATTTTTATGACAATATCTCATCTATTAAAATACTTTAAAAGTGACTTGTTAAAAAACGGCTAAATATTATATATCATTATTCTATAAAATAACATTTAAGGTACACTTATTATTTATAATATAACGTGCTAATATTTTATATACTATTATTTGCTTGTTTTAAAAGGCTTTCCAAAAAAATATATTCCTTCGCCAGTTGTGCAAATCAAAATGAAATTGATCCTTTAAGTAAAGCACCATGTGATCTTGATCCACCAAAAAACATGACACGAATTGGTATATAAGATTTTAAAAAATGAAATAAGTAAAAGCGAGCAGTTTATGTGTTGAATAAGGTGAATGGATGATGTTAGTCAACATGCGCATCTTGGTTTATTGATATGCATCCGAGGATATTCAGTATTTAAATGAACTGAGACTTAGACATTTTACACCTTCTAAATTTGGTGTTCCAGGAATTTGGTGTTCCGAGGATATATCTTTAAATACAAACAAATATGTAACACCTGTTTCAAGAATATTTCTTCTGAGACTTCGACATTTTACATCTTCTAAATATAGAATTTGGTGTTTCCCACGACGTGGTGGAAAAAGCACCACGACGTGCTCGCAGGTAAGTTGGAACGCACATGTTTTTATGCACCACGACGTGGCAAGGCTATGGCCATGACGTGGTGGCGCCTAGAGTGCATAACCCTTATTTTCGGGCCTAGAGCCCTATATAAAGGATGTGATGACTAGGTTTTGCCCACCCTCAGTCTCCATCACCCTCTCAACTCCAAAAAACAGCCCCAGCCCCCTTGTGTTCATCTTGAAGCTTAATGTGGTGGTTTGTGAACTTGAAGAACGAAGAAAGGAGCTCCAAGTGTAAGGATTCAGCAAGCAAAGTTCTTCACCACCTTCTTGTACATAGCTTGGACCTTTGTAAGTCCACTAGTTCTTATCTTTTTGTCCCAAGCCTTATAGATCAAGATTTTGAGGCATTTCTTCAAGTTCGTGATGATTTGAGTAGATGGATTCCATAAAGTTGGCAACTTTATAGATCATTGAGGTCTTTATGCGGTTATATGTTCCAGATCTGACGTTCTATGAAGTTTTAGATTCCATGCATGAGGTTTTGACCTATTTCTTCTTAGTTTGACCTAACTTGAGTGTATGACATGCGTTGGACATACATGTCCATAAAGAAAGGGTTTTTATGGTGGCTATGGGTGTAGAGAAGCCCTTTGGAAAGGATGAGTATGAGGCTTAATGGATTAAGGGCTTTTACATTTAGAGGTCCAGAACATATCCCACGACGTGGTGGTGTGCTCACCACGACGTGGTGCAAGGGTTTCTCGTGACAGTGTTTTCATGAGATGTAACGACCCAAAAATCAAGGGTAAAAATTTCATTTTTATTATAGTCAAAGACAAATATCATTTAATCCAAACATTCCAAAAACGTTGCTAATTAAAAACATTTTTCAGAGTTCATCCCAAAATCACATATTGCGGAAAACACGGGTGTGGGCGCTGCGATCAAACCGGGCCCTTCCTTTCCAAACTGATGATACCTGAAACCATAAACAAAACTATAAGCACGAAGCTTAGTGAGTTCCCCAGAGCATACCCCACATAATCCACATAACCACATAACTCATATCAATCACATACGCCATGCATATAAACATATAGGGATGTCGTGGGCTCCCCCATGGTCTTACTCCAGGATGTCGTGGGCTCCCCCAGGGTCTTTACCTGGAATGCCATGGGCTCCCCCCATGGTCTGATATCCAACTGCCACGGGATCCCGCCGGGGTCTTCCATGCAATTATCACAAAGACAACTAGCATATCACACATCACACAAACAACTAGTATGTCACATATCACATAAACAACTAGTATACCACATATCATATAAACAATGCATATAAACATATAAGGATGTCGTGGAAACCCTCCAAGGTCTTACTCCAGGATGTCGTGGGCTACCCCCAGGGTCTTATACCTACATGTCATGGGCTTCCCCATGGTCTTTACCTGGAACGACATGGGCTCCCCCCATGGTCTGATATCCAACTGCCACGGGCTCCCCCCGGGGTCTTCCATATAAATGACACAGAGTCTACAAGCATACAATATATCACAGAAATAACTATCATACTACATAACACATATATAAACATATAGGAATGTCGTGGACTCCCTCCAGGGTCTTACTCCAAGATGTCGTGGGCTCCCCCCAGGGTGTTAGATCTTTGTGACATTGGCTCCCCCACATGGTCTTAACTACTTGCCATGGGCTCCCCTACATGGTCTTTACCTCGAATGCCATGGGCTCCCCCACATGGTCTTGTATCCAACTGCCACAGGCTCCCCCCCCCCCCCCCGGGGATCTTCACATATCTAATCAATAAAGTTCTAGCACATTCACATATACATGCATACTAGACATATCAGTAGTGAACCCACAATAACACTACAACTAACTGAATGGGCCGACCTTGGTGCCTTCGACCCATTGGTATGGTGAGGAGACTCACCTCACACTGCTGAAGTCCCGCGAATACATCCCTGACTGCTGGTTGACTGATCTTTGTACTGTCAATCATCAAGACAAAACCTAATTAACCACATAGGTTTCAATGCATAACCATAAATCCACACTTAGGGTAAATGGACCATTTTACCCCTAACCTAGCTTGGTTCAAAACCAAGGCCCAAACTGACACCCTGAAGGTCCAAAAGCCACATAATCAACCAAGGCCCAACATATGGCCCAATTTTCCAAATTGGGCTTAAACCCCTACATGGTCTTGCCATGAGGCCCAATCCTTATTTTCAGTCCAATACACTTTATATTCTGATGGTCCTATAATAATCCAAACACATAAGCCCAAAATGCTAAAAACCACTTGTGGCCAAACCATGGCCCAATTTTCCAAATTGGGCCCAATTCCTTCCGAGGCCTTTTCAACATCTCTAACAGCCCAAAACCTAATGGCCAATCAGGGCCCAAGACAAACAAGCCCAACAGTTGGCCCACACCGAAGCCCAATACTCATAACTCCATGTGACTGACTACACAGGGCGTACTCAGCTGTACGCTGCGCGTACAGGCTGTTTGGCTTGTACGCTGCGCGTACAGACTTTTACGCCCAGCGTACTACTCCATTAAGCCAAATCCTCATTAAGCTCTTAATGCTTGGTCCAACAAGCCCAAACCACAGATCTGAGTCCCAACTAACGTCTAAACCCATAAAGTCACTGACTTGGTGATTTTGCATGCCCCAACAAGACCAAATAGCATTCTACTTTCATGGAAATCGCTCAAAATCCAACATAGATGGTCTTAAAGTCTAAAGGTGCCAACTTTATGGACCTTGAACCTCAGAAACACTAAGAGGGGCATCTCAAAGCTCCTGGAATGAACTCAAGACCACTAGATCTCATACTTGGGACCAAAAAGAACAAAAACCCATAAATAGTAGATCTAAGACACCAATGATCAAGTGCAAAGCTTTATACCTTCATCAAGCTGAAAATGAGTCACAAAAGTCAGATCCATAAGCTTCTCCTCGATCCCCATCTTTGCATCAAACTCCACCTTTTTGGAAATGGACCAAACACTCCAAAAATGGACTCCATAAGCTCAAAATGCCATCATGAATGATTAGGGACGAGTTCTAGGGTTTTAGAGGGTGGGGGCTGACTTAGAATGAAGAAGGAGGCTCAACATTATGCTTATATAGGGTACAACTATAAGATTAGGGTTTTCAATCTGACCCTCATACGCCCAACGTACCTTCTCGTATGCCCCGCGTACGAGGCCGCGCACCCCGATCCAATCCTCCCATATATGCTACGAGTTCCTCCAGCTACGCCTCATGTAATTCCTTCTCTTCGGTACGCGCTGCGTACCACTTTGGTACGCCCCGCGTACTAGGGCTTTTCCCAAAACCCTAATTCTTCCGAAGGCTATAACTTACTCGATACAACTCCGATTCCAATCATTCATATATCCATAGAAAGGTATCGAGAAGATCAACACTATTATCAATTCTTGCCTCCCATAAAATATCCCGAACAAAAATCCACTTCCCATAAAGACCTGAGCTGACAAATTATCGAAATACCCTTTGATCCCAAAATTCAAACTGAATACCTGAGCAATCCAAGGTACATTATCCAACTCCAACTGGGTCCGAAACCCAACCCCTCAGGTATCCGTAGCTTAATAGCACTTAATCCTTGATCACCAATTCAAAATGGGAAAAATTCGAAACAGGATTTTACAACTCTCCCCCACTTGAATCAGATTTCGTCCTCGAAATATGTCCTTACCTTCCCAACACCTCCAACAATCTGGTCAATACCTCCACATTCTGGAATAAATACAGCCTTTCCAAGGCAACCTGATACTAACCACCTTGTGACAACCCGAACCTTTTTTCGTCAAAATTAATCAAATTCCGTTAAATAAAATTTTGAATTTTATTTGTTCCGTTAAATTCTTATGGTTTAGAAATCGTTTTATTTATCTAAATAGATTTCATATAAGAGTCGGAACCAAAATCGCAAAAACCTGAGTTTTTCTTCGAAAATCAACAAAGTCCGGTCAGGCTGGTGTTCGCGGCCGTGAACCCGATCACGGCCGTAAACCGTTCACGACTGGTGGGCCCCACCACCGACCATAAACCCAGCCTATATATATATATATATATATATATATATATATATATATATATATATATATATATGTGTGTGTTCTACCCTCATTTATACTTTTCTGGCCGAAAACCACACTCTCTCGAAAAACCACCACCCGAAAAACCCAAGATTTTTCTTCATCTACCACTCAAGCCACCTTAGAACTCGTTTTGGAGCAACAAACATCCGTCTTTTCGTCGAATCAAGCATTGTTGTTCTTGAGATCACGGCCGTAAACTCTTCAAATCTTCAAATCTTCAAGGGACGAAATCAGTTCACGGTCGTGAACCCTTCAAACCTTCATATTTCCTTCAAGAACACCAAGAACAAACCGTAAACCCTTCAAAGACTGTGAACACTTCAAAGGTAGGGAACCGTTCACGACCGAGAACAGTTCACAACCGTAATCTCTACACGGCCACAATCAGCCCTACATAGTGAATCTTGGCAGCAAACCCACTTTTCCCACTTCAATCGAGTCTCGGTAACATTCCTTAACAAAAAACAAGTGTTTTTCTAACACTTTAACTAATGGATTCACTAACTTAAATACAAATATGTGTTTAACTATTATTAGGATTCCGTTAACTCTGCGTGCAACAACTCGAGGGTCCTCATTTCCAGTCTCGTTATTCGGCATACACGCATCCAACTGTGAGTTCATACCCCTACGCTTTTATTATTTTTAACGTTTTTAGGGGGGATACAAGCTAAATACAAATAGTTTTTATGAACTCTATACACAGAATTTTATAAGGACTAAAATTTATGCAATTGATACAACCAAAAAGGACTTCACATTTTATAAAATATTTAGATATTTTATCCCTTTTGTAACATGCTGAGCATAAGGGAAGTTTTCAACTCACAACTATAACTGCATAGTTTTCAGAACAATACATGATCCGAGTACTTAACACACATGCAAACTATAATAGGTATAGTTTGGGATTTCAATACATAGTTTTATCATTTCAGGATTATACATTACCTATTATATAAACTATGACAAATATAGTTTATGGTATACATTACTACTTTCTGAATACAAGAGTACTATACTAAATAATTATTTAAGTATAATTATTACTACTCTGTAAAGCATACATAGGATTCCAAGTATAAGAGAACGATACTAAACAACACGTAAACTAGTTAATACAGGATTGTGAGACACTACTTCAATATGTACCCTTCGGGGTACTGAACTAAATCCTAACATAGTATAACCAGAGTCTCCTGGAGGGAGAGCGTGAGATTTGTGAATAGATCTATTCGGGACTGACAATCCCACACCTGAACTGCTAGCTACAGTTAGGCAGGCATGCCTGAGGTGACAAATGTCATATATCTGACACTTGAAGAACGTCGTAAAGGTCACTAGGTCATATCAAGCATGGTTATGCGAACTCACAATAGTATAAACTAACCATTTGTTTACGAAAATTCATTTCTTCAATTAGTTTTATTTTCATTTATAGAACTATCATACATTAGAACTGGAGAATTTCAAGGAGTTTGAATACATGGTTTCGCTTTAAGTAACAAAACTACTATATATACTGGTGGTAGCTAGGGTTTTTCATACAGAACATTCTATATAG
The DNA here is from genome assembly GCF_052849685.1 of Lactuca virosa. NCBI lineage: Eukaryota > Viridiplantae > Streptophyta > Magnoliopsida > Asterales > Asteraceae > Lactuca > Lactuca virosa. The sequence continues at coordinate 52,165,420 of NC_136432.1, forward strand.
GATTTTCATATAGAACTCATCATACAATACATCTGGTAGTAACCAAGCATAAAAACTAACATTTTTCATATACTACAACAGGATACAATAATAAACATTCATCGTTAATTCTATAATTCTTTAGTTTATGCATCTGGGTTATGTATGAAGAATATCCGATAGACTGTGGAATGTGTGGTTTCCGCCTCATTTCCTGTTCCTTGTTTGGTTGTGGGCTTAAGGCAGATCCACATAATCAACTGTCTCTTCGATATTGGTTTATACATAATTAGTATGAACTAAGTAGTCATAGAAGGAACTCGTATTATCACACTTTCATTAAAGAAAATATTGGATTTTCTTGGAAACATACAAACATTTTCACAGATTCATCAACATGTTTTCATTTCAAAAACATTGCTTATGAACTCACCAGCTTTAATGCTGATACTCTTTTCAAAACCGCTTGTATTCTCATGAAATCAGTAGACAGGTACTCCCGCAGACTTTTGAGAAGACGGAGCGTATAGAGTCACGTCTTTTATATTTTGCTATACTTTTGATGTATACAAACTGTGTATCAAATATATGTAAATATTTTACTTATTCAATGTAATGGTTGTGTTTACTTTGATTACTATGATGTAATTGTTATGATACTACACATGACGTCCTCCACCCCCGAACGTTTCCGCCGTTCCGGTTTGGGGGTGTGACAGATTGGTATCAGAGCTATTGTTTATAGTGAATTAAGTATTCTGAACCTTACATGGCATACAACTATAAACACGAAAGGGGCCGAAGCGCTCTGAAACTAAAAGTATACTTTTAAAATTTAACTATTTTACAAGAAGTATACAAGTATACATACATACTAGAAGCTGTAACATAATAAGAACCACATAAAAGTATTTAGGACGAGTTGGGCACTACGGTTAAACCTGAATAGTTATGTAATCATATCTGGGACCAATATAACCTGATCAACTATATTTGTCCTAGATATGACCAACATGTGTTTGGGAGTGACTGCGGTGTCGCGACAAGTCTAAAACTCACCAAATCCAAAACTAATGAAGCACATAGTTAAAATACTATAGGAGTATTTTATAACTCTATAACACTGCACAAAGTCATTACAAGTAGTACTAATCCTCACAAATGAAAGACCTGCAATTCCTTGTTTATGTTAGTAACCCTTTATTGTAGATCTCTGTTAACGCTGTAGGATTAAGATATATCTTGTTCGAAAGTATCCGACTCATGATCAATGTAGAAGGCTTATCGTCATTTTCCCCTTGTATCTTTTAGAGAAAGATGCCTCCCAGGAAGAGACCCTACAAGAAGAACAACGATCCTCCACCGCCGCCACCTCCTCAGTTCGATCCTGTCATGTTACAGGCAGCAGTTACAGCCGCTGTGACTGCCGCAATGTCACAGATGAATCCTGGCGGCACTGGCGGATCGGGAAGTGGACCCAATCCCCGTAATCTTGATGGTGGCTAGGGACACCCGAAGGAGTGTCCCTACAAAGATTTTATGAACGCGAAACCCAAATCCTTTGACGGCAATGGAGGCGTCATTGCCCTGACTCGTTGGTTCGAGAAGATCAAATCAATTTTCGAGATCTGTGTGTGCTCCGAGGCAAACAAGGTGAAGTTTGCCGCCTGCACCTTCACAGATAGAGCACTGACTTGGTGGAATAGTCGAGTCAAATCCCTAACTCTGCCAGTGGACAATGCTATGAGTTGGGAAAGTCTGAAGGAACTAATGCTCGCTGAGTACTGACCAAGGGGCGAGAAGAAAAAGTTGGAGCACGAGCTCTGGAACCTGAAGATGAAGGGTTCCGACATTGCTGCGCACACTGCTAGGTTCAACGACCTCGCTCTTCCGTGTCCCGAGACGGTCACCCTGGAAAGCAAGAAGATTGAGAGGTACATATGGGGATTGACACCCCCAACTCAAGGGAACATCTTGGCTATTAAACCTCTCACGTTTGACCGTGCCAAGTGTCTAGCGCAGACTCTTATAGATCACGGGGTTGATCATGAAACAGTGGCAGCCGTTCCCTAACCACCAAAGGTGAGTGGTGGGAAGAAAAAGTTTTGGAACAAGCGTAAGGGCCAGTCTTCGCAGGAGCCCTCCAAGAAACAACAAACAGTGGCAGTCCACACTGCTACTACTCCTGCTACTGTTCCAACCACCCAAGCACCTGCCAGTAGATATGCTGGTACTCTTCCAAGGTGTGACAAGTGCAACTTTCATCATCACGGACCCTGTCGTGATTTGCAATGCAACAGCTGTGGCAAGAAGGGACACACAACTCGTTTTTGCAAGACTCCAGTTCAACCAACAAATCAGGCCTCTGGAGCTGGAGTTGGCCAAGCTTGCTATGGTTGTGGAGAAACCGGGCACTTCAAGAGAAATTTCCCCAAGGCAACAACTGTTGGCAACACAGGGAGGGTGTTAGCGATGGGCCAGGAGGAGGCAGTTGCTGATCCCACCGTAGTTACGGGTACGTTTCTCCTCGACAACTCTTATGCATGCATTCTTTTCGATAGTGGTGTGGAGAGGAGTTTTGTTATTCATGCATTTAAACATCTACTCAAACATAAATCCCAACCTTTAACCGAAACATTTACCGTCTACGGCTAACGGAAAGAAAGAGAGCACTAACGACGTATTCATAGGCCGTACCCTTACCATGAACGACCATTCTTTTCCAATCGATCTCATGCCAGTTTCCATAAAAAGTTTCGATGTCATCATCGGCATGGATTGGTTGAGCCCCAATCGTGCTGATATCCTTTGTTATGAAAAAGCCATTCGCCTCAATCTGCCATCTGGCGAAACCCTTATTATCTATGGTGATAAACTCAGCTCAAGCCTTCGTATCATTTCGTGCATCAAAGCCCAAAAATATCTGCGAAAGGTGTGTCATGCATTCCTAGCCCATGTCGTTAACGACAAACTGGAAGTTAAAGACCTCGAGAGCATCCCCGAAGTCTGCAAATTTCCTGATGTCTTCCCCGAAGATCTTCCCGGAATCCCTCCCAAGCGCCAAGTCGAGTTCCGAATCGACTTAATCCCCGGAACTACCCCCGTAGCTAAATCCCCTTACCGTATAGCGCCGACAAAAATGCAAATGTTATCCAGCCAGCTCAATGAACTACTCAACAAGGGATTCATCAGACCAAGTTCCTCACCTTGGGCAGCCTCGATCCTATTCGTGAAAAAGAAGGATGGGTCCTTTCGGGTGTACATAGATTATCGCGAATTGAACAAGCTTACCATCAAAACCCGTTATCCCCTACCCAGAATCGACGACCTCTTCGATCAACTTCAAGGAGCCAGCTACTTCTCCAAGATAGACCTAAGGTCAGGGTACCATAAATTACGAGTCCATGAGAGTGATGTTCCTAAGACAACATTTCAGACTCGATATGGTCACTACGAGTTTGTAGTAATGCCCTTTGGTCTAACCAACGCACCCGCGGTGTTCATGGATCTGATGAATCGGGTGTGCCGCCCATTCCTAGACAAGTTTATGATAGTATTCATAGATGATATACTTGTCTATTCTCGGAGTGAGGAAGATCATAGACAACACGTGAGGCTAGTGCTAGAAACTCTGAGGGCGGAGAAATTATATGCAAAATTCTCTAAGTGCGAGTTCTGGATCAGAAAGGTAACTTTACTCAGTCATGTGGTTAGTGAAGATGTCATACACGTGGACCCTTCCAAAATCAAAGCGATTGAGAATTGGTCAGCACCGAAGACGCCCACATAAATCCGTCAATTTATGGGTCTTGCTGGCTGTTATCGCAGGTTTATCCAGAATTTCTAAGCCTCTAACCGCCCTGACTCCGAAAGGTGTAACCTTTAGTTAGGGAGAAAAGCAAAACACTGCATTCCAAACATTGAAGCAGGCCTTATGCAGCGCACATATCTTGTCTCCGCCAGAAGGGACGGAGGACTTCGTTGTCTACTGCGATGCATCCAATAAGGGCCTAGGCTGTGTGCTGATGCAGTGAGGAAAGGTTATTGCCTATGCCTCGAGATAGCTGAAAACACACAAAGTCAATTATACAACTCACGACCTGGAGTTGGGAGCAGTGGTCTTCACATTAAAGATTTGGAGACATTTTCTCAACGGAACCAAGTGCATTGTCTTCACCGACCATAAGAGCTTACAACACATTTTTGACCAGAAGGAGTTGAACATGAGGCAACGGAGATGGGTAGAGCTACTCAATAATTACAAGTGTGAAATTTGCTATCATCCGGGTAAAGCCAATGTAGTAGTAGATGCCCTCAGCCGAAAGGAGTACTCAAGTCGCAGAGTGAAGGCACTCACAATGACTATCCATTCCCATCTGTCCACACAAATCAGAGAGGCTCAGCTGGAAGCCTTGAAACCAGAGAACATGTTGGATGAAGCTTTGAGGGGAATGGAAAAGAATTTAGAGATTAAGGGAGACGGAGTATACTATTTCATGAACCGGATCTGGACCCCAAAGTTTGGCGGTTACAGGGAAGTTGTCAAGAACGAAGCTCACAAGACTAGATACTCCGTTCACCCATTTGGGAAAAAGTTGTTTTGCTATAATTAAGGGAGAGGAAATTATACTTCATTTCAATTCTAAAAGCTTAAATTGAGATTTTAATCATCTTTAGTCAAGGATATATATATATGAATTTAATGTTGGAATGGTTCAACATAAGGAAATTCTATATATATTGCGTTCTCAAAATTCGATTATGATTACGACATCCCTCTTCATAGTCGAATTATGAAAACATGGAAAATAAAAAATATATTGTTGCAAAAGACTGGTCTAGGATCATGTATTTATGTGAGACATCATGAATCGTGTCCCATATGCTTCAGGTATAGGATCGATTACACGTGCTATAATATTCATCTGTTCTAAATTTTTTCAAATGCCTAGGGCATGAAGATGGAAAAAAGTACTAGAACTGGATATGACTAAAATGATTAAGCCATTGTCGAGGACAATCTGAGGTTTACTAAAGATTGGTTGCTCATGGACAATTGGAAGTATAATGTTAATTTTGGAAGGACCATATTGACATATTCTGAAAGGAGGCAACTCTTGTTCAGAAGTGATAGTCAAAATGGGAATGTGGAAATGTTTCCATAGGTGGAAGTTATTCATTAAATCTGTGTAAGATTAGAAAACTTAATGCAAGAAGGATGTTGAAAGGAATGTACTTTGAATTTGAGACTTCGTTTCCATGGAATTGCTCTCCATTGGAATACTTTGTAAATGTCTGTTGCCAAGTCTTTGTGACTTTTGTGCATAGTCATTACAAGAGGATCAATGCATATAAGTTTAGAATCTAACAGATTTCAGTAAATGCAAAGAATATTGTATTCTTACATTTATGATAAGGATTTGGATTATGAAATGAGCATCATTGGAATTATGTTCAATTGATCTATTTCACAAAGTTAGGATCATAGACAAACATAGTGTGCATACTTGAAGTATGGCATAACTATTGTTTGGACAAACATAGTGTGCATGCTTGGAGCATGACATGACTATTGTTTTAATTCAAGTATTAGGTTGATAAATCGAAACATTATACAATGAATAATGAGTAATCAATATGGTGTTTAAATAAAAGCTGTTTTATTTACTCTCAAAGGTGCTTGGGGCCATATAGGATTAGTATTATTCTTGTGTTTCACTTTGCATGTTTTGACTTCCCGAATAACTAGGTTGTTCAAACTCTCCACAGTCAATCATATGTTGGAAGTAGGTATGAATCAAGACTATCATGAATGGGTCTGTAGTTTGTCTAGGTGGCCTAGACATAGCTGCAGTGTTCATGAGTGCTCATGGAATGAGATTTGAGTATTGGATCAAACCCACACTCATTTGACTCACTTCATGTATTTTATCACGAGTGATCATGAGACGATAATATCTTATATTCTTCAAACCAAGATATATGAGTTGAAGTCTACAAATCGGTTACACATTGATTATGTGAAAACGCACCAGTAACTTGGTGTTATAAAACACATTTTTGTGTGTGATTTGATAAGTATATAGAGAAAGCATATGAGTCGAAGTTTATCCATTCCTTTTACCCTTGGAGGGATAAAAGCGATATCTGTGGGCCCCTCGATGATTTAGTGATGACAAACGTAAGTGCTCGGCCGGGCCAGGACTGATTTGATTTGTTTAATTAGTCAGTCGTCATAAATCGGAAATCGGGAAACAACAGATGCACAGAGAGTATGATTATAATCCATGTCTCAGTCCATATGATATCTAGAATGGAGGAATATATGATCCCTTATCTAATGGACGCGTCATTGATTTGTTCAGAGTACGACAACGACTCTTAAGAGCTACGATTGCTAGTCAGGTTGCAGAGTCATACTTGCAATAATAGTTATTAGACTTATCCAAGTGGGAGACTGTTGGATTAGTGTCTAAGTCCATAACTATAATTGATATGTACTTGACCCGATTTAGCATGGTCCATTTGGGTTGCATGACATCAGAACAATTTGGATAGACTTTTGTGAGAAAAGGATATTTATGATTTATTAATATATTATAAGTTCTAATTTATTAATCTGAAATCATATTATTTAATTAGTATTGATCAAGAATTAATTTGGAATTAATTTTGTGATCAAAAGACACTAATTAAATATATGGGGATTGATTGTGTAAATCATTCATTCTTATATATGTGGGCTTATGATCCATAGTTCTTCATGTTGGGCTAAACCCATGGAGTAACCCATGGATACTCCATGGAGGTTTTAACCCACGGAGCATGAAGAATATGGAAAGTCATGAGTTACATGGTGTAACACTAATAGCCACAAGATATAAAGACTCCATAGCTCAAGAAATCGGCTCTAAGGATTCATATGAGAGGGCTAGTCGATTTTGAGCATAAGAACTTTTCTATCAAGTTATTCCAAGTTGTTGGTGGTGTTGTGTGAACCATTTGAGGTGTCACACTTGGGGCACTAGGCTCTTAAGCTCCATGGAATCAAGCTACAACAAAGAGGTATGTTATCCTAACTAGTATCTTGTATTGTTTATGTCAAATTGCATGCTAGTTATAGGTTAATGCCTTGGAAACCATTTGCATGTATAATTAGTGAAAACATAGATCCAAGGTATTTAGGGTTGTATGTGCACCATAGGATGTTGTAGTATACTAAAACCCAACAATTAAACCCACTTCAACTCATCTTGCTGCTACATAGCTGCTTTCCTTAAGAACAATCGGTACCTCCTTGGTCCCAACTTGTCTGCCATCTGTCCAGAACATCGGACACCTACTCGTTTGCTGAGCCAAAATAAACACACATAACAGCCTCACGTGCCTTCCTAAAAGAATTTCGACTAGTAAGACTTGATCAAAACATTACCAAAACTTCTACTAAAGGAATGAATGTTACATGACTCACCACAACCTTATATCATATACGATCACCCACTACCCATCTTTTCCTAATTCCAACATGTCGTGGCTCTATTACAGATTGAGCCAGCCCGAGGCACATCACAATGGCTTAAGCTACCATCGAACCAACCCGTTCATTACCCTGGAATCCTACATTTAATGCCCTTGGCATATAGATGCCCCACATCCCATCTCACTGAAACGAAATCCTGCACTAAGCATGCACGAACGCCGATTCGGGATCTCTTCCAAAACCGAATCGATACTCTGCCCCTATCCCAAGATTCTCGAATCTGCATTTTCATGATGCACCACGACTTCCCGACATCCCTTACTTGACCGACAGATAAATACCCTTAAGCCAATCCCCGAAACTACCGGTCTCGCACCTTGTCCAACCACCAGATTCCCAAGAGATCAATATCGAGGCTATCCAGCCTTGACTCCTCTGCGTCACATATTGATTATCCACATGATCATGCAACTCAAGATCCAAACCCTTGACTCAACAGTCTCTACCAATTCCATCCTGAATTCACATAATCATCCGGGCTCGCCTGTGGACCCCAAAGATCCTTATCCTAGAACATAGAGTAATTCCTTGGTAACCCTAGCTGGTGTGCCCAAATCACGAGCTGATCTCCCTTTCATGCTTGCGACCATCACATAAATAATCTAATTCAGACCGACGAATGATATGATCATATCGCAGCCTCACACTACTTCCATCCAACTATGCTTACCACCCATGGCCCTTCCACACTCCACTATCACATCGTCGCACATCTCGAGCCGAATCCTATATCCCATCAGGAGTTCAGGTCACACCTACAGATTCCCACTGCTCACTATGCATAATCAAGGCGATGTCAACCGGCGATTGGGAGTTTCCTGAACTCCTACCAACACAACCTAGGCCTAATAAGCCACTTGTTTCTCCCCCACTTGGACTCGACGATGCTCTTTCACCTCTTATGCCTTATGGATCTCCGATCCATTTCCATCAATATGCATGACCCGCCTAAATCCTGCGCCAAACAACACAAGCGCCCCATAGTTATCCAAACACAATGATCATTCAACTTTGGAAATCTTGAAGAATACTCTTGTATTCTTAACCAATCGGATGATCCAATCACTTCCCAAGGCGCCCTTTTACCAAAGAAATCCGAAGGCAAATACAAATTTACCACCCTCTTACCGCTTCCTTCTGGCCGATAAATGCTACGGGCTACCCCGCAATCTTACAACACTCTCGCCTCATCACAACGGTCCAAAACCATACCGCCGAACCATCAGATCAGACACACCCAAAGTCGAGCACCCACTCGGAATGTCACCTGCTGACACGATCAATCTTGCTACGCTGGTAGTAAACCATAATCCTGGAGCGATAACTCCATCGTACAGTTTCCCGCATGTGTCGTGCTGATTTCGGCCCTGCTGGCCTCTCAAACGTTGCTCAGAAGTCTTGGGTCTCTTCCCGAGACCATCCACTAAATGCGCCTGACCTGATCCTCTCTTCCCGAGGTACTCCAAATCGATCTACTGACCTCGGGCTCTAGAAATCATATCATTCAGGGTCTCGCACCCTGACACACCTTCCAGATTAATCGTCCATGGCTGAACTGCAGTAGCTGAAGCAACCTCTGCCCTAAACCGGGTTACAAACTACTCCCAAGACATAGTCTCCAATCCTAAAAGCGAAATAGATCGCACAATCAATCCTTGCCGCTTGATACAAGAGATCCAAGGCGAACACAAAACCCTGGCAGTCCTTCCACTGACTGGCTCACCACCGTAGTTGGGACCAAACCCTGGTCCGTCACCATGCGTGCTCATCATCATTCTGCATAGCATCTATTCCCACGGTCCAAGCATAACCAAGAATTATCCTTCCCATAAGCTTCTTATATTCTCCAAGACTCTCACTGATTCGAGTATGGATCCTGTGCTTTCAGTAGTACGGGCCCAATACTGCCTTCCACACCTATCCATAATTTCCTCAGCAATCCTCCCGAATCCTCTAAGTCACCTACTCCACTGATGCACCAAATATCCACTAAATAGCAGCACAATACCCGCCGAAGCAACTCCTAGGCTCCCCTTAGGTTCCTAACCTCACCGAACGGCCCCACTAAACTCAATGGAGCATATCCCAGGCTTTCCTAGGTCCCCAACCTCACCGAACCACCCCATAAAACTCGCTGGAGAATATCCTAGGCTTTCCTAGGTTCCCAACCTCGCCTTGCCATCAGCTGCTGAAGAACTTCTCATGATGCCAGCCATCCACTTCCTAAATATCATTATATTCACTTAGTGGCTGACTCCCATCATTCAAGAGTTCCACAAAGCAAAAAGCAAGCAACATTCGTGCAGTAGCACTCCGATCCAAAGAACTACCATAGGGAATTCAGCCCACATACCACAACTCGTGCTATCCATATCCACCATCACTGCTGGTTTCCTTATGCATGCAAATTATACACATAATAGGATCTAATAGACTGTCAAATAATAGACTCTACCCTAGGACCACAACTATACAAGGAACATGAAATAAGGCAAAATCAGTTATTCTAAGGCTATAAGATCCTAACCGTATACAATTTTCAAAGAATACACCTAGCAGTTACCCATACCAATAATCATTATCCTTCTAGCATGGCATCCAGTATCCCCAAGGCTACAAGCATCACATATCAGGCCAATCTATCGCTGGCAAATCAGCACTATCATGTAAGTCTACCAGCTCATACAACATACATACAAAGGCATCTCTCCTAGCCCTAACTAGCATGCGATTCACAGATTCATAGATCAAGTCATAACATATAACATATATGGTATTCCAGGGAAAACTTACTTGAGCTCAGCCGATTGCATGCACCACCCTCTTTCTTGTCTTAGAAAACTCTTTCCTTGAAAACATTTTTTTAAACTCTACAGATCATTAGTTTGAGTTCAGACACACCCGAAAGTATGTCTGAATCCCTCAAACCAAGGCTCTGATACCAACTTGTAACGACCCAAAAATCAAGGGTAAAAATTGATGGGTTTTGAGCATTCTAACACTCCTATGGTGTACATGCAACCCTAGAAACCTTGGATCTATGTTTGACTATGATACATGCAAATAATTATTTTTCCAAGGTTCTTATCCTATCTAGCATGGCATGGGGAACTTGAATCAAATAAAGCTAGTAGAATTACTTACCTTGTAGTTGCAGTTGATTGCTTGGAGTTTTAGAGCCTAGCACCAATAGTGTGGATGCCTCAAATGGAAATCACAAATCACCACAAACTTGGAACTTTGAGAGAATAGTAATCACCTTCTTGAAATCGGCCCTCTTACTTTACTCACCACAACTCATGTGATTTCAAGAACCAAAGCCTGCTTTATATAGTGTGGTGGATTAGGGTTACATCTATGTAAACCCTAATACCCATGTCTTTTCATTTCCATGAGATCCATAGGTTAAAGCTCCATGGAGTATCCATGGACTTTCCATGCAAGCCTAGCCCATTCCAAATAAGCATTAGCACACACTATATAAATACAAGAGCCCATATTTAATTAGTCATACTTTTGATCTCTAAATTAATTCTAGATTAATTATAGATCAATACTAATTAAATAATATGATTTTATATTAATATATTAGGACTTATAATATATTAATAAATCATAACTTATACTATTCTCAAACGATTATCCATAAATTGTTCCGGTGAAGTGCAACCCAAATGGACCATGCCGGGTCGGGTCAAGTACATACCAAATATAGTTATGGACTTAGACACTATATCCAACAGTCTCCCACTTGGATAAGTCTAATAACTATAGTTGCAAGTATGACTTCAGGAACCGTTCAGCAATCGTAGCTCTTTAAACTCTGTTGAACTATGAAGCGCCATTTTAGATAAGTGATCATATAATCCTCTGTTCTAGATATCAGCCGGACAAATACATGGAACATGGTCTTGCTTATTGTCCAGCATTTGTTTCCCGATTTCCGATTTGTTTGACATAGAACTTAACTGAACACATCAATTTAGTTCTGACCGGGCCCGGTACATACGTCAAAACAAAATCATCGAGGGGCCCAGATATCGCTTCTAATCCTAGAAGGAACAGATAAACTTCGACTCATATGTTTGCTCTACTACTTGTTGAATTACACACAACAGCACGGTTTATAACATCGAGTTACCAATGCGTTTTCGTGCAATCAATGCATAACCAACTCATAGGCAACAAATCATATCTCTAGGTTTGAAGACTTATATGATATTACCGTCTCACGATCACTCGAGATAAATTCCATGAAGTGATACAAGTGAGCGTGGGTTGAATCCAATACTCAGAACTTATGAGCACTCATGAGTGTTGTAGCCCCGCTTTGTCTAACATCTTAGACCTCTACAAGCCAACCCATGACAGTCTTGATTCATATCTACTTCCAACATATGACCGAATGTGGAGAGTTTGAATAATATGATATAAACCATAACATAATTATTCTGGAAGTCAAAACATGCAAAGAGAAATAATAGTAACCGATTGACAAGAGATAGCAACACTTTACTCATAAATAACAACTTTTATTTATCATCAAATGTCAATTACATTTTACAAATTTCAAGATTATCTAACTACTAAAACTAATATCATCCTTCAGCCCTATGCTCCGAGCATGCTGGAGATGCTTAGCCCGAGTCAGTCCCTTCGTGAGGGGATCTGCTGGGTTCTCATCCGATGATACCCTCTTTGCCACGAGGATTCCTTCTTCTATTCGATGTCTGATGAAGTGATATTTTCTGTCAATGTGTCTGGATCTCCCATGATCTCTTGGTTCCTTGGCTAAGGCAACCGACCTATTGCTGTCACAGAAAATCTCCATTGGCTCCTTTATAGCTGGTACAACTCCAAGGTCTCCGATGAAGTTCGTTAGCCATATAGCCTCCTTTGCTGCCTCGCTTGCTGCTATATACTCTAATTCACAAGTGGAATCAGCCACTGTCTCCTGCTTGGAACTTTTCCAAGTAATTTCCCCTCTGTTTAGAGTAAATACCCATCCCGACTGAGAGCGGAAATTATCCCTGTCAGTCTGAAAGCTAGCATCACTGTACCCTACAACTCTCAAGTCCTCACTGCCACCAAGGGTAAGGACCCAGTCCTTAGTCCTCCGTAGGTACTTGAGGATATTCTTTACCGCAGTCCAGTGTGCCTTGCCAGGGTTCCCCTGATACCTGCTAACCATGCTCAAAGCAAAGGCTACATCAGTTCGAGTACACGTTATAGCATACATGATCGATCCTACAGCTGAAGCATAAGGTATTCGACTCATTTCTGCTATCTCAGCCTCAGTACTAGGGCTTTGTGTCTTACTCAATCTGGCGTTACTCTGGATGGGTAACTCTCCTTTCTTGGAGTTCTGCATGTTGAACCTTTTCAACACTTTGTCCACATAGGTGCTTTGACTAAGTCCAATTAGTCTTTTACTCTTGTTTCTCAAAATCCTTATCCCTAGGATATAGGCAGCTTCGCCAAGGTCCTTCATAGCGAAACACTTCCCAAGCCAGGACTTTACTTCCTGCAGGGTTGGGATGTCATTTCCTATGAGTAGTATGTCATCCACATACAGTACCAAAAAGCTGACTATACTCCCACTAGCCTTGATATAGACACAAGATTCATCTTCACTCCTTGAAAAGCCAAATTCTTTGACTTTCTCATCGAAGCAAAGATTCCATCTGCGAGGTGCCTGTTTTAATCCATAAATGGATTTCTCGAGCTTACACACTCTACTGGGGTACTGTGTACTGACAAAACCCTCTGGCTGAACCATGTAAACATCTTCAGCCAACTTTCCATTAAGGAAAGCGGTTTTGACATCCATTTGCCATATTTCATAATCATGAAATGCAGCAATGGCTAACAGAACCCTAATAGACTTAATCTTGGCCACTGGTGAAAAGGTCTCATCATAATCAACTCCCGGAGTTTGAGAATAACCCTTTGCAACCAGTCGTGCCTTATAAGTGTGTACATTACCATCCATGTCGGTCTTCTTCTTGAAGATCCATTTGCACCCAACTATCTTACGATCAGGTACATTGTCAACCAAGTTCCAAACTTGATTGTCATACATGGACTGTATCTCGCTATCCATAGCCTCTTTCCATTTAGCAGCCTCAGGACATGCCATGGCTTCCGTGTAGCTGTTAGGCTCATCCAGATTTACCAGTGTGTTATCACTGATAAGTGTCTCACCTTCTGCAGTAATATGAAAACCATAATAATGCTCAGGTGCATTCCTAACTCTGGTGGAACGCCTCAGAGGTATAGATTCTTCAGTCGGCTCAACAGGAGTTTCCTCCTCAGGTTGAGGGCTAGGGTTTGAGGTTCCTTCACCACTTGACTCTTGAATTTCCTCAAGGTCAATTTGCCTCCCACTGTCTCCTTGGCTCATGAATTCTCTCTCTCGAAAGAATCCTCTTCTTGCTACAAAGACCACATTATCACTGGGTCTGTAGAAGATGTAACCAAAGGATTTCTGTGGGTAGCCGATGAAAATACACCTTTCGCTTCGGGGTTCGAGCTTATCGTGAGTCTCGCGTCTCACGAAATCCTCGCAACCTCAAATCTTGATGTGGTCTAGATTGGGAACTTTTCCAGTCCACACCTCGTGAGGTGTTTTGGCAACCTTCTTTGTAGGGACTAGATTAAGGATATGGGCGGCAGTCTCTAAGGCATACCCCCAAAATGAGATTGGTAGCGAAGCCCGACTCATCATGGAACGAACCATGTCCAACAAGGTCCGATTGCGCCTCTCAGCTACACCATTCAACTGTGGTGTCCTAGGAGGTGTCAATTGTGAGACAATCCCACATTCCTTAAGATAGTCAAGGAACTCAGTACTAAGATACTCACCACCACGATCGGATCGAAGCATCTTAATGTTCCTGCCCAACTGATTCTCCACTTCTTGCTTAAACTCTTTGAATTTCTCAAAGGTTTCTGACTTATGCTTGATTAGGTAGACATATCCATATCTACTAAAATCATCAGTAAAAGTCACATAGAACCGATTAGCATCTCTTGTGGCGGTTCTGAAGGGTCCACACACATCCGTGTGTATGAGGTCCAACAAACCTTCACCCCTAGCACAAGTGCCAGTAAAAGGTGACTTTGTCATTTTACCAAGCAAACAAGATTCACAACTATCATCTGACGTTAGGTCAAATGACTCCAAGACTCCATCCTTTTGGAGTTGGCCTAAACGTTTCTTGCTTACATGTCCAAGACGACAATGCCATAAGGATGCTTTATCTAAGCTAGTGGAAGAGTTAATACACAATACATTATTTCCTAGACTATCTACAACAGATACAGTTTCATACACGCCATCACAAGGTAATGCTTTAAAATAAAGAACATTATTAAAGAAAGCATCAATACTACCATTATTATTAATAAAATAAAAGGTAAAACCTTGTTTATACAATGCATGAAAGGAAATAACATTTCTTGCCATTTCTGGCGAATAATAACATTTATTCAAATCTAATGTAAACCCACTATTTAGCACTAAGGAATAAACTCCTATCTTGGTGATAGGTGAAGCTTTCCTGTTTCCCATGATCAAGTTTATCTTTCCCTGCTCCACATTCTCACTTCTTTTAAGTCCCTGCAAATCACAACATATGTGAATACCACAACCTGTATCAAGGACCCAAGACTTAGAATGAGGTGAGTTATTAGACAATATAGTGTATATACCTGCATGGTTGGGTTTTACTTTTCCATCCTTCAAATCTTGCTGGTACTTTGGGCAGTTTCGCTTCCAGTGCGACTTTTCATGGCAATAGAAGCATTCAGCCTCATTAGGGTTAGCAGAAGGAGTGACAAAACCTTTCTTGGTTTTGCTTGAAGAGGAGCCTTCAAGGGTCTTACCCTTGGTACCCTTAGAAGGGTTCTTTCTCTTCTTCCCTTTGCCATGCCCGATTGCCAAGACATTGGCCGCAGTTGGAGTAGGAGTAGGAGTAATAACAACTGACTTACCCTTTAGACCACTTTCGGCGGTCTTCAAGAGTCCTTGAAGTTTGCTGAGGGTGACTTCTTCCTTGTTCATGTGATATGTCATGCAGAATTGATCATAACACGATGGCAAGGAGTGCAAAATGATGTCTATTGCTAACTCCTCAGCGAAGTTCACATTCAGCTTCCGTAAACGGTCCACATACCTTTGCATTTTCTGCATGTGGTCCGTAATGGGTTCACCATCCTTCATTCGGGTTGTTATCATGGAGGAGATTATTTCATATCGCTCTTGACGAGCACTTTGATGATAGCGGTCCATCAAGTCCTGGTGCATCTCAAAAGGATAATAGTCCTCATAGGACTTTTGGAGCTCGGCTGTCATGGTGGCCATCATGATGCATGCCACTTTTGTAGCATCTCTTTCATGTACCTCATATTCAGCAAGCTCTTCAGGAGTAGCAGTTGGCTCGGGTACCTTCAGCTCCTTGTCGAGAACATATTCTTTGTTCTCATACCGAGTGACCATCTTGATGTTTCTGATCCAATCTGTAAAGTTGGACCCATCAAAGATGACTCTCCCACAAAGATTCATGAGAGAGAAGGAGCTAGTAGGGTTTGAGCCAGAAGCATTGTTATTGGAAGACATCTGAAAAGAAGAGGGAATAGATTAGATTAGATATAGAGATAGTCCTTAACAAAACACCCAAATGTAATATTAAGGCTAGGACCCAACACAATATTTTATAACTTAGAAGAGGGATGTCGTAATCTAAGCTATAAGATATTTGAAGGTAGGTGAATGACGATTCACCAATTTCCACCATGAAAAACAAAATATTTAATTAGGTTTTAATTGGTTTAGAAACTCCTAGATTCTTTGAGATTCATTGAACTTTCTTCAATGGCATGTTTCAATCTCGAGTGTGCCCTTCAAGTTTTGTGACTGGGATGCCGAGGATCACAAAACAAGGTGTGAAGTAACCATGCAAATTACTTGGTACCCTTAATGTATTACCCCTCAATCGATGTGCCGGTTAACCACACACGCTCCATCGATACTATGATAAACATTATGTCACCCTTTACCTACCTTGTTAAGTTCAAGTTAGTGTGCCGGTTAACCACACACGCTCCACTAATGACTTAAACAAAGTGTAAAGTGTAATTTCATGGATTAGCACCTTATTCACATTTTCCTAAAATAACTAAGATTGGGAATTCAATAAAGTTTAGTTACTTTAGTATTATCATTATACTTTTAATGAGAATCTATAAGTCCTTGTCATACCCGTTCGGCTAACGACCCTCCACCGATCAAGGAAGCAGTGGGTGAGAGTGGACACCCATTAAGTTGCCACTTTATAGGCAACAACCTTATACCCCCCTTATAGACCGACTTCGTGAATGAGGCGTACTAGCGGTAAGACGACTTGATCTTATACATATATACATATTATTAAACTTATAATATTATAAAGTATAAGGGTTGAATTTTAACTTTTAAAATTCTAGGGATTGGAACTAAAGTTTTTAATATGACTTTACATGTTCCAAAACTTGAGGGCAAGTTTTGTAAACTTTCAAAACTTTTCATTTCTCATAACTTATGAGTTAATGGTTATTAAAAATGAAGACTCTTCATTTTTTTTGTAACCTATGTGTTCTTTTAATGGTTATTTATAAATGTGACTTTTGGTTATCCATAACTTAAGAACTAGTTATGGACTCCATTAAAACACATAAAGATCAAGAATTAATCTAATCAATTATTAGCACATAATTTCTATGATCTTCTAAACTCATATGTTTATGAATGTTCATATCAAAAATTTCAAGAATCGTAAGTACATATACAAAACTTGAAATTTTGATACGAGCTTTTGAACAAAACTTCGATTTTCAAGTTTTTTTTTTTTTTTTTTTTTTTTTTTGCATCAACTATCAAATAAAAAAACCAGGCTCTGATACCACTGATGGGTTTTGAGCATTCTAACACTCCTATGGTGTACATGCAACCCTAGAAACCTTGGATCTATGTTTGACTATGATACATGCAAATAATTATTTTTCCAAGGTTCTTATCCTATCTAGCATGGCATGGGGAACTTGAATCAAATAAAGCTAGTAGAATTACTTACCTTGTAGTTGTAGTTGATTGCTTGGAGTTTTAGAGCCTAGCACCAATAGTGTGGATGCCTCAAATGGAAATCACAAATCACCACAAACTTGGAACTTTGAGAGAATAGTAATCACCTTCTTGAAATCGGCCCTCTTACTTTACTCACCACAACTCATGTGATTTCAAGAACCAAAGCCTGCTTTATATAGTGTGGTGGATTAGGGTTACATCTATGTAAACCCTAATACCCATGTCTTTTCATTTCCATGAGATCCATAGGTTAAAGCTCCATGGAGTATCCATGGACTTTCCATGCAAGCCTAGCCCATTCCAAATAAGCATTAGCACACACTATATAAATACAAGAGCCCATATTTAATTAGTCATACTTTTGATCTCTAAATTAATTCTAGATTAATTATAGATCAATACTAATTAAATAATATGATTTTATATTAATATATTAGGACTTATAATATATTAATAAATCATAACTTATACTATTCTCCAACGATTATCCATAAATTGTTCGGGTGAAGTGCAACCCAAATGGACCATGCCGGGTCGGGTCAAGTACATACCAAATATAGTTATGGACTTAGACACTATATCCAACAAAAATTTCATTTTTATTATAGTCAAACACAAATATCATTGAATCCAAACATTCCAAACGTTGCTAATTAAAAAGATGTATCAGAGTTCATCCCAAAATCACATATTGCGGAAAACACAGGTGTGTGCGTTGTGATCAAACCATGCCCTTCCTTTCCAAACCGATGATACCTGAAACCATAACCAAAACTATAAGCACGAAGCTTAGTGAGTTCCCCAGAGCATACCCCACATAATCCATATAACCACATAACCCATATCAATCACATAAGCCATGCATATAAACATATAGGGATGCCGTGGGCTCCTCCCAAGGTCTTACTCCAGGATCCCGTGGGCTCCCCCCAGGGTCTTACACCTATGTGCCATGGGCTCCCCCCATGGTCTTTACGCTCCCCCCAGGGTCTTACACCTATGTGCCATGGGCTCCCCCCATGGTCTTACACCTATGTGCCATGGGCTCCCCCCATGGTCTGATATCCAACTGCCACGGGCTCCCCCGGGGTCTTCCATGCAAGTATTACAAAGACAACTAGCATATCACACATCACACACACAACTGGTATACTACATATCACATAATCAACTAGTATACCAAATATCAAATAAACAATGCATATAAACATATAAGGATGCCGTGGAAACCCTCCAAGGTCTTACTCCAGGATGTCGTGGGCTCCCCCCAGGGTCTTATACCTATATGCCATGGGCTCCCCCATGGTCTTTACCTTGAATGCCATGAGCTCCCCCCATGGTCTGATATCCAACTGCCACGGGCTCCCCCCCCCTCCGGGGTCTTCCATGTAAATGATACCGAGTCAACAAGAATACAATATATCACAGAAATAACTGTCATACTACATAACACATATATAAACATATATGGATGTCGTGGACTCCCTCCAGGGTCTTACTCCAGGATGTCGTGCCCTCCGCCCAGGGTCTTATACTTTTGTGCCATTGGCTCCCCCACATGGTCTTAACTACTTGCCATGGGCTCTCCCACATGGTCTTTACCTGGAATGCCATGGGCTCCCCCACATGGTCTTGTATTCAACAGCCACGGGCTCCCCCGGGGTCTTCACATATCTAATCAATAAAGTACTAGCACATTAACATATACATGCATACCAAACATATCAGTAGTGAACTCACAATAACATTACAACTAACTGAATGGGCTGGCCTTGGTGCCTTCGACCCCTTGGTATGGTGAGAAGACTCACCTCACACTGCTGAAGTCCCATGAATAAATCCCTGACTGCTGGCTGACCGATCATCGTACTGTCAATCATCAAGACAAATCCCAATTAACCATTTGGGTTTCAATGTATAACCATAAATATACACTTGGCATAAATGGATCATTTTACCTGTAACCTAGCTTGGTTCAAAACCAAGGTCCAAACTCACACCCTAAAGGTCGAAAAGCCACATAATCTACCAAGGCCCAACATATGGCCCAATTTTCCAAATTGGGCCCAAACCCGTACATGGTCTTGCCATGAGGCCTAATCCTTCTTTTCAGTCCAATACACTTTATATTCTGATGGTCCAATAATAATCCAAACACTTAAGCCCAAAATGCTAATAACCACTCGTGGCCCAAACCATGGCCTAATTTTCCAAATTAGGCCGAATTCCTTCCGAGGCCTTTTAAACATCTCTAACAGCCCAAAACTTGATGGCCCAACAGGGCCCAAGACAAACAAGCCCAACAGTTGGCCCACACCGAAGCCCAATACTCATAACTCCATCTGAATGAGTACGCAGGGCGTACTCAGCTATATGTTAAGCGTACAGGCTGTTTGGCTTGTACGCTACGTGTACAAACTTGTACGCCCAATGTATTAATCCATTAAACCAAATCCTCATTAAGCTCTTACAGCTTGGTCCAACAAGTCCAAACCACATATCTGAGTCCCAACTAACGTGTAAACCCATAAAGTCACTGACTTGGTGACTTTGTATGTCCCAACAAGACCAAATAGCATTCTACTATCATGGAAATGGCTCAAACTCAAACATAGATTGTCTTAAACTCTAAAGGTGCCAACGTTATGGACCTTGAACCTCATAAACACTAAGAGGGGCAACTCAAACCTCCTAGAATGAAATCAAGACCACTAGATCTCATATTTGGGACCAAAATGAACAAAACCCATAAATGGTAGATCTAAGACACCAATGATCAAGTTCAAAGCTTTATACCTTCATCAAGCTGAAAAAGAGTCACAAAATCCAGATCCATAAGCTTCTTCTTGATCCCCATCTTTGCATCAAACTCCACCTTCTTCGAAATGGACCAAACACTCCAAAAATGGACTCCATAAGCTCAAAATGCCACCATGAATGATTAGGGACGAGGTCTAGGGTTTTAGAGGGTGGGGGATGACTTAGAACGAAGAATGAGACTCAACATTATGCTTATATAGGGTACAACTCTAAGATTAGGGTTTTCAATCTCGTACGCCCAGCGTACGTTCTCGTATGTCCCGAGTACGAGGCCGCGCACCCTGATCCAATCCTCGCATATACACTACGCGTTCCTTCAGCTACGCCTCGCGTAGTTACTTCTCTTCGGTACGCCCCGCGTACTAGAGCTTTTCCCAAAACCCTAATTCTTCCGAAGGCTATATATAACTTACTCGATACAACTCCGATTCCAACCATTCATATATCCATAGAAAGGTATCGAGACGCTCAACACTATTATCTATTCTTGCCTTCCACAAAATATCTCGAACCAAAATCCACTTCCCATAAAGACCTGAGCTAACAAATTACCGGAATACCCTTTGATCCAAAAACTCAAACTGAATACCAAGCAATCCAAGGTACATTATGCAACTCCAACTAGGTCTGAAACCTAACCCCTCAGGTATCCGTAGCTTGATAGCACTTAATCCTTGACCACCAATTCAAAATGGGAACAATTCGAAACAAGATGTTACATGATAATGCCATGACGTGGCCAATGCTTGACCACGACGTGGTGGATAGTTGTGTTGACTTTGACTTGACCGTTAAGTTTTGTTTACCTTTGACCGTTGAATTTTGACCACTTTGACCCTGGGTCAAACTTAAGAGAATTGGATAGTTGATTGAGGGTTGATATTTGTCTAGTGACTAGCTGGTTAACGAATTCGATCGTTGGGAGGAGTTGAGAGTGTTGTTGTGCTTCGTCGGGTCTTCGATCCAAGTGAGTTTCCTTATTATACTATGTGCTTCGATGTATATGCTTGTTTGGTAGAATATAAGGGGTAGTGATATGCTGGTTAGAGTATTAGTAGGTGTTGAATCATAAAAAGTGACCCTCTTGAACTTCAGCTACCGCAACCTCTTCAGCTACCGCAGCCATCCAGCACCCGCAGTCAAGCTCCTTCATCAGCAACCGAATCCGGAGTCTACCTACCGCAGTCACTTAACTAGATTACTTTACTTGTCTTTATTATGATACTCTCTATTGTCCAGTATGCCTTGCATGGCTACTCTTAGAGATGTAATCTAGTGTACTTCTTGAGTCTCTATAAATATAGCCCATTCTCTTGTATCTAAGACGGATAACTTATGCATCTATCTATTCTGAATACACTTCTCAAGTTATTCTTTCTATCTCTATATTTTACTACGCACCACTTCTTACTGTCAAATATTACTAGAATACAACTGATTATAACCTCTCTTCTGAGCAAGTCTTTTGTGACTTAATCACTAAGTTTGATCTTCCTTATTAACTCGGTTTGAATGCATTCCTTGTTATGAATCAACTTATGTGTATACTTGATATAACAATTGTTGTCATTTCTATTTCTTTACTTTCCGCAACTAACTCTCTAACTATCTAATTCTAACTTATTAATATTATTGTTGAGCTTTTAGATCCTTCGAGATTAACTATTCCGCAATACACTTGTTCTAACGTTTGTTCAAGTGTGTCTCTAAGTTTTTCTCTCAACAATTGGTATCAGAGCCATAGTGGTTGCTTTTTGAAAATGGAACTCTGATTTTCAAAGGGCCTTCTATACCACTGAAGCTCATTTCTTAAAAAAAAACTTCAAAAATGGCACAATCGTTATCTCCGAATTTTTCCAACAATGTTGGTGGTTCTAACCGAGCCCCAATACTGGTAGCAAATGAATATCATCACTGGTCACAAAGAATGGAAAGATACTTAAGGAGACTTGGTAGAGATGTCTGGCGATCCGTAGAAGAAGGACCACATGTCCCAGTCCTTACACCAGTCCAGACTGACGGCGCTACAACCAGACTAGGAGGAGGTCAACCAGTCATGAACCGTCGCACCAAGGATGATCTCGATAAAATGGAAAATGATGCTGTTGCTTTTTATGAAATCTCCTGTGGAGTTGCTCCTGACAACTTCGATATTATCATAAATTGCAAATCAGCAAAAGAGATCTGGGAAGTTCTCAAGAATTTGTACGAAGGCTCAGAACAAGCACAAGACAAGAAACTTACTACCGCACTCAATGAGTTCAACAACTTCAAAGCTCATACTGGCGAAACTTTGGAAGACTCCTTCAAAAGGTTCAACCTGATAGTCACCAAGTTATCCAATGCAGGCACCATCCGCAGTAACCATGAAACAAATCTTCAGTTTCTTAATGGTTTGGGAAGACATTGGACTACGGCTAAGATGATAGTCCAGGGCGATAGAAAGATTCACTCTTTGTCACTCTATAAGCTCTATGGAGAGTTGCAAACACAAGAATCCACCGTACTTAAAGACTGTGCTGACTTCGGAGGACCACTTGCTCTCATAGCACAAGCCCCACCGCAGTCACTGTACTCTCCCTCGTATGACACTCCACCGCAGTCATACGAAGCTGACTCAGAGTATGATGATGAAGAAGAATTTCAGAAGGCTATTGCTCTGGTTAGTCAACAGTTCAACCGTCTACCACCTCCTTCCTTCCGCAAGAATCAACAGTTCAACAAACCTCCATTCAACCGTAACTTCGGTTCCCAGAATAACCATTCTCGATATTCCAAAAGTTCTCATCCACCTCCGCAAAAATCAACCAAAGGAGGTACCGCAGTCTCCTCAAACCACTGAATCCGGTACTCCCTCAGAAGACAAGAATGATGTTGTAATTTGTCACAAATACAACAAAGAGAATCACTTTGCAAGAGATTGTAAGGCCAATGTAGTAAAAGACAGAGCATTCTACCTTAGAATGACTCAAGAGTTGGAAGATAAGGAAAAGGCAAGGGCATACGTAGCCCATGTCAAAAGAGACCATCAAGTTTGGTCATCCGGAGACGAAGATGAAGCCATCAGCAATGTAAAAGGAAAAGGGAAAATCTGCATGGTGGCAACTGCGGATGATGATGGGTCTACAGAGCTGGAAAAGAACTACTGCTACATGGCAAAGGATGGAACTCTAAGCATCGTCGAACAGGTAAAACTTATGATCCAAACTCTAAACTATAGCATGCATGACTGTCAGCCCTACATAG
Organism: Lactuca virosa; assembly: GCF_052849685.1. NCBI lineage: Eukaryota > Viridiplantae > Streptophyta > Magnoliopsida > Asterales > Asteraceae > Lactuca > Lactuca virosa. The sequence goes on from NC_136432.1 coordinate 52,189,128, forward strand.
ATGATCTTAATGACACTTGTGCTGCCGTCCTTACAGACTATAACAAAGCCTTAGATGAGAAGAACATTGCGTCCCAAGATATGTTCCACGTGAGAGGACGAGTGGATAACAAAAGACTCAAAATGGCTATGTTAGAGAAGGACCTAGAGTTAGAAAAAGATGCAAGAATGTTGAGTGAAACCCAATTAGAGATAGCTTTGAACCAGAGAGATTTAGCTCAGAGTGAAATTGTACGCTTAAATCTCTTAATTGAAAAATTGTTTAATGAAAGTGAAGCTATTGAAAATTTGGTAAACAATGGAACCGTGGACAATACATACAATTGGGGTTGGTCGAATGGATATCCTACCACAATGGATTCCTCACCCCGGTTCAATAAAGACAGACTGTATGTCCCTCCAGACCGAGAATTTCATTTCCCAGTCAATGACAAGACTTTTCCCGAAGACATCAAAATTCACTTCGGTAGACTACATAGTCTAAGCAATAATTGTGTCATTGAGGAAATTGTGCCTGAGTTTTCGGGTCACACATGTGATCAAATTCCTATCTGTGGCACCATTTACCCAAATTCTCAAACCTCATCCGTGGTTGATGAAGAAATTGTCATTGAGGTCCCCGAAGTCTCGAAAGACTTTCCATCTCTGTCCTCAGACCGCAGTGTCTCACACTGTAGTCAAAAGTCCCACAAATGTCCCACTAAAGTCCCAACTAAGACTTACTCTGCAGTAGTCAAATCTTCACTACCGCAGTCCTCAGTAAAAGGAACCGTGACCCTTCAGGCGATTCATCATGAATTACCTATAGAGAACTTTGAAGTGGGTCAATGCTCACAAACCCCAGAATCTTCAAGTTCGGATGACTCAAGCCCACGTTTTCAAAATCATTCTAAAAATTCCAAGAAACCGCAGTTGAACAACAATGACTGCGGTTCACCAAAATCTTTGGCCAAAAAGGCCTTCAAAGAAGAAATTAGATCTCAAGGCACAACTAGACAAACTTTTTCGAAAAACAAGAAACATGTCAGATTTCCAAAGTCCAAGAGTCCAGAAAAATTTGTTTTCTCACACTACTTTTCAAAAAACTCTCCTTTCAAGAAAACAAACAAAAAGGAAAGTCCAGCTTCAAAAGTCATTCCTACTTCTTCTGACACAACCCAAAAGGGTGTTCAGTCTTTTCGAAACAATGGTTTTCAGGTCTACTCCTGAAATGATCCTAAATGGAAATGTATTTTACCCACTCCAACACTTTTAAAGTCACGTGAAAATTTCAACAAATGGAAGGGTATCCTACCAAATCCACCAAAAAGGACTCAAAGATTTGCACGTGCTAAACCTTGTTCAAAACAAACTTTTCAGAAACCAAACAACACTCATGTCAGATCTTTTCAACCGCGGACCGGTAACAAGTCCAATTCATCCTATGGACCGCTGACCAAGCATAATGTCAGATCCAATGACAAAAAATCCTTTTGCAAATGTCAGTGTAGTTGCCAAAAAGATTCATCCTATGTCAAATCTATTCAGAGTCAGAAACGTAGTACTTTTTCAAAAACTCACAACACTCCAAATCTGCACAAACACCCAGGACTAGGAATAAAAGTTGACAAGAGACCCGTCCCTGCAACCTCGGTCCATGCGTCTTTCAAAAATTCACCAATTGCCCAGGCTCCAAACTAGTTTGGATGCCTAAACTAACCGTGTAATTCTTAGGCTTTGTGTAAGGAGGAACAAGAAGAAGAATGGTTAATTGACAGTGCCTGCTCCTTGCACATGACCGGAAAGTTAGAATACCTTTGGGATTTCAGGCCAATATGCAATGGTGGAAATGTTACATTCGGCAACAATGCGAATGGAATCATACGAGGTTACGGTGTTCTCACTACGGGGAACTTTTCTATTCAGAAGGTTGCTTATGTAGAAAGCCTTAAACACAATCTCATCAGTGTTGGCCAACTATGTAAAGCAGGACATCGAGTTGAATTTGATGATCAATTTTGCTACGTAATGACAAGTGATAGGAACACGTGTTTGATCAAATCCCGATCCGAAGGTACCATGTATCCTTTGGATGTCTCTCTAATCATTGGTAGACCGCAGTTGTGCTTCCTATCCAACGCCGTATCCGAAGTCAGCTGGCTATGGCACCGCAAGCTAGCTCATCTCAACTTCAGGTACATCAACAACTTGGTCACATGAGAACTAGTCAGAGGTCTCCCTATTTTCAAATTCAACAACGATACTCTCTGTCCGGCTTGTGAATGTGGTAAACAGTCCAAAGCAAGTCACCCTCTGGTAATGGATTCTTCAATTTCTGAACCACTGGAGCTATTGCACATTGATCTCTGCGGTCCATCAACCGTAGCCAGTCTCCATCACAAGAAGTACATAATGGTTATAGTAGATGACTTTACACGCTTCACATGGGTCTTCTTCCTCAGACTCAAATTAGAAACACCACAGATTTTCACCAACTTCATCAAAGAGATCGAACTTCAGATCAAGCTTCCAGTAAGACGTATTCGCAGTGATAATGGAACCGAGTTCACTAATCATCTTCTCAACAATTTCTTGGTGTCCAAGGGCATCTCTCATAACTTCTCAGCTCCCTACACACCGCAACAAAATGGAGTAGTAGAAAGAAGGAACCGCACACTAGTAGAAGCAGCCAGATCCATGCTCAAGTTCGTACACCTTCCTCTCTACTTATGGGCTGAAGCTGTAGCAACCGCATGCTTTGTTCAAAACCGAAGCATTGTGTGCAAACGCCTCAACAAAACACCATATGAGGGCCTTAACAACCGCAAGCCAAATGTACGCTTCTTTCATATCTTTGGGTGTAGATGTTTCGTGATCAACAACCGAGATCAGCTTAACAAGTTTGCACCAAAGTCTGATGAAGGCATCTTCCTTGGTTATTCCACTAACAAGGTTGCTTATCGAGTGCTCATCAGACGAACAAGGCTGATCATTGAAAGCTTCAATGTGAAATTTGATAATTCTCACATCCGCAACGCCCCTCCATCCACTGAAACCACCGCAATCATGGAAAGCGATATTCCTGCCTCTTCAGGTCCTTTAAATCTAGTTGAAGTCAATTATGACGATCTTTTCGATCCTGTTGAAACGGCGAAACTATCCGAAGTTCTTGTGTCACCCACAGCTCAACAACAACACGTTGATGTTTCTGGACCATCTCTATCCGAAGTCGCTTCTCTCAATACTTCCACCTCTCCGTTTGAGGGGGAAAGCTCTACTCCGGATCTAGCAACAATCGTCGAGGTTCCAGTACTTGATGTTGCTCAAGTTCCTATCCGGAGAGAATCATTACCATCAAACGTATCTTCGGATTCGGATGATGAACTCATAGAGAACATTGACAGGAGAACCGATCCAAGGATTATCACTCTCCCATCCGCAGTCCAGGGGGAACCTTCTCAGGTTCCAGAGGAACTCCCATCAGCAGTCCAGGGGGAACCTCTCCCAACTGTTCAAGAAAACTCCATTCTCGTTCTAAACCAAGATGACTCGGCAGGATGTTCTCAAGTCCAGGGGGAAATGCCATCTCCAACCGCAGACTCTCCTGATATTCAAGATATTCCCTCTACCGCAGCTGCTGATCATCTGCAGCCCCGTCTGCACGTATGGACGAAGGACCACCCACCAGGTCAAATCATTGGCAACCCATCCGCAGGTATCCAGACTCGATCTTCCAAGGACCTATCTGATCACTGCCACTACGTAGCATTTATGTCCTCGGTAGAGCCCAGAACGATCAAAGAAGCATTGCTTGAACCTGACTGGATAGCTGCAATGCAAGAAGAGCTAGAAGAATTTCAAAGAAACAAAGTTTAGCAGCTCGTTCCGAAGCCATGTGGTCACTCTATTGTTGGCACTAGATGGGTGTTCAAAAACAAGCTGGATGAATCTGGTGCGGTAGTCAGAAACAAGGCAAGACTAGTTGCAAAGGGGTATAGTCAACTTGAAGGCATAGACTACGATGAAACGTATGCTCCGGTAGCACGCATGGAAGCTATCCGGATCTTCCTAGCATACGCAGCCCACAAGAACGTCAAGGTACACCAAATGGACGTTAAGAGTGCATTTCTCAATGGGGAATTAAAAGAAGAGGTTTATCTTCAGCAACCTCCAGGTTTTGAAAATGTTGAATTCCCAGACCACTGCTACAAGCTTGAAAAAGCAGTCTACGGTCTGAGGCAAGCCCCAAGAGCATGGTATGAGACTCTTTCTGAATTCCTTGTCTCATCCGGGTACAAGAGAGGAGTGATTGACCCCACGTTATTTAGAAAAGCAAATGGTAACCACCTTATGCTTGTACAAATATATGTGGATGATATCATCTTCGGATCGACTGATCAAGGAATGGTGGATGAATTTGCTAAGCTCATGACCAACAAGTTCAAAATGAGCATGAATAGAGAGATTAACTTCTTTCTATGACTTCAAGTGAAACAAGTTCCGCAAGGGATATTCATTCATCAAGAGAAATACACCACTGAACTGTTAAAGAAATATTCTATGGACAACTGTTCTTCGGCTAAGGTCCCCATGGCCTTCGGTTATAAGATCTCTGCTGATCCCTCAGGTGAATATGTGGATCACAAGACTTATAGAGGTATCATAGGCTCTTTGATGTACCTCACCGCAAGCAGGCCAGACATTGTCTTTGCAACTGGTGTATGTGCAAGGTATCAGGCTGACCCAAAAGTGTCACATATGACCGCAGCCAAACAGATACTACGGTACCTAAAAGGAAGCAAATCTCTTGGTCTATGGTACCCCGCAGACAACGATTTCAGCCTTCAAGCATTCATAGATGCGGATCATGCCGGATGCAAACTAGATAGAAAAAGCACTTCAGGTGGATGTCAATTTCTGGGTGAAAGACTCGTCAGCTGGTCATCAAGGAAACAAAGCTGTGTATCTCTGTCTACCGCAGAAGCTGAGTATGTGGCCGCAGCCAGCTGTTGTTCTCAAGTCCTTTGGATGAAAACTCAATTATTGGACTACGGATATAGAATGCTGCGGATATCGATCTATTGTGACTCTGAAAGTGCTATTACTATTTCTCACAATCCAATTCAGCACTCCAAGACTAAGCATATTGAACTACGGTATCACTTCATCAAAGACCACATCTTGAAAGGTAACATTGAACTCATCTTTGTTCATTCTCATGAAGAGATTGCTGATGTGTTCACAAAAGCGCTCGACTCCACAAAACTTAACACCTTCCTGCAAATGTTAGGAATGATGAATCCAGACCCGCAATTCTTTTTGAATTGTTAGATACCGCAGACCATCCTTGGTCTCCTTTGCGGTTCTAACTGAAAGTTACTGATGATAGATGGTTCTGGTACCGCAGTCTAGGTACCGCAACCATATATCATACTTATTTTTCATGGGTCCTTATTGTTTGTTATTACTAACTTTTGTACAAGTGCTCTTCTCAGTTTCTTCTACTGCAGTCATAAATCTATCCATCCGCAATGACATTTGTTTATCCGCAATGACACCTGGTCATCCGCAATGAAGTTTCCATCCGCAATCACATTGATAATTTCTCAACTGTTTCATCAACCCTTGAATCTTTTGTGTGCTATTTAATGATCCTTCATTAAATAAAACATTAAATAAAAAAACATTCCCTTGAGAAACTGTCTCATTCTCTTTCTGAATAAGCCTTGTGTCAGACCTATTTTTAGGTATGATGACAAAAAGAACATTTTTCCATAATCACATCCTTAATTTGTCTTTTCCGCTTACCCAGAACGTCCCATCCGTTACAACTTCCTTTCCCCTCACCCCACGATCACCTGACGTGATGATGTCCTTCTGACCTTTCATTAAATGCAAACCCTCTTTTGGCAAATCTCAAAAATCTTTTTTAAACCGTTTGATTTTATGTGGCTTAGATTTAATCTCCGATTCAAAAGATTCCCTCCAATTGACGTTTTACCTTATCCTTTTTTTACCTAGGGTAAAAATCTCATCCCTTTATAAACCCGTCTTCTTCCCCAAAATCACTTTACGCTTTATGAACATTGAACCTTCCCTCTCAAATCCTTCAAGAACTCTGTTTCTTTACTCTTTCTCTCAACCCTCAACAATGGTGAAATCCGGTATTTTAAAGAAACAATCCAAGGCATCTGGATCAGTAAACCCTACTGGTTCAGACTCTCCCACTATTGCTTCAAGCAACTTCAGAGCAGTGTTCGAAGATCATCCATCCTATAATGCTCCAACCAAGCTGATGATTAAGTTTCTGAAGAATCATCCCCTGTTTGGCCCCTTTGATGCTTTCACAGATGTTGTCCCAATCTCAACCCTCTTTAAATGTTCATTCTCAGCTTATCGCCCAATCGAAAACCCTCAAGAAGTTCACCTTAACCTGGTTAATGATTCTTTGGTCATTCTGTCCAAAGAAAAATTTCTTTCTGCCATTAACCTTCTTGTTCATCCCTCCATCAAGATCTTCTCCCCATCCATGGCGGACGTTACTTCAGCCCTTTACCAAATGGGTTATCAGAAAAAGATAAGGGGAATTGGCGAATTCAAGAAAAATCAATTGCCTGCGGTCTGGCAATTTGTCTGCCACTTCATCATCCGCGGTCTATCCGGCAGAACCGGAGGCACAGACAATATGGGACTGAAGCTTCTAGAGCTGTTATGGAGTATATTCACAGGACACGATGTAAACTACGGGCAGATCTTATGGGACGACTTTATTCAATATATTCCCAAGGAGAACCCAAGGGAAAACCCAACCGAGCTCACCTTTGCAAGGTTCTGGTCACTCTACATTTCAGATCTTCATGCGGATGCTGGAATCGACATGGGCAGTGACATCGATTTCTTTGTCACCAAGGATCTCAAAAGGTATAATCCTTCTTCTGATCAAACTATTTTTGGACCAATTCGAAGACTCCCTACCCACATTCTTTCCACACTTGGTCTTGAGACTGCTGATGTCTCAGATCACATTGAGGTTATGGAAGGTATTGCCCCATACCCTCCTACCCCGCCTCTCCAAGACCCATCCGCAACCATTAACCCTGAAGGTACTGCAGTCCCTTCTGCCACTACTCTCTCCAATCTTTCTCAAAGAAGAAAGCAATTGGCCACCAAGAAGAAACAAAGAACACCCAAGAAGGATGCTCCCAAACGAACCGCACCCACTAAGAAACGTAAAACCAAACCTACCGCAACCACACCTGATAGTGACTCTGATGAGGATAGGCAACCAATTGCTATCCTTAACAAAAGAAAAACCAATACCTCTGGCCAAATGCGTGACCGGACCGATACTGAAGCCTCTCAAAAGGCTCCGGTAGTCCTTGGGGTGGCCGCAGACCCATTCAACACCACTATCATTTTCCAATCAGACTCAGAAAGTGAGTCTGATTCACGACATCGTGGAGACTCCCCCCCAGTTCACTCCGAAGAGGATGACACTGGTCAAGGAGACCAAGGAAGCTCAGGAAATCCTAGTCTGCTTACATCCGCAGCAGGTGGTTTAGGCACGGTGAGCACAAATGTGCAAGGATCCGTGGACCCGAAGGACACTTCGGTGCGTTTTCAAGGATTTGACGGAGATGAATCAAACGACTCATGGTTACGCTACACTCCGGTAATTGAGTCAGAAATCAAGAAATATGCCTCTTTCAAGAGGGCATCTCAAACCCGCAAGGAACAACAGCTCAAGCAACAACAACAAAAGGAGCAAGATATCCAGTCAGTGGCACGGTATTGGGCAGACGCAATCAATAATGCCAATACCGTAGCCACCATTCAAAAGGTTCAGGACTGGATGACCGAGATGGCTGAAACAGTCCTTAAAGCTTAGGCAGTAGGTGAAGGTGCAGGTACCTCCAGAGTGACTCCAACTCCTACTCCAACTCCACATCCAACTCCAACAGTTCATGAATCACAAGACGAAGGAACCGCAATAGAAGTCAGTTCTGCTCCCACCTTCGGTCTTGATGATGAAGACATCCAGGAGGTTAACAAGCCCAGTCCTTCTGATGATGACCTCATGATGTTCGATGAGGAAGAGGAATCCAGTGGCTCTCACCATTCGACTTCTAAACCCAAAGAAAAGAAGAAAAAAAAAGAAGAATGTTGTCACCAGGAAAGAATTTCTGAGCTTACAAGCCAAAGTCGATCAGATCTTAGCTGCGGTCAAGCCCACTCAACCGCAACCAGAAGACTCTCCCGGGCCGCAGTCACTGATCGAACGTATAGAACGCTTGGAAACAAGGGAACGCTTGGCTGCTGAGAGAATTTCTCTCAAAGTGGAAATGGGGATCCGGTCCCTTGACAACAACCGCAAAGCAGATCACAAGGATTTTATGGATGCTGCGGAACGCCTCATCACTGAGGTGACTGCAATCAAAACGGATCTCCAAACAGCCATTGCGGATCAAGCCACTCAGTCTCAGAAACTGATAGCTGAGACTCACACTGCGTATGAGTCCACTATCTCAGTTCTTCAAGCAACAATCAATAGACCACAACGCTCCCTTTCCTCCAACTTCCATGGTCCCGAGATCCTCCAGCTCACCAAGGAAATACACAGGCTACTCTTCAGCTCCTCCATTCCCAATAATCAACAGTTGGCCGAAGCCCTCAAAGCTCAATTTCAAGAGGTTTTTGCCAAGGTTGATGACTTTAAAAAGTGGCTTGAGGAAGCTCCTCCGTTGCATTCCTCAAGAGGGGGAAGTGAAGAAGAAGTCCATCACTGTGATCACTCCATCTCACAACATCAGAGCCCCCCCATTATCACAGAAAAAATTCCTACACCGCAGCCTTCACCGCAACCATCTTATCATACTCCACCTCATAACACTCCACCGCAAGAGAAGGTCACTCCTGAAAAGCCAGAAACTCCCCCTCACTTCAAAAACCTGGCTGAGTACATGTCATCTCCAAGCTCAACTGACTCTCCTGCCACCACCCAAAGGAAACACGATTGGAAGGCAGCCAAACTTGTAGAGCTTATATGGAGAGAATGCAGTTTTGATACTATGATGGACGAATCCTTGATAAACTCTTGGATCAATCCTCACCGTAGACTGCTGGATGAAGATTACAGACCCCACCTCACCTATGCTGAACCCCCTACTGATGGATACTGGGATGTCCCAATTTCTTCAAATGCCAAATACTTCACAGTACTTGAGCATTTCGACCGCAGCCTTCCTGACTCAAAAGACTGCCAATGGAATTTGAGAGACTCAGTCTTTTTCATGCTAAACATGCCTCTTCCATTGAAAATATATGGTCTAACGATAGACCATCCGCAGTCAAGAACTACAAAATCCGGAAGTTCATGAAGGTTGACTACATCCAGTATACCCTCACTAGAAGGGAGCATGACTATATCCGCACTCAGACAGACTTTCCCTGTATGAATCCGGAAGAAATCTTTCTTATTGCCACGGTGTTCCAAAACAAGTCAGAAAAGCACCCGAAAATGAAGATTGCGCTTGAAAAGGCCAATACTTTTCTGAAGGAAACGGTCTGTGATTTTGCCAAGATCGATGTAGATATCTATCCTATCATTGCCAAGAAATTTGATCTGCCACCTCTCGAGCCTGTACCAATGCCTACCGAAGGCTATGAAGAAAGATCCTTAGGCGCAACCAACTTTCCTAAACTTGGAGTCATTTTCAAAAGGAAGATAGATAATGTCAAATATTTCATTCCTATGACTGCCATGCATCGCCTCACCAAGAAGCAACTTGACGTCTGCCGAACCACAGTTGAAAGATCGAAGCACACTACCGCAGAAGTCAAGTTCGAGATCTTAAGGAGAATCACCTGGATGGAAAACATTAGGAAGTTTTGGTGGATCCAGATCAAGTTCCTCAAACTTGATAGCTGAACAAAAGTTAAAGAGGTCACTTAGGGGGAAATTGTTGAATCATAAAAAGTGACCCTCTTGAACTTCAGCTACCGCAACCTCTTCAGCTACCGCAGCCATCCAGCACCCGTAGTCAAGCTCCTTCATCAGCAACCGAATCCGGAGTCTACCTACCGCAGTCACTTAACTAGATTACATTACTTGTCTTTATTATGATACTCTCTATTGTCCAGTATGCCTTGCATGGCTACTCTTAGAGATGTAATCTAGTGTACTTCTTGAGTCTCTATAAATAGAGCTCATTCTCTTGTATCTAAGACGGATAACTTACGCATCTATCTATTCTGAATACACTTCTCAAGTTATTCTTTCTATCTCTTTATCTTACTACGCACCACTTCTTACTCTCAAATATTACTAGAATACAACTGATTATAACCTCTCTTCTGAGAAAGTATTTCGTGACTTAATCACTAAGTTTGATCTTCCTTATTAACTCGGTTTGAATGCATTCCTTGTTATGAATCAACTTATGTGTATACTTGATATAACAATTGTTGTCATTTCTATTTCTTTACTTTCCGCAACTAACTCTCTAACTATCTAATTCTAACTTATTAATATTATTGTTGAGCTTTTAGATCCTTCGAGATTAACTATTCCGCAATACACTTGTTCTAACGTTTGTTCAAGTGTGTCTCTAAGTTTTTCTCTCAACAGTAGGTCGGAGATCGTCTAGTTGACTGCCTTAGGGTTGTATGTGGTCATGTAGGATAGCCTGAGAACTCTTGATCTAGGCTTTCTTGCATGTTCCTTGTTTGGTTGTGGCTCTAGAGTGGGATCACCTGCTCAACTGTCTATCTCTCCACTGATTATATACAACTATGCATTCATTATGTGATCTGCTAGTTGTGGCATAGTGTATTTGTTGGATTAATGTCTAAGTCCATAACTATATTTGGTATGTACTTGACCCGACCCGGCATGGTCCATTTGGGTTGCACTTCACCGGCACAACTTATATGGATAGTCTTTTGAGAATAGTATATTTATGATTTATATTAATATATTATAAGTTCTAATATATTAATATGGAATCATATTATTTAATTAGTATTGATCAAGAATTAATTTAGAATTAATTAAGTGATAAAAAAGAACTAATTAAATATGGACTCTTATATATATGGAATGGGCCAAGTTCATTTAGGTTGGGCTAAGCTTTCATGGATGGTCCATGGAGATTTTAACCCATGGATCCTATGTAAATGAAAGGTCATGGGTATTAGGGTTTACATGGATGTAACCCTAATCCTCCATAATATATAAAGGGGTCCTTGGCTCACAAAATTGGACAAGTGTGTGAAAATAAGAGTGGGCCGATTTTAGTGTGCATACATATTCTCTCAAGTTCTTCCAAGGTGTTTTGGTGATTTGTGATTCCATTTGAGGCTTCCACACTATTGGGGCTAAGCTCTTAAAGCTTGAAGACATCAAGCTACATCAAAAGGTATGTCATCTAACTAGAACTTTGTAGTATAGGTGCTTCATAATATGCTAGTTAGGATGAAACCTTGGAATAGTTAATATTTGCATGTATAATAGAGAAAACAGAGATCCAAGGTTTATAGGGTTGCATGTACACCATAAGAGTGTTAGAATACTCGAAACCCATCAGTGGTATCAGAGCCATGGGTTGTTTTCTGTTATATTGATGCAAATGTTTTATTTTCAAGTTGGAAAAAAAAGGAAAAAAAACATGACGTTTGTCAAATTTTAAGATAATTACTTGTTTTATGAAAAACGAATTATTTGTAAAATTTGAATCATTTGTTATATGAGTTGAATTAGGTCAAATTTAGTAAAAGATAAAATGATATGATTATTTTATTAGTTTTAAAAGTTTGATCTAAATGTTTTAAGGAGTTACATATTTTGTCATAAAATTTTGTAGCTCAAAAGTTTTTTTTTAAAGTTGTGATCTTAAGGGTTTTTGAAACTTCCATAAGTTATGGATATGAAAGTTTTTTTTTAAAAAAATTTTGATTCAAAGTTTTTATGGAGTGACAAAATTTGGTGTTAATGTTTTAAAGAATTCCATAACTTGTTCTTAAGTTATGGAACATGGAAAGTTTCATCATAAAACACCATTAATTCCATAAGTTATGGAATCCAAAGGTTTTCAAGAATTACAAAACTCGCCCTCAAGTTTTGGAATTTGAGAAAAGTTTTTTTTTTGAAAAAAAGAATTGAATTCTAAAACTCTTGGGTTCATAACTTAAACAATTAATTAAATGGTTTTAATTTTGAATTTAATAATTGGAATTATGATGTTTTTATTGAATAATTCAATTAACTCTTATGGACTTTATTAATAGATAATTAAAGTGTTTAATTAAAAGAGAATTAATAATTCCATAATGACATGGTTTAAATTTAATTAAATTAAGAGTATAGTTTAATTAATAGATTAAACCACCAAGTATTTTAAATGTCTAAAATACACCCTTATACTATTATAATATTAAAAGTTTAATATATTATATGTATAAGAGCAAGTCGTCTTACCATTAGTAGGCCTCATTCACGAAGCCGGTCTATAAGGGGGGTATAAGGTTACTGCCTATAAAATGGCAGTTTAATGGGTGTCCACTCTCACCCACCGCTTCCTTGACTGGTGGAGGGTCGTTAGCCGAACAGGTATGACAAGGACTATAATTCTCCCTTCATTATAAGTATAATGATAAATACTAAGTAACTAAACACTTATAAATTCCCAATCTTAGTTACTTAGGAAAACGTGAATAAGGTGCTAATCCATGAAATTACACTTTGCACTTTGTTTAAGTTGTTAGTGGAGCGTGTGTGGTTAACCGGCACACTAACCTGGACTTAACAAGGTAGGCAAAGGGTAACTTAATGGTTATCATAGTATCGTTGGAGTGTGTGTGGTTAACCGGCACATCGATTGAGGGGTAAATATTAAGGGTACCAAGTATATTTGCATGGTTACTTCACACCTTGTTTTGTGATCCTCGGCATCCCAGTTACAAAACCTGAAGGGCACACTCGAGATTGAAACATGCCATTGAAAAGTTCAATGAATCTCAAAAGAATCTAGGAGTTTCAAAACCAATTAAAACCTAATAATACATTTCGTTTATCTTGGTGGAAATTGGTGAATCGTCATTCACCTACCTTCAAATATTTTATAGCTTGGATTACGGCATCCCTCTTCCAAGTTATAAAATAGTTTGTTGGGTCCTAGCCTTAATATATCATATTGGGTGTTATATTAAGGACTTAAATCAACTTTACGTGAATTTCTCCCATTGTTGATGTCTGGTTTAGACAACAATGATCTTCCCAAACCAAGCTTTCCTAATGAATATGACTTCCTGAGTTTGGCTCATGGAAGTCATACTTCTCTACCTCCACCTCCTCCAATTATTCTCCCTAACCCACAAGTTCAAGGTCACTCAAGCCCTAATGGCAAGCAAGGTCTATGTGTGATCACATCTTAGAGATGAAGTCACATATTGACAAGCCGGGAGAGTTGGGTGTCAAAGTCTTGAGAAAGTTGGATGTTCAATCACTTTCTAAGTCACATAGTGAGTTCCTTTGGGACTACTATGAAACAGACTATGACATGAACCTTAATGATCATATCTATTTGCTTGGTGCTGCTGAATCAACAATGATTTGGAACGATAGTAACGCAAATTTGATTAGAAGATCAACTTCCCAAAAACTTTATGGACAGTGACAATGGTGACACTGGAAATCCAGAAAAAGCATTCTCTTCCCAATGGAAAAGGATTGGCCATAGTCAACTCGGTTGACCAAATGGTAAAGAGAAAGGCTAAGTCTGAGATAGTCCCATTACCAAAGGGTCCATATGTTTATTTTGCCAAAGGAAGGGGCGTTGATTGCAAAGCTGCCAAATTTACCTAAGGATGTTAAAGTCAATAAGTTTGACTCTACATCAGGTAGAGCCCATTATCTACTCTGTTAAGTTCTATTCTGAGATCCTCATTACATGATGTGACTGGGTCACATGTTGATGTTTTAAGAATCAAAGAATAGAGAGAAATCTTAAAGGAAGTATATGCTGATTCTGATCGCGAAGGTGGATTTCGATCGCATCAGAATTTTGAGCAGTTGCTTAAGAAGTTATGATATATTGCAAAGGAATAGATAACAACAATTTTCCATGTGGATTGTAAGGATAAGTTTTTCCGCAAAGTTTTAAAATAAAAGAAAATTGTTTAATTTTGTTTATTTGAAGTATCCTTACAATGGCATTTGTGGAAAATTGTTGCTTATATGATTCCACTGACAGCAATATTGGAAATTGGATTTGATTCTTTCATTTGTGGTAGTGTCTAAATTTACCAAATCAGGAAAGTTCCTCATCGCCCAAGTTTCAATTGGACCAAAACTTGGAATCATGCAAGTTGAATAGTATGATGAATGAGAACTTTCAAGCATTGGAAAATCAAGACTAATTACTTGTTCACATGGATATGTGAGTCAAGTGAAGGACTAAAGGGATCGAGTACACATTCTTGTGCAATGGTCATGTCCACCACAAAGCTCGTTAAGACTATTTGATTTACTAAAGTTTAGTAAATATGGTTATACTTACAAGTTTAAGTATAATTCTGAAACATTGGAAAAGTCTCAATGTATGGCAGAACGAATGGGAAGAATCAAATTAGGCAGAAAGATAAAAGTTTCTCAAATCTGAAAAGATGGGAGAGTACTTTAGTATCATGTTTGTGATCATCTTAATGATTTAGAAATCATATCACAATTAGTCCTCTAAAGGTCATCTTAGTGCATTCTTATGACTAAGAAGAGGAGTCATGAATTGTTGAAATGGTTAGATCAGGAAGATGAGTCATACTTCGTTCCAAAACAATTCTTAGAGTCATACTCCAAGATTGTAACTTGAGTGACATATCTTAAAGAAAGGTTTAAAACACTTGTCAAATGTAAGAGTAAAAGTGTCCTACTCTTGTACATTTGAAATTGGTAAGTTGTGATGTTTTGGATAAAACAAAGACCAACTAAGGCCAATTGTGTGAAGTGTTTGTCTTGATAAAGAATCCGCACTATCTATTGAATATTTGGAAAGATAGTCTTATATGTCAAGAGGATAGTGGGAGTCTTAAAGATCCTAAAAAGAATTTCAAGAACTAATCAAGAATAAAACCTGAGGTTCTTCACTAGCACACGGCTTGAGGTTTATAACCTATCGTGTTGACATATTCTGTGCCTATTCCAGTTAAAGTTGGCTTTGCATAGGAGTTCTGAAAGTTCTCAATTGGTTGGATAACAACTTGGAAGCAATGGCAGGCCCTGTACTGCCAGGTGGCAAGAAGTTAAGATTGCATAAGTTCAGTCCATATGAGTTTGGATTTGTCATTATCCTTGTCTTATGACTATGGTTTTGACGATTCACATGGATAATAACACATACACCATAAAATCTAAGGGTCATAAGGTTTCTCTCCGATTCATGAAAATGATGGTGAGGAAACACTTCCACCAAGTAGATTTGAAGCAGATGGGAAAAGTTCTAAACAATTGAGACTATGATTACGGCGTCCCTTTTCATAGTTCTGAAATTGTTTAGACACACATGCATGCTATCTAAGGAAAGGTGTATGTTTTTGATAAAGTTTTATCAAAGCATCTCGTATCAGAAATCTGAACTTTGGTAAGAAAGTCAATAAAGTATTGATTTCTAGAAGTCCAGCTGATTTCTGAGTACATGTCAAAGCTAGTGGGAGCATAAGTGTTATGCTAATAATCATCATGTAAGTGGGAGCATGATAATTATTGTTAGTGTTGCAAGTTAGCAATGTTAATTATAGGAAACAAAAGTTTCAATTCGTGAGGCTGCAGGGATTGAAAAAGTTGTTTTGCTATAATTAAGGGAGAGGATATACTTCATTTCAGTTCTAAAGGCTTAGATTGAGACCTTAATCATCTTTAGTCAAGAATATATATATGAATTTCATGTTGGATTGGTTCAACTTAAGGAAATTCTATATATTGCGTTCTCAAAATTCGATTATGATTACGACATCCCTCTTCATAGTCAAATTTTGAAAACATGGCAAATAAAAATATTGTAGCAAAAGACTGGTCTAGAATCATGTCTTTATGTGAGACATCATGAATCGTGTACCATTTTCTTTGGGTACACGATCGATTGCATGTGCTATAATATTTGTCATTTCTAAATTTTTCCAAATGCCCAGAGGCATTAAGAAGGGAAAAGGTCTAGAATTGGACATGACTAAAATGATTAAGCAATTGTCGAGGACAATCTGAGGTTTACCAAAGATTGGTTGCTCAGGGACAGTTGGAAGTATAGTGCTAATTTTGGAAGGACCATATTGACATATTCTGAAAAGAGGCATCTCTTATTCAGAAGTGATAGTCAAAATGAGAATATGGAGTTGTCTCCATAAGTGGAAGTTATCTGTGTAAGATTGGAAAACTTAATGCAAGAAGCATGTCCAAAGCAATGTACTTTGAATATGAGACTTAGTTTCCATGGAGTTGATCTCCATTGGAATACCTTATAATGACTGTTGACAAGTCTTTGTGACTTTGTACATATTCATTACAGGAGGGTCAGTGCATATAAGTTTAAAATCTAAACAGATTTCGATAAATGATAGGAATTTGAAATTCTCACATTTTTCGATAAGGATTTGGGAGTGTGAAATTAGAATCATTGAAATTATGTTCAATTGGTTTATTTCACAAAGTAAGGATCATAGACAAACATAGAGTGCATACTTGGTGTATGGCAAAGCTATTGTTTAAGAAAAACATAGTGTACATGCTTGGAGCATGGGACAACTAGTGTTTTTAATTCAAGTATAAAGTTGATAAAACCGAAACAATGAATAATGAGTAATCAGTATGGTGATAAATAAAAGTGTTTATTTATATTCATAGGTTTTGATACCATATTTGATTCATTTATTATTCTGTTTCACTTTGCATGTTTTGACTTCCAGAATAACAAAGTCGCTCTTCCTGAATGATTAAGTTATTCAAACCATCCACAGTCGGTCATATGTTGGAAGTAGATATGAATCAAGACTGTCATGGGTTGGTTTCTAGAGGTCCAAGTTGGTGGACAAAGTGGTGCTACAACACTCATGAGTGCTCATAAGTTCTGAGTATTGGATTCAACCCGCGCTCATTTGAATCACTTCATGGATTTTATCACGAGTGATCATGAGACGATAATATCTTATATTCTTCAAACCTAGAGATATGAGTTGTTACTATGAGTTGGTTATACATTGATTGCACGAAAACGCATTGGTAACTCGATGTTATAAAACGTGCCTTTGTGTATGATTCAAAAAATAGTAGAAGAAGCCATATGAGTCGAAGTTTATCCATTCCTTTTACCTTCGGGATAAAAGCGATATCTGTGGGCCCCTCGATGATTTAGCGATGACACATGTGAGTGCTTGGCCAAGCCAGGACTGATTTGATTTGTTCAATCAGTCAGTCATCATAAATCGAAAATAGGGAAACAACAAATGGACAGAGAGAATGATTATAATCCATGTCTCAGTCCATATGATATCTAGAATGGAGGAATATATGATCCCTTATCTAATGGACAAGTCATTGACAAGGTCAGAGTTCGACAACGGCTTTAAGAGCTACGATTGCCAGTTAGGTTTTGAAGTCATACTCAATAATAGTTTTAGACTTATCCAAGTGGGAGACTGTTGGATTAATGTCTAAGTCCATAACTATATTTGGTATGTACTTGACCCGACCCGACATGGTCCATTTGGGTTGCACTTCACCGGCATAACTTATATGGATAGTCTTTTGAGAATAGTATATTTATGATTTATATTAATATATTATAAGTTCTAATATATTAATATGGAATCATATTATTTAATTAGTATTGATCAAGAATTAATTTAGAATTAATTAAGTGATAAAAAAGAACTAATTAAATATGGACTCTTATATATATGGAATGGGCCAAGTTCATTTAGGTTGGGCTAAGCTTTCATGGATGGTCCATGGAGATTTTAACCCATAGATCCTATGTAAATGAAAGGTCATGGGTATTAGGGTTTACATGGATGTAACCCTAATCCTCCATAATATATAAAGGGGTCCTTGGCTCACAAAATTGGACAAGTGTGTGAAAATAAGAGTGGGCCGATTTTAGTGTGCATACATATTCTCTCAAGTTCTTCCAAGGTGTTTTGGTGATTTGTGATTCCATTTGAGGCTTCCACACTATTGGGGCTAAGCTCTTAAAGCTTGAAGACATCAAGCTACATCAAAAGGTATGTCATCTAACTAGAACTTTGTAGTATAGGTGCTTCATAATATGCTAGTTAGGATGAAACCTTGGAATAGTTAATATTTGCATGTATAATAGAGAAAACAGAGATCCAAGGTTTATAGGGTCGCATGTACACCATAAGAGTGTTAGAATACTCAAAACCCATCAGTATTGTGTGAGACCTTGTATGTGGTAGTGAGATGTTAGACAGATAGACTAGTGTAGACAGTTTCATGTATTAATGTTCTTGGTAAGTGTTTGTTTGTTATATATGTCGACATATCTTGTGGTCGGTTGAGGCGGTCCTACTTAGTTCGGTAGGTCAAGATACGAAGGCAGGCTAGCAGTATGTTGTAGGCCAAGTGTGGACCAACTGTATGTTGTAGTCGTGGGAGGTAGGCTAGTCATGGACAGAAGGCCGATGCGTGTATGCTTGTATGTATATTGTGGTGTGTGGTACTTTAGGAGAACTCACTAAGCTTTGGCTTAAATTTGTGGATTAAATATTTTCTGGGTACTATCGATGATTTTGGGAAGGCAAAGGCATGACTGTACACACTCATCAGTAGTATTAGAGTTCCACATTTATTATATTATTCAAACTATCATATAATTGTATTCTAAACAAATGAGTTTTCTTAACTTGAGTTTATATGAAAATGGATTTTTACCTTAATTAAATAAAATTGATTGTGAAAATGGGCTGTTGCTAATACGTATCAGAGCCCTGGTTTGAAGGATTTGGAGGAACACTTATGTGTATCCAAACTCAAATTAGGATCTGATAATTTTCACAAAATGTTTTCGAAAAAGAATTTTTAAGGAAAGTAGTTGGATTAGAGGCATGGAATCAGTCTCTTTTCATGTTCTTATTTTAATGTTGGCCTGGGATCGTGAACATGGATATCTGACTTAACTTTGGTTTTAATGAGGAGATGCGATGTGTATAGTCAGGCGGAGACCAAACAGGAAAGCGATTCCAAAAATATCCATACCTGTTATATATGTCTTTTTGATATATGAATTGTTAGAAATGTATGCTAGTGGATAGGCTAAGGACCCCTTCAAGAAATACTTGGTAGACTTGTCTGGCATTTATGATGTATGATAGCCTAGGGCATTGCGTGTTTATGCTGTATGAAACTGACATTATTGCTTTGGGTGCTAGGTGTATACATCATGAGTGTACAAAATTAGGATTTTACAGTCTTATAATGCTTGATTTAGCCTTTTTTTCTTGTTCCTTTTTTGGTTGTTGGCTTAGGTTAGAATCATTTATTCGACTGTCTATCGGATTCGACATTATGTACGATTAGCATACGCGAAGTAGTTGTAGTGTTAGTGAAGGTTTCATGAGGTGGGAGTTTGGCTGATGGAGTCCTACCAGAAACAAGGAGATAGCCAAAACAGAAATCAAAATAAAAAACTATTGGTTGTTAGCCAAAAAAATCTAGAAAAAAGCCAGAGTTCTCGTAAATACAAAACCGTCGATATAGATAACGTTGAGAACGGAGTTTGAATGAAGAAGTTATGAATTCAACAGCGTCTTTCGCAGTGGAATCTTTACATATTTGTAAATTTTAAATAGAATGAAAATTAGCCGACGGAGTGTAAATGAACGGTGTAGTACTCGTCAATACAAAAGTGGGGATATGAATAACATCAAAAATGGAGATCGTATGCGAACGATGTGATTTTTTGAAAATTGTGAGAAATTCCTGCGAATGCCATGTGTCACCACGAAAAGGAATCTTGCTGCCTAAGCTTGAGGCACACTGCGCTCTTGTATAGGCGCGACATGCCCTTCATCCTGCCTTTGAAAAATAGAGGCACACATCTATCTTATTTCTTGATCATTCCATTCATGAGTTCTCTCTCTAGCAACTCTTTTCACTCTCTAGAAATTCTAGCTTTTAAGCCCCAGAGTATTTGTGACGAAGTGTTGCAGCGATGAATACCCGACAGAAAGAAGTGTTCGGTGTTGAAGTTTTATCCATGACTTTCCTAGTTTTTCTCTTTAAACCTATGAGTTGAGTTATATTTATTGTGCTTTAAGTATAACTTATATTTATTTTCTTTATATTTATTATGAACTTATGAATAAGATTTATTAGTAATACCAGTTGTTATACCGATCAATGTACTTAGAGGAGTGATGTCTACGCTAGATATGTGAGGTGTATAAAGACGATTTTCCAAACATTGTATCTCTATATGCCAAACGGATCCTACCTCCTGTGGATCTTACCTGGTCCTTCCTTATCAGCTATAAGTCAGTATTCTTTTGGGATTATTGATAAATCTGATAAAAACATTATTACGAATAACCTTTACAAATACGAATAAAATACTCAGGTTTAGTAATATTTGTATTTAGGCTGTTTTAAAGGGGAATCTGAATTGTTAATCAAAGAGCTGACTTTTATCATGAGTCTTGCACCTAAATTAGGAGATGCGATGTTTATAATCAGTCGGAGGCCGATCAGGAAAGTGATTCCGAAAATCTCCATACCTGTTACATATGTATGTTGATTTATGAACTGTTAGAAATGTATGCTAGTGGATAGACTAAGGATGCCTTTAGGAATTGCATGACACCTATGACGCCTGATAGCCTAGGAGATTGCTAATTTATGATATATGATACTGGCATTATTGTCGTAGTTTCTAAGTGTATGCATCATGAGTGTACATAATTAAGATTTTATAGTCTTAGAATGCTTGATTTAGCCTTATTTCTTTTTCCTTGTTTGGCTGTGGTCTTAGGGTAGAATCATTTATTTGACTGTCCATCGAATCCGATATTATTTATGATTAGCATACGTGAGGCAATTGCATTGTTAGTGAAGGTTTCATGAGGTGGGAGTTTGGCTGATAGAATCCTGGTAGAAACTAGGAGTTAGCCAAAGCTAAAGATGAAACAAAAATCGGTTGAATTTTTGCGAAAACAATTTAAACGTAAGTCAGAGTTCACATAAATACGAAACTATCGATATAGATAACGTCGAGAACAGACTTTGTAAGAAGAAGTTATGAATTCTGCATTGTCTTTCGAAGTGTAATCTTTACAGATTTGTAAATTTAAAATAGAATGAGAATTAGTCGACAGAGTCTAAATGAAAGGTGTAGTACTTGTCAATACAAAAGTGGGGATATAAAGAACGTCGAAAAATAGCTCGTATGTGAAATATATGATTTTTTTTAAAATTGTGAGAAATACCTGTGAATGCCACATATGAACTCTAGAACGAAATCCTGCTGCCTAAGCTTGAGGCACGACGAGCCCTTATATATGTGCGACGTCCCCTCTGTCTAACCTTCTATAAATAACGACACAAAATCTCTCTCATTTCTTCCTCATTCCATTCATGAGTTTTCTCTCTAGAAATTCTCGCTTTTGAGCCTCGACGTATTCTCGACGAAGTGTTGCAGCAATGGAAATCTGACATGAAGAACTGTTTAGTGTCGAAGTTCCATCCATGACTTTTCGAGTTTTTTGCTAGTAAACCTTTAAGTTGAGTTATACTTACCGTGCTTTAAGTATAACTTATATTTATTTTCTTAGTCGTTATAATGAACTTATGAATAAAATTTATCTGTAATACCAGTCGTTATACCGATCGATTAACTTACATGAGTGATGTCTAAGCTAGATATGTGACGTGTTTAAAGTGGATTTTCCAAACAATGTATCTCTATATGCCAAACGGATCCTACCTCCGATACGATCTTACCTTGTTGTTCCTTATCGGCTATAAGTCATTATTCTTTTGGGATTATTGATAAATCTGATAAAAACATTATTAGGAATAACCTTTATAAGTACGAATAAAATACCGAGGTTTAGTAAATTTGTATTTAGGTCATTTTAAAGGGGAATCTTAAGTGTTAGTCAAAGAGATGACTTTCCCGCGAGTCTTCCACCTAAATCAGGAGATGTGATGTGTATAGTCAACCGAAGCCCGATCAGGAAAATGATTCCCAAAATATGCGTACATGTTATACATGCATCTTGATATATGAACTATTAGAAATGTATGTTGGTGGATAGGCTAAGGATACCTTCAGGAATTGCATGTTAGAATTGCCTAACATTTGTGATGCTTGATAGCCTAGGGGATTTCTTGTGTATGCTATATGAAACTAACATTATTGTTGTAGTTGCTAAGTGTATGCATCATGAGTGTACATATTTAGGGTTTTAAAGTTTTAGAATGCTTGATTTAGCCTTATTTCTTATTCCTTGTTTGGTTATGGGCTTACAGTAGAACCATTTATTCGACTGTTTATCAGATCCAACATTATATACGATTAGAATACGTGTGGCAGTTGCAGTGTTAGTGATGGTTTCATGCGGTCGGAGTTTGGCTGTTAGAATCATCGTAGAAACTAGTAGTTAGCCAAAGCAGAAATCAAAATAAAAATCGGTGGATTGTTAGAAAAAACAATCTAAATGAAAGTCGAAGTTCTCGTAAATACGAAACCGTCGATATAGATAACGTCTAGAATGAAATTCGTATGAAGAAGTTCTGAATTTTGCAGCGTCTTTCAAAATGTAATCTTTACAGATTTTTAAATTTAAAATAGAATGAGAATTAGCCGACGGAATCTAAATGAAAGGTCTAGTACTCGTCAATACGAAATTGGGCATATAAATAACGTTGAAAACATAGCTCGTATGAGAACGATATGATTTTTTGAAAATTGTGAGAAATACTTGTCAATGCCACATGTCAAAACCAGAAGGAATTTTGCCACCTAAGCTTGAGGCACGAAGCACCCTTGTATAGGTGTGGCGTTGATATTGTCATATTTATACACATTTTTAGGCAATATCTTAATACATTCTAATTTATATTTTGGTTATTTGCAAAGATATATGGTACTTATTGGATTAAATTGTATGTTGCTGCCAAAAGGAACACTCTTGAAAAATAGGGACCGAAATTGGCAAGAATTTGAACTTTGGAGGATGGAAGCTTAAAAGAAGAAATATCCAGGGAAAAACCCAAGTCACGACGTGGCCATCAACATCACGACGTGGAGTGTATATTCTAGACGATAAGTACGTGGGAGTCAGAATCCTTGCCCGATAAAGATTTGTACCCAAGTCACGACGTGAAACTCTTGTTGACGACGTGAATCACGAATTTTCCAAAACTATAAATTATCCTTCACTATTACGATTCGAGGAGGCTTTTGGAGAGTTTTCTAGAGGAGATGTATTCTGAAAACCCGATTTAGAGTCCAAAACGTGCACAAAACATCTTTTTGGAGGAGATTTACTTGGAGATCAAGAGATTGAACAACACATCATTACGTTGGTTTAGCTTACTTTGATCATGTCAATTTATATTGAGATTGTGTTTATGTTTTCAGCCATGACTAGCTGAATTTAGTTGGTTTTTGTTTAGCTAGATGAAGCTTTAACTCTATGGTTTAGTTATCTAATTTATGGATTTTAATAGTTGGTTTTATGCTTGTGTTTGATTATCATTACCTAACATGTTGATATTTGTGACTTTGATTGCTTGAATTCAGGTTTTGTGTAGCTTAGTGACCATTAAATTACATGAACTTGTTACCTAGTAGTTTAGTGACTATTAAATTACTAGTTCTAGAATCGACCAAATCTTAGATAAGTGATAAAAGTAGCTAATTTAGCTGTGCTGGAGGACATAAAGTATGACCATAATTCTGTTCGCTTAGATAAATCTTACAGACCATCTATAATTAATACCTAATTTTGTGTTTTGCTTATGCATGACCATACAAGGTAGTTCATGAATTGGTGAAAAGATTAGTAAATTTGGACTTGAATTGCTAATTGAATAATAATTGGTAACCAACATTAATAATCCATAATTAGTAGCTAACCATAGAGGAGAAATGGATTCAAACTAAACGGAAGTGTTTTAGATATTGATAAAAACAATTAGTTAAGAGTTTAAGTTTGTATGAACTTGTAAAATCAGATAAAAAACCATTTTTAACTTTTGCTTGTTTTTAGATTAATCTGTTAGTAGTTAGGTTAGTAAATTAAATTCGTTCCCTAAGTTCGATACCCGATTGTTAGTGCTATATTATTTGCGAGAAGGTACACTACCTTAAGTCGTAATAGTTAGTTAAATACTTGGTTAAAACTAGTGCAGTAAATTACGCATCAAGTTTTAGCGTCGTTGTCGGGGAACGACTATTTTAGTTTATAATTTAATTGTTTTAGATTAATCGATCTTTTTTGTGGGGTAAAAACCGCAAAAAGTTAATTTTCTACAAAAAATATTTTCTGTTCAAAAAACATCGACTTAACGACGTGGTGGCCTTTACCATGATGTGATATCGGTGATATTAATATTTTCAGTTTTTCGTTCTATCGATTTGTTCTGCTTCACCACGAGGCGGTATCATTACCACGACGTGGTGAACGTTCAGTAGGAATTTTTAATTACTTTTTGTTTGTTTTTATGTTTTTATTTCTGTTTTTGTAGTAGTATATGACATGTGGATCAAACACACCTTTGAGACCACCACTTGAAGATCCAGAGTCAGCTTTTCATAAAAAGAAGGACAGGAACGAAGGAGAATCAAACACACCAAAGAAATCACCATTCAAGGATCTAAAATTAGTTTTTCATAAAAAGAAGGGCAAGCACGTAGGAGAATCGAGCAACATCCCGAAAGACGAAGGCACTTTTGAAGGCATTGAGAACACTCCTAATAAAAAGGATTCCGGTTACGAAACAGACAAAAGTAGCGAACCCGAAAGCGAGCCAAGAAAAAACATGACAAACATTGCCGACATTTCAATGGAGACGTACAAGAAGAGAATCTAGGAGGACACCAGTCCAGGCTTAGCGCAACCCGCAATTCGCGCTACCGCAACATTCGAGCTTAAATGACATATTCTTTCCACACTTCATGATGTTCCATTTTCCGGGAAATATCATGAGGATGCTTACAAACATCTTGATGAAGTAAATGACATCGCTGATTACTTCGACATCCCGAATGTCCCACATGAGATGGTGTTATTAAGAATGCTTCCCTTCACTTTCAAAGGAGCTGCTAAGGATTGGTTAAATGCACTTCCACCCAATGCAATTACTACATGGGCACAAACGCGTGAACAATTATTAGAGAAATTTTTCCCACCATAAAAGTGTCCAAACTGAAAAAGGTAATATCTTATTTTGAGCAACAACCGGGTGAGTCACTTTATGAAGCATGGGAGCGCTACAAGGGATTGCTTCGAAATTGCCCCCAAAATGATCTTAATGTGCAACAAGAAGTCTCAATCTTCTACGATGGGGTAAATGTGATGACAAGGCAACTCCTTGATTCTCAAGGACCTTTAACAAAGAAAACTCCCGTTGAAATTAAGGAGCTAATCGAAGAATTTTCTAAGCATTCGCGTGAGTATCACAACCCTCGAAATGATAGAGCGAAAGGAATTAGGAGTGGCACTTCAGAAGACATGGCGACTGTTTTGGTTATGTTGAATAATATGGATCAAATAATGACAAAGATGGATCAATCCATACATGCCATACGTACGTGTGGGTTGAAAAAAGTGCAATGGTCCACATTTGACGAAAGATTTCCATCTAGACGAAAATGGGAATAGGAAAGCTCAAGTGTGCTACTCAAGTGGAGACCACTATGATGAAGATTAGAGGAAGACGAAGAAAGAATATTTGCCTTATGATGAATACAAAAAGGAAAAAAGACGAGAAATTTAGGCAAACAGGTCGATGCTTTTACCAAAAAGAGCAACCACAACCTGAAAAGAAAGTTGATTTTGAGTCCATACTTACTAGGTTCATGGAGGTTTCAGAAAAATGTCATGATGAAACTGACGTAGCAATAAGAGACCAGTAAGCTCTAATGAGAGATCAACAAGATTTACTTGGAAATCATCAAGCATCAATCCAAAATATTGAAGCTCAACTTTGTCAATTAACTACATTGGTTAACGAATGATTACCTCCACAAATTCCCGATAATAAACCACAACCGCATGGCATGGCCATCGACACTCATGAAGACACTATTTATGAGTTCTTAGAAGCTTTAGAAGAAGAGCCAAAGCAACCCGAACCACAGTCAAAGAAGTCAAAAGCCGAAGATAAAATTATTGTTGAATCACCGTCTTCACGACGTGAGGATTCAATCCTCACGACGTGGGCCCAGTCTAGGCAGGAAAATATTGGTGATGCTCAAGCTTTTCGTCCTCCACTACTATTTCCTTCTCGAGCCAAGGTTCACCCACTGGAGCAAAATCATATCAAATTTATGATGCAAGTTAAGGGTATTCCTATCAATATGCCTTTTATTGACTCCTTGGCACAAGTGCCCGAATATGCCAAATTTCTCCAAGACTTACTTGACACTCGCCAACAACTAGAAAAGACCTCCAAGGTAGTCCTTAGTGAGTAGAGTTCTAAGGTTATTATGGAAGGGATACCGAGGAATATGGGAGATCATGGAGGCCTTACACTTCCATGTGAATTTGGAAATAATATGAAGACATGGTTTAGCCGATTATGGAGCAAGTATAAATTTGATGCCTTATTCGTTCTATCAAAAACTCAACCTTCCAGAATTGAAGGCTACTCGAATGACAATTCATATGTCCAACCGTTCAGTGACTCATCCTCGAGGCATAGTTGAGAACATTTTGGTAAAAATTGGAAAATTTATTTTTCCAATTGACTTTGTGGTGCTAGACATGAAAGAGGATAAAGATGTCCCAATAATCCTTGGACACCCTTTGCTTAATACCGTACGAGCCTTGGTGGATATTCGTCAGTCTAAGGTTATTTACGATTGGCAGATGAAGAAATGTCTTTTGGAGTGGCAGACGGATTTAAGAATGATTATGCTCAAAATTAAGTATTCTTTATGGATGAAGAAAACAAGCTTGAAGAGTTGGAGAAATTGATGGAAGAAGAAATTCAAACAATTAAACAAGTCAATCGTACTAAACCTAGAGCTTCAATTCCAATGGTTTTTGAAGTCTTTGCTTATAAAACTCCAAGTTCTCTAGTTAGTAATGAAAGTGAAGAAGGGTTAATGTCAAGTGAAGAAGAAGAAGAAGTTACACAAGACTTGACACAACCAACTTTGGATAAGGAGGTACAAAAAGAAAAAGAAGGGCCTAAACTTGTTATGAAGAATAAAGGGTTGAAACGAAAGAATGAAGAAGGCGATTCTAAAGTGAAAAAGGAGAATTATAAGAAATATTATTTAAAAATATTGCAAGCATACAAGAAGAAATGGAAGGAGCAAAAGGTGCAAGTGGAGAGCCCAATCCCAACCAATTCAACGTAGGCTATTTAGAGCTTATTTGACATGGTTACTGGACGCTTTAAAATGAATTAAAAATAAAATTTGTACCTTCTAGTTTTTGGGATGTTACAGTGAAACCTTAAACAATAGAGTTAATTTTATGGAATTAGGTTGGTAGGCTATTCAGAGCTGTTTTACCTGGTGTATAATTCCAGGACATAATGATCCTAAGTGGGAGGTAACTGTAACGCCCACAAATTCGGGCTATACGTTGAAGATATAATAATAATAATAATTATACCTTTTATCGAACAACTAAAATCCGTGAATAGGGTAATTGTTCTTCGTACGCGCTATGAGCTAGTAAATATTATCAATACATGTTATGTAAACAAATATTAGGAGTATATAATATTTTTAGAAAATCATAATATAAAAATTATCGTTAAGAGATAAAATTAGATTAAAAATAAAAGATTATTTAGGATAAATAATCTTAACAAACGTTGTAGTAATCGTGATGACAAGCACGTAGATATAAATAATTCTCAAAGCTGACTTTGTATGAGGAAGTTATGATTTTTCAAAGTTTTGTGTTCGACACGATACAAAATGTGTGTCATAAAAAGTGAGACGGAGATTAGTTGTACATTAGACAAAACATTCTAAATGAATTTTGTAGTAGTCTACGATAAGAAATCAACGGTATAAAGAACGTCAAAAACGGAGCTCATATGCGAAAGATACGAAGGAAACTTGGTCGCTAACCTTGATATGCAACGTCTTTTAGAATGTATTCTTTACAAAATTCTAAATTTAAAATAGAACGAGAATTAACCAACAAAGTCTAAATGAAAGTTGTAGTGTTCGTCGATACCAAGTCAGGGATATAAAGAGCGTAAAAAATGGAGATCATACGCGAAAGAAACCAAGAAAAATTAGCGCCTACGCTTGAGGCGCGACGCACCCAGTAGAAGGCGCAACACGCCCTGTGTCTTGGCAGCCAATAAATACAAGTCCGATTTTGGTTCATTCTTGCTCAACTTTTCTCAAAATTCTCTCTAGAATTTCTGTCATTACATGTCTGATTTTCCTTAAGCTCTTAAAATACTTTAGCAAGGTTCTGCGACGTCAGAGAGCCCGATGAAATGATGTTTCAGAGTCGAAATTTTGCCCACAACTTTCCAAGGTTTTCACTAAACAACCTGTAAGCTGAGTTATGCTTATCATGAATTATGTATAACTTTTATTTATGTTTGTAAATCTAAAGAGTGCATAGTTACTTTCATGAACATGATTTTAAAACTAGTATTTATTAAAAGTGTTAAATATATGTTGAAAGTTTGTATGTTAATTACATGCTTATTATTTGAAATTTTTGTTAAATGTTTGTTTGATAACATACGCTACGCGAACCAAATAATGTTATATATGTGTCAAAGAGTATATATAACATCATTACATGATAATATTAATAGAAGTATTTTACTTAAAAGATTACTGTATATTAAATACTTGATACTCTTTGGTAAATATATACACTAAATTATGGTAGTGTTGTCTAAACAAAGTTAGTATTGGAAACTGATTTCCAGGACTGTAATCTTGTCTAAGTTTTATTTATTATTTTTTTCTTAACTAAGACGTATAAAGGATGTTTAGATCCAATTAAGATGGAAAATAGTATAGACATACTAAATATCACAACAGTATCGTGAAGACTTTATTAATAATGAATAATGAACTAGTCTAGTTACAAACTAAGGTTTGTCAAGGATATCTAGTTCAAATTAAAATAAACGAATACTTAGTCATACCATATGTTATAATTATATTGCATTAAGAGGGAATCATTATTAAAGGTTAACTATTTATATTATAGTCTGGTTTACTTATACACTAAAGACATATAAGGATGATTAGTTCAAATAAGTTGGATATTGAGAAGTCTCATTTTGTTGAAAGATGTGAAATTAAAGAAGAGCGGAGTATTCCTCCTCTTTCAAGACAGCCAGAAATGGCAAGTCTGTATCAGGAATATGTGGGGTATGTCTGGTCATCTATCAGAGTAAGATGACAACACTTGACCATTCTAGACAAGCTTGTGAATTACATTGCTAGTGTGGAATTATAACCCATAGAAGTAGATGAAATGGGATACCATATTTATCAAATAATCAGAAGCCTCGGGTGCCTTTATGACTTACACTCGTCAAGGACTCCCCTAGCTGTGTAGTCAACCATCATTCTAAATGTCTCATCAGGTAAGTTGATTCTTCCTAATAATTGTGGACTAGGATTCGTGAGAATCAGTTGGGATGGGTATGTATGGGCGAAATTTTTATAGCTATCTAAGTTATGGGATATATCTATATTGTCTGGTAAAAGTTGGTTTTTTAGGTTTGATAATTATAAATTATTATCATAATAATATTATGGGATTGAAAACTCTTTGTGTCTCACCAGGTTTCCCAACCTGAACCACTCAAATTGTAACGTCCCAAAAATAATGATATAAAATTTTCGTTTTTTGATTAATAAATCGTTAATACATATCACTTCCACAAATTCAAGTTAATCGAGATTTATCAAAACATCATCAAGTCATAGGAAATCACAGAATGCGGAAACATGTGGTGTGTGCTCTGCAATCATCCCGGGCTCTTCTATTTGAAAATCCGAAGTACATGAAACATTAACTGAAAACCGTAAGCACAAAGCTTAGTGAGTTACTCAAGATACCACATACCACATATACATAAATCACATACTAGGCCCCCGCCCTCCATCGGGCCTCACCCGGTATCGAGTCCCACTCGGCCGTGGGCCCCAACCGACATCGAGCCCCGCTCGGCTTCGGGCCCCGCCCGGCATCGAGCCCCGCTCGGATTATAGATCTTTCAATCACCAGTCCCCGACTAACATTGGGCCCCGCCCGATAATCATATAACCTTATAAGCATATAAACATATAATCTCACTAGCACATGCAATAACCATAAAGACCATATCATACCATACAGTCATCGAGCCTTGCCCGACATCGGGCCTCGCCCGGTAAGCATAAAAGCATGTACTGATAACTAGCATATAATATACTTATCATGCCCCGCCTGGCATCGGGCCTCACCCAAAATCGAGCCATACTCGGTAAGCATAAAACACATAACACATGGAAGAGTAACGCATACAACAAGCATGCTAAGCATAACAAACCATGGACCGACATTGGTGCCTTCGACCCGCTAAGCATAGTGAGGAAACTCACCTCATACTGCCGAATCATTCAAATAATCCATGGCTGCTGGCTGACAGATCCTCACGCTATCAATCACAAGTTAAGCATCCATCAATAATCGGACCCGACTCATACTAAGTTTCCAAACTAGGGTAAAAGACCTTTCTACCCTCTTCATAACTTGGCCCAAAGCCAAGGCCCAATTAAACAATCCAAAAGACCAAATTCCAAATGAACACCCAAGGCCCAAAATAACCCATGGTCAACCCTGGCCAAACATCTGGTCAAAGTCAAAGTCAACAGTCCATGTTGACCAAACACGCCGTGTTGACTTGCAAACACGCCATGTTTTCCTGAATTCCAACAGATTAAAACATTAAGCTACCCTCTCCGATTCCAAGAGCTCCAAAACTCAGATCTAGACCACAATGACACTTAGAAGGGTAAGTGTTTCACCTTTACCCATAGGGATTACCAAAAAGGGTCAAAACCCAACCAAAAAGGCTTGATAGAGCAAGGGCTTAACCAATAATCACTTAATCCTTCATGAAATAGCCCCAAAACATAGATCTGACTTCCTTAAGGTGGAAACCACATAAAGTTGCCAACTTTACGTTCATGTATGTCTGAAGAAAGCTCTTAAACTTAATAAGGGACTTAATAATTGACTTAATGCATGAATGACACCAAAAATCTCATAAAGCTTGCACCTTTATGCTCAAAGGGACCAAAACAAACTCAGATCTGGAATAATAAGCCCTTAAAACGACTTCAATCTCTCATCCACCCAAAAGGGACCAAAGGCATAACAAAGCACAACATGAGGAAATCTAAACATCTATAAATCAAGGTTCAAACTTGATACCTTAGAAAGCTTTCCCAAAAGAAGATGATTCTGGATCCAAAGCCAATCCACCAAGTAAGACAACTTCAAGATCTCCTCTTCCTTCACAAAGGCCACAAATGAGCACCAAGAACTACTTACTAGCTCAAGAACACCACCAAGAGACTTAGGGATCGATTTTAAGGTTTTAGTGTCAATGGAGGCTGGTAAGGAGACCAACCCTTGGGGCTTAAAGAGATTATATTGGGTGCAACATCCTAAAAATTAGGGTTTCCTTCCTAGCTTCCAACACGCTGTGTTTAGACACCAAAACGCCGTGTTTACCTTAATGAGAACCACACTTTTACTTAACTAGACACACCGTGTTGGTTCCTGCAACACGCCGTGTCCAATCCTTAAAATGGGATTCATTCCTTAATATTGCTCCTTAGGATTCTGGCTGTTAAAATCTCCCCCACTTCAATTAGATTTCGTCTTCGAAATCATTCCTTACCATTCCAGGCGCTCAGACAACCTAAAGAATGCAACCATAGCCCCGAACACACACGACCTTCCCAAGGCTATCGATTCCAACCGAAGCAGAACTCTCCAACCCAAAGAAGACGAATCCATAATCCCATACAGAAAACCAGCCCTACCTTACCTGAAACCTGAAATCTCGAATTCTCGAATTGGTATGACTCACTAACAGGCAGCAAATACTAAATCACTACCATACCGAAACCTTACTGAATTCCAGACCAACAAAATGCTTCCAATCCTTGATTATCTTGATGCTTCCACTGGGAGCAAAATCACTAGTTATTTACTGTTGTAGAACACTTATACTTGACAAAAGGCTCAGATAATCCTTCGAGTAGAAGACTCATCCTTGCAATCGTTAGACTCAGATGAGAGCTGCTCAACAGGGTCAAATCACTTACTATGAGATTATTTAATCCAAACTGCAAGTGACCTACGCATCCTCCGAATGGAAAACGACTCCACACACGAGTCCCAAATCACTGTCACTGCCTTGAATTATATCGATGCCCCTTATCTGCTTTACAAAAGCAGCCGAGACCTCCCTAGTCCCAACTTTTCTGCCACTAACTGGAACACCGGATTATCGCCCGGTTGCTGAGTCAAAAGACACACACAGTCACCCCACGCGACTTCTGAATGAAAGGCTCATCTGCCAGTAATTGCCCAAGATATCTCGCCACTTATGGCTCCAACGATCATAACAGCCCAACAAGCCTAACGCCACCAAATCCAATGCTAAAAAGGAATGCTAGAAAACCAACTGTAGTCCTATATCACAACCGGCCTCAAACGACCTACCATTTCTTGATCCCATACATGTTGTGGCCTTCCCACAGCCTTACGAACTGACCCTCCCTGGTGTAATCCATTTGAAGAAACCCATGACCAATCATAAAATGAAATCCATCTGAAATTCCAAAACCCCATACTTGACTGACCCCACATAGACAGAACCAAACCAAAACACAAGAGCATGATCTGCCAACAGAATTGAAACCATCCTTTTAACCCTAAACCCTTCCACTGGTACCCTTGGCGTAAATATTCCTTAATTCATATCCTACTGAAGATAAGGCCTTGCACAAAAACACCCACGATTCCCAACGCAAGCTCCCACCAACAACCATCTCGATACCCAACCTATAACTCGATATCTAAGGATCTACACTTGCATTTCACCCAAAGATTTCTGATTCACATCAACCCCTCACTAATCCGGGGTATAGAGATTCCCAAACCATCTCTGAGACTACCATAAACCATCTCTGAGACTACCATTCTTACACCTGGTCCAGCCACCAGGTCCTAAGAGTCCAAAAGATAAGGCTACCCATCCCAAACATCCATCTGCACCACTTACTAAGCACACACTCAATCCTGAAACCCAAGATCCAATACCTTGACCCAAAGGTCTTTACCAGGTCCCACTTACATTGCTATACACACATGGTCCTCGCCCACAGGTCCCATCCAAACTATACCACGGAGCGGCCCCGCCCACGGGTCCCACCCATCTAGGGATACACATGCCTAACTCTTGCTCGGACCCTAATGGTCCCCAACCTCAAATAGAGCAATACTCCTCGACAATCCTGACCAGCGTGCCCAAGGCACGAACTGATTCCCCCTTTATGCTCATGACAACCTCCAACGATAGTCTATGTTGAACTGGTGAATGCTACGATCCCATCACAACCTTACAAAACTACAAACCAACCATGGTTACCACCCATGGGCTAACCATACCCTAACCATCACAACCACACACATCCTAAACCGAAACCTACATCCAATCAGGTGTTCGAGTCATACCTCGAATCCCAAGGCCCTTAACCTGGACTCAACCACAAGCCTGCTATAGATAATAAAGAAGGCACTGAACAACGGTTGGAATTTTCCTGAACTCCCACTTACACAACTTTATTCCAAATGGCCACTTGGGTCGTCTCTCTTCCTGAAAACGATGCGAAATTTACCCTAGTTCCACACCCGATCCAACTCCCGGAAATTTTGATCGATTCTCCCCCACTTGGATTTGACGAAGCCCTTTCACCTCTTAAATCCGATGGATCCCCGACCCATCAACCTCAAATATCATGAACCACCTATGACATACTTACCAGTACTAGCGTTCCATTACTAGCCAATCTCAATGATCGTCCAACTCATGAATTCCTGAAGAATACTCTTGAAAACTTAACTAGTCAAAATCACCTCCCATGATACCTTACCAATTTCTTGAGTTCCTAAGCTGGCAATTAGAAACCATAACCCTTACCCTGAAGGATGAATCTTCATTCCAACTTCCATTCTCTAAGAACCAATGAACTCTAACCGTAGACAACCCATGCGAATATACAACTCCCCTAACACACCCAATGAACAAACAACTCATGCAACTGACACCACTATCTTCCTGCTACCACTCCTCTCCTAGTAACGATAATGCTTGAAGCCAAAAGTTTTTCCATAGGCGACCATCGATCATACCAGAACAGATGATAAACCACTGAAACTTGACTCCACTGGAGAACTAACCCGCTAACCGTGACCAAAGATCCTCCAATCAATACCCCTGAAATGATTCCGATAAAACTCGGAACAATAACTAAACACGCTGAAACCCACTAAACAAGATACGACCCACTACTGATTCATTGAATACTTTCAGCATGAAGAATGGCATATCACAATCCTTGATAATATAACCCAGATAATAGCAGAAAATCAACCCGAGGTATAACTTACTCAAACCCAAGCGAAATTCCAACGCAAAACATATTTACTGACAACAACCCTGAAGAAAACAGAAGGTAACATACCCGCAAAAGCATCTGAACGAATCCTGACTTCCTCCTCCTAAGTTACCCCGACCATCCTGAGGACATGGTACAAAACTCCCCTCCGATCCCATAAGACAAGAACCAACCGTAGGATCTGTTGGATTAGTTTCTAAGTCCATAACTAAAAGTGGTATGTATTCGACCCGACTTGGCATGGTCCATTTGGGTTGCACTTCACCGGAACAATTTATATGGATAGTCTTTTGAGAATAGTATGTTTATGATTTATATTAATATATTATAAGTTCTAATATATTAATATGGAATCATATTATTTAATTAGTATTGATCAAGAATTAATTTAGAATTAATTTAGTGATAAAAAAGGAACTAATTAAATATGGACTCTTTTATGGAATGGGCCAAGTTCATTTAGGTTGGGCTAAGCTTTCATGGATAGTCCATGGAGTGTTTAACCCATGGATCCTTTGGAAATGAAAGGTCATGGGTATTAGGGTTTACATGAATGTAACCCTAATCCTCCATACTATATAAAGAGGTCCTTGGCACTTGAAATTGGCACTAGTGTGTGAGAACAAAGTGTGGGCCGATTTCTAGAAGTGCTTGCGATTCTCTCAAGTTTTCCAAGGTAGTTTTGGTGATTTGTGATTCCACTTGAGGCATCCACATTATTGGTGCTAGGCTCTTGAAGCTCCAAGGAATCAATCACAAGCAAAAGAGAAAACATAGATCCAAGGTTTATAGGCTTGCATGTACACCATAGGAGTGTTAGAATGCTCAAAACCCATTAGTGGTATCAGAGCCTAGGCTTGTTTTCTTTTATACTTGATGCAAATTGCTGAAAATCGAAGTTTGTATGTTGTCTGGTCAGCAGACTCGCCGAGTCCATTAAGGGACTCGACGAGTCCATGCCTAAATTCATCCAACTCATCGAGTTGGTTCATGCACTCGACGAGTCGGACCCCCTGACAGCATATCTTCGAGTTTTAAGGTTGGAATTGGTCTAGAATCATTACCTTAAACTGTTTTGGACTTTTAAAAACTGTTTTTTGATGTGGTAATGATTATGGTAAACCAATGTCAAGGTTGTTATCAAAATTTCAAGTTTTATGTGAGTTTATGTAATTCTTGAAATTGTTGATATGATTGTTCATACACTTAAGAGTTTTGGTAGATCATAGGAATTATTTGCAAAATTGTTTGTTACATAATTCTTGATCTAAATGTATCTTAATGGAGTCCATAATTTGTCCTCAAGTTATGGATTACCAAAAGACATTTCTTTTAAAGATCCATTAAAATGCATAGGTTACAAAAGTTGAAGAGTCTTTTTGTTTTAAGAACTCCATAACTTATCCTCAAGTTATGGATGTTCAAGAGTCTCTTCATTAAAGTTTTTAAAACCTTAATTAAACTCATAAGTTATGAAAATCCAAAAGTTTTTGAATAGTTCAAAACTTGCCCTCAAGTTTTGGAATTTGTAATGTCTCACACACACTTTAATTCCAAACCCTAGAGTTTTAAAAGTTAAAAGTCAACCCTTACACTTTATGGTATTATAAGTTAATAATATATATATATATATATATATATATATATATATATATATATATATATATATATATATATATATATATATGTATAAGAGCAAGTCAGTCTTACCGTTAGTAGACCTCATTCACGAAGCCGGTCTATAAGGGGGGTATAAGGTTGTTGTCTATAAAATAGCAACTTAATGGGTATCCACTCTCACCCACCGCTTCCTTCACTGGTGGAGGGTCGTTAGCCGAACGAGTAGGAGAAGGACTGTAATTCTCCCTTCATTAAAAGTATTAATGATAGATACTAAGTAACTAAACTCTTATAAATTCCCAATCTTAGTTACTTAGGAAAATGTGAATTTGGTGCTAACCCATGAAATTACACTTTGCACTTTGGTTAAGTCGTTAGTGGAGCGTGTGTGGTTTAACTGGCACACTAACCTGGATTTAACAAGGTAGGCAAAGGGTAACTTAATGTTTATCATAGGATCGGTAGAGCGTGTGTGGTTAACCGGCACATCGATTAAGTGATAAATATTAAGGGTACCAAGTATATTTGCATGGTTATTCACACCTTGTTTTGTGATCCTCGGCATCCCAGTCACAAAACTTGAGAGGGAACAATCGAGATTGAAACATGCCATTGAAAAGTTCAATGAATCTCAAAAGATCTAGGAATTTCAAATCTAATTAAAACCTAATAAATTATTTCGTTTTTCATGGTGGAAATTGGTGAATCGTCATTCGCCTACCTTCAAATATTTTATAGCTTGGATTACGGCATCCCTTTTCCAAGTTATAAAATATTGTGTTGGGTCCTAGCCTTAATAGTTCATATTGGGTGTTATATTAAGGATTTAAATCAAGTAACTTGAATTTCTCCCATTGTAGATGTCTGGTTCAGACAACTATGATCTTCCCGAATCCCTAGGAACAAGCTTTCCTAATGAAGATGATGTCCCATGGCTGGTTCATGGAAATCATACTTATCTTCCTTCACCTCCTCCAATTATTCTCCCTAACCCACAAGTTCTTGAATAGTTCAAGGTCACTCAAGCCCTATTGGCAAGCAAGATCTATGTGTGCTCACATCTTGGAGATGAAA
Source organism: Lactuca virosa (assembly GCF_052849685.1). Classification (NCBI taxonomy): domain Eukaryota; kingdom Viridiplantae; phylum Streptophyta; class Magnoliopsida; order Asterales; family Asteraceae; genus Lactuca; species Lactuca virosa. The sequence goes on from NC_136432.1 coordinate 52,226,713, forward strand.
TCACATATTGACAAGCCGGGAGAGTTGGGTGTCAAAGTCTTGAGGAAGTTGGTTGTTCAATCACTTTCTAAGTCACATAGTGAGTTTCCTTTGGGACTACTATGAAACAGACCATGACATGACCCTTAATGATCTTATCTATTTGCTAGGTGCTGCTGAATCAGCAATGATTTGGAGCACTGGTAAAGAAAATTTGATTAGAAGATCAACTTCCCAAACTTCCATGGACATTGACAATGGTAACATTGAAAATCCAGAAAAGCTTTCTCTTCCCAATGGAAGGGGATCGGCCATAGTCAACTCGGTTGACCAAATGGTAAAGAGAAAGGCTAAGTCTGAGACAGTCTCGTGTACCATTCCCAAAGAGTCCATATGCTTATATTTCCAAAGGAAGGGGCACTGGTTGAAAAGCTGCCCTATTTACCTGAAAGATCATAAGGTTGGTCAAGTCAAAAAGTTTAACTCTACCTTAGGTAAGTCCACTATCTAACTCTATTAAGTTCCTATTTGGAGATTCTTATTACATGATGTGACTGGGTCACATGTTGAAGTTTTAAGAATCAAAGAAAGGAGAGGAAGCTTAAAGAAGAGTAAGTTGATTCTGATCGCGAAGATGGATTTCGGTCGCATCGTTCGGTGATCAGAATTTTGAGCTGTTGCTTAAAAGTTGTGATAGATTGCTTAGGAATAGATAACAGCATAGTTTTTCATATGCATTTGCATTGTAAGGATAAGTTTTTCCGCAAGTTTTAAAATAAAAGAAACTTTTTGATTTTATTTATTTTAAGTATCCTTACAATGGCATTTGTGAAAAATTGTTGTTTATATGATTCCATTGATAGCAACATTGGAAAATGGGTTTGATTTTGTCGTTTGTGGTAGTGTCATAATTTACCAAATAAGGAAAGATTCTCATCAAACAAGTTTCAGTTGGATAGAAACTTGGAATTATGCAAGTTGTATTGTATGGTGAATGAGAATTTTCATCTTTGGAAAAATTAAGACTAGTTCCTTGTTCACATGTATATGTGAGTCAAGTGAAGGACTAAGGGATCGAGTACACATTCTTGTGCACTAGTCAAGTCCACCACAAAAGATCGATAAGACTACTCGTCATGATTTACTAAAGTTTAGTAAATATGGTTATACTTACAAGTTTAAGTATAATTCTGAAGCATTGGAAAAGTTTCGATGTATGGCAGAACGAATAAGAAGAATCAAATTTGGCAGAAAGATAAAAGTTTCTCAAATCTGAAAAGATGGGAGAGTACATTAGTATCATGTTTTATGATCATCTTAATGATTAAGAAACCATCACAATAAGTCCTCTAAGGACATCTTAGTGCATTCTTATGACTAAGAAGAGGAATCTTGAATTGTTGAAATGGTTAAATCAAGAAGATGAGTCATACTTCGTTCCAAAACAAGTCTTAGAGTCATACTCCAAGATTGTAACTTGAGTGACATATCTTAAAGAAAGGTTTATAACACGTGTCAAATGTAAAAGTAAAATATGTTCTACTCTTGCACATTTGAAATTGGTAAGTTCTGATGTTTTGGATAAAACAAAGACCAACTAAGGCCAATTGTGTGAGGTGTTTGCCTTGATAAAGAATCCGCACTATCTCTTGAATATTTGTTTTGTCAAGGAATGGTTCTTGGCAAGAGAGTCTTATATGTCAAGAGGACAGTGGGAGTCTAAAGATCTGAAAAAAGCTTCAAGATCTAATCAAGAATAAAAACTTGTAGTTTATCACTAGCACGCGACTTGTGGTTTATAACCTATCGTGTTGACATATTCCATTTCTGTACCCATTCTAGTTAAAGTTGGATTTGCATGTGAGTTCTGAGTGTTCTCAGTTAGTTGCATAACAACTTGGAAGCAATGGCAGGCCCTTGTGCTGCCATGTGGCAAGAACTTAAGATTGCACAAGTTCAATCCATATGAGTTTGGATTTGTCACTAACCTTGTCTTGTGATTATGATTTTGACAAATTCACATGGATAGGAACACGTACACCATAAAATCTAAGTGTCATAAGGTTTTTCTCCGATTCATGAAAATGATGGTGAGGAAACGCTTTCACTAAGTGGTTTTAAGTAGATAGCAATTGTGATATTTGAAATCTCAAAGTCGTTAGTGGAGTGTGTGTGGTTAGCCGGCACACTAACATGGACTTGTGAGGAATGGAAAAGGTCTAAACAATTGAGACTATGATTACGACATCCCTTTTCATAGTTCTGAAATTGTTTAGACACACATGTATGCTATCTAAGGAAAGGTGTATGATTTTGATAAAGTTTATCAAAGCATCTCGTATCAGAAATCTGAACTTTGGTAAGAAAGTCAATAAAGTATTGATTTCTACAAGTCCATCTGATGTCAAAGCTAGTGGGAGCATAAGTGTTATGCTAATAATCATCATGTTAGTGGGAGCATGATAATTATAATAAGTGTTGCAAGTAAGCAATGTTATTTATATAAAACAAAAGTTTCAATTGGGAAAAAGTTGTTTTTCTATAATTAAAGGAGAGTAAATTGTACTTCATTTCAAATCTAAAAGCTTATATCGTGAGATTTTAATCAAATTTAGTCAGGTATATATATGAATGTTATGTTGGAATGGTTCAACATAAGGAAATTCTATATATGGGAACACTATTTGCGTTCTAAAATTCGATTATGATTACGGCATCCCTTTTCATAATCTGAATTTTGAGAACATGGCAAACAGAAATAGAAACATTATAGCAAAAGACTAGTCTAGTATCATGTCTTTATGTGATACATCATGAATCGTGTCCCATATGCTTCGGATATAGGGTCGATTGCATGTGTTATAATATTCATCCTTTCTAAATTTTCCAAATGCTCAGGGCATTAAGAGGGGGAAAATCTAGAATTGGATATGACTAAAATGATTAACCAATTGTCGAGGACAATCTAAGGTTTACCAAAGATTGGTTGCTCAGGGACAGTTGGAAGTATGGTGTAAATTTTTGGAGAGGACCATATTGACATATTCTGAAAAAAGGCAACTCTTGTTCAGAAGTGATAGTCAAAATGAGAATATGGAAATATTCCTATAGGTGGAAGTTATTTATTAAATCTGTGTAAGATTAGGAAACTTAATGCAAGAAGGATGTTCAAAGCAATGTACAATTTGAGACTTCGTTTCCATGGAATGATCTCCATTGGAATACTCTGTAATGACTGTTGACAAGTCTTTGTGACTTTGTGCATAATCATTACAAGAGGATCAGTGCATATAAGTTTAAAATCTAACAAGATTTCAGTAAATGGTAGGAATTTGGAATTCTTACATTTGTGGTAAGGATTTGGGATTGTGAAATGAGAATCATTGGAATTATGGTCAATCAATCTATTTCACAAAGTAAAAGATCATAGATAAACTTAGTGTTCATACTTGGTGTATGGCATAACTAATGTTTGGACAAACATAGTGTGCATATTTGGTGTATGGCATGACTGTTGTTTGGATAAACATAGTGTGCATGCTTGGAGCATGGCATGACTATTGTTTTGATTCAAGTATAAAGTTGATAATTTGAAACAGTATGCAATGAATAATGTGTAATCAATATGGTGATAAATAAAAGGTGTTCTATTTAGATTCATAAGTTTTGAGACCATATTGGATACGATTATTCTTGTGTTTCACTTTGCATGTTTTGACTTCTAGAATAACTAGGTCGTTCTTCTTGAATGACTAAGTTATTAAAACCATCCACAGTTGATAGTACGTTGCAAGTAGGTATTAAGGCAAGACTGTCATGAAGCTGGTTTGTAGATGTCCAAGGTAGTGGACATAGGAAGAGTTGCTACAACATTCATGAGTGCTCATAAGCTCTGAGTATTGGATTAAACCCACGCTCATTTGACTCACTTCATGGATTTTTATCACGAGTGATCATGAGACGATAATATCTTATATTCTTCAAACCTAGAGATATGAGTTGTTGCCTATGAGTTGGTTATACATTGATTGTATGAAAACGCATTGATAACTCGATGTTATAAAACGTGCCTTTGTGTATGATTCAAAAAGTAGTAGAACAAGCATATGATTCGAAGTTTATCCATTCCTTTTACCCTTAAAGGGATAAAAGCGATATCTGTGGGCCCCTCGATGATTTAGTGATGACACCCCCAAGTGTTTGGCCAAGCCTGGACTGATGGGATTTGTTCAATTAGTCGGTCGTCATAAATCGGAAATCGGGAAACAACAAATGGACAGAGAGAATGATTATAATCCATGTCTCAGTCCATATAATATCTATAATGGAGGAATATACGATCCCTTATCTAATGGACGCGTCATTGATTTGTTCAGAGTTCGACAGCGGCTTTAAGAGCTACAATTTCTAGCTGGGTTTTGGAGTCATACGCAATAATAGTTTTAGACTTATCCAAGTGGGAGACTGTTGGATTAGTGTCTAAGTCCATAACTAAAATTAGTATGTATTCGACCCGACTTGGCATGGTCCATTTGGGTTGCACTTCACCGGAACCATTTATATGGATAGTCTTTTGAGAATAGTATGTTTATGATTTATATTAATATATTATAAGTTCTAATATATTAATATGGAATCATATTATTTAATTAGTATTGATCAAGAATTAATTTAGTGATAAAAAATGAACTAATTAAATATGAACTCTTTTATGGAATGGGCCAAGTTCATTTAGGTTGGGCTAAGCTTTCATGGATAGTTCATGGAGTGTTTTACCCATGGATCCTATGGAAATGAAAGGTCATGGGCATTAGGGTTTACATGAATGTAACCCTAATCCTCCATACTATATAAAGAGGTCCTTGGCACTTGAAATTGGCACTAGTGTGTGAGAACAAAGGGTGGGCCGATTTCTAGAAGTGCTTGCTATTCTCTCAAGTTTTCCAAGGTGGTTTTGGTGATTTGTGATTCCACTTGAGGCATCCACATTATTGGTGCTAGGCTCTTGAAGCTCCAAGGAATCAACCACAAGCAAAAGAAAAAAAATAGATCCAAGGTTTATAGGGTTGCATGTACACCATAGGAGTGTTAGAATGCTCAAAACCCATCAGGATCCTCCTTCCTGAAGCATTCTAGGGATCCACAAGCTTTGGGCTCCAGATGAGCCCCCAACTGCCCCACTACAATCTCGGCCCAAAAGGCCTCGAGACGACCATCAAAGAGCTCCAAAATCCTTCCTTGGCTAAACCCAAGATACACTGTTTTTGGAGTTCTCAAGGAATCTGGAATTTTGTGTAGCACCCAATTCCTGGTACGTATTTAAATTCAAGAAAATGTTGCAATTTACTCTGGGACTCGGTGAGTTGGAGGCCCAACTCGTCGAGTAGACTCGACTTTTGATCGGGGTTTAAGTGACCTACTCGACGAGTCAGAAGACCGACTCGACGAGTAGGAGCTGTTTGGACAAAACCCTATTATTTAGGGTTTGCACCCTACTTAAACAACTTAACTCGTCCCAAACCAGCCTCCATCGCCCCTCTCACTTCCAGAAAACCCTAACTCGAAACCCTAGCCCTTATTGTGTGTTCTTGAGCCTTTTGGTGCCTTTTGTGTGTGTGTTTGAAGTTGAAGGAAGAAGTGGAAGCTGAGGAGTTCTTGAATAAGCAAGTGGATCCAGAGATTTTGCTCCATTTCTAGTTCATTCAAGGTAAAAAGCTTGAACCTTGACTTATCATTTGATAGATCACCTTTAAGACTTGGATCTTGCCATTTTTGGGACATTTCTAAGCCACCTTTGGGTTTGGCTCATATTGTGTAGTGTTAGCTTCGGATCTGGAACCATTGAGGGTTACCATGGCATAATGGTGCCAACTTTATGGCCATGGGAAGCCCAGACATCTAACAAAACCCCATTTTATAGCCTTTTGAGCCAAAACCCCATGAATGGACATTAAGTTCGTAGCTTTACGTATAAAAGGGACCCTAGGAGGCCAGATCTATGATTTGGATGCATTAAGACCCAGTATAATCGACTGTATAGTCTTGGAAAAAGAGGGAATCACCGAGTCACTTGGGTGACTCGGCGAGTCGGGACGTTTTTTTCCCCAAAACGTCTTCTGGGAATGGTTTTGGTTGAGTAGAAGGAACACTCAGCCTGCTAGGGGTTTATCTTGGACCTGGAAATCATAGGACTCGGTGAGTGTATGAACAGACTCGGCGAGTCCAAGTCAATCTCCAAACTTATGAAGACGGACTCGACGAGTTCAATGGGAACTCGGCAAGTCATAGACTGAACATCTTCTTATGGATGAAGATGAACTCGGCGAGTTCAAGAACAAACTCGGCGAGTCAGTTGAAGATTGTCCGATGTGTTGTTGAAGGCGAACTCGTCGAGCTCTTGCTAGAATTGACGAGTAGGAACGAGGTTATGGCATTTTGTGGATATGGGGACTCGATTAGTTAGCGGGCCAACTCGGCGAGTCGTGTCAACCAGATGTTGACTTTGACCAAAAGTTGACTTTGGCCATGGATTTGACTTTGACATTTACGGGGATTTAGTGACCCTTGTAAGGCTTACGAGTATGAGTTGATAACTTAGAAGAGTTGTCGTGTAGGGATTGAGGAGTCGCGGAGAGTCGATTTCCATACCGAGATCAGTGCAGACACTACGCGACAGTGAGGTGAGTTACCTTCCAGTATTGGTGGGTCTACGACCACAATGCCGGCCCACAAGTAGGAGTTGTATGTTAGATGATTGTCTTTGTGATATTCATCTAGGTTTGCTACTACCTGATATGTATGACAATATGATTATGTTATGATATTATGTGGTAGTAGTAGGAGGTGAAACAGTAGGCATATCAAGTTCGGTTGTTAGGACCGAAGGGTAGGTCGGGCACCCCAGATATGTCTGACAATATGATTATGTTGTGATATTATGTGGTAGTAGTAGGAGGTGAAACAGTCCTCGTGTCTCGGTTGTTAGGAACGAAGGGTATGTCAGCACCCCATAATGGCTTGACATGGGTAGGTCAGCACCCCAGAATGGCTTGACATGGGTAGGTCGGCACCCCAGAATGGCCGGACCGGGTAGGTCGGGACCCCAGAATTGCCCGACAGCATGTATGCTATATGACTGTATGGTATGTGGTATGACGGGGGAACTCACCAAGCTTTGTGCTTACAGTTTCAGTTTTGGTTTCAGGTACCTCTTCATCAAAGGGGAAGGAGCCGGTGGTGTAGCAGCGCATCACACACACACATGAGTTCTGCATTGAGTTTTCTGGGATTGTACTCTGATATTTATTACTATTGATGATATGGTTTGAGACATGTTGTTACGGTTTTTATAAATGGATATGATATTGGCAATGTTTTTGGTAAACTATTATTTAGTTACTTAATTAAAAATGAAATTTTTGGCCTTGAAATTTGGGATGTTACAAGTTGGTATCAGAGCCTTAGTTTGAGGGATTCGGATACACTCTCGGGTGTGTCTGAACTCAAAGTGAGGACTTGGTATGAAAACTTTTCAAAAGGAAAATCTTTTTTTTATGAAAAGAAGTTTGAAAAGAGAAAAGAACTTTGAAAAAGAACAAGATGTGTAATGTGCGTGACCGGCCGAGCTCAAGTAAGTTTTGCCCAAGATACCCATACATGTTATGATATGTGATGAGACAATGAATCAAGTATTGAACGAATTGGAGTGTAAATTCAAAGTAGAATTGAAAGATTTGAACACCGATGTAAATATGATCTGTTTGGCTCTATTACGCTTTTGCAAATTTTACAGAGTACAATGAATATTCTGTAAAAGACTTTGTTACTAAGACACTAGTAACCACTCCTATTTATAGAAGAGAAAAGCATACAAAAAATATACTAAGGACTAAACATGAAGCTTCGAATATTATGCCCTAGTAAAATACATTACAAAAATGTTCGAAGACCCTAAATACAAACTTCGACTATTACAACATTTCGACCCTAACAATCTCCCCCTTTGTAATCAAAGTCGAAGTCTTCAGTTTGTAAGCAGAGTAATAGAGTACAGCAAAACTCTTCGAACCTCAGTATACCAAGAAATAATTTTCTTCAATTCCTTCATGTCTCCTTCATTGTTCTTTTTGCAGTGGTTCATACGAACAATCAAGTTCGTATATTGAGATGTAGAATATCTCTCCACTTCGCTAGCTTGGAACAAAAACCGCTTCGATTTTCCAGCTTTATCCTTTCCAGCAAAAACTATTCCAAATGGCTTTAAACATATTTCTCCATCAGCATATTTCTTTAACTCAGTCTGAGTCAACGAAGGAGCCATTGGAACTTTTACTTCCATTCCCTTTGCAGTAGCCAACTCCACATCAGTCAGTGCTAGGCACTCATAATAATTCTCAATGAAGATTTTGATGTGAGCAACTCCAAGTTTGAATTCCTCTGGATCTGTGTTTTGCAGAAAAGAAAAGGATTTGTCTTTCAGAAGCAATGCCACTTGTATAAGGTCATACAAGTTCATCAGAGGAAAATCTGCAATAGTGAATTCGCATGTTTTTCCATTTTCCCTGGCCACAACATATTTAACATTTTGAACAATGTTTTCAAAGACCACATCCTTTTTCATTGTTATCACCTTCTTGATCTTGATCAGTGACCAAACATCCTCAGGGGCTTTGCCAAGTACTGCATGAAAACGAATTTTCATATGAGTCCCTTCATCTTTTTCTTTGAAATTCCCTTCAGCTTTGAACTGAGGCATGATGAACATCATCTCATTTATAGGGAAATCCAACTGGCATGCATCAGTGTTTGTAACCACATAACTTTGTTTTGGCTTCTTATCAAATGAGTACATGTGATTAAAGGCAACCAAGGCTTCGATTGTTACATAGTTGTAATGTTTTGTTGGATCACCTTTATTCATGCCCTTCGGATCACCAGCCCTCTGAGTCATGATGCTTTGAATAAGCCTCATTTTCTCGAGTTCAGCTTCAGCTTCAGCCTTCTTTTCTTCTTTAGATTTTTCAACCAGAATTGATTTTCCTTTGTCTTTCGAAGCAGATTTTTCAGTTACGTCTTTTAGCTTCGAATCACATCCACCAAATTCCAAAGGTTTACCAATTACAATTCCTTTCGAAATTGTTCTTGTAATTGGTAATGTTGTTACGATTGTTGAGGTCACTGGTTGAGCAGACACAATTACTGGTTTTGTTGAAGGGATGCTAGATGAAAATACCTTGCCCACCACTTTCGCTTCTTCTTCTGTTGACTTCCTTTCTCCCCCTTGCACCCCTGTGAAAACAGGAGGGGCAGTAGTTGTGGGAAGAAGACTGGATATGCGAAATAGTGGAGCAAGTTGCTTGTTAAGTATGGCTTCGAACTGCACAAACTTCTGGGATAAAATTTCTGGAGTAATCAACGGTGACGAAACCGGTTTCGTTGAGATCTCCTTCAACTCCTTTAACAACTTGATCACACCTTCAAAATTTTCATTTTCAGACTTGGAGATTTGAGTTATTTGAGGACTCAAACCTTCGTATAGCTTGACAAATCGAGTGACAGCATCACAAATGATATCGACCTTCTGATTCAAGGACACATAATCATGTTGAACAGATAGAATTTCCTTTTTCATGTCTTCACGAAGTTCGTGAATTTGGGAGTTAACATCCTCCCTCACTTTCTTGACTTCCTGAACAAAAAGAACATGTCGTTCTTTTGTTATGCTTCGTAGATCCTTAACTTCTCCCATAAAATCAGATCTGAGAGTTTTAACACGAAGCTCAGAATTCTGATCTGTGTAATCAACCTTTTCTAAAATAACAGACTCTGAGGCTTTCATCATTCCAGAAACTTTGTTGATTACTCTTGATTCAAACATCTTGAGCATAGAATCAACCTCCAAACTTGAAATAGATGAACCTCCGCCAAGATCAGCTTGGGATTGAATGATGGAGTTCAACTTTTGATTAAGAATTTTGTATTGCTTCATTGTCATTAACATATGATCAGGAAATTCTTCTTCTTCATCATGAAACTCTAGGTCTTCGAATGTTCCACCAAACCCTTCATTATCAGTTTCAGTGGGTGAAGATGGTTTGGGTGTATCAGTGGATTGAGAGGAAAAAATGGAAGTAATTGGTTGATTGATGATATGTTCAAAGGTTGGTGAAACAATGGTTGATGTGAGAGGAATAGTAGATGTTGGTGTAACAGAAACCAATGATTCAAAAGGAGTAGAGATAATTGGACCTTGATCTGCATCTTTCGAACCACCTTTACCCATGTTGACATTTGCATCCGTATCAGATACGTGTGCAGGGATGCCTGAAGTTCGAACCTCTTCAAAAATTGACTTGGCAATCGAAACTTCGGGTGGTATGATAACAGTCTTCTCAGGAATGGAACTTGTAATGATAGAAGTGAACTCTGGAGTTTCTGGTATTCGTTCATCCTCTTCTGTAGACTCAGTAGATAAAACAATCTTTCGAGTCTTCTTCGTCTTCTTCTTTTTCGGTTGTGACAAGTGTTTTGCCATATCTTCTGCTGCTCTTTTCTTGGATCCGGGAGAAACAGGAACAGGTACCTCACGAATTAAAACTCCTTGGTGAGTAATTTGAGGCTTGCGAATCAACTTCTGTGATGGTGACTTTCGTTTGTGAGTGGATTTCATCTTGATTCTTCGAAACATCCCTGTTTTCGAAGGAATAATCACGTTCTCTTGAGTCTCTTCCACTATTGGCTCAATCACTTGTGTTGCTTCAACTGTCACTGCAACATTTTCTGTCTTCTTCTTTGGAGATTTAGAGGATGTTGAACCCTTCGTTTTCTTTTCAGGTGAAGGAGGATCAGCTTTCTTCGACTTTTTGGTCTTCTTTTCTTCGCGTGGAAACAAAATTCCCGTAGGAATAGAAGAATCGAATGTTTTCAGATATGCAATCAAAACAGGATTCGTAGGATCCACCCTTTTAAGCATCGCGTCTGGAATCCGAGCAACGTTTGGAAATTCATCATCATTGTGAACAACTTCCTTCGGAAAGTGATAAGATTGAAAAGTAACCTTCTCTTCTTCATTTGAAACCAAGATGCCTTCCTTGTTGAAAAAATGTTGCAGATTTAGACTCCAGTACCTAGCACATGAAATGCCATGAACAACATTCGTATGTTCTACTCCTTTTTGGAATTCCTTCCATAGCTGTGTAGAGTAGTCTGCTGGAAGATCATAGTATAAACCAGCCACCATGGCATAAACCTCCATCCTTCCTTTATCTAATCCAACTGTTCTTCCGGTTAAACAACGCAAAAATATCCCAAACAAAAAATTCCATACTTTTGGAAGACCAGACTTCTTAAAGTCACTTATCTTTGACAATGGGGGCTGATATCCCATTTCATTAAACATATGAATTATTTGGGAGAATTGAAATTCAACAAAAGGAGGTGTATTTGGAATGTCAAGAATCTGACAAAACAGTCTCTTGGAAAGCCTAACCTTTTTGTCATTGATTAGGTGAAAAGTAATCGAATCAGAGGCTTTGTTGTATGTGGCAGTAGATCCTGCTTGAGAAAGCCAGGATACCGGAACAGAAAAGAAATTAAACATTGCTTTGGATAAAACAGAGTGTTTTAAAGAAACAATAAGCATCTTGAATTCTTCTGGACATTGAGAAAGTTCACCATCCACATAATAATTGGTAGATTGAATCTTCATAACTGGTGCAGAAGAAGTATCTTCAGTAGAAGGATCGACATGAGCAGTAGTCGCCATTGTTAGGGTTTGAAAAAGATGAAGAACAAAGAATTTGGGAAGTTTTGAGTTTTGATTGCGTAAACGTATAAAGTACTCTTGAACCCCCTTTTATATGTAACCCTAAATGATTTGAATTTGAAGCGGAATGCATTTAATGAGATCCGACGTGGCACCTTGAAAATCAGACCTGTACAGCGGAAAGGTAGCCATGCGTCAAAAAGTGTCTGTCACATCACCTAGAAAACTGGGCAGAATACCATACGTCACGTATACACAGCCTGTCATTATCCCCTTAATAGAATTGTAACCGTTAGAACCCTTCGAATGGAGGCAAGGCTCTTTCACTTGTGGGATAAAAAGCGAAGTCATTTGCCAGATGTTCGAAATCATCAGCCTGAGTTGGTATTACTCAGAACCTCAAGGATTTCGTGTGTGTAGTGTGCCAAAGAAAGTTTAGACAAGAAACAACAAATTTTTTTTTAATTTTGTGATGTTAAAAATTTAATTTGACACGAAGGCAGTTAAACCCTGGGCAAAGGTTGCTTCGTTAATCATCAAGAGAGATGATCAACAGCTTGTGTATGTTCCCGTGAATTACAATCGAATACTTTTTGATAAGTATCAAAAGGGCTTCTTTTAAGAATGCTTCGTGGGTAGGTTCAAAATTTCGTTACATGTCAACCTAAACATAAGGTGATAAAGTGTAACAGAAATTACTTGTATGACCAGTGTAGTCAGTGACAAGTCGGCTTTGAAAAATTTTAACATGACTAGGACATTCGAATGAAACTCACACGGAAATCATATTCATAAAAAATTTGTATACTGGATCTTGTTGGGTAACAAACATCGTGGGTTTCGAATGCTTGATCAAGACCACTCATTCGAAATGAATATGATTTGGAGTTTTGAACATTGGTACAGAAACAAAAGTTTCGTATATATCTGGAACAATGTTCCCCGTCAATTCCTTAATTTGTAAGATTTTTTTTTTTTTTGGTTTCACTTCCATCACGGACTCATGATGTCAGATCATAAACACAGAGTTTTTATATATCTAAGTCTCGATGGGTTTGATCAGAGACCTCTCGGATATACGTCTTTGTGTGTGATCGTGTAAGAATGTTTTAGATGAAAAAGATTGGTGTAAGACACGAAAAGTACCTCTGTTATGTTTTGGACCAAACAGGAAACTCTTAACTCATTGTGAGAAGAGTAAGGTAGCTCAGAGACTAATGTGAATATAAGCCTGATTGGGAAGAAATTTTCGTACAAAACATTTCATTAAGGCTTTCGTACACACACATTGAGTCATGGAGGCTTTGGACGACATGCAGCAGCATGCTTCTAGGGACAACCTAACTAATTCGAATAATGAGAAACATATCAATTCATACGAAAAATTTTACCTGACCCTAAAACTGCCTGCATTGTCCCCTCTGAATCATCATCATAATCTGCAACAAAAGTCTAAAAATAAAAATATTTTTGTTGTTTTGATTTTTTTTTTAAATAAAGACCGAACAAACGAAAATCTTTTTGGATTTTTGATTTTTCGAAAATTTAAGGACAAAACAAAAGAAAATCTTTTTGAATTTTTGATTTTTCGAAAATTTAAAGACAAAACAAAAGAAAATCTTTTTGAATTTGTTGCAAACAGACGAATATTTGGCATTCCTTGAAGAGTGACAAATGTACGAATTCGAAGCGTTCGAAGCGTTGACTATGAACAGTAACCATTAACTCAACGCTGAAAATAAGTGACAATCATGCGAATTCGAAGCGGTCGAAGCGTTGACCATGAACAGTAACCTCTGAATGCTGAATGACTTTGTGTTATCTTTTATTCAGCGCCTCTGATTCATTCTTTTTCGCCTATCATTCTTCTTTTTCACATGGAACAGAATTGCCATCGATCATTCCAAGACCTTCTATTATTCGCATTAGAGATTTTTCATCCAAAACTTTCGTGAATATATCAGCTAACTGATCAGTTGTTTTCATGAAATGTACTTCAATGTTTCCATCCTCCACGTGATCTTTAATGAAATGATAACGAAGAGCTATGTGTTTAGTCTTCGAATGCTGCACAGGATTATGACAAATTCTTATTGCACTTTGAGAATCACAATATAATGGAATCTTTTTCATATTAATTGCATAATCACGCAATTGACTTTGGATCCATATTATTTGCGAAGTGCAAGCAGCAGCAACCACATATTCTGCTTCAGCTGTGGAAATTGACACACACGTTTGCTTTTTCGACTGCCAGCTGACTAATTTGCCATCAAGAAATTGACATCCTCCACTTGTGCTTTTTCGATCAAGATTACAACCACCCAAGTCTTCATCTGAGTATGCTTGAACGAAGAATCCAGTTTTCGAAGGATACCACAATCCTAACGAAATTGTGCCTTTAAGGTAACGAAAAATATTCTTCACTGCAGTAAGATGTGGTTCGCGTGGATTAGACTGATACCTAGCACAATTACACACAGAAAACATGATATCAGGTCTACTTGCTGTTAGATAAAGTAATGAACCAATCATGCTCCTATACAACGTTATATCAACAGCAGGTTTGTCCAACGATGGTGTTAGCTTTATGCCTGTTGCCATTGGTACACGAAGCTTTGTGCTATTCGTCAATCCAAACTTTTCTAACAGATTTTTCGTATATTTTTCCTGATTAATGAAAATCCCTTCTCTGTTTTGACGAATATTCAATCCAAGGAAATTATTGATTTTTCCCATCATGCTCATTTCAAATTTGCTTTTCATCAATTCTTCAAATTCTCTAGACAAAGCAGGGTCAGTCGAGCCAAAAATAATATCATCAACATAAATTTGAACAAGCATTAGATGATTCCCCACTTTCTTTCGAAATAATGTGGGATCAACTGATCCTTGTTTAAATTTAGATTGTTTCAAAAATGATGTAAGTGTTGCATACCATGCTCTTGGTGCTTGTTTCAGACCATAAACTGCCTTATCTAAAATATAAACATGATTAGGATATTCTTCGTTAATAAAACCTGGGGGTTGTTCCACATAAACTGTTTCTTCAAGCTCTCCATTGAGAAATGCACATTTCACGTCCATTTGATAAACATCAAAATCTTTGTGAGCTGCATAAGCCAAAAATATTCGAACCGCCTCGAGTCTTGCGACAGGGGCAAAAGTTTCTTCATAGTCGATTCCTTCTTGTTGTGAATATCCTTTTACAACAAGTCTGGCTTTATTTCGAATAATGTTTCCATCTTTGTCGGTTTTATTTTTAAAAATCCATTTTAACCCGACAATCGAAACATTTTCAGGTTTAGGAATTAATCTCCAAACCTTGTTTCGTTCAAATTCAGACAACTCTGATTGCATTGTAACAACCCAATCTGAGTGTTCCATTGCATTCTTAAATGTTTTTGGTTCAATTTTAGAGATGAAAACATTAAACATGCAAAATTCTTGATGAGTATTCAATACCTCATTCTTTACACGAATTTGAGCTCTTGTCAGAACTCCCTCTTGTGGATTCCCAATAACTTGATCCTTCGGATGGTCTCTTGTCCATTTTTCCATGGGTGGATATGCTGGATCAAATTCCAAAGGGGCATCTTCGTATATTTCATCATTTTCTGAGCCTGCATTCGAACAAGCATCATCAGCATTATGCTCCCCCTCAACAACATGCTCCCCCTCAATTTCAGCATTAAATTGTTCTTTCTCCCCCTCGAAAGAATGCTCTTCATCATCTAAAGTATTCGAATCCAATTTCTCCCCCTCCAGTGGAATATCACTCATAGTTTCGCCTTCTTGAGGAGTCGATGGTGAATCATCAGTAAGTTTTGAAAATTCTGGTATGTGATTATCAGGAGCATGAACTTCAGCATCAACTGCATGATCTGAAATTCCAAAAATCAAATCATAATCAGTATCATCCATTTGTATAGATTCAGTTTCAACTTGTGTTTCTTGTAAAATTAGATGATTCGTAAATCTATGCTCATTTGATTTAACATAATAATCATCGAATGTGAGATTGAACGTTTCTTCCACTTTTCGTGTTCGCTTATTTAACACTCGATATGCCACTGAATTGTGCGAATATCCAAGAAAAATTCCTTCATCAGCTTTTGGTTGAAACTTCGAAAGATGATCCTTGAGATTCATAATAAAACACCTACATCCGAAAACATGAAAAAACTTCACATTAGGTTTACGATTATTCAGAATTTCGTATGGTGTAATATTAAATCGACGATGAATGAACGATCTGTTTTGAGTAAAACATGCAGTTGAAACAGCTTCAGCCCATAGATATTGAGGTAAATTCGCATATGCCAACATGGTTCTTGCTGCTTCGCATAATGATCGATTCCTTCGTTCTACAACACCATTTTGTTGTGGTGTATATGGAGATGAAAAATTATGCGAAATTCCTTTGTCCACCAAAAATGAATCAAGAACTTTGTTCTTAAATTCAGTTCCATGATCACTCTTGATTTTTATAACTGTCTTCTTCAACGTGGTTTCCATCTTTTTGATAAAGTCAATCATAATTTGTGCAACTTCGGATTTGAGCCTGAGAAAATAAACCCACGTAAATCTAGAAAAATCGTCAACAATAACTAAAATGTACCGTTTATTGTTGAGAGTTGAAACAGTCGAAGGACCACACAAATCAATATGTATCAACTCAAGAGGTGCAACAATTTTCGAATCAATTGTGATTGGATGACCTTGTTTATGTTGCTTGCCAACTTCACAAGCTGCACATAAAGAATCATTCTCAAATTTAAGTACAGGTAAACCTCTTACCAGATCTTGTACCACAAGTTTATTTATGTTTCGAAAGTTGAGATGTGAAAGTCTTCGATGCCATAACCAGCTTAAATCAGATGTAGCTTTCGAAAGAAGACATACTGCTGGTTTGCCTACAATTGGATTGATGTCCAAAGTGAACATGTCACCTTTCCTTTTAGATTTCAGTAATATTTCGTTTGTGTTAACATTCGAAATAACACTTCCTTCTTCGTTGAAAAGAACTTGATTGCCAGTGCCTACAACAAGTTGAGAAACACTAATCAAGTTATGTTGAAGACCTTCAACATATGCAACACGATTCACCGTGAATTGTCCATTTGTGATTTTTCCATATCCCATGACTTGACACTTTTGATTGTTCCCAAACTTTACTACTCCAGCATTTTTGAGACTTCGAAAATCTCTTAAATTCTCCTTCTTTCCAGTCATGTGACGAGAGCAACCACTATCAATGTACCATTTGTTATCATATTGCTCGTCACACAATACCTGCAATCAATGAAAAATTTTAGGTACCCAAGGCTTTTTGGGTCCTTGGAAATTAGATTTCAATTTCGTATGAAATGAAGAACTTTTAACCCAATCACAAACTTTGGTTTTGGGACTATCAATTAAGTTTACTTCATCATCTAAAGGAACTGAAACATAAGTGTTTGATAGTTTCGAATGTTCACTGACTTTTCCCTTCGCATCTTGAGTTTGTGATTGAACAGTCTTCGCTTTTGTGACAGGTCTCCATGTTTTGACTGAGATATTCGAATCCTTAGATGATGAGCTTCCATTCGAAGAAGTATTGACATACTTTTCATATGCTTCATGAATTTGCTCTTTTGAATATTTATTTGACTGATACATTTTTCCTCTTCCGTCAAGCCAATGATCAATGTTCTTCCTTGAAGTCATTCCTTTTTCCCGTGACGTCCTCATAGTTTCTTTCTTTGTGTAATTAGGAAAATTTGGCTTTTGAGGTACAAAATCAACTTTGGGTTTGGTAACATAAGAGTAAGCATAGGATGTATCAATTTTTGATTTAAAATGTTGACGTTGAAAAACTTTTTGATTTGAATTGGATCTTTCTGAAAAATCTCTTGTTTTGTTAGTTTCAGAAACTTTCGAAAACTTTGTTTGCTTATGTACTTCAGACCTTGTTTGATTTGATTGAGATGATTGTTGAGTTTTTGAAAAAGAATCATTTTTAACGTTGAAAACCTTTTTGATGGATTGTGATTCAGACATCTTTTGAGACATAATATTTTGCCAAAATATTTTCTTTCGTGCTTGTCTTTTTGAAATGTTGTTTTCCTTCGAAAATTTGTCAATTTGATCTTTAAATTCCTTAGAGTTTAATTTGACAACTTTTTCATTTTCCTCTTCAACACGAATTACTTTCTCTTTTTCAACTTTTGATTTTTCAACCCATTTTTTTGTGGTTTTTGTCGTTGAAAAATATATGAATTCTTTGTTAAGTTGTTTTCAACTGTGTTTTGATTTGCGAAAAAACCTTCCTCAATTGTTTTTGAATTATCCTCCTCAACCATCTTCTTGAACTCTGGTTTGATATTCTTAACATTTCCGGTAGTTACGAAAACTTGATTTGGAAAAATGACATCATCTGTGCATTTGAAATTTGGAAAAACCACCGTGTTTGTTTCAAGATAATGTTCACCTTTTTCATTCATCACTTTTTCAAACTTTTGTGTATCACCATACACTTGGTCAACAACTATTCGTGGAATTACTTCTTTCTTTGAAGATTTCTTTACTTTCGAAACTTTCTCTACATCTTCATCATCACTATCATTAGTTTGGTA
The DNA here is from genome assembly GCF_052849685.1 of Lactuca virosa. Taxonomy (NCBI): domain Eukaryota; kingdom Viridiplantae; phylum Streptophyta; class Magnoliopsida; order Asterales; family Asteraceae; genus Lactuca; species Lactuca virosa. Next base: position 52,245,073 of record NC_136432.1, read on the forward strand.
ATCTTTGAGATCCACGAAGTTCATTTCACTAACTTTCGAAGTTGAGGGAATATCAGTTTCTTTCTCAACTATCAAATCCTTAACTTTTTCTTTCCCTTTAAAATTCGAAGCAACATTAACAATAGACAACTGAGAACAATCAACATCTTCAAGCTCACTAATTTCACTAATATTGTTAGAATTATCTTCAATATCAGCAAAATTAGATTGAGAATCAGATGATGAATTCTCAGTCTTTTTCAAAATGTGAATTTGTTCAGATTTAATCAAAGTATCATTTACAATGTTAACTAAATCATTCGAATCAAGACATTTATCAACTTTGACAATTCCATATCTATACTTGTCATTTGGAACTTTGTCAAAATCAGCTATTTCTTTTTCACAGTCATACGAAATGTTATCTACCTTAGCTCTTTCATAAGCTAAAAATGGCAGCAATTTTCTATGTTGTTCTTTACTGATTTCGCATGAATGATGAAGTTCAGTTATTTTCCCATATAATCTTTTAGCAGCATTACAGTAAATGTTTCTTTGTGCTAACAACAGTTTATTATCACTAGATAAATTGTCCCTATCAACCATGATATTCGTTATTTGAAGTTCTAGACAATCTATCTTAGTGATTTTCGAATCTAATTTCTTCTGTGTCTCTAGCAATTGCATTGACAGGTTCTTAGCCTCATTGCTAGAAGATACCACAATCGAATCAAAATAAGTAACAGTTTCATCAAAAGATACTAATTCAGAATTATAAGCATGTACTGGAATATTAAAAGATTCAAGAATGTTTCGTACCTTTGTGGTCATTGGTGATTTGTCAGCAGCTTTTGATACGAAGCATCTTCCATGCACTTCGTATGTTTCCTCCTCTGATTCTTCCTCCATTTTTGCAAACATAGCTCCATGGGTTGGATTTCGCATTTCCTCATGATCTGATCCAGATGACCAGATTTGATAAGTACCATCTTCATCCTCATTCGCACCCTTTGCAACCAGAGACAAATTCTTGGCTTTCGCACGAACCTCCTCCAACTTTTCAGCATAGTACGCCTCATCCTTGACCTTATTCTTTCTCTCATCCTTCTTTCGAAGCATACAGTCATTAGCAAGGTGATTAGCACCATTGCAATAATGACAATCAATCCCAGCATCTCCCTTTAGCTTCTTCTCAGACTTTCCCTCAACAGGCTTCGAATCTTTCATCTCATCTTTCTTTTTCTCTTCCCCAACACTTTTACTCAGAAAGTTCCCTTTTGTCTCAGACGACTTTGCCTTCGGATTGAAAGGCTTTTTGAAGAACTTTTTCACACGATTGTTTGAATAAAAGGCAACTGCCTCATCATCTGAGTTCATGATGAACCCTTCATCTTCATCCGAAACATCTTTCTCAGCATCTTTTTCAGAGATCTTCGAAACCAAAGCTAGTGGACCTCCCAACATAGCCTTCGATTCTTCAGCTATTTCGTTCACTTCGATTTCATGAGTCTTAAGTTGGTTGTATAAGTCATTCAATGTTGACGTATCAAAGCTCTGTTGATTCTTCACCATCATGCTCACACTACGCCATTCCTTTCGAAGTCCCATAACAAATATCAGATTGAATTCCATGGCTGATCTGGTGATACCATATCGATGGCATCGATATATCAATTCATTAAGACGATCGTAATAAACTTCAATTGTTTCACCATCTTTCTGTCTGAAGTCCTTCAGCTCCACTAAACATTGCTTCACAGAATTAACTTTCGTCTTCTCACTTCCCTGAAATTTTTCCTTGAGATTGTTCCAGATTTCCTTTGCAGTTGTACAACTCCTCATGTAGTTGTAAACAATTGGAGACAAAGCTCCTCTTAGCTCTCTTACACACCTTTTCTCCAGCTTTTCCAGAGGAAGAACCAATTGGTTGAACATTCGATGGTGGATTGAGATTTCTAGAAATGCAATTCCATAGTTCTTCATCCAATCCATTGAGATAATCCTGCATACGATCAGCCCACTAATCGTAATACTCAGGGATGAGCATATGAATTTTGGTGGATGATCCTAGAAGATGAGAAAATGAAGTCATGGAATTCAGATTGAATGACGCCATTGTTGTACGGAATAGATCCTTGAGAATTTTTGAAGAACTTTGAGAATTTGACAACAAACTGTATGATTCAAATCACAATCACTCTTAGAACACTCGATTCAATGAATTAAGTGCAGAATCGAATCACAGACTTAGATCTAAACAATTTTTCACTTTCAAAAAGTGTGGAAACTTTTGAATCAAAAAGTTGACTCAAAAACCTTTTGAACAAGGTGAAAATCAGATCAGAGATATGATTCCTGCTCTGATACCAATTGATGAGACAATGAATCAAGTATTGAACGAATTAGAGTGTAAATTCAAAGTAGAATTGAAAGATTTGAACACCGATGTAAATATGATCTGTTTGGCTCTATTACGCTTTTGCAAATTTTACAGAGTACAATGAATATTCTGTAAAAGACTTTGTTACTAAGACACTAGTAACCACTCCTATTTATAGAAGAGAAAAGCGTACAAAAAATATACTAAGGACTAAACATGAAGCTTCGAATATTATGCCCTAGTAAAATACATTACAAAAATGTTCGAAGACCCTAAATACAAACTTCGACTATTACAACATTTCGACCCTAACAATATGATTATGAGAACTACATGCTAGATAGGGTTAAGGATCTAGGAAGGATGCCTGATATGCCTACTGTATATGCATGAGAACTGCATGCTAGATTAGGGCTAAGGATCTAGGAAGATGCCTGATATGCCTGCTATATGTGTTTATTGAGTTAATACTAATTAGTCAGTTATATGATAGCTTGGATAGAGTATAATTGGATTGGGTTACTCAATGCCCGAATGTTGTTGCTTTGTGCTTTGGGAGTCCTAGTTATCTTTGGCTAACTAGTAAACGAATACGTTAAGTTACATATTGCGAGGACAAAATAATTTCAGAAGGTTAGGTCTAGCCCTACTGCGCAACTCTTGTTTGAGTCCAACCGTTGTGGGGTGGGACCTTTCATTCGAATAATTATCTGGTCTTAGTAATATGTAATGGTATTCGTAAGCTAGTTAGGTAAAGGTAGCAGGGGTTCCTTATGCAGCTTATGGCGGAGAGTAGATCGGAGAGTTACCCTAGGGTAAGCCTAGGATGAGATTAGCAAAGAGTGCAACAGTAGTTGAAGGGACTTGGTGAAGTCGAAGCAATCCTTGAGGAAAGTACGGATAGATGTGGAAGGTAGTATGAGCCCATACTACTGAAAGCAGAGGATCCGTACTCGAGTCAAGGAGGGCCGAGATAGAATCAGGAAACTTGTAGACTGTATGAGACCTCCCGAGGTTTATGTATGATTCTGACGATTATGTGTTATGTTTCAGAATGGTGATGATCACACTTCATGGAGGAGGAGGTTCAGGATCATGATCCGGTTCAAGATCGAGCTCGGGGGTAGGTTCCAAGCCAGTGGATGAGGGACTATGCGAGTTCATCGTGTCTGAGATCACGAGAGGTATCCTTGAGTCGACCCCGGTGATTTTCGGGTCGATCAAGGAAGGGATTATTGAGCTGATGGAGGATCGCCTCAGGGCATTCAGGAGCGATATGGCCTTCAGTTAGTCAGTATCACGTATACTGTCCTTCAAGGACTTCAGGAGCAGTAGTGCGCCGGATTTCCATGGGGCTAAGGACCCCATCGCAGCCAGGAGATCGATTTCAGACATTGAGTCTGCACAGTTGACGAGCTTCTGCCATGAGGGTTCGAAGGTCCGATATGTCGCAGGTTGTTTGAGAGACCGGGCCAGGGATTGGTGGGAGTCGATTGGTGACTCATTGGGAGCCTCGACGATTGAGGCTATGACTTGGTCGGACTTTGTGACCAGGTTCAGGTCTGAGTTCGCGCCAGCTGTAGAGCTTCAGCAGATGGCCAGGGAGTTTCTTGATATGAGGCAGACGATGGAGTTAGTGGCGGAGATTACCGCGAAGTTCCGGGAGAGGTAATTGTTGGTGCCCCAGTATGCAGGAGACGAGGAGATGTGGAAAACCCGCTATCATGATATGTTGAGGGCAGATATTCGGGAGCATGTCAGCTTCTCTGCATGCCCGACCCTGGATTCTATGATTTCCAGGGTGAGCGAGAGGGAGATAGACTTGGAGCACCTCATGAACAGGAAGGCGGAGGAGGGACAGGTTACTGGGGCTTCGGGGAACAAGCCCAAGGGATCAGACACTAGGCCTAAGGGCCAGTCGGGCCAGGGCCGCTGCAGGAAATGCGGCAGGGCGCATGAGGGGGCTTGTAGGTTGGGATCATCGGGCTGCTACAAGTGCGCCAAGTCGGGGCACTTCAGTAGGGATTGTACCGCCCCTGCGCCCACTTTCCAGACATCAGAGTTGTTGTGTTTTCACTGCAACCAGCGAGGCCATAAAAAGGCCAATTGCCCTCAATTGATAGCAGCAGCGCCAGTGAGGGCGCCAGATCCAGCGACCCTGTGGATCATAGATGGTCGGCAGCGCAAGACAGAGGCTCCAGTGGTGAGGATCCGAGCCTTCCATTTGACTACCGAGGAGGCACGCGTCGCATCCGATGTGGTGACGGGTATGATTTCTCCTCCCTAGCTTTTATTATATGTTGTTTATGATATTGATATGTCATGTTGCATGTTTAGGATCGTTCCATGTGAACGGTATTCCAGTTCAGGTGCTGTTTGATTCGGGTGCTACCCGATCATTTGTCTCTCTTGCACTTAGCAAGAGGTTCCCTGAGTCTTCTGGCATGTTGGATTGCCCTCTAGAGGTCGAGATTGCCGATGACCGATCAGTACGAGCGTCAGCGGTTTTCAAAGATTGTGTTCTGAGGCTATTCGAGGAGCGCTACCTGGTAGACTTGGTTCCCATTCCGTTGCGTGGGAACCGGGTGATTATAGGCATGGATTGGTTGAGCCCCAACGGGGCAGTGATCGACTGTGCGCAGCAGTTGGTTCGGATCAGGAGCCCGAGTGGGGGAGAGCTGGTGATTCAGGGCGAGAGACCACAACGCGGACTAGCGCTATGTTCAGCAGCGAGGGCTAGGCGCTATCTTCAGCAGGGTTGTGCTGGGTATGTCGCCTATGTTATGGATACCCGAGAGAAGGGTAAGACGACGGTGACAGATTTTCTGTTGGTGCGAGATTACGCGGATGTATTCCCAGAGGAGCTGCCTGGGATACCTCCGGAGCGACAAGTGGAGTTCAGGATCGACCTAGTCCTTGGTGCGGCTCCGATAGACAAGGCACCATATCGGTTGGCTCCTCCCGAGATGCAGGAGTTGTCTACGCAGCTGCAGGAGTTGTTAGACAAGGGATTGATTAGGCCGAGTAGTTCGCCTTGGGGAGCCCCGATCCTTTTTGTCAAGAAGAAGGACGGGTCGCATCGTATGTGTATAGATTATCGGGAGCTGAACAAGGTAACGGTGAAGAACCTTTACCCACTCCCGAGGATAGATGACTTGTTCGACCAGCTTCAGGGAGCATCTTGGTTTTCCAAGATAGACTTGCGGTCAGGCTACCATCAGATGAGGGTCAGGGATGAGGATATACAGAAGACTGCTTTTCGGACTCGCTATGGCCACTACGAGTTCGTGGTGATGCCCTTCAGGCTCACCAATGCTCCTGCCGCGTTCATGGACCTCATGAACCGCGTGTGCAGACCAATGTTGGATCGGTCTGTGATAGTTTTCATTGATGACATATTGGTTTACGCCAAGACGCGGGAGCAACACGAGGAGCACCTGCGAGAGGTTTTGGATACCCTGAGGAGGGAGAGCTTGTATGCCAAGTTCTCCAAGTGCGAGTTCTGGTTGCGCGAGGTGCAGTTTCTTGGGCACCTTGTCAACCAGAACGGGATATTGGTTGACCCGGCCAAAGTGGAGGCCGTAATGAGATGGGAGTTTCCGAAGTCTCCATCTGAGATTCAGAGTTTCCTCGGATTGGCGGGCTATTACCGGAGATTCATTCAGGACTTCTCCAACATTATCGTACCCCTGACCCGGCTGACGAAGAAAGCTGTTGTTTTTCGCTGGGGGCCTGAGTAGCAGACATCGTTTGAGACGTTGAGATAGAGACTGTGTGAGGCGCCGATCCTCGCCCTGCCCGAGGGCGTGGAGGATTTCATCGTGTATTGTGATGCATCCATTTCGGTTTTGGGTACAGTTTTGATGCAGAGAGGGCATGCCATCGCCAACGCCTCGAGGCAGCTGAAGCCTCACGAGGCGAACTACCCGACGCATGATTTGGAGTTGGGGGCGGTCGTCTTCGCCTTCAAGATTTGGCGACACTACCTCTATGGGGTCCGTTGTACCATCTACACGGACCACAAGAGTTTAAGGTACCTCATGGATCAGCCGAATCTGAACATGAGGCAGCGTCGGTGGTTAGATGTGGTAAAGGATTACGATTGTGAGATCCTTTACCACCCGGGGAAAGCCAATGTCGTGGCCGATGCGCTTAGCCGCAAGGCGGCGCCGATTAGAGATATCTACTTGCGGATGATTGTAGTGACTCCACTGTTGGAGCAGATTCGAGAAGCCCAGCAGGTGGCTATGAAGGAGGAACATCGGAAGAGCGAGCGCATTGTGGGTCAGGTTTCCTCCTTCGACTACGACAACCGAGGGTTATTGACTATACATCGTAGGGTATGGGTTCCCTATCATGGGGGTGTGCGCCAGGTTCTGATGGAGGAGGCGCACAAATCCCGATTCTCGACTCATCCTGGGGCAACGAAGATGTATAGAGATCTTCGACCCGATTACTGGTGGCCCTGCATGAAGCGGGATGTCGACTGGTACATGGAGCGATGCTTGACCTGCAGGAAGGTCAAGGCCGAGCACCAGAGGCCACACGACAAGATGCAGCCGCTAGACATTCCCATGTGGAAATGGGAAGATATTACTATGGATTTCATCACCAAGCTTCCCAGGACTGCACGGGGAGTGGATTCGATTTGGGTCATCGTGGATCGGTTGACCTAGAGTGCCCACTTTATACCGATCCAGGAGAGCATCTCGACCGAGAAGTTGGCCGATATCTACATCCGAGAGGTAGTAGCACGGCACGGAGTGCCGGTTTCGGTGATTTCGGACCGAGACGTGCGGTTTACTTCCAGGTTCTGGAAGAAGTTTCACGACGAGTTGGGCACTCGTCTGCACTTCAGCACCGCGTTCCACCCGCAGACGGACGGTCAGAGCGAGCGGACCATCCAGACCTTGGAGGATATGCTGTAGGCATGCGTTCTAGACTTCGGTGGTAGCTAGGATACCTACCTTCCATTAGCTGAGTTCTCCTACAACAACAACTATCACGCGAGTATCGATCGTCCTCCCTTTGAGATGTTGTACGGGGGGAAGTGCAGGACCCTGATATGTTGGGATGAAGTCGGACAGAGGTTCATGGGGAGCACTGAAGTGGTGCTCAAGACGACAGAAAGGATTCAACAGGTTAGGAGTAGGCTTCAGACCGCTCAGAGTCGGCATAAAAGTTATGCCGATAAGCATCGTTCGGACCTGGAGTTCCAGGTTGGGGATATGGTCCTCCTGAAGGTGTCGCCTTGGAAAGGCGTCATTCGATTCAGGAAGCGGGGCAAGCTGGGCCCCAGGTATATTTGACCTTTCAGGGTTGTAGCCTGGATAGGCAAGGTGGCGTATAGGCTGGACCTGCCAGCCGAACTCAGTCAGATTCACAGTACGTTTCACGTTTCCCAGTTACGGAAGTGCCAGGTGGACGACTCGGCAGTGGTGCCCTTGGAGGATATTCAGGTGGATGACAGACTGAATTACATCAAGCGGCCAGTGGCGATCCTTGACAGAAAGTCGAAGGATCTGAGGAACAAGAGGGTGGAGCTGGTGAAGGTGCAATGGCAACACCACAAGGGGACAAAATGCACTTGGGAGCCGGAGGAAGAGATGAGGGAGCACTACCCGAGCTTTTTCCAGATTCAGCAGCAGACTTCGAGGACGAAGTCTAAAATAAGTAAGGGAGATTTGTAGCACCCGATTCCTGGTACGTATTTAAATTCAAGAAAATGTTGCAATTTACTCTAGGACTCGACGAGTTGGAGGCCCAACTCGTCGAGTAGAATCGACTTTTGATCGGGGTCTAAGTGACCTACTCGACGAGTCGGAAGACCGACTCGACGAGTAGGCGCTGTTGGACAAAACCCTAATATTTAGGGTTTGCACCCTATTTAAACAACTTAACTCGTCCCAAACCAGCCTCCATCTCCCCTCACACTTACACAAAACCCTAACTCGAAACCCTAGCCCTTATTGTGTGTTCTTGAGCCTTTTGGTGCCTTTTGTGTGTGTGTTTGAAGTTGAAGGACGAAATGGAAGCTGGGGAGTTCTTGAAGAAGAAAGTGGATCCAGAGATTTTGCTCCATTTCTAGTTCATTCAAGGTAAAAAGCTTGAACCTTGACTTATAATTTGATAGATCTCCTTTAAGACTTGGATCTTTCCAATTTTGTGACATTTCTAAGCCACCTTTGGGTTTGGCTCATATTCTGTAGTGTTAGCTTCGGATCTGGAACCATTGAGGGTTCCCATGGCATAAAGGTGCCAACTTTATGGCCATGGGAAGCCCATGCATCTAATAAACCCCATTTTATAGCCTTTTGAGCCAAAAACCTCATGAATGGACATCAAGTTCGTAGCTTTACGTATAAAAGCGACCCTAGGAGGTCAGATCTATGATTTGGATGCATTAAGACCCAGTATAATCCACTGTATAGTCTTGGACAAAGAGGGACTCGGCGAGTCACTTGGGTGACTCGGTGAGCCGAGACGTTTTTTTCCCCAAAACGTCTTCTGGGAATGGTTTTGGTTGAGTAAAAGGAACACTCACCCTGCTAGGGGTTTGTCTTGGACCTGGAAATCATAGGACTCGGGGAGTGTATGAACAGACTCAGCGAGTCCAAGTCAATCTCCCAACTTATGAAGACAAACTCGACGAGTTCAATGGGAACTCGGCGAGTCATAGACTGAACATCTTCTTATCGATGAAGATGAACTCGACAAGTTCAAGAACGAACTCGGCGAGTCAGTTGAAGATTGTTCGATGTGTTATTGAAGGCGAACTCGTCGAGCTCTTGCTAGACTCGATGAGTAGGAACGGGGTTATGGCATTTTGTGGATACGGGGACTCGATGAGTTGGCGGGCCAACTCGACGAGTCGAGTCAACCAGATGTTGACTTTGACCAAAAGTTGACTTTGGCCATGGATTTGCCTTTGACATTGACGGGGATTGAGTGACCCTTGTAAGGGTTACGAGTATGAGTTTATAACTTAGAAGAGTTTTCGTGTAGGTTGGGACGGACCGGGTAGCTCGGGACCCCAGAATTGCCCGACAGCATGTATGTTATGTGACTGTATGGTATGTGGTATGATGGGGGAACTCACTAAGCTTTGTGCTTATAGTTTCAGTTTTGGTTTCAGGTACCTCTTCATCAAAGGGGAAGGAGCCGGCGGTGTAGCAGCGCATCACACACACACATGAGTTCCGCATTGAGTTTTCTGGGATTGTACTCTGATATTTATTACTATTGATGATATGGTTTGAGACATGTTGTTATGGTTTTTATAAATGGATATGATATTGGCAATATTTTTGGTAAACTATTATTTAGTTACTTAATTAAAAATGAAATTTTTGGCCTTGAAATTTGGGATGTTACATTTTGTCTTGGCTTAACTTCCAATTTGTGAGCATTTTTGGCTTCTTCCTTAGGATCAACAATATCTTTCCTATTTAACATGGGTTTCTTTTTGGAATTGAAATAAGACATAGAAGTTTGACCTACAGAAGGGTTGTTAAACACAAGTTTGATTGGCACAAGATTTGTTTTGGAAATCAATTGTGAGTCATAATCACATGAATATGACGAATCATCAATGTCACTGTCTAAAGATGCCCAAACAAACTCAGAGGTATCAGGTTCAGTTGTCTCTGGTATGATTTCCTCAACAACACAGTGTTGGAAACTGAAAGTGAACCTCTAGTAATCTCTATCTTTTGTATATTCGGAAGTCAGCCTTGTTCCGAAGGCAGTTCATGATCCTAAATCAGCTTGTGGTCCGGAGTCAAATTGGTGTCAGGAATAAACAATATATTCAAGCTTTGATGTTCCGAGATGGTGTATGTCCGAATCAGTTTGTCCGTCTGTATTAATTACTTTTGTCATTTAGTTTGATGTAACGTATCATAGGACTTAATCTCTTTTGTCAACTTAGATAATCTGAGTGTCAGGAGTAACTTTATTATCCGGTCCTATGTATGTTTTTGGTTAGTACGATGTAACTTGTTCTCCTATTTAAGGAGCATTCAATGACAAAACCAAATGACAGATTGTTCCACTATAGATAGATATTTTCACACTTACTTCATTTTCACCTTTCTCTCAAATCATTCTTTCAAACATTCCTTGTGTTCATTTATTGTCTTTACTTGATCATATTCATAGTCTTATATTTTATACTTGAAGTACTTTATTGATTCTTATATTCAGTCTTGACTGGTCTTTCCAGACTTGACTGGAACTATCAATTTGAAGCAGAATTTGATCTTAAGCATTAACTCAAGGTTTGAGTTTTCGAGCCTTGTCCTTGTGCAATCAGATCCTTGTTCTCACAATTGGTATCAAATCTTGAGTGGTTGTCCTTTGAATCCATAAGAACAGATTATAGTTGATTCGAGATTACCCTAGTATTTCGATCATTTCTATGTTCAGGATAAAAGTTCTTCTATATACCACTTTAGCTCATGATATCTTAACTTCAATGGCTGCTTCTAATTCTCAACAAATGTACTCAATGCAAATAGCAAATAGCGTGGGTTGCGCTACATGTGCCCCACTGCTAGTTGTTGAAGAGTATGATCACTGGAAAGTCAAAATGAAAAGATTTTTACTTGGAAAGGAAAAAGGTGAATCTATCTGGAGATCCGTTAAAGAAGGTCCTCATGTTCCAGTTAAAACCATTGTTAGAGATGCTGTTGCAACTCTCTTGGGACAGGATCAACAACGACAAGCACCTCTCACTGCTAATGATCTTGAAAAGCTGCATGCCGATCAAGTTGCTTTTTCAGAAATGGTGTTTGGTGTTCCACCTTCTCTCTTTGTGCACATCAAACTGTGCAAGTCCGCAAAGGAGATTTGGGACACACTTCAAGATCTACTCGAAGGGTCAGAGAACATGAAGGATAAGCGTCTAACCATGGTTGTCAATGAGTTCGACACTTTCAATATAACACCTGGTGAATTTGTTGCCTCAACCTCAAATAGATACCAAATCGTCGTCAACAACATGACAGCTCATGGGATAGTCCGAAACCCACTTGAGTACAATCTCAAGTTCATTAACAGCCTCAGAAAGGGATGGGGAAATGTGAAATCATGTCTTCAGAGCAATGGGTCTCTGAAAAAGCTCAAGCTCTATCAAATTTTTGATGAGCTTCAAGGTCATGAGTCAAATGTTGCACAAAATTCTACGCGAACTCATTGGAGGTCCTCTAGCTCTAGTCAGTTCCTATGATCCACAAACCTCAAACCTGACCGTTTCGGACCCCATCACTGTTGTTGTTCCTTATATCCCTCCTGCTCAACCCTCACCTCCAACCGTTCCTGCTCCCACAAACTCTAACTATCAATCTATGGGTGATCTTAACCCTGAAGAAATGGACTTCGAACTACGTTTCCAATAAGAGTTTGCCCTACTTTCCATGAGATACAATCGTCCTTTCAACAAGCCTCACAATAATCGTTTCCAAACTTCTCACCAAAACAATCATTTATAAGCTCCTCACCAAAATAATCATCAACCATTCAACAAACCTTCCGAAAACCCACGAGCCTACAAACCTAACCTTCCTACTCCGAATCACACCTAGGAACCACCACAGATTCCGAAGTCTAAAAAACCCAAGATCGTATGTCACAAATGTGGCCATGCAAAACACTTTTCCAAAGATTGCTTAGCCGAAGTCCCACAGAAACCCAAGATCAAGGACTCTGCTTACGGTGCACGTCGAGCTCAAGAAATGGCAGAAAGTGAAAAGGCTTTTGTTACAACTATAACAAGGGATGTGGAATGGCATTGGTCGTCTGGATATGATGATGACGTAAACACTGGCAGAAACATGTGTCTTATGGCTCGACAAGAAATTGAATGATATGAAGTCTACTGGTCGTCTGGGTCCGAAAGAGAAGATCCAGATGCTGAACCAAACTATTGCTACATGGCTACCAACGATCCACCCGGTAGAAGCATCGTTCAACAGGTAAAATCTATGATTACTAATAATAATTTTGACTTATCTCTTTGTGAACCGTATCTAACCCATATCAAATCAGATATGAACATCATTTACAAAGCGTTTGAGTCAGCCATAGAAGTCGGTGAGAAGAAGGAAAGTGAATTAACTCGTCTTAGATTACATTTTGAGGATAAGAAGTTGAAAATAGAGTCTTTAGAATGAGATCTTGTAACGTCTCTAGATGAATGTATCATTCTTAAAGACAAATGTGAAATCACTTATTCTGAACGAAATGTTTTAATTTCTGATAACAAACGTCTCAATGCTAAAATAGATGCTTTGCACCATTCCATAGACATTCTTGAAGCAAATGAAAGGATGACTCACAATTTTCGTCATCCTTGGTCAAAAGCACCTGGTCTCGGAAGCGAATTTCCAAAACCTATTGTTCGTCCTTTGAAGGAGTTGCAAAACCTAACTTTTATGGAAGACGTTTCGAATATCAAACATTCGGACACCTTTGTCTCGCCTTTTCCACCCCTTCCTTAGACTCCTGACCAATTTGCATCACTAATTCCCGAGTTTAAGCCTATAGTTGTCAAGTGTCCCGATTCCACGCATTTTCCGCCTCTGACAAACCTAGACCTGAATCGGACCTCGGAACTCCACTCTAGTATTCCAAACTCTGTCGTTCAAAATCCAAACCACAACCCTCCTAACAATTGTGTTGTTGAGGAAATTTTTTCGGAGACAACTAGACATAAACCCTCTGTGTAACATCCCGAAATTTAGGTGCGTCTCTTAAACCCTTCTTCTTTTCCAAGTTGTCAAGTTTAACCCTTAAAGGAATATTAAGGCAAATGAGTACGCTGGGCGTACTGAAGAGTACGCTGCGCGTACTCATGCGCTTAAGTTGGACGCGGACTCGCCTAGGTACGCTGGGCGTAACTGGCTCAGATGCAAAACCCTAAATGAGACTTGAGGACTATAAAAGGAATGATATGGTCCTTACCCCAGCCACCATATTACAGAGAGTGAAACCCTAAGAGAGCAAAGCCCCGTTATAAGGTTTTGTGTGTGTTCTTAAGCTTGAAAGTGCCATTTTGTGATGGTGAAGAAGAAGAGGAGGCCATGGTGGAAGCTAGAAGTTGGAGGGCAAGCTTACATCCGAGTTCTACAGAGGTTGGAGCTTTCACTTGGAGGTAAAAAGCTCAAAGCTTTCCTTGTCAACTTTGATTTGTGCTTTATGGACCCATTTTTAGGGTTTTTGGTCCCAAGGTGGAGACTTTATGAGCAAGGGTCTCCATAAGCTTTGATCTGCCCTATTCCAGTATAATATGTGTTGTAGGTTCATAAAAATCCAATCTTGGACGTTGAGATTAAGTCATGCATGAGATTAGGGCTTAATGGGAAAAGAGGATATATGTTTGAAGTGATTGGTGACCTTTACAGTCGTGCAAGGGCTTAAAGGTTCCGACTTTATGACTTAAGGGGCAGTAGGGAGCTTAGATCTGAGTTATGAGCCTAGGTCTTAACCTATTCAGACCAAAAATGAAGAAAGTAGGAAACTGGGACTTATGATGGGCGTAATCCCAGTACGCGCCGCGTAGGGGGTCGCGCTCCCCGATTCTGGATGTCATGGAGTACGCCCCGCGTACAGATCTGGTACGCGCAGCGTACCTCTCCGCAGTTGACTTTCGTTGACTTTTAGGGTTTGGTCAACACTTGGACTTTTGGACCATTAGAGGGGTAAAATGGTCTTTTAGCCTTTTGAGAGAACATAGGAAGGGACTAGCCTAGCCTTGAGAGCCGTTATTGATTTGAGATGATTACTTATGTGTTTAAGCGGGGCTAGGTCATTATTACGAGATTCAGGGATATCGAGCACGTGAGTTACTAGACAGCATACGAGGTGAGTCTTCTCACTATACTGTACCTGGAAGGGTACCTATGTGTGACCGGAAGGTCTTATATGCTATGAGATGTATGAGCTGTATGTTGTTATGTGATATATATGTGTTATGTATGTTATGTATGATAAGGACCGGAAGGTCAAGATGATATGGACCGGAAGGTCAAGATGTTACGAACCGGAAGGTCGATACGGGTAGGACCGGAAGGTCTACCAGGATTCGGGATGGAAGTCCCCTGAGACATTTGGATCGGAAGATCCCACAGAGATATGGCCTGGAAAGGCGTATGTGTTGTATGTGGTATTTTGGGAACTCACTAAGCATTTATGCTTACCGTGTTGTGTGTTACGTGTTTCAGGTACTAGTGAGGAACGTGGGAAAGCGCCGGCATGATCAGTACACACTCATAGAGATTATGTTGAGATTCTGGGAATTGTTTTGTGATGATGACATTGGATACATTACTTTTTGATATTGTTTTATGTCTAAAAGTATGATTTAAAAATGAAAAATTGTTTTGGAAATTTACGTCGTTACAAGTTGGTATCAGAGCCTTGGTTTGAGGGATTCGGATGCACCTTCGGGCGTATCTGAACTCAAACTGAGGGTTTGAGGAAGTTTTTCACAAATAAACAATTTTTCTAAGGAAGTAAAAGAATTGGAGAAAAGCAAAAGGAAGCAGTGTGTACGATCAGCCAGTGCCCGAACAGTGATTTCCCAAAATACCCTTACATTATGTGTTATGAGATATGTTATGATATGTTATGCATGCTAGAGTAGGCTAGGTATTCATATTAGGACTAGAGTGGCCTGATTTGTGATGCCTTAGCCTAGGAAGATTTCTGCTGCTATGAGATGCTTGAGAGTGAGTAGGTAGCAGTGAGGAGCTGATGAGAGGTCTACCGAAGGGTAGCCTATGCTAGCGAGATGTAGAGTACTTGTGATCTGGGATCCAAGGAGGAGGACTTGGGGTGAATACTAATGCGGTGTGGACGGTAGTATAGGGCCCGTACTACTAAAGACACCGCATCAGTTCGCAGTCCAAGTAAGAATCCTTAGGGTACTAAGGAA
Organism: Lactuca virosa; assembly: GCF_052849685.1. Classification (NCBI taxonomy): domain Eukaryota; kingdom Viridiplantae; phylum Streptophyta; class Magnoliopsida; order Asterales; family Asteraceae; genus Lactuca; species Lactuca virosa. The sequence continues at coordinate 52,260,366 of NC_136432.1, forward strand.
CAAGTAGGGTTGGGTGATCGAATGCGAGTATACTCGATCGAGTCTCTGGTATCTTTGTGTTGTGTTTCAGAAACATCATGGTGGGTACACGACACACACTGGAGAACAGCGGTATTAGCGATGATGAGATTCGCCGTATGATTCATGACGAGATGGCCGCGGTGATCCGGAAGGCTATTCCGGAGGATTCTAAAGTAGTAGATTGAGAAGTGACGTCATGGTTCGAGTACCATGAGTTGTAGCAGGTCGAGAGGTGACGTCATGGTTCAAGTGTCATGATTTGAGGTGGATTGAGAAGAGGGAACATGGTTCGAGTACCATGATTCGTAGTAGATTAAGAGGAGATGACATGGTATGGGTACCATGATTCATAGCAGATTGAGAGGTGGCCACACGGTTTGAGTACCATGACATGTGGCGGTTAGTGTTTCTGGTTTTTACCGGTTATTCTGTGGTGATTGTCTAGAATGAGATCAGAGGTGAAGGAGTATGGGGCCAGAAGGCCATGATGAACGAGTTTTAGTGGAGCATCCCTTGAAAGGGGAAATCGAGTGAGCTCCGAGGGATTGTGGGTGATATGCAAGTTGGAGTCGCAATACTCAGGGATGAGTAGGGATGGTGCGTTATGGGAGAATACGTTCTGGGCTGGGCAACCGGCCGATTGAGGAGAGGTTACTTTCTGTGACCCGAGTGGTGCCATTTCCGTTTCCTGTGGGAGACAAAAGAGGTGTAGAGACTTCGGTTTTTGAGTTTGGGGGTGAGCCATGTGGGATTGCACGGATGGTGATCTTCAGCCAGAGTATATAGCAGTAGGTCTGCCGTGAGGTAAAGATATAGCTTGAACAGGTTGTCGGTGGGGACTGAGATGGTCAAGGACCAGGATACACCCTAATTGAGTATAGTAGGGCAGGTGTTAGCTGCAGCGCCGGACGATCAAGAGGAGTATATCAGGGCGGTGGCCCTTATTGACTTGATGGGTAATAAGAGAGGAAATATGGTTTCTGCTCTTATGATAAGTGACGTGATGGAATGGTGTGAGATCCTGAATGACTAGAGGCAGTCATGGTGGGAAGTTCTGAGGATTCATCTGAATTTCAGGGCATTTGGAGTTGCTCGATCTCTGTCGAGAGGTCATCGAACTTTGCGTAGCACCTTCCAAGAGTAGGTGCAACGACTACTGGCAGAAACAGTCTGTGTGATAGATTGTTGGTGCGCCGATTGGGGATGGTTCGAACCCTAAGTGGGGGAGAACCGGGTATTGTATTGAGGAAATCAGAGATTCGATCAAGAATGGTTAGAGATCTGGATATAGAGACCGGCGGTGTGAATTCATTGAGCCCAGGGGTATTGGTGATTGAGACAAGGTGCAGAGCGAGATAATGCATGTGTTATGTTGGAAAAGGATGAGTGCCTCCACGACAAGTGGCCGTTGGTCGGAAACCTTGGGGTGAACGGGAATGCTTCGAGGTCATAATGGTGAATTCGAGATGGTTGGCTCGTAGGGTGAGTTCGGCGTTTGAGGAATTCTGGTTCAATGATGGGGCTGTTATTCAGTTTGGGAAGGGCAGAAGTTGATTAGACAACCAATGTTAGGTTGTGGAACAGGAAGATCAGTGGATGAGGCGAGACGTCGTGAGGTTCTATGGTGGTGTATCGAGGTATCCGAATTTAATGCATTGGACTTCGGATAATTTTGAGTCTTGAGTGGAGACGGCCAGTGGTGGGTCAATCATCGATGATTCCAGTGGGAGCCCTTTCGGTTAATGACAGCAAGTGAGATTGTCCAAGAATATGGATTGCAACAAGAAGGGTGTTTTTTTTATGACGATTGCCGTCAGATATAGTGATGCATAATTCGGGTAAGTGCATGCACCTATCTATGATTGGTCCGCGGAATATGAGTAAGTGAAGGAAGTGTGGTATCGACGTGTAAATGAGATTGTGGGGAAGCGAAAAGGTTGTGGTGATACTGCGGGAAGTCGTAGTACTCACCAGTCAGTGAAATGTGTGGAGATACTGCGGGAAGCCGTAGTACTCATCAGTTAGTCAGAGGTAGTTGTGATGCTACGGGAAGCCGTAGTACTCACTAGTCAGAGGTTGTTGTGATGCTACGGGAAGCCATAGTACTCACTAGTCAGAGGTTGTTGTGATGCTACGGGAAGCCGTAGTACTCACTAGTCAGAGGTTGTTGTGATGCTACGGGAACCCGTAGTACTCACTAGTTAGAGGTTGTTGTGATGCTACGGGAAGCCGTAGTACTCACTAGTCAAAGGTTGTTGTGATGCTACGAGAAGCCGTAGTACTCACTAGTCAGAGGTTGTTGTGATGCTACGGGAAGCCATAGTACTCATTAGTCGGAGGTTGTTGTAATGCTACGGGAAGTCGTAGTACTCACTAGTCAGAGGATCGTTGTGATGCTACGGGAAGCCGTAGTACTCACCAGTCAGTGAAAGGTTGTGGTGACACTGCGAGAAGCCATAGTACTCACCAGTCAGTGAGAGGTTGATGTGATGCTACGGGAAGATGTAGCACACACTAGTCCGCGAGAAGTTGTTATGGTAAAGTACTCTTTGATCAGAGCAGGGCGCAGAAGAGTTTTAGGCATGGGGTGGCCCAAATTTATGAGTTTTGGGAACCTGGTGGTCGGACCAGGGGCGGGACCGGGGTCTCCTCAATGATAGGGAGTCATTATGTTCTGAGTAAGGTGTGGTCATCGCCATCCAAAAAAAATAGGATAAGTGAGGTACGCACGGGTTGCGGGAAATGAGTTCTGAGTTGAGCGCTTCGTTGGGACGAGTGGTTCCAACTCTGGGTCGGACCAAACTCTCGAGTTTAAGTTTGGTTCTGGTGGTGCGTTGGATAGGCGAGATGAGATTATGGACTCTGAGGAGGGTTCCATGTTGGGGAGTATTGTTGTCATCTGATGTCTTAGACCTGTGTGGGTCAGTACTCGGGTACGGGAGGTACCGCAAGATGCATGGAACGATGAGTAACAGGTGACAGAGGTCGGGGTTGAGTCGATCTCCAGCTGGGAAGGTAGCATTCGCTTAGGGTTAAGCGAAATTCATTACTTGTGTGTCACATTGGGCCGATGTGGTTATAGTAAGAAGGAAACCATGGAGACGGTTGGGATAATGCAACGGATGACCCTGGGGGTTCAACTGTTGGGTCGAGATCAGACCTGGTACTCAGTGTTAAAAAGGGATACGAGGGATGTAGCTGAGGCTTATGATTTTAGATGTCTGAGGACTTCTGAGCGAACTTGATTTTCTTGTGTCAGAAAACAGGATGTTGAAAGTTTATTGTTCGGATGAATTCTGATAGTAGTTTAGTGGATGAGCCCTGGTGGGATGTGAACCCTTTCGTTCCTTGGGGCGTGATTCAGACTATTTTGGTACGTTGGTATGAGTGATCGGTAGCCGATTGTCGGATTTTGTTTTGTGAGAATCAGAGGAGCAGTGAATTATCAGGGTTTGGTGTTCGAGGAGCGAATATCATGGTAATAGCGTGAGTGGGCGGTCTGGCGGCGGGCCAGACCACTAGAGTTTCTCGGTTCTGGGGAGGTCAGAAGGGGTATTTTAGCGACAGAGGGGCCGGTTTTGTCCCAAATTTGAAATTCCTGGTCGGATCCAGGTATTCGTAGAGGAAGATATCGTTTTGGTGTAAGAACCTCCCAGTAGTGCTTTTCGAGTGTTTGGTTTCTATCAATGTGGTTTGAGGAGCAATTTCAAGGGCGAAATCTATTCTAAGCGGGGGAGAATTGTAACATCCCGAAATTTAGGTGCGTCTCTTAAACCCTTCTTCTTTTCCAAGTTGTCAAGTTTAACCGTTAAAGGAATATTAAGGCAAATGAGTACGCTGGGCATACTGAAGAGTACGCTGCGTGTACTCATGCGCTTAAGTTGGACGCAGACTCGCCTAGGTACACTGGGCATACCAAAGTTACGATGGGCGTAACTGGCTCAGATGCAAAACCCTAAATGAGACTTGAGGACTATAAAAGGAATGATATGGTCCTTACCCCAGCCACCATATTACAGAGAGTGAAACCCTAAGAGAGCAAAGCCCCGTTATAAGCTTGTGTGTGTGTTCTTAAGCTTGAAAGTGCCATTTTGTGATGGTGAAGAAGAAGAGGAGGCCATGGTGGAAGCTAGAAGTTGGAGGGCAAGCTTAGATCCGAGTTCTACAGAGGTTGGAGCTTCACTTGGAGGTAAAAAGCTCAAATCTTTCCTTGTCATCTTTAATTTGTGCTTTATGGACCCATTTTTAGGGTTTTTGGTCCCAAGGTGGAGACTTTGTGAGCAAGGGTCTCCATAAGCTTAGATCTGCCCTATTCCAGTATAATATGTGTTGTAGGTTCATAAAAATCCAATCTTGGACGTTGAGATTAAGTCATGAATGAGATTAGGGCTTAATGGGAAAAGAGGATATATGTTTGAAGTGATTGGTGACCTTTACAGCCGTGCAAGGGCTTAAAGGTTCCGACTTTATGACTTAAGGGGCAGTAGGGAGCTTAGATATGAGTTATGAGCCTAGGTCTTAACCTATTCATACCAAAAATGAAGAAAGTAGGAAACTGGGACTTATGCTGGGCGTAATCCCAGTACGCCCCGCGTAGGGGGTCGCGCTCCCCGATTCTGGATGTCATGGAGTACGCCCCGCGTAGAGATCTGGTACGCGCAGCGTACCTCTCCGCAGTTGACTTTCGTTGACTTTTAGGGTTTGGTCAACACTTGGACTTTTGGACCATTAGAGGGGTAAAATGGTCGTTTAGCCTTCTGAGAGAACATAGGAAGGGACTAGCCTAGCGTTGAGAGCCGTTATTGATTTGAGATGATTACTTATGTGTTTAAGCGGGGCTAGGTCATTGTTACGAGATTCAGGGATATCGAGCACGTGAGTTACTAGACAGCATACGAGGTGAGTCTTCTCACTATACTGTACCTGGAAGGGTACCTATGTGTGACCGGAAGGTCTTATATGCTATGAGATGTATGAGCTGTATGTTGTTATGTGATATGTATGTGTTATGTATGTTATGTATGATAAGGACCGGAAGGTCAAGATGATATGGACCGGAAGGTCAAGAGGTTACGGACCGGAAGGTCGATACGGGTAGGACCGGAAGGTCTACCGGGATTCGGGACGGAAGTCCCCTGAGACATTTGGATCGGAAGATCCCACAGATATTTGGCCTGGAAAGGCATATATGTTGTATGTGGTATTTTAGGGAACTCACTAAGCATTTATGCTTACCGTGTTGTGTGTTACGTGTTTCAGGTACCAGTGAGGAACGTGGGAAGGCGCCGGCATGATCAGTACACACTCATAGAGATTATTTTGAGATTCTGGGAATTGTTTTGTGATGATGACATTGGATACATTATGTTTTGATATTGTTTTATGATTAAAAGTATGATTTAAAAATGAAAAATTGTTTTGGAAATTTACGTCGTTACACTCTGAGTGCGTTTGGGCATCTTTAGATAGTGACGTTGAAGAGTCAATCTCATGTGATTCTGAACATCAAGTGATTACCAAAACAAAACTAGTTCCAATTAAGCCTGTGTTCAACAATCCTTCAGTGGGAAAAACCTCAAAATCTTCGCCTCATTCCAGAAGAAAACCCATGTTGAATAGGAAATATATTGGTGATCCTAAGGTAGAAGCCCGAAATGCTCACAAAAAGGAAGTTATGTCTAGACAAAATTCTAGATTCCTTGAGAACTCCGAAAAGAGTGTATCTCGCACTACTCATTCATCAACTAATAGTCAAAGCACCTTCACACCCACAAAGATCCTCAAGAGGCCTTCCAATCCTCCATGTATTGTAAAACAAAAGAATATGCTCAGTCCCACCCTGAAAAAGCCTATTGTAAGCACTAAATTTGTCTGAACCAACTCTCCTAGGACTGTTTCATCGATTAAAACAAAAGTTCTTAAGAAAACTGTCTCTCCAAAATCTTCAAAACAAAATCTTGTTGGGAAAGTAAAAAACCACAATGATGAAACTACAACTCCGAGAGACACAATGGTTCTCACTACTCCGGAAGTTGAATGTCCGAAGAAAGTTGTTCTGAATCCTCATGTTATTGAGTATGACTAGTGGATAGATGAAAGAACTATGGCCTTCTGTTTGTTTCCTAAGGAATCTCGGAACAAACCTTCCAAACCATCTGTTGTTCAAAAGTCACAACTGAAGCCTAAGACTCTTGCCTTTGTCCCAAAACCTAACTTGGAGCCTAAAAACTCCACAAATCACTAATTTTGCAGGCACTCTGTGCTTCGGAGCAAGATATGAATATGGTATATTGATAGTGCTTGCTCCATGCACATGACGGGGCAGAAGGACTTTCTGCGAGATCTTAAACTTTCACCAAATGCTGGCCATGTGACGTATGGCAACAACTCCATTTCTCAGATCCGAGGTTATGGCATCCTTACTAATGGAAACTTCTCCATTTCAAATGTGGCATATGTAGCTGACTTGAAGCATAAATTGATAAGTGTGGCTCAACTCACTGATGCAATCGTCGAGTGGAATTCTGTAAGAAACACAGCTACGTCATGTCCGAAGACCGAAAGGAATGCTTAATAAAGTTGAATCGCAACAAGAAGATGTATCCTCTTGATATCAACATGATTATTGGAAAGCCCCAACTGTGCTTACTCTCAAAAGTTGTTCCTGATGTCAGTTGGTTATGGCATAAGCGACTTGCTCACCTAAACTTTATATATATGAATGATCTTGTATCTGGTGAGATGGTCAGAGGTTTTCCACTCCTCAAGTTTGAAAATGATCATTTATGTGTTGCATGTGACTGTGGAAAGCAGTCAAAGAAGGGTCATCCCGTCATCATTAAAAAAATCAATCTCGGAGCCGTTATAACTTCTACACATTAATCTGTGTGGACCCTCAACAGTAGAGAGTTTGCATCACAAAAATACATTCTTGTGATTGTGGATGACTTTACTAGGTTAACCTGGGTCTTTTTCTTAATGCTCAAGTCAGAAACAGCCTCCGAACTCATCAACTTTATCAAAGGAATTGAAGTTCTCATCAAACTCCCAGTAAGGCGAATCCGAAGTGACAATGGTTCGGAATTCACTAATTCCACCATTGAAAATTTCCTCACTGAGAAGGGTATTGACCACAACTTTTCTGCTCCATACACTCCACAACAAAACGGTGTAGTCGAACGACAAAACAAAACAGTTGTTGAAGCTGCTCAATCCATGCTTAACTTTGCAAACCTTCCAATCTATCTTTGGGCTGAAGCTGTTTCTACAGCATGCTTTACTCAGAATAGAAGTATCATCAATTGATGCCTCAATAAGACACCGTATGAAGCCATGAATGGTAGGAAGCGAAGTATCTCTTTTCTTCATGTTTTTGGATGTAGATGCTTCATCAAGAATAACTGTGATCAGCTTACCAAGTTCCAACCCAAAGCTGATGAAGCCATATTTCTTGGATACACGTGTTCTGGAAGAAAGTTTTGACGTTACCTTTGATGACTATTTCGTTCGGAATTCTGGGCCAACCCATGTTACAACTCACATCATGGAGTCCGATGCTCCAGCACCAGGATGTCCGAACCAGCAAACAATCTATGAAGTTGACTTTGATACCTTGTTCGGACCCTCAGAAACAGCTCTTGATTCGGAATCTCAAACAAGACAAACCACATCCGAAGCTTCGATCTTCCAAAATGTTTCCGGTCCAACACCCAGTCTTCCTCCATTTGATTCAGAACCATTTCAACCTTCTACGGGTTGGGGGGAGAATGGTCAACCTTCCCTTGAATCAAATGTGGATGGATTTCAAGATGCAGCTGCTGAATTCGATTCTAATCCTATCAACATCAATGATGATGCAAATTTCTTCGATTTCCCACCTGATGATGACGTCAACCTATCTGGTTCAGAAGTTCAGGGGGAGCATCATCCACACGTTCAAACTATTCAGGGGGAGCAACACAACCCCATTGTTGATATTAGATCTACTGCTGCACAAGAACTTCCGAGATTACATGTTTGGACTAAGGCTCATCCTCCGAACCAAGTTATTGGAAACCCAAACGCTGGTGTACAAACTCGTTCTGCACAAGTGTTCAAAATGAATGTCATTTCTCAGCATTTATCTCAATGGTTGAACCCAAATCCATCAAAGAAGAACTAGAACATGCTGATTGGATTACAACCATGCAAGAAGAATTGGCAGAATTTGATAGAAATTGAAGTTTGGACTCTCGTCCTTCCTCCGCATAATCATCCCATTGTTGGTACTATATGCGTGTTTCAGAACAAACTAGACGATGCATGAGTCATTATTCGGAACAAAGCAAGATTGGTGGCTAAAGGATTCACACAGATCGAAGGGCTTGACTATGATGAGACCTTTGCTCCTGTTACCCGTCTTGAAGCTATCAGAATCTTTCTTGCTTATGCTGCTCGCAAAGGCTTTAAGGTTTACCAGATAGATGTCAAAAGTGCTTTTCTAAATGGTGAACTTAATACTGCAGTGTATCTTCAACAGCCTCCAAGTTTTTTCAATCTATCATATCCGAACTACTGTTACAAACTCCGGGAAGCTGTTTATGGCCTCAAGCAAGCTCCTCGCGCCTGGTACGAGACCCTCAGTGACTTTCTCAAACGTTCGGGTTTTCAAAGAGGAATTCTCGATCCTACTCTGTTCCGAAGGTCAAATGGAAAACATCTCATGCTTGTCCAAATTTATGTTGACGACATCAATTTCGGATCCACCTATTCATCAATGGTTGCTGACTTTGCTAAGTTAATGTTCAGTAGATTTGAAATGAGTATGAATCAGGAATTAAGCTTCTTCCTTGGTCTCCAAGTGAAACAGACAAACAAAAGAATTTTCATTCACCAAGAGAAGTACATTTTGAAACTCCTCAAAAAGTACTGAACGGACACCTGTGCCTCAGCCAAGGTACCAATGGGTTTCGGACACAATATCTTTCCAGACCCTTCATGTGTAGCAGTTGATGAAAAGAAGTACAGATGAGTGATTGGATCCATACTCTATCTCACAGAAAGTCATCCGGACATCATATTTTTAACATGTTTGTGTGCCAGATTTCAAGTCAATCCAAAGATGTCTCATCTATTGGCTGTTAAGCAAATATTCCGATACCTCAAAGGAACAAATAATCTTGGAATCTGGTACCCATCAAATGAGAGTTTCCTCCTTCAATCATATTCTGATTCAAACTATGGCGGTCTTCAATTGGACACAAAAAGCACATCTGGTGGCAGTCAATTTTTAGGTGGTCGATTGGTCAGCTGGTCATCTAAGAAACAAAACTGCATTGCACTTTCAACAGCCAAAGCGGAATACATTGTTGATGCTAGTTGCACATCTCAAGTTCTCTGGATGAAATCTCAGCTCCTGGATTATGGTTACCTGTTTCAACAAATCCTAATCTATTGTGATTCTCAAAGTGCCATTGCTATCTCACACAACCTAATTCAGCACTCTATGATGAAGCACATTGACATACGATACCATTTTATTAAAGATCATGTTTTAAATGGTAACATCGAACTTATTTTTGTTCCATCTAACGATGAAATTGTTGATGTCTTTACTAAGGCATTAGATGAAACCAAATTCAATGGTTTTCTGAACAAAATGGGTATGATGATTCCTAATCCTCAGTTTTTTCAAGAGGCTTGCACTCTCTGATGGAAACATCAGAAAGAGAATTAGTTCCGAATCCAAATTGTTTTTCATCTCAGAACTATTGCCTCTCGGAATAAATAGGGTCTTTTACGTGTCTTTTTCTCTAACCACCACTTGGAGTTTTAAGTTGTACAACTCATCTTATCATATGATGTTCATGACCAATATAGTAAGATTGGTACTAAACTCACCTCGGAACTTACTTCATAAGATCATCTTGGAATTCAAGTTCGGAACGGTATTGAACTCATTTCACTCCGGAGCTTTTCAAAATTTCATTCCGGAACATTTCAAAACTCATTCTGAAATCTCATAAATTTTTTTCTCCAGAACTTCATTAACATTTCACTCTGGACTCTCGACTCCGGAATTTTCAAAATCACTCCGGACAATTTTAAAGCTCATATGCTTCATTCCGGAATAAACCACTTAATTTCATCCTGGACTTCTCACATTAAGAAACAGTTTTCAAAAACATTTCGGAACCCTATTGTTCCGAAATCAAAACACATGCTGAAGTCCAAAAGGTTTTAAGGTGAAACGTTTTCCTAACAGTTACTTTTTGACGATATCTATCCTTTCACCCTCGAAATTCACTCCACGTTTGCACTTCTCCATAAAGCAAACATCCCATCACTGTGTGACGGTTTCTATTTTGCACTCCAATCCATTGAAACCTTTCGTCACCACAGGTCAACTCACCCCAAAAACGGAAACACAATTAATGCAACCCATTTCCAAATCCGGATTCCATCATTACCTTTTGACCCGACCCATTCTTTTCCTGAACCTATAAAATCCCATCGAAAACCCTTTTACCCGTTACGCTCTCTAAAATCTCATCTTCTTCCTTTTCTCTCAACTGTTCTTTGAGCATTCAAGCTTTTTCAACAATGGCGTCTTCATCTCCCACCAAAAACACTCAAACTGCTCCTAAAATCCCTAAAACTGTTACGAAGAAGAAATAATCCAAGGGTTCATCCTCTTCCATGTCTACAGAAGCCTTTATTAAGGACACCACTCACATTTTCTTTTTGGATCCAAACGACTATGACGAGTCGATTAAAGTGATGATTGAGTTTATTTCTCATCATCTAATATATGTACCACTCACGAAAGTTACAGGCCCTCCAATCCCATTTTCTCTACTTGACACAACATTTGATCGCATCAAGATTGAAAATGGCGTTCTTGAAACAAGAATTACTGGAGATAGAATCGTGCCTGTTCACAAATCGACATTCTTGAAGGCGATTGGGGTTTCAGAAAACCCAGAAAACTTCAAATTTCAAGAACCAACAGCTAAAGAGTTTCAGTTGTTTCTAAATCACATCGGGTACAGTGAAGAGTACAATGAGAATAAGTTCAAGAAATCGGTTGTATCATGGTTATGGATTGTTCTTATGCACTTCACAGTAAGAGGACTATCGGGAAAACATGGCGGAACTGACTCACTGAGCAAGGATTGGCTGTACGGGGTCTATAGCATCTTTTCCGGGAAGACAAATGCAGTTGATCTCAGTGAAGTGTTATGGCAAGAGTTTCAGAAATTTGCCATCAACTGCAAGCCACATGAGATCTCAAGCCCTCGATTTTGGGCTCTTACCATTCAACAACTGTACAGAGAACACCATGAGCCCATTCCTATCTACATCATTCCGGAAGAGGTATTTCTCAACTTCAAAACTATTAAATCCTATCGTCTTCCGGACTAAAAGTCCTTCGGACCTGTTAAGCGTTTACCGGAACACATGCTAGCCCTAATTCTGTCTGAGTCCGTTTATTTGAAACAACACCTAGAGACTTCGATTGTGTACTGCCCTACACAATCTGCCCATGTCTCTGTTGAGCCCATCTCGGACGAAGGCAAGGCAGTTCCATCCGTAGGGAAGAAAAAGAAATCTGCCAAGCGCAAAACTTCCCCATCTAAGCCAAAAGCCAGAAAGAGAACCAAAGTCGGCTCTTCCTCCCAACAAGGTACGAGTCAAAGACATTCCGGCTGACTCTGGCCATCCGCATACCCCACCTACCCACTCTTCCGAAGTACCCTTCGGAGTTTCAATATCACACGCACACACTCATGGGGAGTCTCCTAATAATCCACCCTCACCTTCCTAACAAGGTGACGTCGGTGTTGAACAAAGTTCTTTGACCCCTGGAACAAACCCACGTGTCACATTTGATATCCTACTTCCTTCTACACATGCACGGTCCGAAACCCCTGTTACGGACCCCAAGCATTCCGAGGCTGGAGTTATGCCTCTTACCTCAGGTGTCTCAACTAGTCTGAGACCCGGTAATGGTACAGGACGACCAGGTGTTAACGATCCACTTTGGGAAGATTTTGTTGACATGGCTCAGATAAGGCATCCGGAGCTCACCAGATCCCAGGTTGAAGGAACGCTCATCTCCATGAGAAATAGGTCCATTTAGAGAAACATGCCATTCGTTGTCCCTACTTACAATGTCACCGATCTGGAGTTTGCTTCCGGAGAAACTCCCAAAAACTCAACTTCATGACACCATGCACTCAGATCCCAATGAAGAACATTCGGACGAAGTTATGTTCGCTGATGAAGGTGCCTTGATCGCTGCTCCCAAGTTGTTCACATCATTTCCTTTTCCCTCAAAGCCATCCTCATCAAGGCTGGATTTGGACTTCGGTCTCTCATCGTCCTCTTCGGAACCAATTGATGAAGAAATTCATATATAGGATCACGCCCAAGCCATTCCTGAAGGTGAAACTGAATCAATTGCCAAGAACATCAATGCCTATACAACTCATCCTGGCTCCTCCGAACAACAAGTCAACCAAGAAGCTGACAAGAACAAGTCTCGGACTTCCACTTCGGACACCAGATCTTCAGCAGGGAACTACATTGATCCGTTTGACCTTCTAGAAATCCAAGACTCTGTTTCTGACACAATGAAAAAAGTTAATACTATAGAATCTTCTGTGGCCGGACTCAATACTCGACTCGATGTTAAAGTTTCCGGACTACATTCCAAACTTGACGCAATCCTTAACTCCTTGTCCGAAACCAACAAGTCCGGACCCACCACTGCTGAGAGAGAAGCTCAGTTGGATAAACTCATCTCTTTAAGGCTCAAGCACACGATAGAGGAAGTGGAGCAGAAATACAATGAAAGTGTCTATCATTACCTATACACAATCACTACCATGCTCAAATTTCATGACGACATGCTAAATGCATCAAATGAGCTCATTAAGCAAACCCACATCCGTCATGAAAAGCAAATCCAGCGTTTGGAGAAAGAGATTTGGAAAAAGGATGAAATGAACTTAATCATCCAACAAGTGCTGCTCAAGCTCCTCCATGCATCATGGAACATCGTGGATGTTCTGAATAACAAATTTGATGAAACACTCTCGGTCCTCAGCAAACTCTTCGACCATCTTAAAGCTCAAGCTCCAACAGCTGAAGCTTACGATGCCCTTACTCTCCAGGTCAACACCAGTTTTCAAAATGTGTTTGATAAATCTCGGATCTGCAGGAGTCAGCTATGCTTGCATCGGTTGTCGGGCCATCCGTTGCAAGAGGGGGAGAAGGACCCAGTTCAAGATCTCACCCATGGAAACCTGTCTCGAAGTTCAGACTCTGAGATGAATCTGATGACTCGCTACAAATCCTTTCAGGTTCTCCTGGTGATGATGATGATGACAAAAATGATGATGGTGATGATAGTGATTAAGAGGACGTGTATGTTATAAATGGAGTAGTAGGACTTCCATCTCCAAGGAAGTATCCTGCTAAAGTACTAACGGAAGAAGAGAAGAGGATTTGGTCAGCAGTCACTTGGTCATCCTCCCTGGCTGATGTTCTGAAAAGAAGTATAGAAAAGGCCAAGGTGCAAAGAAAATTAACTGCTGATGCCTTCCGAGCCACTACCTCAATGTTGCCTCCGATTCCTCCTCCAAAAATTGCTCCAACTAATGAAGGTTCTCCACTCCGGAAACCAGATGACATTCCGGAAGAGCCCCTGCCTTCCTCCCCTCCAAAATTTGTCATCGACGAAAACATGAAACACATCCCCTCTGCCCTCCAAAAATCAAAAGACAAAGGCAAGAAACCCATTTCGGACTACTCCTACACTACTCCTCTCTTGACTGAAAGAAGTGGCTGGTCCCAAGAAGAGATCAATCAAGCCCTTGAAAATAGCATCTGGATCCAATCCTTCAAGGATGATAATCCTCATCCGATGCTAGGGATCTCTCCTCTCTGCAGGGATGGAATCTTGAAGGACGTTGAGATAGTGACCTTCATGTACTATGATCTTCCTCATCAAGATTCGGACCAGATCGACTTACCTCTCTCTCTCTCTCTCTCTCTCCTTTCAACAAGTTCTACACCAAGTTTGCTCCTCTCCATCCGGAAGATGATCCTCAAATGATCATCTGGACTGAACACGAAAGACTGAAGACCTTCTATTCCAAGAACGCACTTCCTCTCAAAGAAGCCTGGTCTCGGAAAAGGATCATGAAAATTTCCGGATTCGGAAGGAAGATCCTGACCAAGTTTGAACTCAACTGATGCTGACTTCCATGCTATCAATCCGAATGACATCTTGACTATTACTGCTCACTTCCGAAGCATTCAGACTGATGATCTTAGTATGGGAGCTTACCACGCTGCTTTAGGCTTCCTCAAGGACTACGTTGCTGAATTTTGCCGGTATGACTACGAACTGGCCCATCTATTCGGAAGAGAGAAATATTTGGTCAAAATCGACTTCAAACTGCCAGAAGCTGAAATCTTGGCAGAAGGTCCCATCGATGAACCATTGCTAGGTTTTGTCTATCATCAAAGAAAAACAAATCAGAACGACTTCTTCCAAGTCCAAGATAAACACCTGGTTCCCACCAAGGCACTTCAGAAGTTCATAAGTCGAGCATCTAAGTCCGAATCACCCAAGCACGTGATGACTAAGTTCATACATCAGCTATAATGGTACATTGGAGTCAGAGAACGGTTGTACCGTGCATACGTGTTCATCAAGGAAGATTCGAGCAAAGCTGACTAGATTGCTAAGTTCACTTAGGGGGAGATTGTTGGAACCTGAAAGTGAACCTCTATCAATCTCTATCTTTTGTATGTTCCGAAGTCAGCCTTGTTCCAAAGTCAGTTCATGGTCCAGAATCAGCTTGTGGTCCGGAGTCAAATTGGTGTCCGGAATAAAGAATAAGTTCAAGTGTTGATGTTCCGAGATGGTGTATGTCTGAATCAGTTTGTCCGTCTGTATTAATTACTTTTGTCATTTAGTTTGATGTAACGTATCATAGGACTTAATCTCTTTTGTCAACTTAGATAATCAGAGTGTCAGGAGTAACTCTATTATCCGGTCCTATGTATTTTTTTGGTTAGTACGATGTAACTTATTCTCCTATTTAAGGAGCATTCAATGACAAAACCAAATGATGGATTGTTCCACTATAGATAGATATTTTCACACTTACTTCACTTGCACCTTTCTCTCAAATCATTCTTTCAAACATTCATTATGTTCATTTATTGTCTTTACTTGATCATATTCTTTAATACTTGAAGTACTTTGTTGATTCTTATATTCAGTCTTGACTGGTCTTGCCATACTTCACTGATACTATCAATCTGAAGCAGACTTTGATCTTAAGCATTAACTCAAGGTTTGAGTTTTCGAGCCTTGTCCTGCACAATCAGATCCTTGTTCTCACACACAGTTGTTAGGAGGGTTGTGGTTCGGAATTTGAACAAAAGTGTTGGGAATAATAGAGTGGGATTCCGAGGTCCGATTCAGGTCCAGGTTAGTCAAAGGCGGAAGATGCGTGGAATCGGGACACTTGACAACTATAGGCTGAAAGTCAGGAATTAGCGATGCAAATTAGTCAGAAGTCTCAGGAAGGGGTGACAAAGGCGAGACAGGGGTGTCCAAATGTTTGAGGTTCCGAATGTCTCTCATAAAATTTAGGTTTTGCAACTCCTTCAAGGGACGAGCATTAGGTTTTGGAATCTCGCTTCCGAGACTAAGAGCTTTTGACCAAGGATGACGAAAATTGTGAGTCATCCGTTAATTTGCTTCAAGAATGTCAATGGAATTATGCAAAGCATTTATTTTGGCATTGAGAAGTTTGTTGTCAGAAATTTGAAAATTTCTTTTAAAATAAGTGATTTCCCATTTTTCTTTAAGAATGATACATTCATCTTTTGACGTTACAAGCTCTCATTCTAAAGACTCTATTTTTAACTTCTTATCCTCGAAACATAATCTAAGACGACTTAATTCACTCTCCATCTTCTCACTGGCTTCTATGGCTGACTCATAGGCTTTGTAAATGATGTTCATATCTGATTGAATCTGGGTTAGATATGGTTCGCAAAGAGACAAATCAAATTTATTATCAGTAATCATAAATCTTACCTGTTGAATGATACTTCTACCGGGTGGATCGTTGGTAGCCATGTAGCAGTAGTTTGGTTCAACATCTTTATAGTCTCCCTCTGATCCAGATGACCAGTAGCCTTTATCACATTCAACTGTTTGTCTAGCCATAAAGCACATGTTTCTTCCAGTACTCACGTCATCATCATGTCCAGAAGACCAATACCATTTTACTTCTCTTGATACATTGGTAACAAGAGCCTTTTCACTCTCTGCCATTTCTTGAGCTCGACGTGCATAGTAAGCAGAGTCCTTAATCTTGGGCTTCTGTGTGACTTCAGATAGGAAATATTTGGAAAAATGGTTTGCATGACCACATTTGTGGCATGCAATCTTAGGTTTATCAGACTTTCGAGTTTGTGAAGATTCCGAGGTGTGATTTGGTGTACGAAGGTTAGGTTTGTAAGATGGTGGGTTTTCTGATGGTTTTTTGAATGGTTGAGGGTTATTTTGGTGAGGAGCATGGAAATGGTTGTGGTATGGCTTGTTAAATGGACGATTGTATCTCATGGAAAGTAGAACAAACTCTAGTTGTAAGCAGAGTTCGGAGTCCATTTCTTCAGGGTTGAGGTCACCATTTAATTGATAGTTGATGTTTGTAGGGACATGTAAGGCTGGTGGTGAGGGTTGAACAGGTGGGATATATGGAACAACAGCTGTGAAGGGGTCTGAGATAGAGAGGTTAGGAATCTGAGGATCATAGGAACTAACAAAAGCTAGAGGACTTCCTGTGAGTTCTCGTAGGGTTTGTGAAACATTTGATTCATGACCTTGAAGCTCATAGAACAGTTGGTAGAGCTTCAGCTTTTTCAGAGATCCATTACTCTGAAGTCATGATATCACATTTCTCCATCCCTTTCCGAGGCTGTTAATGAACCTGAGGTTGTATTCAAGTGCAGTTCGGACTATCCCATGAGCTGTCATGTTGTCGACGATGATTCAGTATTTGTTTGAGGCTGAGGCAACAGATTCACCGGGGGCTGTAGTGAAGGTATCGAACTCATTGACAACGGAGGGTAGACGCTTATCCTTCATGTTTTCTGATCCCTCGAACAGGTCTTGAAGTGTGTCCTAAATCTCTTCAGCTGATTTGCACAGTTTAATGTGCTCAAAGAGAGAAGGTGGAACACCAAACACCATTTCCGAAAAGGCAACTTGATCTGCATGCATCTTTTCGATGTCATCAGTAGTGAGAGGCGCTTGACGCTATTCATCTTGTCCCATGAGAGTTGCAGCAGCATCTCTAACATTTGTTCGAACTGGAACATGTGGACCTTCTTTAACGGATCTCCAGATAGCTTCACCTTTTTCTTTACCAAGTAAAAATCTTTCCATTCTGACTTTCCAGTGATCATACTCTTCAGCAACTAGCAGTGGGGCACGAGTAGGGCAACCCACGCTATTTTCTATTTCCATTGAATACATTTGTTGAGAATTAGAAGCAGCCGTTGAAATTAAGATATCTTGAGCAAAAGTGGTATATAGAAGAACTTTTATCCTGAACACAGAAATGATCGAAATACCAAGGTAATCTCGAATCAACTATAATCTGTTCTTATGGATTCAAAGGACAACCAATCAAGCTCTGATACCAATTGTGAGAACAAATATACCATGCGCAACGACAAAGTTCGAAAACTTAAACCTTGAGTTAATTCTTAAGATCAATGTCTGCTTATAATTATGTGTTCCAGTCAAGTCTGGCAAGTCCAAACGAGACTGAAGATGAAAATCAACAAAGTACTTCAAGTATTAAATATAGAACTATGAGTATAATCAAGGTAAAGACAAATGAACTAGTAGAATGTTTGAAAGTGTTTTATTTGAGAGAAAAGTGAAAGTAAGTTAAAGTGAAAATTAGTTATCTTTGGAAGAACAATCTGTCTGCTATTCTTGTCGTTAAACACTCCTTATATAGGAAAAGGAGGTACAACTTACAAATCGAAATGAATACAAAGGACTGGATAAACAAGTTACATTTGACACTCTGATTATCCAAATTGACAAAAAGACTTAGTCCTATGTAAGGTTACATCAAACAAAATACAAGAATAATTAATGCATAGATTGACAGACTATCTCGGAACATTTCTTCACCTCGTACCACAAACTACACTCCGGACTTCAACCATCATCTCGTACCATAACCATTTCGGACTTAAGCCTGACTTCAGAACTTCAAGGGTTAGATATTGCTAGAGGTTCACTTTCAGGTTCCAACATTGTGGTACATGCAATCAGCCGAGCTCAAGTAAGTTTCTCCCAAAACACCCATACATGTTAGCTTATATGATTTGATTTATGAATATGTGAATCACATGCTAGTTAGGGCTAAGAATATGCTCAGTTTTTGCATAATAGAGTGCTAGGAGAGATGCATTTGTATGTATATTGTATGATCTGGTATACTTTCATGCTAGATTGGCTTGATTTGTGTGATGCTTTGTAGTCTTTGGAGTATTGGATGTTATGCTATAATGGAAATATCTATTGGTATTAGTAACTGCTAAGTGTATGCTTTAAAAATTGTATACGGTTAGGATCTTATAGCCCTAGAATAAATAATTTGACATTATTTCATGTTCCTTGTCTGGTTGTTGTCCTAGGGTAGAGTCCATTATTCGACAGTCTATTTGATCCTATTTTTTGTGTATAATTTGCATGCATAAGGCAGCCGACAGTGAGGGTGGAAATTTTTAGCATGAGTTGTGGTTTGTGGGTTGAAGGCCCTATGATCGTTCTATGGATTGGAGTGTTACTACACGAATATTGTTTGCTTTGTGCTTTGTGGAACTCCTAGGTAATGGGAATTAGCTACTAAGTGAATATGAAAGTATTCATGAGGTGGGTAACTGACATTACAGGGAGTTCTTCAGCAGCTGATGGCAGGGTGAGGTCTGGAACGTAGGAAAGCCTAGGGAGTGCTTTAGTGGGTTTTGTGGCGCTGTATATTGAATTTTTGGTGCATCAGTTTGAGTAGGTGACTTAGAGGATTCAGGATGATTCTTGAGGAAAGTATGGATAGGTGTGGAAGGTAGTATTGGGCCCATACTATTGAAAGCACATGATCCATACTCGAATCAGGAGAGTCTTGGGGAATCTAAGAAGTTTGTGGGAGGAGGACTTTTGGGTGTGTTCTGATCTTTGGCATGTTGTATTTCAGTTTGTTGATGAGCCTCAAGGAGGAGGTTCAGGTTCTGGTTCCGGCTCAGGTGCTGGTACTGAGTCGATTAGCGAGCAGTTGTGGGAATTCTGGAGCAGACTCATGTGATCTTTGGTTCAGTTAAGGAGGAGATTATGGAGATCTTGGATGAGCGCTTGGACGCGATCCACGCCGAGGTTATTCCTAGCGTTGGAGCTTGCACTCTATCTTTTTGTGAGCAGAAGATCGATTTAGAGCACCTGGGGAAGAGGGGGCCAGATCAGGTGCAGGCAGGGGAGGGTCCCAGCAAGAGACCCAAGACTTCGGATCAGCGATTGAGGGGCCGGCAGGGCCGGGGTCAGTGCAGCACGTGCGGGAAACTACACGATGGAGTTTGTCGTTCCAGGGGTATAGGTTGCTAAAAGTGTGGCAAGATTGATCATGTCAGCAGGTATTGTCCTCAGGGGGAAAGCCCGTTATGTTTTCTCTACGACCAAGTGGGCCACAAGAGGGTCGTCTGTCCGAGGAGGAGGGAAGGAGCAGTGAGTGCACCTGCTCCGGCTATTTTGCGGATCTCTAATAGTCGGCAGGACATGACAGGAGCCCCAACAGAGAGGAACCGGTAATTGCAGTGTCAGATAGGGGAGGTCCGTGCTCCAGCAGGTGATTTTGCCGGTATGTTATCTTTTGTGTTCTTTTCGGTTATTATCAGTATTCATGATGCTTGGAATTTTATATTGGTTCGGGTAACCGTTATCTTTGGTTTAATTCTCTGTTATTGTTGGGATATATCTCCGAGAATGGTTTTCTGTCTTTTGCATGCCATGAATCATTAGTGGGTTATTGAGGGATTGTATCTCGTGTAGCGGGTTCCAATGTGTTCGGTTGTTATTCCGGGTTTGGTCGAGATCGGTTCAGGGGTATTGTGTGGAAGGTCTATGGTCAGGGTTCAGTGGTTTTAGTATTTGTCCCGGTAGGAGTGGCGGTTGCTTATGGAAGAACTTTTGGGTTCAAGCACTGTTGTTGCTGGGAGGGGAGCGGTAGCAGGAAGATGGTAGTGTCAGTTGCATGAGTTGTTTGGTCATCGGAAGTGTCAGAGGAGTTTTATATTTGCATGGGTTATATTCAAATAGAATTGAATGATTCTTTGAGATTGGAAGTAGGGATAAAGATTTGTCGGTTCAGGGAAAGGGTTATAGTTTTAGTCGCTAGCATAAGAACTCAAGAATTGGTATCATGGGAGGTCATTTGGAATATCAGACTGGTTAAGGTCTCAATAGTATTCTGTAGGGTTTCAGGAATGGGGTGATCATGGAGTTGGCTTGCAATGGAACGCTAGTATTAATTAACTTATGTTATAGGCGGTTTGTGCTATATGAGGTTGATGAGTTAGGAAATCCATCAGGATTTAAGAGATGAAAGAGCTTTGTCGAATCCAAGTGGTGAAGAATCAGTCAAGGTTTCCGGGAATTAGGAATTGAAGGTTGTGGAACTAGGGCAAGTTTCACATCCTGGCCAGGAGGAGAGACGACTCGAGTGGCCATTTAGATTGAGGTTGTGTAAGTAGGAATTCAGGAAACTTCCAACCGTTGCTTGGCATCTCCTTTATTATGCATAGAAGGCTTGTGGTCGAGTCCAGGTTGAGGGCTTCGGAATTCGAGGTATGTCCTGAACATCTGACAGGATGCAGTTGGATACAAGTTTTGACTCAGGATATGTAGGGTTGTGATGGTTAGGGTGTGGTAAGGTCATGGGTGGTAACAATGGTTGGTTATAAGTGTTGTAAGACTGCAATGATATCGTAGCATTCACCAGTTCGAGGTAGACTATCGTTGGAGGTTGTCATGAGAGCAAAGGGGAAATCAGTTCGTGCCTTGTGCATACCGGTCAGGATTGTCAAGCGGTATTTCTCTGTTCTAGATTGAGGACGATTGGGGTCTGAGGCGGAGTCGAGACCATGTAGCTCTTGTTTGGTGGAACCCGTGGGCGAGACCCGTGTGATATTGGCAACACAGGTAGGATCTGGTGGAGACCGTTGCATCAAGGTTTTGGATCTTGAGTTACAGGGTTAAGTGTGTGTTCAGTGTGTGGCGCAGAGGGGTTTATAGGCTGGGTAGCCTCGTTATTTGGACCCTTAGGAACCTGGTGCTTGGACGAGGTGTGAGACTGGTAGCCTCAGCGATGGTTTGGGAACCTTTATATCTCGGTCTAGCGAGGGGTGGTCGTGAATCAGAAGGTTTTTGGTGTGCAGACTCGTTGATCTTGGGTTATGAATTGAGTATCGAGTTGGTGTTTGGGTGAGATCTCGAGTTGGGTATTGCGAGTGTTTATGTGCAGGATTTTCATTTCATTAGAATAAGAATTGGGGTATCTTTTATGCCGAGGGCATCAATCGTAGGGTTCAAAGGTAAGGGAAAGTATTTAGTTGTGATGTTAGATCAACCCTTTGTGTTGTGTCTTGGGATGGTTCTATATGTGGGTGGGCCAGAACATGTTTGGAATCAGGTAATGGTAGGTCGTTGGAGACCGGGTATGTTATGATACTACAGTGGGGCATGTAGCATTCTTTTAGCAGTGAATTTGGTGGCGATATGGTTCAGGTAATTATTGCCAATTGAGGCCTTCGTTCAGAAGTCGCGTAGGGCGACTGTGTGGGTGTCTTTTAACTCAGTCTCTAGGAAGGAATCTGGTAGTTTAGATAGTTGGCAGACAAGTTTGGACCAGGGAGGTCTCGGTTTCTTTTAGAAAGATGCTAGGAGGTAGTGTGATGCTTCGGGCAGTATTAGTGATTTGGGATTCGTATGTGTAGAGTAGCTTGTTGTTCGGGAAATGCTAAGTCACTTGCATTTTGGATTAAATAATCGCAGAGTAAGTGCTTTGACCCTGTTGCGTAGCTCTTGTTTGAGCCTAACCATTGCAGGGATAAATCTTCTACTCGAAGGATTATCTGAGCCTGCTGTCAAGCATAAGTGTTATGCAGCTGTTTATGGTCAGTGACTTTGTTTCCTTTGGTCGCATCAAGATAATCAGAGTTGGAAGTGTTCTGTTTAGTCTGTTATTCGATGAGGAATCGGCATGGTAATGAATCAACGTGGGCGGTCTGTCGGGGAGTCAGACCGATGTAAATTTCAGGTTTCGGAAAGGTAAAAGTGGTTTACTGCAGGGGCTAAGGGTTTATTCTTCTTCGGGTTGGAAGATTCTGTTTGGGTTCTGTTGTCTTGGGAAGGTCGTTTTATGCACAAAATTTTAGGTTGCGTTCCTCGGGTTGTTGGTATGATCTGAGTGTTAGTAAGGAGCGATTTCGAGGACGAAATCTAATTTATATGGGGGAGAGTTGTAATACTCGGCTTTGGATTTGCTTCATTATCCGGGGCTGCGACCCAATCATCAGTTGTCATGTGGCTTAAGGCCTTGGGGAAGGAAGGATTTGGCCCTTTTCGGAGGTGAGTGTTATGATTTAAGTGATCCAAGTGTTCGATGGTGTTTCCGGAGCCCAAGGGTATAATCGTAATTTGATAAATCTGTCTTTTATGAATTTTGGGTTTTTGTTCAGGAAGTTTTTAGGTGATGGTGTGTTGTTAGAAGCGTAGGGATCCTCGCCACCTTTCTGTGGATATAAGTTTCATTGGAAACGGACCTAAGATGAGGAAGTTATGGCAAATTGAAGTTATTGGCAGAAATGGCTCCTAATGGAAAAGAATGGCAAAGCGGTCCCACGTGTGCATGGTAAGTGGTACGTGCCTGGGTGAGTACGCTCAGCGTAAGCTGGGGGTACGCCCAGCGTAATGAGCAGAGTGCCAAACCCTAATTTTTAGGGTTTGGGCACTATTTAAACATCTTTATGAGTTCAAGGCTCTTCCATTTCTCAACCACCATTGACTTCTAGCCTCATTTCGGAAACCCTAACCTCTCATTGAGTGTTTGAGAGATCTAAGTGTGTATTTTGGTGTGCTTTGCTCATTATCAAGGAAAGGGTGTTTGGTGCTAGCTTGTAGTTCAAAGGAAGACTTGTAGATCCAGACTCTTTGCTTCATTTCAAGCTCATTTAAGGTATCAAGTTCATACCATGGATTCTTGTTATGGTTTATGGGTTTAGGGCTAGATTTGTGCTTATTTATAGGTTTTGAGTCCTCCTTGTGAGTATGAGTCACTCAAGGAGCTAAGGTTGCTAGATCTTGCCATTTCTGAGTTTATAAGTTCGTAAAAAATGGTATCTTGATCTTTGCTTTTGGTCCATGCATGTTTTAGTTGGGTTATAATGGGTCTTAATGGATTAAAATGGTTGTTGGGTCCCAATAAGTCATGCAAATTCATAAAGGTGTCGACTTCATGCATTAAGAGCTTTATTTTGAGGTTCTCTGAAGTTTGTGTGCAAAGTGCTTAAGTGGTTAAGCCAGAAATCGAGTTTTGGAATTAGCCAGGTTACGCCCCGCGTAACTGGACGTACGCCTAGTGTACCCTGATTTGGTCGCGACCAGGTTTCATCGAGTACGCCCAACGTAGCTGAACGTACGCACCGCATACGACGTTCAACTAGGTTTGGGCTTGTTATGTTTTGGGTTCCTTATCTTTGGGCCACCTTGTTGCTTTGGGCCTTTTGGGCCATCTAAGATCAACTTTTTGGGACTAAGGAAATATTGGGCTTAAGGATAAGGCCTATTTGGGGGTTGGGCCTAATTTGGAAAATTGGGCCATTAGTGGGCCTTTGTGGATCTTTTGATTTTCGGCGTTGTTGGTTTAGATATCGACCTTAGTCTTGTTTTAAGGTGGGCCAGGGGTAAAATGGCCATTTTACCCCAAGTATGGATTATAGACCATAGATTGGAACCTAATTGCTAATTGGGTGTGATTTTGTTCTGATAGCTCGGGGAGTCGTCTGGGCAGCATCTAGGGATTTTCTGTTTGATTCGGTAGTGCGAGGTGAATCTTCTCACTATATCCATGGGTCGAAGGCACCCATGCCGGCCCATTGCGTGTTATGTGGTATGCTAGTTGTCTCTGTGATACTTGCATGGAAGACCCCGGGGGGAGCCCGTGGCAATTGGATATCAGACCATCGGGGAGCCCATGGCATTCCAGGTAAAGACCATGGGGGATCCCATGGCATACCAGATAAAGACCATGGGAGAGCCCATGGCAACTATATGTATGTTGCATGATAATCTGTGGTTGTATGTTGTATGGTATTTTAGGAACTCACGAAGCTTTGTGCTTATGGTTTTCAGTTTATGTTTCAGGTACTCCGGTTTTCAAATGGGAGGGCTCGGGATGATTGCAGAGCACACACATATGTTTCCGCATTTTGTGCATTACTCTGATTTGATGATGTTTTGCTAAATATTGGTTATCCTTGTTTTATGGAAATAATCTGTACTTGAAGGGTCGGGTTAATGGTTTGGTCTAGGCTTTCATTGTAATAGTTCATTATGAATCTTTAGTGCATTTTTGGTGTTGTTTAGCAGTTTACGGTCCAAGAGGGAGTTTACGGCCGTAAACACGTTTACGGCCGTAAACCCAGTTTGCGGCCCAAGTCATGTATAAATAGAGGAGTTGTAGGTCTTTGTCTAGTTGTTGATGCTATAGTGTTCACAGTTTATTCTGTCGAGTTGTACCAGACGTTTTATGCTATAAACGTGTGCAAGCTTGATTTCTTTTCTTCTTCTACTTCTATTGTGATTGTTTGTTGCTTGATCATTGGTAAAGATCCTTTTTTAAGACCTTATAATTGGTATCAAAGCAAAAACCGATGACAAAGCTTCATTCAATCGAGTTTTCGGCTGCTTAAACTGACATTCTTTATTGTTCGAGATTGGTTTTAGTGTTTTCGTGGTTAAAGGGACTGAGTCTACTCCAAAATAGCATTTTTGAAGAACTTCTGGGAGTTTACTGCCGACCATAAACTCAGTTTACGGCTGTAAACTCAAGAACCTTAAACAACCGTAAACTGTGAATCTTCATTAACCGTAAACTAAGCTTCAATAACCGTAAACACTTAAACCGTAAACGTCCAAACCGTAATCATCCAAACCGTAAACATAGTTTACGGTCGTAAACACTTCAACCGTAAACCCAGTTTACGGTCGTAAACACTTCAACCGTAAATCCAGTTTACGGTCGTAAACTCATTAACCGTAAACGTAGTTTACGGTCATAATCTCATCAACCGTAAACTCTTTTCTGACTTTATTCTGCTTTAATTTCTAATGGAATCTCAAAGTCAAACTCATTTTCACGAACTTGATACTGTCATGGGCACAACTACGCGTATTCCAAGATTAATGTCTGCAGATGGTTTTCCTGAGTGGAAATACAGGATTGAAAAGTACATTAAAATGAAGGACTTTAAAGTCTGGAGAAGCATTCTTAGAGGCCCTGTTAGAATCACTATGACGGTTGGAGGACAAGTGATTGACAAAGCTGTTGAAAACTACACAGATGAAGAGTTTGAAAAAGTGGAAGAACGGGAAAGGGCTTTAGCCACTCTAACCATGACATTATCTCCTGATATTGCTCAAGGTTTCCGAGAGTATACTTCAGCTAAAGATTTGTGGGAAGCCCTAATTGAGGTATATGAAGGCAATGAAGATATGAAGGAGAGTCGCCAGGACATGTTGCGACAAAAGTTCAATATGTTCAACTACATTCCAGGAGAGACTCTAGAGGCACAGCTGCAGCGGTTCACAACTCTCACTACTGACATGAATATATCTGGGATTTTCTTGACCAAGTCAGAAATTAACAAGAAGCTTCTGAATGCTCTTCCTAGGTCATGGGACATGAATGTTGCTGTGATTAAGAAGACCAAGGATCTGAATGGCCTCAATCTTGCTGAAATCATGGCGATCATCAAAGCTTGTGATATTGATGACAAACAGAGAGAGATTAACCATGTGAACTCGTACTCAACTGCAAATCTTGGAATTTCATCCAACAATGCTCTCTCATCAATCATGTTTTCCTCAGGTCAAGCTTTTGCTGCTCAACAACCTCAGATTCAGACCTTTGCTGTTGCATCATCTATTCCTCATTCTCAAAGCCATCCATTTGTCACTCCATAAGTTGTTCCTCCTCCAAATGTGCCAGTTGTAGCCTCTTCCTCAAACACAAACGACACTGATGAAAATCTGGCTCTAGCCACTGGGCTTGTTAACTGCTACAATGCTTTTATAGCTGGAGAGCTTCCACCTCAGCTATCATTTGCTGACCTGGATCAGATTCATCCAGAAGACGTGGAAGAGATGGACATTACATGGCAGATTGCTATGGCTGTTTTCAGGGCCAAGCAGTTTGCTAAGAAGACAGGGAAGAACAACTGGGGCATGAATGCTGACAAGAAGGTGGGATTCAACAAGGGCATGCTGTGATGTTTCAACTGCCACGAGCCGGGTCACTTTGCTCGTGAGTGTCCAAAACCAGATCGTAGGACGAACAACAACAGGACAATGGTTGCAGTGGGAAACAACCGTGCAGGTGCTGCGGTTAATGGTGAGACTGCTATGGTCGCTCAGTCCTTTGACTGGGAGGACCAGATTCAGGCGCTGAATATTTCAAGGCCAGAAAACGCTCACCTAGCTCAAATTGATGATGCTCCTCTGAAGAATGATGCAGCTGATCCTGAAGCAGAAATGATGGAGCTGCAGTTTGTCATGATGGTGTCTTCTTCTTCCGAGCCCAGGAAGAGTGAGGTAAATCTACCGTCTTGTTCTCAGGCATGTAATGAATATGTTAAACTTCTTCATGATGAAATTCAATTATTACGTAGAGAAGTAGAGGACCTTAGATATGAGGGCTATCAGCTTAGGAAAGGACAAAAACCCCTTAAGGCCCAGCTAGAGACAAAAATAAAAGATTTTAAAAGAATTTAGACAGAATACAGTGAAAAATGTGAGCTTTATGATTATGTTAAGAGACAAAATAATGAGTTAATTACCGAGCTTGATACATTAGAAAGGCAATTTGAAACTGCAAATTTTGATTTTAGAAAATTTGATGGATCAAGCGAGGTAGTTGCCAACATGATTGATCACTGCATGCAATTCAAACGAAACCAACAAAAGGGTTTAGGATATGATAGTGTACCTCCTCCTTATAATCATACATATCAGTATCAACCCCTATCCAAGGATGAGATTGCCAACGAACCATTTATGGTTTATGGAAAGCCATCTGGTTTCGTTTCAGGAGGATTTATTAATGTTGAAAGTACTAACATTTCTACTTCCCCTGCACATCAACCCTTAGATCAGGCAAAGCGTGAAGTTGGAGAATCTGTTTTTGTTTCTGTTACTGATTCTGATATTTTTGTTTCAAATGAAAAAGTTTGTGTTTCTGATGTTAAAACTGAGAATATTTCGTGTGATGTTTCCACATCTGCTACTGTTGAACTTAATTTCTTTGATATGTTTGATGAACTGTTTGGTAATTCTGATGCTTGTGATTCTCATGAAAACCCATCAATTCCACAAGTCACACCATCTGAGGCACCCTCACTTATCTCACAACCTATTTCTCATGCATGTTCTTCTGAGAAGAGTAAGAGTGTCTATCAAGAAAATAAATCTGAGAAATGTAGTACAAGTTCAAATAATAAACAGATTTGTTTTAATTGTGGTGTTGGTGGTCATATAGCTAGGAATTGTCAAAATAGGATCTTTGTGAACTATATGTCACCAAGAGGAGAGAACGAATCTCGAGGAAGGTCTTTAATTAGAAAATCCTCAAGAACTCGTTCTCAAAATGATGATTGGAAAGATGATCGAAGCAGAAAAAGGGCTGTTTTTCAAAAGAATAAAAAGGTTTTTCATAACAAAGCTCCAAATAGTTTGCCAAAACCGAACAAGGCTCCGCCAAGATCGGTTTCGTCAAAAAGCAGTTCTGGATCTTCAACCACTTCTAGTAGAACATCCAGAGGCTCAGTGCAAACTAATAAGAAACCTATTATAAAACCTAAATATCATTGGATGCCCAAATCAATATCCAATCCATCATCATCATCCTCTGAAGTGATTAGAAATGAGGATCCCAATTTGAAAACATTAAAAGATAAATCAGAGAAAGCGAAAAGGAAACCCAGTACAGTGATGACTTGGGTTCCCAAATCTAAATGATCCCGCTCATTTTGCAGGGACAGTTGCGGAGGAATGTCGTATGTCCTTGGTACGTCGACAACGGCTGCTCCCGGCATATGACAGGAGAAATCTCTCAATTGAGCGACATTCAATCTTTTAATGGGGGGTATGTTTCCTTCGCGGGCGGAGATGGTGGCAAGATCACTCAGAGAGGAACCGTTACAAATGGAGTGCTAAGCTTTGAAAATGTCAACTTTTCTCCCGAGTTAAAGCACAGCTTGTTGAGTGTTTCCCAAATTTGCGACAAAGGCTATTCTACCCATTTTACCGATAAAGAATGCATGATTCTCAAGCCAGGCATTGTCATCCCGGAAGAGTGGATTCTTGTCAAATCTAAGCGGGATGGGAATGCTTACATTATTGACATGAACAGTAACATACCTGAACAAGTCACTTGCCTATTTTCAAAAGTGTCCGAACAAAATGCAATGCTGTGGCACCGACGACTCGGTCATGCTAACGCGAAAAACCTGAATCGCCTTGCTAAGAATGAGATGGTCCGAGGCTTACCTCTCAGAGACTTTATTACATTTGAGAAGTGTGTGTCCTGTGCCCAAGGAAAACATCATAGAAAACCACACCTGCCAAAGCAAGTCAACTCAATCAGTCAGGTGCTCCAATTATTGCATATGGACTTATTTGGTTCGGTCAACGTCCTGAGCATCAACAGAAGTTCGTACTGTCTAGTTGTGATCGATGATTTCTCTCGTTTTACGTGGGTCTTCTTCTTATCCAACAAAGCTGGGGTTGCTGATCTGATAAAGAAGTTCATTGTGATGATTGAGAATCAAACCAACAACCAGGTGAAGGCGCTTCGTACTGACAATGGAACTGAGTTCAAGAATGCGGTTCTTGACCATTTTTGCGCAGAAAAGGGGATCGTGCGTCAATACAGCTCTGCTCATACGCCTCAACAAAATGGTGTTGCTGAACGGAGAAATAGAACCTTAAAAGACGCTGCAAGGACGATGCTCTGTGATTCCAAGCTACCTGTTTTCTTTTGGGCCGAGGCGATTAACACTGCTTGCTACGTGCAGAATCGTGTTCTAATCAACAAAGCTCAGATGAAGACACCGTATGAGATTCTCTATGGACACAAGCCTTCAGTCAGCCATTTCCGTGTAGTTGGCTGCCCTTACACCCTTCTTCACTTGGAATCCAACCCTAAATTCAATGCCAAAGCCGATGATTGTTATTTCATAGGATATGTTGCGCGCACCGCGTATAGGGTTTACAACAAGAAGACTAAGCAGATTGTCGAATCCTATGACGTGCGCTGGTTGGAGGAGAATGAAACAGACGCTCGAGTGGGTCCTGACTGGTTATTTGACTACACATCGCTTTTCAAATCCTTAAATGTGTCTTCAGATGGTTCAAATGGATCCTCTTCTGGTTCGAAGATTGTTTCTGAAGACGAAGACGAAGAAGTTGTTTACAGACCTCCAACGGTTGAGGGGGAGTCCTCTGCTCCATCTGAGGAGGAGTCCTCTACTCCACCTGAAGGGGAGTCATCTGATCGACTTGATAGTCCAGAGTCTAAAGTTCAAAATGGAACTCCTGATGCTGATGCTACACCTCTTAACCCTGTTGAAAGAGAGTTCATGTCTAGAGATGCTTCCGCTGTCACTCCAACTTTTATGGAACTACTCTTTCATGAAGAAATTGCTAATGAGTTTGTAGCAGATTCATCTAATGTAGATCAATCAGCAAATAATGGAGGTTTCAACATTCACACTCTTCCTGTTTCACTTAATGATATCAGCCAAGACATACCTTCGAGAATTCAACGCGATCATCCGATCGAAAACGTCATTGGTCAGCTGGGTGATGGAGTTAAAACCAGAAGTCAGAGTGGAGATGTGAATGCATGTCTCTATTCTTGCTTTATATCTCAAATAGAGCCCAAGAACGTTGAAATGGCTTTGAATGAGCCCAGCTGGGTAGATGCGATGCATGAAGAGCTAAATCAGTTTGAAAAGCTCGGGGTTTGGAAATTGGTTGAGTTACCAAAGGGCAAAAGGTCTCTTGACACGCGTTGAGTCTATCGTAACAAGCAGGACGATTCTGGTGTAATAGTGCGCAATAAAGCAAGGTTGGTGGTTCGCGGGTTTCGACAAGTCGAGGGTCTTGATTATACTGAGGTTTATGCTCCCGTGGCTCGCTTGGAGGCTATTCATATCTTCCTTGCATATGCTTCCTACATGAACTTCAAGGTTTACCAAATGGATGTCAAGACTGCCTTCTTGTATGGCAAGGTGAAGGAAGAAATCTACGTTGATCAACCCCCTGGGTTCGTTAACTCAAAGTTTCCTAAGCATGTCTACAAGTTGGACAAGGCGTTGTATGGGTTACATCAAGCTCCTCGAGCATGGTATGCGACTCTAACAAAGCACTTGCTCGAGCATGGATACTCTCGCGGCACTATTGATCAAACTTTATTCATCAAGCATGTTGGTAATGATCAGATTCTAGTCCAGATCTACGTTGACGACATTATCTTCGGGTCTACTAGTCCACAGCTATGCAAAGAGTTTGAAGGCGTGATGAAAAAGCTGTTTGAGATGAGTTCACTGGGTGAAATGACCATGTTTCTGGGGCTTCAGGTCAAACAAAATTCAACCGGAATCCTGCTACATCAAGCTAAGTATGTGGAATATATTCTTGAGAAGTTCGGGTTTCAAGACGCAAAACCTGCATCGACACCAATGGCTGAAAAACCCCTGCTGAATCCAGATATTGATGGCGAATCCGTAGAATAGACACACTACAGATCGATGATCGGATCATTGATGTATCTTACTGCAAGTCGTCCCGACATCATGTTTGCAGTTTGTCAATGCGCTCGCTATCAAGCTAATCCTAAACTTTCACATCTTATTGCTGTCAAAAGGATTTTTCGGTATATCAAAGGCAGCCCAAAAATGGGTCTTTGGTATCCGAAGAATTCTGAATTTGATTTATATGCTTTTGCTGACAGTAATTATGGAGGCTGTGAGCTTGATAGGAAATCTACTTCAGGAGGGTGCCAATTTCTTGGAGATAGGCTGGTGTCGTGGCAGTGCAAGAAACAGCATACCGTCTCCACCTCAACAGCAGAAGCGGAATATGTTGCTGCATCTGCTTGCTGTTCTCAAGTTATCTGGATCCAACATTAGCTGTTGGACTACGGTTTGAATTATCTAGAAACCCCCATTCATTGTGATAATGAGGCCGCGATTCAGATTACTAAAAATCATGTCCAACATTCCAAAACCAAGCACATTGATATCAAAATTCATTTTATCAGAGATTGTTATGAGCGCTCGCTCATCCGGCTAGAACAGGTTCCCACTGCTAATAATGTGGCGGATCTGTTCACCAAGCCTTTTAACAAAGCTCGATTCGATGTGCTTGTGGGAATTTTGAAAATGATTCGTTTTGAGGATTAAATTTTTGTTATTGGTTAGGTTAGTTTAAATTTGCGCATTTTAGTGATTTTATTCTCACCCATGCACAAATTTAGGGGGAGAAATAAACAAAAACCAAACAAAAAAATTGAAAAATTAAAAAAATCCAAAAACCTTTTGTTTTTGTTTTATTTTTTTTCAGAAAACATTCAAAAATCCAAAAACATTAAAAAAATTCAAAAAAATCAAAAATATTGTCGCTAACAGTTTTGCTTGTAGATATGTACTGGGAAGTGATATTATCAAGTGATAACAGGCAATCTGAGTCTGCGTAACGTACCCAAAATTAAATTGTCTATGCTATGTGTTTGATGCGCTGGTAGGCACGAAAGATTCTAAATGGACATGACTAGGCAGAGTTAAACTTAAGGAATTCATAGACTTGACAAATCTTGACCTAGTTAGATCCGTTTAGCCTGACAATACGACGCTTGGATAGGTTGAGCAGGGAAATAAATATGGGAATCTACTGGTCACATTAAAAGAACCTGTATCTGGAACCGAGGATTAACTTTTCCTCGATGTGCGGATTTTGTCCTTAATTCCGGTATTGATGGGGTGACTGGTGAATTCCGATAGATTAGGTCTGTAGAAAATTGTTTTCTCTCTATCTGTCTGTTAGTCATATGTTGCTTCGTTTGCGTGATCGAGAGATCCGACCTGGACTGTAACATATGCAACTCTATTTCTCTGCATCCTCTATCTATGCAATTCTTTCTATCTGTTAGCCATATATTGTCTCCTCTACGTGACTCACAATCCGACCTGGTACACAGTATATGACTCGCAATCCGACCTGGGTGTATAGCATATGCATTCTAAATCTATCTTCTCTCTTAATAATTGTCTGCTCACCCGATGTAAGGAGTATTCTGGAAGTCCTTGATTACTGGAGCATATCAGGAAGCGGGAAACATGTTCTAGTACAATTAAAATTGAACACTTACAGATTGTATATAGATCTCGCTGCTCAATTTAGGTGGACAACAATATCCCTAGTCGTTGTCAGCTGAATGGTCCTTAAGAAATATTATCTAGGAACATAGGATCACTTTGTCTTGTAACTAATGGTATGTCCTAATTCTGTCACAATTTTTCGTGTTTAAGTGAACCACAATACCGGCGATCAACCAGACAAAGACGTGAAGATAAAGGTACCAACAAGTGGATTAAGGCTGTCTAACAACTTTGATCCCAGTATCACAAGATTATTTTCAGTGACTTTTGAGATAAATTTTTGTCTGTATTTATTTTATCTCAATTTTATTTTTATTTTTATTTTATTTTATTTTATTTTTATTTTATTTTTATTTTATTTTTATAATTGTCAAAATTTAATTTTTTAAATTCTTTAATTCTTAAATTTTAGAAATTATTTTATTTTATTTTTAGTTTAATTTTAATTTTTCTTTAATTTTAAAATCCTCAAAAGGTTTTATTTTTTGAACATTTAATTGGGATTTGGATTGTGCCTTATACTGTGTGGGAGACAGGTAAAATTCAAAAGGGGTATAAAAGGTGGAGTTTACTGCTGTAAACCCTTTCCACCTCACTTTTCATCCTTCCGGCCGCAAACCCTCTCCACTCTCTCTCATCCTCGAAATTTTTTTTGTGTGTTTTTGCAAAATCGTTTAGTCCACATCAAAGGTATGCTAAAACCGACTGAGGAAATGCTGTTTGTTCATCGATTCGACTGAAACTGGGGGATTAATCGAGGTTTTTCAGTTCGTCGGCGTTTACGGTTTAGGGAGGGCTTACGACCGTAAATGGTCTGAGCTTACGGTCTAGAAGTTTACGACCGTAAACTCCCTTTGGAGCTTACGACCGTAAACTCAGTTTACGGTCAGGAGATCACTGTAATGGGTTTATGGCCGTAAACCCAATCTGGACCGTAAACTCCATTTTGACCATTTTTGACAGTAAACCCAATTTGGACCGTAAACTCAATTTTGACTAGTATTGACCGTAAACTCAATTTGGACCGTAAACCCAATTTTGACCATGTTTGACCGTAAACTCAAAAATCTTGATCAAAATAATTTTTAAGGCCAAAAATGAAATTGATTAATTAAGAGAACTTAAAGCTTTAACTGCTCAAATATTTTATTTTCTTAGTTGGCCTGGTTTAGTGCAGATCAATGGCGAGTTTGAAGTTTGCTGACATGCATAACTTGGCTATTGTACTGGATGATCCTCCTGCTGCTCATGGAGATTTCAGATCGATGATTTACAGGCTGAGAGAATGCTGCCTAGCCTTTGCCATTACTATGAACCCAGTCTTTTATCAGAAGATTGTCAGGGAGTTCTGGCAGACTGCTAAGATGACAAGAGACAATGGAGTAGTCACCGTTGAAGCTGTGGTTAAAGGATGCAAGATTATGATCACTGAGCAGTACATCAGAGAAACATTGTTGATTAACGATCAACCTGACTTTCCTACTGAAATCGGGATTAATGATGTGCAAAAGATTCTCAAGAAGATGGGGTATGAAGGCATCTATCCTCCCACAGTGAAAAAGCTTCTGCCACCCTACTGGAGATTCTTGGCTCATGTGTTTGTGAGCTATATCTCGGGCAGAAGATCAGGTGTTGATGAAATCTCGCTCCGGAACACAGGAGCAATTGTTTCTCTGGATGCTGGTATCAAATTCAACTTCTCAAAGTTCATATTGGATGAGTTCTCAGTAAACATCAATGCTATAAACCGGGAGACCAGAGATTCTTTCTTGCTGTATCCTAGGTTCATTCAGCTGTTCATTGACAACCAATTTCCGGAGATGGTCAAAGAGGGAGACACACTAGATATGAAGTCGTTGGGCCCCCACACTTTTGGTCTTATTAAGCAGAATTGCAAGGGCAAGGTCGTCTTCCAAGGATTACATCCTCTTGTGAAATTCGGAAAATTTGCTGAGATAAATGAATCCTCCGAATCTCATGGAACGTCAGACAAAATGTCATCTGAGCCCACTTCTTCTGAGAGAGTCATTTCGGAAGATGATGTTATTACAGTGTCAGATCGTGCTGAAGAAGAAGAAACTCCAGCTCCTAATGCACAAGTAGCTGAGGAACATGAACTGACATCTGTTCAGGTCCAAAGTGATTATAATGAGGGGTCTTCTAAAAGCGGAACGGAGACTGATTTGTATGAAGACCTCGATCTCACAGGGTTCGATAACGATGGAATTCCTTTAAATTTTGGTAGTAATGGAGACTTCATGACCGGTGAAAACCTCAACACGCTACTTGACAATATCGATGAAGTTGCTCATCCAGCAACAGAGATAAGGGAAAATGAAGACGTTCTCGAAGCCACGCCTCCTCTTACCAATCCAATGGCGGAAATAGCAATTCCTATGGTGACAGTGTCAGGGATTCCTCCCCTTGATATTGTTTCACCTACATCTGAGCCATTGGAAAGTGATCGCACAACTACACAGGCCTCTCAACCTCCAACAAAAAGATGAAGACTTGACCCTAGACAGGGAATTCCTGATCCGGGTGTATTTCGAAGCTTTACAACTCCACCAACAACTACTCCTGCCATTGTTTCATCTGAACCCGTCAGTGAAGGTCCTAGCACCTTCTATGAAGCTGGTGGCTCTTCCTTCCCCACAAGTTTTTCTCCTCCCAGGCCAGACCATGATGCTGCTTCTGTGAGGCTAGCCAGGCATTTGGCCGAAGAACAATTCACAACGCCACCCTCACGTGGCAAAAGAATTTCTATTGGGGGTAGCAGCTCAGGAGAAGAGAATCCTTCCATACTTGGACTTCAGAAGGAGATCGATGCTCTGAATCAGAAAAATATTGATTTAGATCAGAAAAATATTGAGCTGGATATCAAGGTTGCAGACCTTCAGACTGAAAATGCAAAGCTCAATATTCAAGTTGCCGAACTTATTGAAGATAAAGCTCTGAAGACGAAGCAGATTACTGATCTTCAGACACATTTTGGCTTATTGACCGCCAGCTACTACGATCTAAAGAAGAAGCTGGAAGAAGATTTTGGTGACAAATTCAAGTCATCTGTCGATGAGCCAAAGATCTATCTTCCTGATCAAGATACTCCCATAATTCCACAACCTACAAGAACAACCACCGTTGTTGACCGTTTTGACAAGGAACCGGCGCAAGCTCCGAATGTAGTGGCATTGAAACGTGCTAAATTGGCCAAGTCAGCTGAAAAGGGTCAATTTCTATTCAAAAGGAGCTCAGATCACAATGCTCCATGGGATCAATCAAAGATCACCTTTACGGATCTGGGAGAAAATCGGTTCAGAGACATTTATGGTGATAGGTCAGGGATCATTTCGTGGGGATTCCATGACACTATGAACATGTGGATCGTGAGAAGAAAGAGCGGCAATACTAAAATGTACAAAGATGCTCACGATTTTCACTCTTTTACTAGGGTTGATCTTACGGAGCTGTCTAATGCTCCTTTCTCAAATCCATCAAACAATCCCATGACGACTCAGTTCAAGACATTTTTGGAAGATCAAGTGGCTAAGGGCTTTCCTTCAATGAAGACTGCAGAGTCTATCATCAAGATTTACCCTAGCGTCATTAATCCCAAAACAAATCAGCCACTTCGGTCAGTGATGTGGCCCGCTACTGCTCAAGTAAAGCAGATTCCCGTTCTTCAAAATCATCCAAATGGATCTCTCAAATCCATGCAATATTGGGTGTTTGATGAAACTACAGCTTCTGTTGTCATCAAGCTTAAAGACGATTGTATCCGTTTGTATGACAAGAGGGATCTGCTTCAATTTGGTAGGTGGGATATACATCAGCTCTCCATTCATCAGAGCAAGGTGGCTGAAGACCTTTTTGAGTCCGCTGCAAAGGAGTACACTTCGATGGTTGCTGAGATTATCGAGAAGGAGATGTGGAATGGAGCTATGGGAAAATCTGATGTGCTGGTGATCGACAAAAACTGAGTCCAAGCTAGGACCAAACCAAGGGGGAGATTGAAGGGTCCAGTTAATGGTTTGGTCTAGGCTTTCATTGTAATAGTTCATTATGAGTCTTTAGTGCATTTTTTGGTGTTGTTTAGCAGTTTACGGTCCAAGAGGGAGTTTACGGCCGTAAACCCAGTTTGCGGCCCAAGTCATGTATAAATAGAGGAGTTGTAGGTCTTTGTCTAGTTGTTGATGCTATAGTGTTCACGGTTTATTCTGTCGAGTTGTACCAGACATTTTATGTTATAAACGTGTGCAAGCTTGATTTCTTTTCTTCTTCTACTTCTATTGTGATTGTTTGTTGCTTGATCATTGGTAAAGATCCTTTTCAGGACCTTACAGTACTAAAGATTTATTAATCTAAAAACAAAAAAAATTATGCCATGATTTTCGGGGCGTTACAAGTCATTTCCAAAATGATATTATAATAGAAGTGAGATAGCTTGGAATTTACGATGACTGATTCAAATAAAACCATGAATGTATAAGCAGCTAACCCAACCCCATCCATTACTCTCATATCGGTCCCTCATATTCTATTGGACAATGATATGGTTATTTCCGAAGAAGCTAGTTTCTTAAAACGTTGTTGAGGACAAAACCGCATGGAGGCTCCTCGCCTTCCCAAGTTTTAGGATAAATATGTGATCATTAAACATGTTTTTCATGGAATGGGTTTGCAAAGTCCATTATGAAGCATTGTGTGTCAATAAGGAGTACATTTCTCCAATTTTCCGAGATACAAGATCCTAAGAAATCCATGGAATTTTTCCCGTTATATGTATCATAAGTCACAGAGACTCAAAACTCATCATATATACAATGCACGAGTAAGGACTCTCCAAATCATGTTTCCAAACCATATATCATTTCCTAATATAAAGCATGTGCTAAAATTCATTTTCATTCCATGCATATATTGGTCATAAGGCTACGTAGCAAACATGTCATTTAATAATAATTAATACTTTAAAAAAATCAAATTACTAGTAAGGGACATGTACTCACCTAAGTCCAAAGCTAGAAAAAGCACTGCACTCTTCTCTTCACTTTGAACTACCTTTCTCCAATTCTATCCTTCTTAATTAACATTAACATGTGTAAAATGAATAAAATACCCATATAGGGTCATATAATACTTCCCAAGATCAAATTGTTCCTTATTTATCTTAAAATGAATTATGGAAGCCAATGAAGACCAAATAAATAAACAAAACTCAAGATACAGGCGAAGAACAATTTCTAATCAGAACACCTGATACGACCCATTTCATTTTGACACAAACCATGTTATGCCTTAGATATCCTATGCCACTTTAGCCTGAGATGACACTATGCATGTTATTTCTTCTATACAATCATTTTGTGTAGAATTTCCATAAAGTTTATGTACGCTGCTCCAATTGCTTCCAAACTTCACCAAACATTATATATGAGTCATAATGACTTAAATAAGTTCAAATAACATTATTTTATCTCAATTAAGTCGTATAATCACCATGACTTAATGATTTATTAAATTCAATGCCACAAGAGCTATAAAGAAGCTCATGTAAGCATCAAACACTGATTTTTTATCAAAATCACTTAATTGCTTCTACTTGACTCCTATATATTCTAACCAACTAATAAGTTCTAAATGAAATTCAAAAAACTTAATAAAAATATTAATGACTCAATAACCCAAGAATCCAAACCATTGAGTTAGTGATGTCATCAGGAATACCTGATTCCAATTCCATTTGTAAAGTTATGGGGTTCTTTACTTATGAAATCTATATGAATTCATTTAAGCGATCAAGTCACTTTTAAAAATTCAAATGGTGGATTCCCATTAGGATCAACAATTACATCATAACTCATTCATGGAAATAAGAGTCATCATAAGGATAAAAAATTATCTCATAGAAATGGATTTAGCATCTAAAACTACCAAATACCCAATATATAAACTATTTGTTAGTTGTAGTTTGCAGATGGTTATAGAAATGGATTTAGCATCTAAAACTAATATGAAAATTATATAATGGAAGTGAATTTCGAGTTTATACAAACACACAAACCCCAAAATGAATTTTTGAGTAGAAAGGGACAAGAGATTACCTATAGATGCTATAACTTGAAAGGATTAGACCAATGTTTCATCAAATGAAATAAGGATCATACTACCATGATATGAGTGGAAATCTCCAAGAGGAGTTTTATGGGGCTGATTTTTGTGATGGATAAGAAAAGGTAGTTATTCAAATGTAGAGGGAAGTGAGAAGTGTGTGATCTAGTTTCAGACTTTAAGCATTTCGTAAGAACGAACCCTCGAGATGAAAGTCTCACAATATGACCGCCATTTACTTGAGTTATTAACTAGTTACTTTCCATGTTTCATAAATGTCCCTTTCCTATTTAATTCATAACAATAAAGTCCTAACTAGTCATATGGGTCAAAGCCTAACTTCCATAAATTCCCAACTATGGTCTTTTTATAAAGAGTTCTAAATTCGACTCAAATAAACATCTAACTTTTATTTATTATTATAATTAGCATATTATTTAAGAGTAAATTACACGAATGGTCCCTATGGTTTGGGGTAATTTGCATGTTTGGTCCCAAACTTAGTTTTTTAACTAAGAAGGTCCCTACAGTTTGTTTTTGTTGCGCGCTTGGTCTCTGTCTTACCTAAAAAGACTATTTTCCTCTTGATTTTTTTAATTTATTTTAATAAGGTGAGTAGGTAATGTAAGGTAACGTGAGGTGGAAGTGGGGTTGGGGTGTGTTTATATAAACAAATTAAAAAATCAAGGGCAAGTCTTTTTAGGTAAGACAGGGACCAATCGCGCAACAAAAATAAGCAGTAGGGACCTTCCGAGTTAAAAAAAATAAGTTAGGGACCAATCGTGCAAATAACCCCAAACCATAGGGACCATTCGTTTAATTTACTCATTATTTAATTAACTAAATTTAATTATTTTAAATAATTATTTTATTTAACTTGTTTAATAAACTTTTTTAATTTTATTTTCAAAAATAACCCCCGAACTACTAGACAAAAAATATGGATGTTACATCTTCCATGACTTCAGGCATCAAATTACTCATCATGGACACATCCTTCAGTGTGGTAAAAAAGAAACTACATCTTCTGCCAACAATAAAATTCGTTTTACCTGAACTTCTCCAACTTGTCGAACTTGGAAGTCATCTCTCTCACATATTCACTCATGATTTCAGATATAAAAAAAATCAGATTCGATTGTTGGGGTTTGAGAAGAATAGGATGGTTTCTATAATCAAGAATTTCATGGATTACTTGAAGGATTGTGTAGAATATTTTTTGAATCTGGTATTTTTACCTTATGCCTAGTATCACGAATTCCAGATTATAGGGTAATCCTTCGAGGAACAGTTTTAGATCAAGGCACTCATAAAAAATCATGTGCTAGAATTTATATGAATCCAAATTCTTCATATTACAAAAGATAAGCGACCAATCAACATTAGATACTCCTAATATCCAATAATTATAGGATATGGTTTCGGATAATCTTAGGAAACATAATGCGAAATTAATATTTCCCATAATAATTATATGATGGAGGCTTTGAGAGCCCCTCCAGGTATACTTCCCCTTGGACCCCGCTAATGGATGCATCCACTTTGACCCTGCAATTTGGTCGAACTGAGATCAAACTCGTTTCATATAAGTGTGCATTCCACACCTCCTAACTTGTCTAAAATCACGACTTCAAATCTATTGGTATACCTGTGAATTCCATTATACTTAAATGATATGGTGACACTAAAATCACCAACATATAATACATCTAAACTGTATTTATTAAAAATATAACCTGGAATGTATTAAGTCAGAAACCTTACCTTCCATTATCATTTCATATTAAATGATACGAGACATTTCAGGCATGATTTTGCTTTAATTCAGAAACTTACATTCCAATATGATTTATCCTAAAGTATTCCTTTTAGGATAAGGTAATTTTACAACTACCGGACAACCCCAAATTCAAAAATAACATAAATTAGATCATTTTGAATGGGTTGTTTTCTTCCTTTTATTTGGAACTCTATTCAAGACATAACATTCAATAATCATTGCTTCTACCTAATATCATTTACCCAAGCCTGAGAATGATAACATTGATTTGAACATTTCTTTCAAAACCCGATTTCTCAGTTCAGCAACACCATTTTGTTGTGGTGTATACGGAGTCGTGGTCTCATGGATAATTCCAACTTAATGGAAAATAATGATGATCCATATATTCTCCTCCCCAATCAAATCTAAAATATTTAAGAGGATTTTTGAACTACAATTTCACCTCGATTTTGTATATTTTAAACTTTTCCAAGGGTTTATCTTTAGAATGCAACAAGTACACATTGAAAAATTAATTCGAATCATCCATGAAAGTGATTCCATACTTTTTATAACAAAACAATGTGTAGAATGGAAATCACAAAGGTCACTGTGTATCAAATCCAAAATTCCATAATTTCTATTACCATTTGGAAACGATTGTTTTGTAATTTTCATTAACATGCAAGTTTTACATTTTTATGCACTATACTCAAAACATGCAATTAATCAATCTTTTAACATTTAATGTATTCTTCTAAAACTGACATGACCTAAACAAGCGTATCATAACATTAAGACATCAATTTTAGGAGATATAACAAGATAAAGATTATTGAAAAATAAAATTATTATAACAAGACAATGTATTAACCACATTTAAACAAAACAAATTATTACATAGATTTCGAAAACCAATAAACATGCTAAATCAAGATAGGATATACTTATCTAATTCATAAACATGCTTGAAAACATCACAATTTAGACAACTACCACAAAACCGATTAAGATGAGTGATGAGTCAAGTCAACCAATTTGTATGTTTAAAACATACAAATTAAGAACATATGTACAAAACATCAAATAAGTTTATTGGTCTTTTGCAGAAGTAAAGTGAATAATAACATCACCAACACCGCAAATTGGTTGACTCTACTCGTCACCCATCTTAATCGTGGATCCATTATCTATTGGTGATAGTTTATCAAACCATCGATGATATTTGAAAAAATGACTTGTTGCACCTGAGTCAACCCACCATGTATAATCATCATCATG
Organism: Lactuca virosa; assembly: GCF_052849685.1. NCBI lineage: Eukaryota > Viridiplantae > Streptophyta > Magnoliopsida > Asterales > Asteraceae > Lactuca > Lactuca virosa. The sequence continues at coordinate 52,302,340 of NC_136432.1, forward strand.
TACGTAATATGTTTTAGGTAGTGAATAATAATTCAAAATATAACTACTAAGGTTAGACAAATTCTGACATCATTTTAGTGCAGTTGAGTGCTTAAACCTACTATTTCCACAACCATTATTTTTAATATCATTCTTATCGAGATTCATCCAACAATCACGTTTAACCTAACCAATTTTCTAACATCTCCAACAAAGCAGGTTCGTATATTTCTTGTTTGGTTTGGCATGTCCATCATACTTACATTTAATGACCTTTCCCTTGTGGTTTTTATTATTTTTATTTACTTCCATCGTGTGGATAGTGGGCTGTCCAGCATCATATTTTCCTTTATTATCGTCACATTCTTGAATACCGAGTGATTTCTCAATCTGTATGTGACTTAGGTTGTACTAATGAAAACTATTGTTTTTGATTTTTTAAGGGTATGTTTAAAGTATTTACAAGATGGTGGTATAATCACACTCAACACAAAAATACATTCATCCATTTTCATCTTATGCGGCATGAATTAACCAAAAATAGGAAGGAATTCATTGTATTATTCCATAATTTCCTTATATTTTAACATTTTGTAATTATTAAAACCACTAACGATAAACTTCTTGCTAGAAGCATTTTCATCGATATACTTAGATTCTAGGGAATTCCATAATTCCTTCGCATCTCCATGTTTTGGTAGATATCAAATAGAGAGTCAGACATACCATTGAGAATGTGGTCTCTGCATATGTAGTCATTATTCTCCCATTTTTATGTTCTCCTTATTTGTTGCAACGTCACCTCTTCCATGTGTTTAGGCATCTGTGTACTCATAACGTAGATAACCTGTGGTGCAGAGAGAAGAAAGTGCATCTTCTTCTTGCAACGACGCAAGTTATTTCCGTGGAACTTCTCGAACTTGGAAAATATCTCTCTCACAGTTTCACTTATGATTTTAGAAACAAAAAGTATTAGATTCGATTGGTGGGTTTTGAGAAGAATATGATCATTTTGGAATCAAGATGTGACATCCCCTAATTTCTCGGCCAGAAAAGACCGATTTAATTTATGTTTTTTAAAATAAAATCAGAGAAATCTTTTCAAAAGATATTGCGGAATAGGTCCCCAATATAAAACATGATAATGTTTATCAAAACCCTTCTTTAAGAAGGTATATATTTCCCATATATATATCAAAACCTCGGGATGTCATGTTCCGATACAGATCAAAAGCATAAACAAGACATTATAAGCCTTACAACAGTTATTTATAACTACTGGCCTATAATCCATAAATCACTCATCATCATCATCCGACTATGCTCGGGGTCCACTACCTGTAATCATAAAAAGCTGAGTGGGTCAGGCTTGGAAGCCTGGTGAGCATATAGGGTTTTCAACCCACAATAAATAAATTTATTGTACTTAAACATCAATCAATCAACCAAATTACCCCAACCCCATTATCTTATTAATTTCTTAAGGGTTTACCCTAAGATTCAACTATCATTCCTTCCTAAGGATTCATCCTAAGGAATAGGCACAAGGTCACACCATCACCAGGGTTTATACAACAGGGGCTAAATTCATAGCTCTTATTTATTGACAGTATTATTGACAGTATTCACCCCTATCATACATGTCAATGGATTTTTAGAGTACTCCAAATGAACATATAGTTCATTACACCTACAGGTTGCGGGCCTGCTAGTGTTCCACAGACCATCTAGAATAGTCCATGGTTGTCATCCCTACTCTGCTGAATGACGGGGGCCAACATTTTGGGTAAGTGATTCTCTCAAATTTCACCACTCACCTTCAACTCATGATCAATATTACTGATCATCTCCTTTATCCAACTCACCTATCATCACACACCCATTTTTTCATCTACCCATGTTTTACCCAACATTTTTGTAGATAAAAATGCATATACATTTTAAATTATTTAAAAACATGTATAAATCACACCTTCAACATCCAACTCAAATAAACAAACAATAAATATTCACACAGCACGTATTTTATGTAAAATACTTCATATCTATGTGTAAGGTGAAAGTAACTACACACTCACCTGATTTAATGAAAATCGGGCAGCAATTCTATTCCTAAAACGATCGTTTCTAATAAAATCGGGAGTTTTATTGAGAAACCGGGCTCTGCGAAAGGTCGGGCTTCAAAACCGAAAAGATAAATTTTCCGGGCTTCTCGGGCACTTCGTGGCGTATTCCGGGTGTTAGAATCGATACCGGGGCTTCGGGGAATGTTAAGATGAAGAAAATATGGAAAAGGGGCTAAATATGGCAAAATCTCAAAAGTAACCGGGAGGGTTCGCATACCCTTCTATTTATAGGGTCCGAAGCTGCTGATCGGACGGATGAGAAGAGTCCACGCGGCAGCAGATTCGAAAGAGTAGTCACGTGGGCTTCGCATGCGAGGGATCAGGTGGCAGTCCCTGATTGGACCGAAGTCCGGGTCCGAAGGTCGGCTAAGGAGGTGGGGTCCGCAGGCGAGGGTGCGCAGGTGGCTGCACGTGCCAAGGCCTCGCTGTCCTCTCCTGATTGGACCGAGGTCTAGTGGTCCATCTGCGAGGCTCGGAGGCTAAGGCGGTGCGAGGCTCGGTCCAGCTGCGAGCTTCGTATTGGGCCTCCCTTCGGTCGAATCAGAATCCGACAAGGTGCTACTGTTCATGCGAGGGAAGGCGACACGTGGCTTCGCATGACTCACCAATTTCGGACACGTGGCACTCTTTCAGCGAAGGTGACGTGGCAAAAATGTGACTATGCGAATTTTCTCGGTTTTCGCGCCAAAACTTCTAAAATCCATAACTTTCGCATACGAGCTCCGTTTTTGACGTTCTTTATATGCACGCGGAGGTAAAATTACGCTCTACAACTTTCGTTTAGACTTCGTCGGCTAATTTTGACTTTAATTTTTATATTATTATTTTTAACAGACCAGGACAGGAAATCCGTTAAAAATTCATAACTTCTTCATCCGACGTCCGTTTTCGTCAGACTTTTTACCGTTGTGCTACTAATGACGAGACCTTCGATTCTCGTTTAGGTCGTGTCGGCTAAAAATCAATCGATCTAAAATTCGAGTTTTTAGCTGTCTACTACTAAGCTGAAACTTCGAAAAATCATAACTTCCTCATACGAAGTCAGATTTGGGCGTTATTTTTATCGAACTTCTCGGTTTAACGAATACTACGAGTTTCGTTTAGATTACTAAGGCTAAAAAGTAGTTTATCAAAAACTCACTTTTTACGACATTCGGCACCGTGCCGGTTTGTTGCGAAACTCCGACATGTCATAACTTCTTCGTTATAACTCGGATTTCGGCATTCTTTATATATCTGTAATCCTTGTCACGCCCACCACAAGTTTCTTAATAGATATCGGCTTTATCTAAAATTTAATTTTTGACGCTCATTTTTATTCTTAATTATTTAAACCCTAATAATTAAGCATAAAACACATAAAACACATAATATTCACATAATTCCTTTTCATTTCTCCAAAATGAGTCACAAAGGTTAACCTAGACCATTATGTCAATATTAATGCCTAGCCTAGAAACACGGGCGTTACACAAGAGATTTCATGGATTACTTGAAGGATTATGTAGAACACTTTCTGAATCTAATATTTCGACCATATACATGGGTATCATGATATCCAAATTATTGGGTACTCCTTTAAGGAACAACTTAAAATCAAGGCAATGGGATTTATATGAATTTGAATTCTTCTGATTATCAAATATAACCGATAAATCTACATCACATGTTCATTACACTACTAGAAAAATACCCTTTAATGACACGCATTGTGTGTCATAAAAGGGTACAGATGACACGTAAATGTGTGTCAAGGAAGGCCATGTCATAAAGGAAGATGACACGTATTTGCGTGTCGTAACCTTACTACGCGCATTTACGACACACAATGCGTATTATTAAAGCCCTTGTCAAGGAAGGCCATGTCATAAAGGAAGCGACACGCATTTGCGTGCCGTAACCTTACGACGCGCATTTACGAAACGTATTACGACACACAATGTGTATCATTAAAGCCCCTGTCAAGGAAGGTCATTTCATAAATATAGATGATACACATTTTTGCATATCATAATTTTAAATGTTTAAAAAAATATTATTTATAGATTTACTAATTTTCAAATTAAATTTGGATTTAATGTCTCATAATAGAAAATAAAATATCATATACAAAAAATACAATCCATTGCATAAAATTTAATGTCATACAAATAATCGTTCCAATAGTAGGCAAATGTAATACATCAAATGTGAAAGAGATGAAATTCATCAACAAATAATAGTTGAACTTCAAGAACTTGTTGATCACCTTCACAGCATCCCGACTACTTTTCTTGACAGTATGCACATCAACAAGACCTGAAAATTTGAATCATACAACCATTAGATTTTCATAAACCAACAAATCCCAATAAACTGGATCGGACATTTCCTTTAAAATATCAATTAGAAGGAAAAGGACACTTGTTTGAGACTTCCTTTTATCAAAATCAGATTGAGTAAATTCAAGATTCTTGCCTTAGAATTATCAACTAGTGAACTTAAATCTATCGGATGAGATAAGCATAATACAACATTTTCAAAATTTATATATAAGGTTAGGAAGTTGATATTCAACCCTATGCATTATACCACAAAAATGAAGCTCAGCATAGACATAAAATTACCATATTAACCCTGAAAAAAGACCATATTTCCCTTTTCCTCTAGTATTACACCAAATCTTCCATATAATTGTAATCTTTATCTTTTTTACATCTTTGATTAATAAAAATATTCACATGTGAAGTGAAAGTGATACTTTTGGGAACAATGTCTGAATCTTGTTTATGAATTTAACTGTTGATATTTCACTTAAACTGGGGGGAGTGCTCATGGATCTGAAGGGTGTTGGTTAGGGCAAAAAGATTTTATCTTACTATAAAGATCACAGAGGAGGTATAGATACACATGCAACTGGAGCATGAAATTCACATGAATGATATTTATGCTGCAGTAAACTTGAGAGTTAAATGCAACAAGAATCATGGACCTATATTCATGAAACATCAAACAGGCACATTAGGCACTAAAAGTATATAGATATATATACACATGTATAAATACATAAACACATATCAAAATCATGTATGCAATATTCTCTATGCTGACTCAGCTCGAATGACTTATGTAGAGTAATGTAAGAGAGTAAATAGAACATATACTGGGTGACAGAATTTTTCAATCCGATTTTTTCCATGTTTCAGTAAGTGTAAGCTGAGTGGCACTGCTTCTTTTGGTGACAAAATTTTTCAATCCCTTTGATGACTTTTTATCCTTTCTCTTGTTTACTTGTAAAGAATCTTGATTTCTTGTGTTTTTTTCAGGACAAGTAGGCTCAATATGAAGGTAGAGTTTAGGTAAGGATTGAGGACACTCTTAGAGAAATCGAACTTAAAGAAACTTTAAATTATAGCATCAAACATTAAGAAACTTTAAATTAAACTTTAATTTCATCATTAGAGAAATCGAAATTCTCACTACATAGTGTAATTAGAATGAAATCGTACTTCATAATCAGATAATAAGAAATCTCAAGAAACTTTAAAACTCACAGTGTTTGAAGATGAACTCGGACTTCAGATTTTAGAAAAAATTCACAGGTTATTTAAGAATCAGGAATTAAGTTATCAAGATGATCTCGAACTTTAAAAATAACTCAGCTTCCTCTTTAGAAAGAAATCAAATGCAACTAACCATTGGTTAAAAAGACACAAGAGTACCTTTGGTCGGAGCGTTAATAAATAAAACCCTAGACGAGGGCTTTCTGGCTTATGTAGCTAATAACAAGGGTTTATGAGTTTTAGGGAAAATACCACCTTAGAAGTGAGGCCAAATACCACCTGAGAAGTGATCGGCGCCGGAAAAAGAGGGGGAAACGAAAATTGCCAAAATCGCATGAGGGAATCCATGAATTTTAGGGAAAATAGCACCGGGTGTTTGGGATTTTGCTTTAAAGTAAGGTTTTGTAATTTTTTTGGGATTTCATTTTGTGATTTTTGGGAGTGTAATTCAATAATCGGGGGTAGAAGGGTTTTAGAGAAAAGGGAGGGAGAGAATAAAGATCTAGAGGGTGCAGATGCGCATCAAGGCGGGGTTTTTAAATTTTTTGGGATTTCATTTCCCCCTTTGTCTATTAGAAAACCGTAGAACGCGCGTCCATGAAAAAAATATAAAACGGCACCTTTACATGACACACATTTAAGATAAGCGCCCTCCGTGTTTGTAATTTTTTTTTGTTTGACACTAATTTTAGGGCACGCACAAATGCGTGTCCTCTATCCTTCAGTTTTTGGAAAGCTTACATTATTTTTAGGACACGCAAAAAAATGCGTATCGTAAATCCGTGCGTGTCATTGTTTGCGTGTCATTAAAGGGCTATTTTCTTGTAGTGTTATATCTCATAATTATAGGATGGTGGTTTCAGATTATATCAGGAAAAATAATTTGAAATAAATATTCTACATAATAATTATAGGATGGCGGTTTCGGGATCGTCACTAGGGGCACTGCCCCTTGGACCCTACTAGAGACGTATCCCGCTTGACCCACACCATTTGGTCGAACCGATATCAAACTAGTTTTATAAAAGTGTGCACTCCACACCTCCTACCTTGTCTAAAATCAAGACTTGTAGTATTTTTCTAAATTACATTATACTAAAATGACCAAGTGATAATAAAATCATGATAATAAAATCATCAACGTAAAATGCATCCAAAATGCATATTAAAAATGTAGTCCGAAATGTATTAAGCAAGAAGTCATACATCTAATATGATTTCGCTTAAAACGAAACGAGACATGTTGTATTTGATAGTCATATTTGCAAACACCAAAAACGTTGGTTATTTTCATATAGAAAGTGATTATATACCCACACGTGAGTTATGTTTGTATTCTAATTTAGCTTCTTACTAACTAATATGAGCTGCATTGCCATTTCTTTCTGACAAGTTCTATGTATGTGTTGTATATGTTTCATGTTCTTCTTTATGCTAGCTAACATGAGGGTACCCGTATGCTAAGTGACTCTTATTAAAATATATATGACAATTGAGTTGGATTTTGAGGTTTTGCAGGGGTGAACAGAGCTATTGTTACCTTATGAAATTGGATCTTTGTTGTATGGTTAGTACGTATCTTAACATTATTGACTTCAATACGACAACCCAATGATCAGTGATCAATGTTTATGTTTATTTGTCTTAGGCAAAAAATATGTTATGCAACATGTAAGGACGACTTTTTACTTATTAGCTGCTTAGAATGAAAGCGTAAGTAAACAACTCAATGAAGATGAAGTTCTTGCACGGTCTTTAATTTACAAGAAAGCATTTAGTTTTTATTTTTTGAAATAATGAATGTTTGGGTAAATATTTACATGACAAAATTATGTATCAGTTTTATTTTATTAGTAATTAAAAAAATTCTTTTTTATTACATTTTATTCTTTTACGACATGCGACTAAAATTAAGTGGTTGATATGTATATTTATACTCATGGCTAATTTTTTTTTCTAAAAAATCCCGATCAAAAAGAATTAAAATTGTTACTCAAAGTAAACAATAGTGATGATAAAAAAAAATATATGAGTATATACATTTTATAGTCGCAATGTAATATTTTAGATGTGACTAAAAGTAAGAATATTTATCTTAAAAAAACATGTGATTGTAAGTAATCAATGATCATTGTTTAATTTTTTATGTATTGTTAAAAGATTCAATAGTCATGATAAATGAAATAGCATGTGATTATAGATAGTTTCTAGTCACGGTTTAATTTGTTAGATGTGACTAAAAAAGACAATATATATGATAAAACAAAGCATTTGTGACTATAAATATATCATGGCCATGATTTAATTTATTTTGTATAACTAAAAGTAAATAGTAGTCACCGGAAACAAATCAGCCTATGGCTAAAAGTAATTTATGATTACGGTTTAATTTCTTTTGTGTGACTAAAAGTAACCATTGGTCATAATAAAATACAAAACCTAGGACTATAACTATTTTATGACCACAATTTAAATTATTATGTGTCTAAATGTAACAATAAGTATGATAAACGAAAACTTGTGACTAAATGTATATTATGATCACTGTCTAATCAATTATGTGTTACTAAAAGTCAAAAATAATCATGAAAACCTAAAAAGCGTGTGACTAAACATAGTTCATGGTCACGGTTTAATTTGTTAGATATGACTAAAGTTAAACATGGTCATTATAAAAGAAAAGAGTTTTAACAATATATATTTTATGGTCACGCTTTAATTTATTATATGTGACTAAACGTAAGCAATAGTTATGATAAACAGAATAACTAGTGACCAAAAATAGTCTACGACGATGTTTATAAAAAAAATGACTAAAAACTACAAAAATTGATACCATATGGTCACGATTTTAACCTACTGTCACGGTTTTGCTTGTGATATAATCACAAACATAAAGTCTGGCCATAACTGATCAAAAAGGACGTGACCTTAAGTCACGCTTTAAATGAAAAAAAACCGTGACAAACTGTCTATGATCATGTTTTTTGGCAACATTGATGACGTTATGTATACTAGTTTTTGTACACAATATTTTTTTATCCATACATATCAATAATATGTTTTTATACATATTGTACGACCCCTTTAAAACATTGTATATAAATTAAAAAAAAAACATTATTTATGAACCACTCTCAAATTCCTATATTCCAAAATAGATATCCCTTGAATTCGACTAAGACGTTTAATCTTTGGTTAATTATTCATTTTACTAGTTTATAGCCTATGACAACCACGGGTACAAAAATAAATAAATTTTTATAGTAAAAACTCATAATTATTAATCAATTATTTTCACTAAATTATAAATTAAGAGATTTACGTTTTTTTATTTATGTAAAATTACAATCGTTGATTCAAATAAATATGTGAAATTATTTTTCATGATATATATATATATATATATATATATATATATATATATATATATATATATATATATATATATATATATATATATATATATATATATAAGTTTTTGTTTGTGAATTAATGAAAAAAATTAATGATGTTATATAATGAAATGTTAAATTGATTATAAAAATAAAACAATCACAATAAGTAAAGTAAATTAAAATTGGTATATGACAAATCAGAAAATTATGTTATTGAAATAAACATATATGAAAAAGATTATTGTCAAATTACCAAATAGTTACCCCTCCCTAATTCGTCTGGTTTATTGTCAAATTAACAAAAAGATTATGGATTCATGATTTTTTATTAAAACATAGTCAGACAGAGTCACATACTCATATTCATACACACACATTCACACATAATCACATACGTATACACACAAAATGCCAAATAGCAATATAAGGATATGAAGTGATAAACATACTTGATTAATGCTTAGCAATTTTACAATAATGGTTGTAGTTTACAATGTGTTTGGACCTTATTACCCTTGCACTCTAGCAAAGAGTAAAGTATTTTGTCTTCATAAGAAAAGAAATAAATATATTTCTATTATCGGAGTATGTGTTAAAAGTTATAAAGATTGTTTGGTATGTAGATTAAATATATAAAAAAACAAAAAAGAAAACATATTTATTATAAGCGAACAAGTAATAATACAGAATGAGAGTATGGGTTAAAAGTTAACAGTTAACTGGTAATATAACGGAACTAAAGAATGAAAAGGTTGAGTTATGTATATTATAAGTGAAGGAAATAGAATGTAAATGGTACCGAGATATTTTGTATGAGAAATCAGATCATAGTGAAACATATGTTATAGTGCTTGCCATGTGAGGGGTAAATTTGTCATTTAATTTAATAAAAATTGGATTTTTAATTAGAGTATGAAGTTAAAAACATAGTGGGTTTGCCTGATTAATGTTTCAAGTAAGATATGAATACAAAATAAAAATTAGAATGTGTTTGGACCTTATTCATTGCACTCTAACAATCAATTTACACAAAGCTATATACAACTGTGAGATTAACTTCAGGGGTGTAATTGTGATTTGTTTAAAAATAAATTTGAATTATCATTTTTTTTATTAAAGTATGATGTTAAAAACAATGTGGACTTACAAGATTAACGTTTATTGTGTGATTTGAGTACATAATACGAGGTAAGTGTAGTATGCATACACAATAGCAGATATATGGACTTCTACACGATAGTTTGTACGTGTGATTAAAACCAAAAACAAAAGAATGATCATGTACGAGAAGGTTTGAAGCATAGTTCATAGTTTAAAAATTAGAAAAAGGTTTTAAGGTTTGCAGTAGCATACACATAAGTTACATTTATAAATTGAAATACATTACTAACCTTTTGGTATTGCTAAATAATCAAGAAGAATGAACGTCTAGGAAAAGACTTGAAGAACAACAACGTTTGAAAATATAATGAGGCATAGGACGAATCATATATGGGCGCGAAGTAATTTGAATATGATTTTTTGTGATTTATTCAAAAATTAAATGACTTTCACTTTATATAGATAAATATGTTCCTTTTCTATTTGCTGAATAAATAGTGTATTTGAATTATTTAACTATCAAAACTGGAGGCATGATTCAAATGCACAAAAATATAGGGATTGCATACGTTTGAATGAGATTTATGGTATAAGATCATGTAATTTAAATTGTAAACCTAATTTTTAGGGCTAGTCGATTAAAATAAATGAGATTTAGATACATGAACGAAATGAATGAAGATTCTATAAATTATTTATGCCTAGAATTACGTGAATAGGGATGAACACAATAAAACATTTATTATAATTGTTTTAGGTAGGGGAATCCATGAGCATGTCCGGATCCCTAACTAGATTATTCTTTTCTTCGCAGTTATGATTGAAGTCGCAAAGGGGGAGAATTTTACACACTAGTTTATGTATTTTATACGATAAAAATTCTGAAAAATATGATCTTATAAGGAAGATGTCTACAATAATTAACTACGGATTCTTGAGGGGGATTAACAAACCCCTTCCTTCCTCCGTCATTATTATGTCACCCGGTGTGAAAATTTCACAAATTAATTAACAGATTTCTTTTATAAATTTGTGATATTTAATTAGATTTTTCAAACACTATCAAAATCGGATTACATATGTTTGAATGATATTTTTATAGTATAAGATCATGCAATTTAAATTGTAATACTGAATTTTAGGACTAGCCGATTAAAATAAATGAGATTTATAGTTTTTAATTGTAATTGTTGTAAATTAGTTGTAAATATAATAGATAAGTTTATGCGGAAAAAAACAAAACGAGGAGCTCCAAATACAGACATTTGGCACATCTACCGTAATAAATAAAAATGCTTTTTTCACTTGTCATATTCTTATTCTATACGCCACATGACATTTTGTGGTATTTTTAAATTAAATTAAATCCACTTGTCAATTTATTGTTTTTTTCAATTTTTATAAAACTAATTTATATTTGGAATGTATTCATTATATTAAATCATATTAAATGTTATAATAAATGCCAAAAAATATATATCTTACCTTAACTTATTTTTATTATACAATGCTTAATTATAATATTGACATTTTTACAAATATCTAATAAATTTATGTTTGGTCAAATTAGTTGTTACATTTCAGATATAATTTTAAACCTTTATTGGTATAATATATTTTGTAATATATATATATATATATATATATATATATATATATATATATATATATATATATATATATATATATATATATTCTCACTATTTAAATCGTCTATAAGGTTATTATAGACTTTTTATTATTATTCTCATTCTTTCAGAATGTTTATTGAGTCGTATTCTATAAGAATGAAAATGAGTGAAAAACGATGTGTGAGAACAAAAATGAATAAAAATTAATAAGAATGCATGAGAATAACGATAGTTGTGTGAGGTTGAACGTATTCACATTACCAAACAACCTATTTTCTTAGTAACCCTAATAGAATGACATTGTCCACATGTCCGCACAGTAGTTGTTCATCCACATTATATATATATATATATATATATATATATATATATATATATATATATATATATATATATATATACTTTTGTGCATTGTATTCTTTTGAATTTTAATAAGTCATGTTCTATTGTTCTTTAGGAGTCTAAACACATAGTCTTGTGGATATGCATAAAATTCTCGATCTTTATTATTTTTTAAATTTTTATTATTATTATTATTATTACCAATGATTTATTATTTTTATAAACAAAAATTTCGGTCCATTTTAAACCACTTAATTTTCGAAGATCTTAACCATGATATACAAATCAATTTGCAAGTGTAATATAAAAATACAACAATTGAATTTGAAATTTGTGATTTAGAAGTCTATGAAAATTTGTAATTAAAAATAATTATTTAAAATATGTTAATAATTTTTTTATTAGTATAGATTCAATTAGTGCTTATTTATCATTTTGTTTCTATTTATTTCCAAATTTTTACTTTAAAAAATATTTAGTGTTTACACATTGATATTCAACATAATTATTTAAAATATGTTAATAGTTTTTTTAATAATATAGATTGAATTACTTACTTATTCATTATTACGTTTGTATTTATTTCAAAATCTACTTTGAAAAAATATTTAATGTTTATATTTTCATATTAAAATTTTTTTAATCAACCCGTATAGCAAAACGTGTTTCACACCTACTAATAAATAATGATTTATATAAAACTAACATATGGCAACCTTAAACTATTCTTTTATAATATAGGACAGATATATGATAGATGAGATTCAAACTAATCTTTAATGCAGTTGAATAAGAAATCTCTCCAAAGTGAAATGAATGTGGCTTACAAAAGATATGTTAACGTCATAGTATCAAACATGAATTTCTTGTTCTATGGAAAATATGTTTAAATTATTTTGTCAACATCACCACGTAGTAATATATTGGTTCATAGCCATGTTTTTCAACTTATGATGTGGTATTGATGTATCTACTTACCCAACTTTTGTGTTATAAATATATATAGGTTCATCACGTTTAACATTGTATTTTACAAATAATAATTATTTATTAAAAATCATATTAAAAGTCACTCTAATTTTATCTTGGAAAAGATTTTCAACGTTTATGGATGGGTTCATGGTGCCGTTCCCCTACAGTTTACCGACAACTAATTCTTTTAAATATTTATTTATTAAAGGGTAAAAAGGTGGATCATGTTTTTTATTAATAATCCTTTAAAGGAGATCTTTAACGTAATGTACTACATTTTGCATTATTTTGATAAAATATAGTACAATACTAATTAATCCTTTAAGATGATATTTTATTTGAATACCAAAACAAAATATTTAACGATGTTTATCTTTCGAACAGCAACATTTATGAAAAGAGTAGCTAACAGTTAACAATGATAAACATCGACATTAGATAATGGGACACTAAATAAGAAAAAAAAAAATTAAACAAGTCAATAAGATTGTCCAGATATCTTGTGATTGATTCATATAAAAGACTTTCATTTGAATATTCTCATGATGATAACTTTGTCGATTGAGTGTGGGAAGCTGTGGTTGTAAACCGCCATTTGTCTTTGAAGCCAATGAATTGTTAGGATCAAAGTGAGAAGAACAAGGCCACAGAAGGTTTGCAACAGAAAACTACTGAAGAACTGCAGGGAATTGGCTACCTTTAATTTTTCTGATTGCCCTGATGGTTGGTTATGGGACTTGGCTGATGGAATTGAGTTGATGGTTAAAAATACTAGTTTATTTATTGATGATGTGACTTTACCTCATGGGGTGGTGAATACGAAATGGAATGCCTTGGTTCCTATTAAAGTTAACATCTTCCGTTGGAGGGTGTACTTGGATTAGTGGGTCGAGGTATAGACGTGCCTACCTTGTTGTGTCCAATTTGTTGTAATGAAGTTGAACACATTAACCATACTCTCCTGACTTCTGTGACTAGTGAAGTGGCGAGGAATGTGATGACTAAAGCGGCTAAATGGTGCGATGCTAAATGGTGCGATTTGATGCTTCAGGTTTGCATTCCTTTGCTGATTCAATGACGGTGATCGATGCTACTCGATGGTCTATTGTTCGTAAGTCGGTCTTGAATGCTATCTAGTCTACGACTTGGTGGTGTATTTGGAATTTCAGTAACAAATGCATTTTTAATCGTACTCAGCCTCGTATGGATATAGACCTTTTGATGATATATTTTCGTATTTTTTGATAGTACATAACAAGCATAAATTCCACATACAGAACTTTATGGCTTCAAAATCTTTTTTGAACACTTTGATGTAATGGGTTTTTTTTTCTCTAACTTCTTGTAAGTTTGGTTGTTTAATTGAACCCTTATAAAAAAAAGTTGTTTAATTGAACCCTTATAAAAAAAAAGTTAAAGAAATATGAAAGATAGTATCCACGTAAAGAAATTATATACACCACAAACTATAATTTTTGTTATCAATAATTATAACATTAAATGATCAACGTTTATCAAAATTAAATACACGAATCATTAAGACGTTCATTAAAGCTTAATTTGCTGATTTTTTTTTCAAAAAAAATCGTCTTTTGCATCAATGTGCATATAGGCACATTTTGATGTGCATATATGCAAGCAAATCAGGAATTCGCATATATGCATATTTATGAAAAAGTCGTAGATTTTGAAAAAAAAATAATAATTAACAAATTTGTAGCAACCGTTCCAAGTACGATTCTTTCAACAATTATATCATTTTAGACTCTCAAAATGTGGGATTTTCGGTGACCACGATGTGGTGGTGGAGGAACACCACGGAATGGTCACAACAAAAAAGGAGCGCACATCGTTTATCCACTACGACGTGGCGGCGACAGAATTAGAAAACCCTAATTTCAAGTATTGAGCCCTATTTAAACAACTTTATGGCTAGGGTTTTCTCTCTACTTTAGCCTCCATCCCTTTGAGAGAAACCTTACAATGTGTGTGTTTGTGTGTGTTCTTGTTGAAAAATTGTATGTTCTTAGCCTCTCAAGGTTCTTTGAAGATGGAGAGGGTGATTCAAGCTTGTGGTGTGACTTGTTACTATTGAAGGCTGCTTCTACTTCTATAATTAGGCTCTAGAAGTTATAAAGTTCGTACATTTCCATTCTATGGGTTGCTTATGATGTGATTAAGTTCCTTTTTCGCTTTTAGAAATGAATCCTTAGAGTTTGAAGCAACTAAAGGACCTTGGATAAGAGTTATGGCAGTTCTTGGACCTTATGGTCCTGTAAAGTTTGTATCTTGATCATAAATCAACCATTCATGAGTTTTTCAGGTCATTTGGTCCGTTTTGAGTTAGGGTTTCAGATTTAGGCTTCTAGAGGTTAGAGAATTGACAAAGTTGGAAACTTTATCCATGTATAACCTTAATCGATCTAGATCTGACCATTGGAGCTCTGAAAATAAGGTTTAAAAGCTTAATGAATTAATTTGGTCAAGTTGTAACAACGACATGGCAACATTGTTGCCATGGCATGGCAGCGAGAGAGTTAACGACTGTATTGGCGTTTAGCCACCATGACGTGGCCATAGTATTGGCCACTACGTGGTGACTCGATTGTAAAGAATTTTGAGGAGAACTTAGATTGAGAATTTACCCTTATTTGTCTAGGTTGGTGTGATATTGTTTTACTGCGTGTGGCGAGTTGTAAGGATTTCTGCTTTCGTCTGTGTGGTGAGTTTTCTCACTATATTTTGTACTGCAGTATGTATCTTTGTGTGTTAAGATGTTGATATGTTTTAGTGATCTATTAGATTGGTAGATCTGTTATAATTATATGTGTTTGCTCACCTCAAGCCAATCACAATATGTTGACATATTGTGATTGGCTTGAGGTGGTCCGACTTTGTGTTGTAGGCCAAGAGACCCGGGCGGTCTAGTTCATATTGTAGGCTCAAGGGGAGCGGCCAGACATTCATGATGTAGGCTCCATATAGCGGTCCAGCCTCGTGCTGTAGGCCTTGTATGCATGCATTGTATGAGTATTGTTATCTGGGGTATTTTAGGAAACTCACTAAGATTTGGCTTATAATTATAGATTTAAACGTTTCAAGTACTTCTGAGGATCAAGGTAAGGCGAAGACGTGACTGTGCATATTATCCCTTGGTCATTATGTTTTTAGAAATGTTATTACTTTGATACTATGATTTTATGTCATGTGGCGGAACAATGATTTTTATGACTTGTGTTTTTATGGAAAACGACTTTTATTTCCTTTAAAATAAAAAAACATTACTATCGTTTCTGAGATATTACAAGTTGGTTTCAGAGCCTTGGTTTGGGATCTAGATGCTCACTCGTCTGATTCTATACTCAAACTATGGATATGCAAAAGGTTTTTCACTACTATATTCTAAAAATGAATCTAAAAAGGAGGATGTTACAGTCAGTCGGAGTTCAAGGGAAAGTTATTACCCAAAATACTTTATATGCATATTTTTGATATGTTAAGTATTAGAACGGCATGCCAGTTTACAGGTCGGGGATCCTCAGGAATTGCATGATAAAATTACCTGATTTGTGATGCTTGATAACCTAGGGGATTGTATTGTTGTGTTATATGAAAATGACATTATTGTTGTTAGTAGCTAAGTGTATGTGTCATAGTTGTACATAACTAGGATTTTATAGTCTTATAATGTCTGATTTAACCTTATTTCTTGTTCCTTGTTTGGTTGTGGACTTACAGTAGAATCAACTATTTAACTGTCTATCAAATTCGATGTTATGTACAATTAGCATACGCGAGGCGACTTGCAGTATTAGTGGAAGTTTCTTGTGTTGTGGAGGCGACACTGAGAGCATCCTAGGAAAAAAACTAGGAGTTAGTGGCTAATCTTTGAGTGTATAATTAGGGTATGTTAGCATGCATAGTGGCGTTGGGTCTAGTAGTGTAGAACTTCATGGCAGTCTTTAAGGAAAATACAGGTAGGTGCAGAAGCACAAGACTTGTACTAGTGTTAAGGAGGGCCATGGGATTCTGAGGAGTGGGTAGTTAAATGTATAGTACGTTAGCGCTACGAATTGATTTTGACATGTCTCCTGCCTATTTTCATCATGGTGATGATCAGAAAAGTGGGGACTGGTTCGGTGCCTTATGATCATGGTGCATCGAGGTCAACTAGTGCAGACTTATGTGAGTTGGTTAGTTTAGAAATTTGGATGGCATTGTTTGAGGTGGTACTAGTTGTGGTTGTGAGTATCAAGAAAGAAGTAAATGATATGATCAATAAGAGATTGGCATCCTTTATTGTATCGAGGTAGTCAACTGCTAATGATGTTACATTCCTCGACATGATCATATACCAGCCTCTCATCAGTGATAGAAGCAATGGTAGTGTTCTTAGCATGTGTTTGATGGAAGAAATGCAGGATGCCTTCCACACCAATGTATGACATGTAGGAGCAAGGGTTCGGTTCACTTTAGACCTTTTGCATTGTGCAACCAAAAAGCTATTGGGAGTTGATTGCACAAACTATTTTGGTTGTCGAAATGGAGACCATGACATGGGATGAGTTTACGACCCAATTCCAAGAGGATCATACATTTTCTGTGGAGACCAAGAGTGTGACTCTAGAAGCTGGATCAAAAATCAAGACAAAGATGAGAACACAGGTTTAGGACCAAGTCCCTACTCAACCGACATTTAAGTGACTCATGGTTTCCAACCAATGATCAAGAAGCTCGAGGTTCCCAATGTATGACAAGTGTGGGAAAACCCGCGATTGAGTGTTATAATGACCATGTTTCTCACTAGGCATAGTTATGAATCTATATATATGTCGTTCGATGACTGCCATGAGAGTATGTTGTGCCAGTTAAACAAGTTCCTACTTTTGAGGCAGTCATTTAGGCTGCAAGGTCTGTAGAGAGCATGATTAAGAGAAGGACTGTCGACAAGGCTAAAATCAGTTAGAAGAGGAAAGCTGATGGATTCTCAGGAAACCACAACAACAAGAACAACAAGTTTTCGAAGTCAAGTAACAAATCTGGGAGCTATCAAGAAGGGAAGTGGTGCAACTAGTGCAAGAAAAATCATTCCGGCGACTATATCGTCTGCTACAAGTGCAAGAAGTCAGGGCATATCTCTACAAACTTCCAAATGAAAGGAAAGGTTTGCGTCAGTTATGGAGAGGAATGACACATGAAGGCTAAGTTCCCAACAGCTGATAAACCAACCCCAAGGATCCTACCAGCAAAACCTAAGGGTGGAAGCTACCAAATGACCCTTAATGAATTAAAGGAAGAGATTGATGTTTCTTCAGGTACATTCCTAGTAAATTAAATTCCTACTAAGATTTTATTTCAGGAGTAGATCACTCCTTTATATCGCATGAATTTGGTAGAAAGCTTAAATTATCACCACGTAGGCTAAGTACCCCTATTTTGGTAGAAGTAGCTGGTGGTAGGAATGTAAATGTTAGTAATATGTTAGAGAACATAACCATTAAATTGAAAGGAAACGAATTTGATGAAGAGATATTTCCCTTCGATTTAACCGAATTCGATGTAATTCTGGGCATGGACTAGTTGGGTGAAAAACTTGCGGAGATCTTATGTGAAAGGAAAATGGTGCATATCACTCCTCCTGGGAGAGCGCCATTCGTGGTATATAGTGATAAGAATAGAGTAAGGTCCATAATCATTATGATTATGAAGGCCGGAAAATGCCTAACAAAAGGACGTAAAGCATTCTTGGCATATGTTACCGACTCAAAGAAGGAAAAGAAGGAAATAACTGATACACCTCTGGTGTGTGACTTTCTTGAGGTATTTATAGATGAATTACAAGGATTGCCACCAGAGAGGCAGGTAGAATTTAGAATCGACTTATTGCCAGGAACGGCGACGATTACAATCGTTTAACGCCTACAGAGATGAAAGATTTGATGAAAAAATTCTAGGAATTATTGGACAAAGGTTTTATAAGACCTAATTCATCACTCTGGGGTGCTTCTATACTATTTGTAAAGAAGAAGGAAAGTATAATGAGAATGTGCATTGATTATCGAGAGCTAAACAAGGTCACGATAAAGAATGGATAACCCTACCTAGGATAAATGACTTGTTCTATCAATTGAAGGAGCAACCGTATTCTCCAAGATTGATCTTAGGTGATGTTATCATCAGTTGAAGATAAGATAGCAATACATTGAAAATACAACCTTTAGAATGAGGTATGAACACTATGAATTCCTTGTTATGTCCTTTGGACTAACAAATGCTCCAGCAACATTCATGGATTTTATGCATCGAGTTTGTAAACCTTTTCTCGATAAATCAGTAATAGTGTTCATCGATGATATCTTGATTTACTCCAAAAGGAATCAAGATCACAGTAGACATCTCCAAGAAGTATTAGAAGTCCTGAAGAAGGAGAAGTTTTAGGCAAAGTTCTCCAAGTGTGACTTTTGGATATGGGAGATACACTTATTGGGTTACGTGGTTAGCCATAAGGGCATAACGGTCGACCCAGCAAAGAGAGAAGCTGTTATGAAATGGGAGACACCAAAGTGTCCCATTGAAATTTGTAGTTTTTTGGGATTGGTGGGTTACTATTGAAGATTCATCCAAAACTTTTCATCTATTGCGGCTCCACTAACATCCCTAAACAAAAAGGGAGTTGCTTATACTTGGAGCGAGAAGCAAGAAAAGGATTTCGGTGAATTGAAGAAGCGGTTATGCGAAGCACCAATACGCGTCCTACCAAAAGGAACTGATGACTTTGTAGTTTTCATTGATGCTTATGGAGTTCGATTGGAGTGCATCCTTACCCAAAGAGACAAAGTAGTTGCTTTTGCCTCAAGACAATTGAAGACCCATGAGCAAAACTATCCAACACATTATCTGGAGCTTGGAGCAGTGGTTTTTGCCCTAAATATTTGGAGACATTATCTTTATGGAACCAAATCCAAACTATTTACATATCATAAAAGCCTTCAATATCTCCTTACGTAGAAGGAATTGAATATGAGAGAGACGATGGTTGGAGCTACTCAAGGACTATGATTGTGAGATACTTTACCAC
Organism: Lactuca virosa; assembly: GCF_052849685.1. Lineage (NCBI taxonomy): Eukaryota > Viridiplantae > Streptophyta > Magnoliopsida > Asterales > Asteraceae > Lactuca > Lactuca virosa. The sequence continues at coordinate 52,322,509 of NC_136432.1, forward strand.
CCAGGTAAAACAAATATTATAGCCGATGCATTGAGTAGAAAGGTGAATCCATAACGGAAAAGAGCTAGATAGTTAAAGATTGAGATCATTTCAATGATTGTAGAAAAGATCAAAGAAGCTCAGACTAGAGCTTTAGCTGAAGATGCAAAGAAAGAAGAATGTCTTGGCAAGACGTTAGTGTTCAAAGAGAACAATCAAGGGTTAAAGTTATTCAAAAATCGTATATGGGTGCCAAAGATGGGCAAAATATGGGATCTTCTTATGGAAGAATCTCATAAGACTATGTATTCTATACACCAAGGCAGAACCAAAATGTATATGGATTTAAAACCCTATTACTGGTGGCCAACGATGAAGGTCAATGTAGCAACTTATGTGGCTGAATGTATGACTTGTTCAAGAGTAAAAGAACAACATTAGAAGCCATATGGAGACTTGGAACCTTTACCGACACCTATGGGTAAGTGGGATGACATTACCATGGATTCCGTAACTAAGTTGCCAAGGAAAAATAAGGGCCATGACATGATTTGGGTTATAGTAGACGGATTGATAAATATTGTGTATTTCATAGCCACATGAGAAAACTGGTCTATAGAGAAGTTGGCAGAAACCTACGTAAAAGAGATTGTCAAAATTCATGGAGTACCCCTATCGATCGTGTCAGAAAGAGACAGTCGATTTACCTTCAGGTTATGGAGAAGTATGCAAGAAGAAATAGCTACGAAGTTGTGTTTGAGTACTACCTATCATCCACAAACGGACGGGCAGAGTGAAAGAACTATCCAAACATTGGAAGATATGTTTTGTGTATGTTCTTTAGAATTCACTGGTAGTTGGGATTATAACCTACCATTAGAAGAATTTTCCTACAATAATAGTTATCACTCAAGCATCAAGATGCCTCCTTACGAAGCATTATACGAAAGGAAGTGTGGTACACCATCTTGTTTGTTGGAAGAACGAGAGAAACACTTTGCAGATCCTGAGATGGTTCAACAGACTGCTAATAGAGTAAAAATCATCTGGGAAAGAATGCTAGATGCTCAAAGTCTTCAGAAGAGCTATGCAGATAAGAAGCGACAACATGTAACGTTCGAGGTCGGTGATCATGTGCTACTCAAAGTCTCTACATGGAAGGGACTTATTAGATTCAGAAAACATGGGAAAGTTAAGTCCTCGTTTTATTGGTCCATTCAAAGTACTTCAGAAGATTGGGAAACAAGCTTACAAGCTTGAATTGCAACCTTAACTAGAAGGTATCCACAACACCCTTCATGTTTTCTATTTGAGGAAGTACTTGGGAGAAGAACCCAATATCATTCTACTTTCGGAATTAAGGATTGGTGAGAATAAAAGGCTGATAGAAGAGCCTAAAGAAATCATCGGCCGTTGTAACATCTTGTTCTTAAAGATCATCAAAGAAGTGGTTTTGCTCTGAAGTCCTTGGATCCAACATTTCTCTTCATTATGCACCATTTGGAGGTATAAAAATCCAACCTTGACTCATGTTTCTCTAGTTCTTGGTTAAGCATAGATTTTATACCTTTTATCACAAAATCGAGGTATTTGTGAGTATGAGGTACTCCAAAGCCTTTAAGTTGTCCTTTCATACATTTTAGGGTATTTTAAGTCATAAAAATGCAAGCTTGGATCTTGGTTTGTCCCCATGCAAGAGTTATGGTGTGGCAAATGGTTGAATACGTTAAGTTTTTAGTGTTGGGCTCTTTGTAGCCATGTAAAGGCATAAAGATTGCAACTTGATGGCCATAGAGGTTTTAATAAGCTCAGATCTGAAGTTTGGACGTAAGGTCTTAAGGCATTAAGACCTTAATGGGAGTTTTCACCTAGGGTGTGTACGTCGGGCGTAAAAGCATGTACACTATGCGTACTGCACCTCGACCCCGATTCCCTTTTTGCATCAGACGTTGTACGCGCGGCATACAAGGTGGCACGCGAGCCGTATGACCCAGTTCCAGCGTTTGGGCAATTCTTTTGGGCCTTGTACCATTAGGTGTTGGGCTTTTCAGGATTGGGCCGAATGGGAAGGGCAAAATGACCTTTTTGACCCTAATTAGGATATGGGGATTTTTTGACCATTTATTATGGATTTAAAAACCTGGATTATTGATTAGTGTTATTTTTGGGACTTAATTAGTGTCAGGAGCCATGTTAGAAGTAGCTCGAGTGTATGACTTAGTTATTTTCTTTTTGAGGTGAGTCTCCTAATTAGATCCATGGGTCGAAGGCACCAATGCCGACCCATTACTTTGCTGTGTAGAATGCAAATTGTCTATGTGAAATTGTATGAAAGACCATGATCTGGCCCCTGGAAATTGTATGAAATACCAGGATCTGGCCCCTAGCATTTGTATGAAAGACCAAGATTTGGCCCTCAGCATTGCAAGGAAAGACCATGATTTGGACCATGGCAAAAAGTAACTGTAAGACTATGATCCGACCCATAGCATTCATTATCGTGTGTATGGTATGTGGTACTTTGGGGAACTTACTAAGATTTGTCCTTACAATTTTGTTTATGGTTTCAGGTACTTCTGGTTCGAAAGGGAAGGGCCTGGTGTGATGGCACAACATCCTCCACTCACGATTTTCGCATTCCAAATAATTGTACTCTGATGTTTTGAATATTATCATTGGATGCTTGATTTTGAACAATTTATGAATGATATGATAAACTTCCAATTGAAAATTTTTATCACTGTATTTGGGATGTTACAAGTTGGTATCAGAGCCTTGGTTTGAGGGATTCGGGCACACTTTCAGGTGTGTCATAACTCAAACTGAGGAAATGATAATATTTTAAATGAAAAATGAAATTGAACTTCTAAAAAGATTTTTACTTAGAAAAGGGTTGAGATGCGTGCAATCAACTGAGATCAAGTAAGTGGTTCCCAAGATTACTTATACATATGCGTTATGAGTGTATGCTTGATATGAGAATTGCATGCTAGATTAGGGCTAAGGATACCTTCAGGAATCATATGATAGAATTGCCTGATAGCCTAGGGAATTTGATGTTATATATTGCATTGGAATTGATATCGACTCAGTTAATTGTTAAGTGTATGCTTTAAAAGTTGTATACGACTAGGATCATATAGCCCTAGAATGATTGATTCGGCCTCATTTCCCGTTCCTTGTTTGGTTGTAGACTTAGGGTAGAGTCATCATTTGACAGTCTTTGTAATTATGTTTGTGTATAACTTGCATGTATAAGGCAACCAACGGTGTTGATTGAGGTTCTTGGTATTGCGAGCGGTAGGATTTGAGATTTCCAAGAAATGTTTAGGATATATATGTTGTTTATCATAGGATGGTTATATGGTTAGTTTGGTAACTTAGAGGAATCAGGCATGCTCTTGTGGAAGGTACATATAGGTGTGAATGGTAGTATTGGGCCCGTACTACTGGAAGCACAAGATCAGTACCTGAGATAATATTAGGCCTAGAAACTCTAAGGAGGCCTCTATACTGAAAATCCCCTCGAGTCTTATGTTGATTATTTATATGTTGTGCTTCAGTTGAGGATGGTGATGATTACTCGAGGAGGTTATGGCTCTGGTTCTGGTTCAGGTTCTGCCTCAGACATAGAACCGACTGATGTGCGGCTACGATAGTTTATTTCGGTTGAGGTTACTCGCGATCTCTTGGATGTTACTCCTGTAATGTTCGATACCATCAAGGAGGGGATTATGCAGCTGATGGATGAAGGGCTCGGGTCGTTTCAAGATGAGATTGTTGCGAGTCAGATCGGAGCTAGAAATTCCTCATTCTGGGAGTTTAAGGCCTGTGGAGCTCCTTAGTTCTTTGGGGATAAGGATCCCATCACTAGCCGACGTTGGATTGCTGACATGGAGAATGCTCAACGGACGAGATTTTGCCCTGAGGGGGGAAATGTGGGATTTGCCTCCTACCTACTGAGGGACCGAGCATGAGACTGGTAGGACGAGGTTACCCGTGTTGTAGGGTTACCGGTAGTGGTAGTGATGACTTAAGATGATTTTGTTTAAAGGTTCCAGAGGGAGTTTGCACCATCTATCAAGGTGCATCAGCTGGCGAAGAAGTTCCAGGACCTTCGCCAGACTACTGAGACCGTGGCGGAGATTACCGCCAAATTCAGGTGGAGGGATTTGTTGGTCCTGCAGTATGTTGCGGGTGAGGAGATGAGGAAAACGAGATACCATGACACGTTGAGAGAGGATATCAGGGAGTTTGTGAGATTTTTGGGGTGGAAGACCCTGTATGATATGATCGAGAAGGTTCGTGAGAGGGAGATTGAGTTGGAGATTCGGACGAAGCAGAAGCCAAAATATGTACATACAGCAGTGGGCCAGGATAAGAGACCCAAGACTTCTGATGCACGCACTAGAGGCCAGCAGGGTCTGGGCTGTTACGGCAAGGGCGGCAAGCCGTACAGTGAGGCATGCCGAGCGACGAGTTCAGTTTGTTTTAGCTATGGCCAGTCGGGCCACGTCACTAGGGATCGCCCCTGGAGTGCTCTAATTTTCTTCCATTGCAATCAGACCAGCCATAAAGAGGCCGATTGTCCGATATTGTCTGGAGGAGCAGTGGGGGCGCCTGCGCCAACCACCTTGAGGATCACTGATGGCCGCCAGGGCAATGCGGAGGCAACTTTAGTGAAGATCAGGGCATTAAAATTGACCACCGATGAGGCCCGTGCAATGCCGGATGTGGTTACTGGTATGTGACTTATATCTATCTTTTATTGCTTTCCTTATTTATACTTATGATTATTTTGATCCTGTATAGGGACCTTTTTTGTCAATGATATGACCGCTGATGTTTTGTTTGATTCGGGTACTACCCGATCCTTTGTATCTCTTGCAATTAGCAAGAAGTTTTGCGATACTCATAGGATTTTAGATTTCCCGTTGGAGGTTGAGATTGCAGATGACTGTAACGTGAGTGCTTCGAGGGTTTATTGTGGGTGAGTTTTGAATCTGTTTAGCGAGAGGTACTATATTGATTTGGTGCTAATTCCCCTGCGGGGATCGAAGGTTATTATCGGAAGGGATTGGTTGGGTCCCAATAGGGCCATGATTGACTGTGAACGGCAATTAATGAGGGTTCGAACCCCAAGTGAGGGAGAACTGGTTATTCTGGGGAGGAAGCCTCGCATGGACCAACTATCTATTCAGCTGCGAGGGTCATGATAAATATTCAGTAGGGTTGTTCTGGGTTCCTAGCTTATGTTGCAAACACTCGAGTTGAGGGCAAGACGGAGCTGAGTGGGGTGCCCATTGTTCGGGATTTTCCTGATGTATTTCCTAAGGATCTGCCAGGAGTGCCTCCCGAGAGGCAGGTTGAGTTTCGGATTGATCTAGTTCCCGGTTCGGCCTCGATTTCCAAGGCACCGTATTGCTTGGCACCCCCAAAGATGTAGGGGTTGTTTGCGCATGTACATGAGTTGCTAGACAAAGGTTTTATTCGTCCGAGCAGTTCTCCATGGGGAGCACCGATTGCGTTTGTGAAGAATAAGGACGGTTCACACAGAATACGCATTGATTGTTGGGAGTTTAATAAGCTAACGGTAAAGAACCGTTACCCACTTCTGAGGGTCGACGATTTGTTTGATTAGCTCCAGGGTGCATCTTGGTTTTCCAAGATTGATTTACGGTCGTGGTACCATCAGATGAGGGTCAGGGATGCTGATGTACTGAAAACAACCTTCAGGACTCGTTATGGTCATTACGAGTTTGTAGTGATGCCATTCGGGCTCACCAATGCACCAATAACATTCATGGATCTTATGAACCGAGTCTGCAAGCTGATGTTGGATCGGTCTGTGATAGTATTCATTGATGATATTCTGGTCTACTCCAAGACTATGGAGCAGCACAAAGAACATTTACGGGAGGTTTTGGAAACCCTAAGGAGGGAGAGACTATACGCCAACTTCTCCAAATGTGATTTATGGTTGTGTGAGGTGCAGTTCCTGGGGTACATCGTCAATCAGAAGGGTATTTTGATCGATCCAGTCAAGATCGAGGTTGTGATGCGATGGGAGGTTCCGTGGACCCGATATTTGATTCGGAGTTTCCTAGGTCTCACAGGGTATTATCGGAGATTTATCCAGGATTTCTCCAAGATTGCAGTGCCTTTGACCTGCTTGACAAAGAACAATGTGGTTTTTCGATAAGGGCCCGATCAACAGTCGGCTTTTGAGACTTCGAGGAAAAGATTGTGTAAGGCCTCGATTCTGTTGGGTTTTAATCACTATAACACTCCTATGGTGCACATGCAACCCTAGATGCTTTGGATCTATGTTTTCTCTAATTATACTTGTATTTTCAATTTTCCAAAACATACATCCTAACTAGCATACAAGGGAGGATATACAATACAAAACTCATAGTTAGATGAATACCTCTTGATGTAGTTGTAGTTCTTGGCCTTAGAAAGTTTTATCACCTCCAGTGTGATGCCTCTAATATGTCACAAACACCAAATGCAAGAGGAGACATGAGAGAATAGGCTAGTTAGCACAAAATCAATATCTCTCTCTCAGAATGAATGGGTAAACGATTTTGGTTCTAGGGGTGTGCTTTTATACTGTTGCAAATGCTAGGGTTTCATCTATGAAAACCCTAATGCACCATGACCTTTCATATTACTTAGGCTCCATGGGTTAAACCTCCATGGACTATCTATATTGGTTTAGCCCATCCTAATTAACCATGGATCTTTGGCCCACACTATAAGAATCATTGATTTACTTAATCAGTCCCCGTATATTTAATTAGTCTCTTTTGATCACTAAATTAATTCCAAATTAATTCTTGATCAATACTAATTAAATAATATGATTTCTCAGTTAATATATTATACTTATAATATATTAAAAAATCACAAACAGCCTTATTCTCATAAGTCCATCCTATCAAATTGCACTGGTGAAGGCAAACCAAAAGGACCATACTACAATTGGGTCAAGTACATCTCAATTATAGTTATGGGTTTAGACACTAAATCCAACAGTCTCCCACTTGCATATGTCTAATAACTATAACTGCCAATGTAACTTCAGGATCCGATTAGCAATTGTAGCTTTCAAAAGCCACTGTCGAACTCTGACCTAGTCAGTGACACGTCCTTTAGATAAGGGATCATATATTCCTCCATTCTAGATATCGTATGAACTGAGACATGGATTATAATCATTCTCTCTGTTCATGTGTTGTTTCACAATTTCCGATTTATGACGACCGACTAATTGAACAAATCACATCAGTTCAGACTTGGCCAAGCGCTTAGGGTTGTCATCACTTAATCATCGAGGGGCCCACAGATATCGCTTTTATACCACTATGGGTAAAAGGAATGGATAAACTTCGACTCAAATGTTTGCTTGTACTTACTCATCAAATCACACACAACAATACGTTTTATAACACCAAGTTTCTGGTGCGTTTACATATGTCAATGTGCAACCGACTTGTAAACTACAACTCACATGTCTTGGTTTCAAGAATATAAGATATTATCGTCTCATGATCAGTCGTGATAAAATACATGAAGTGATTCAAATGAGCATGGGTTTAATCCAATACTCGAATCTTATTCCAGAAGTACTCATGAATACTGCAACAAACTTGTGCTATGTCTAAAACACTTTAGACAATCTACAGACGAATTCATGACAGTCTTGCCTCAATACCTACTTCCAAAGTATGATCGACTCTGGATAGTTTGAATAACCTGGTTATTCGGGAAGTCAAAACATGCAAAGTGAAACACAAGAATAATCGAATCCAATATGGTCTCAAAACTTTTGAATACAAATCAAACATCTTTTATTTAATCACCATATTGATTACACATTATTCATTGTATAATTTTTCGATTTAAAAACTTAATACTTGAATTGAAACAATAGTTATCCCATGCCCCAAGCATGCACACTATGTTTTCCTATGGTCCTTACTTTGTGAAATAGATCAATTGTAAACATTTCCAATGACACTCATTTCACAATTCCAAATCCTTATCGTAAGTGTAAGAGTACCAAGTCCTTCCCACTTACTGTAATCTGTTAGATTCTAAGCTTATATGCAGTGATCATTTTGTAATGATTTTGTGCACAAGTCACAGGTACTTTTCCAATTACAAAACTTTCCATTGGAGATTGTTACAAGACAATTCCATAGATACGAAGTCTCATATTCAAACCACATTCTTTTGAACATCCTTCTTGCATAAAATTTCAAACTTACTCATAGATTCTTGATATCCAACTCCCATAATGGAAAATTTTCCATAATTGCCATATGACTATCTATCCTTAATAGAATCCTATCTATTCAAAATCATATCAATATGGTCCATTCATTACTATACTTCCAACTGTCCTTAAGCAACCAATGCTTAGCAAACCTCAGATCTTCCTTGACAGTTGTTTAATAACTTTAGTCATATCCGGTTCTAGTCCTTTTTCCATCTTAATACCCTAGGCATTTGGAAAATTAGAACAGGGGAATATTATAGCACATGCAATCGATCCTATATCCGAAGCATATGGGACAGGATTCATAATGTCTTACATAAAGACCTGATACTTTACCAGTCTCTTGCTATAACATTTCCATATATAGAATTTCCTTATGTTGAATCTTTTCAACATAACATTCATATATATCCTTGACTAAATTTTATTAAAATATCAATCTAAACTTTTAGAATTGAAATGAAGTATAAGTTCATCTCCCTTAATTATAGCAAAACAACTTTTTCAAACCCTGCAACTTTGCGAATTGAAATCCATTTTTTCTATAATTAACATTGCTAACTCGCAACACATACCATAATAATTATGCTCCCACTAATATAATAATTATTATCTCACTAGCATAACACTTATGCTCTCACTAGCTTTAACATGTATCCAGAAATCAACTGGACTTCTAGAAATCAATACTTATTGAGTTTCTTACCAAAGTTCAGCTTTTTGACACGAGATGCTTTGATAAGCCTTTATTTAAGATCATACACCCTTTGTTAGAAAGCTCATCTGTGTGTCTAAACTATTCAGAACTTACAACAATAAGTTCCGAATGTTCAAGCTATTTTCCATTTCTCACCATTCGAACTATGAAGAGGGATGTCGTAATCATAATCGAATTTGAGAATGCAAATATCACAAATGCTATTTGCTTAAAATCTACTTAGTAAAAGCGTTTCCTCATAATCATTTTCATGAAGCGGAGAGAAACCTTATGACACTTAGATTTTATGGTGTATGTGTTCCTATCCATGTGAATTTGTCATAACCATAATCATAAGACAAGGTTAGTGACAAATCCAAACTCATATGGAATGAACTTGTTCAATCTTAATTTCTTGCCACTTGGCAGCACGAGGGCCTACCATGTCTTCCAAGTTGTTAAGCAACTCATCCCTACTGATCAATGAACTTTCACTGATCAAGGTGTTTTGTCTTATGCAAACAATTGAGAACTCATAAAACTCACATGCATAGTCAACTTTAACTGGAATGTGCACAGAAACAAGAATAAGTCAACATGATAGGTTACAAACCTCAAGCCACGTCCTAGTGTTAAATAATAGGTTTATACTTGATTAGTTCTTGAAAATTTTCAAGATCTTTAAGACTCCCACTGTCCTCTTGACACATAAGATTCTATTGTCAAGAAACTTTAATTGACAAACAAATATTCAAGAGTTAGTGCGGATTCTTATCAAGAAGAACACTTCTGACAATTGTTCTTAGTCGATCTTTGTTACATCCAAAACATCACAACTTACCAATTTCAAATGTACAAGAGTAAGAAACATTTTACTCTATATTTGATAAGTGTTATAAAACTTTCTTAAGATTATGTCACTCAAGTTACAATCTTGGAGTATGACTCTAAGACTTGATTTTGGAACGAAGTATGATTCACCTTCTGATTCAACCATTTCAACAATTCATGATTCCTCTTCTCAGCCATACAAATGCACTAATATATCCTTAGAGGATCAATCGTGACATGGTTCCATAATCACAAGGATGATCATAAAACACGATACTAAAGTACTCTCTTTTCCTTTCTGATTGGAGAAACTTTTATCTTTCTGCATAATTTGATTCTTCTTATTCGTTCTGCTATACATTGAAACTTTTCCAATGATTCAGAATTATACTTAATCTTGTAAGCATAACCATATTTACTAAACTTTTAGTAAATCATGACGAATAGTCTTATCATTCTTTGTGGTGGACCTGACCAGCGCACAACCAAGTGTACACGATTCCCTAGTCCTTCACTTGACTCACATATACATGTGAATAAGGAATTAGCCTTAATTTCCCAAAGATGAAAGTTCTCATTCATCATACAATACAAGTTTCATAATTCCAAGTTTCTATTCAATCGAAACTTTGGTAATGAGAATCTTTCCTTATTTGGTTAATTTAGACACTACCACAAACGAAAGAATTAAATCCATATTGCTAAAAATACAAACATACAAACATCAAATTTTCACAAATAACATTGCAAGGATATTAAAACAAGATAAATTTCAAAAAATTTCTTTATTTATAATATGCGGAAAAACTTTTCCTTACAATGCAATTACAAATGAAAACTATGTTACTACATATTTCTAAGCAATTTATCATAACTCCTAGCATCAGCTCAAAAATATGATCATCGAACCATGCGATCGAAATCCATCTCTTCGCGATCAGATTCAGCTTACTATTTCCTTTAAGCTTCTTTCTTTCTCTTTGATTCTGCAAAACATCAAAATGTAACTTTACATCATGTAATAAGAATCAATAAATGAGAACTTAATAGAGTTAGATAATGAGCTTACCTGTAACGCCCGCATTTCGGGGCTAAGCATTGGTAGATGATGTAATAGTCTAGGTCAACTATTGTAACTCTTTTTGAAGTAATAAAGATGAATTATTTGAGTATTATGTGATTTATGTGCTTTATACTTAATTATAAATAATAAAGAATAAAAATAAGCGTCAACATTAAAGTGTGAGATAAACCCGATATCTTTACATAAAGTTGTAGTGGTCGAAAAAAGGATTCCGGGGATATAAAGAACGCCGAAATCCGAGTTATAACGAAGAAGTTATGACCCGTCGAAGTTTCGCGACGGAACCGGCACGACACCGGGAAGCGTAAATAGTGAATTTACGATAGAACAATTTTTAGCCTTAGCAATCTAAACGAAAGTCGTAGAATATGTTAAACCGAGAGCGTCCATAAAAAGAACGCCTAAATCTGACTTCGTATGAGGAAGTTATGATTTTTCGAACTTTCGGCTTAGCAGTGTACAGCCCGAAGTTCGAATCTTAGATCGAGCGGTTTTTAACCAACACAACCTAAAGGAGAATCGAAGATCCCATTAATAGTAGCGTAACGATAATAAGACAGACGAAAACGGACGTCGGATGAAGGAGTTATGAATTTTTAACGGATCAATCCTGTCCCAACCTGTTAAAAATATAACTTTTAAAATAAAGTCAAAATTAGCCGACGGAGTCTAAACGAAAGTTGTAGAGTACGTTCCCGCCTATGCGTGGATATAAAGAACGTCAAAAACGGAGCTCTTATGTGAAAGTTACGAATTTTAGAAGTCGAGTATGCAAATTGCGAAACTTATGTGAGATTGATGACGTGGCATGATCTAGGCCGTCGCTTGCTGATCACGGTGCTCGCTTCGGATGATGACACGTCGCACTTTGGACGCCCAGTGTAAGCTTCGTACGCCCCGCGTACCGTGTACTCCTCGCGTACGAGCTTCGCACGCCCAACGTTCTACCCTTCCTCGGTCCAGCATCGTCCACGTCGCCCTACCGAGGTCTCGCCACCTGTCGTTCCTATCTGAGTTACGCCCCGTGTAACAGAGGGCTACGCCCAACGTAGTCCGAAGATCAACTCCTATAAATACCTTGCGAAGGCAGTCGGCTTCTTCACTCATTCCACCACAACTTTCTCTCTCTACTTTCTCTCACTACCCCCCTTAACCCCTCTAAGCCTAGGTAAACCCCCTAGCACCCGAAGGAAGCCCCGAGGCTCCCGGAGTCCCGAGAAAAAGGGTCTTTCGGTTCGCAAACGCTGCTCCAAGCGAAGCCCGGTTTTCGAGAAAAACCAGCTGTAAGTGAGCTACGCCTACGCTATTTTTAATATAACTTCTAATTAATTATAGTAACATTATTAGGACCTTAAAATAATTATTTGGGCTATTATTATGAGTTATATAAGAGTGTTGCTTAACGCTTATATAATAGTAATAATGGCTAGACTATTAATTAGTCTCGGTAAATATTAGACTAAACCCTAGTGGTAATGATACTAGGTTTTGTCGAAGGAAATTGTTTTAAAAGTAACGAAGTACTGTCCAAGTGCAGAGTCACCACCTAATCAAGTGAGTGCATAGTTACTTTCATATTACACACAGATATGAAGTATTTTATATAAATTACGTGCTACGTGTGCATGTTATCTGTATACTTGCCATCTATGTTGGATGAACGATTTTAAACATGTTTTAAATGATTTAAACTGTATATGTATTTTATATCTACTAAATGTGTTGGGTAAAACATGGGTAGATGTAATAGTTGCTGTGTGAAAAAATAAAATAATGAGAGGCCTCGTTATCGATGTTATTGATGATCTAGTCATCTAGCGGAGTATAGATGATGACCACAGACTATTCTAGACAGTCTAGTGAAACGCTAGCAGGCTCGCAACCTGTAGGTGTTTATTTGAACTGTGTGCTCACCAGCAGTACTCCATCCCCCACATGGTTGCCTTATTTGACATGAATTGCTGAGGAACCCCCGAAGCATGTGTTGTCACCCCGATGAAAGTCCTTAGACTAGGTCCCTTGTGTTAGATGTTTTAGGGACGTAAAGTGAGGATAACGGGAAGGGGTAATCGGGTTTGTTTGGTTGATGAAAATAATAAACTTACTTATTGTGGGTTGAAAACCTTATGTGCTCACCAGGCTCCCAAGCCTGACCCACTCAGTTTCTTGTATTACAGGTAGTGGCGCATGAGCATAGATGTTTGGATGAGAGATAAGGGATTGTAGGCCTGTAATTATGAAATAATGTAGTAAGGCTTACATTGTACTGTTTATACTTTTGATCTGTATCGAACATGACATCCCGAGGTTTTAATGAAATACATTTCATCGGAAATGCTTTGATAAATCTTTATCATATTTTTTTTTGGGAACAAATTCCGCAACACTTTTATTTAAAATGTTACTCTGATTTTTAAACAAAGCATAAACAAAATCGGTCTTTTCTGGCCGTGAAAATGGGGATGTCAAAGTTGGTATCAGAGCATTAGTTTAAGCGAACTAGGAATTTGTAGGATTTCTATACTTAAACTTAGAATGCTAAGCGATGATTGTGAGGTGTGAGCACTAGCTTATTTTAGGAATTGTGCCTAAAATGCTTTTATGTGCTAAATGCTTTGTGCCTGATATGCTGTTACTTGTTCGGATCTATGGTCTGTTGCCGACCGGATCTGGAAACCTTATGTGTTTAGGATTCTAAACGTACGACTATGATATTAGAACTAACATGTAAACGTTTCAGAGTGATAAGGACGGTTTAAACGACTATCCTAAATAAAGATCTAAATTCACCTTATTCGGTGTATAGATCAAAATGGCAAGAACCTGCAGCGGAGCCGGGAATGCAAATGGAAACAGAAACCAACCTCCATTGATTGAGAAAATACCGGTTGTGGTGGCCGCTCCTGAGCCAATAACGATGGTCGGAGTGCAAGCGATGATCCAAATGATGTTGGATCGTCAAATGGAGGAAACCAGACGTTTGATCCAACAGAATTGAGAGGAAGCTACCATACCGATCGAACAGCCCGAGTTGAACGAAGGGCAGTCTGAGGAGGGGAACTACAGCAGGACCGTTGGTCAAGCTGATCCGCCAGTGAATAGGAGGAACAACCAAGACGACGGAGTCGAAGGAAACGGATGCAAGTACAAGGATTTTCTGACTTTCAAGCCATCGACTTTCACTGGAAAGGAGGATCTGATTGAAGTTATGGACTGGATCTCGGAGATGGAACTAGCCTTCATGACGTGTGGTTGCAGAGGCAAGTTGCAGACCACGTTAGCAGTACGCCAATTCAGAGGAGGCGCAGTGCATTGGTGGAACACCCTGGGGAAGACTTTAAGCCCCAATGAGCCCCTGCAACTGACATGGGCAAAATTTTTGGTGCAGTTCAAACGCAAGTAGTGCTCAACCCAAAACTTGCTTGAGCTAGAGAACCGGTTCCTGACCCTGAAGAAGGGAAGCATGTCGATTGACGAGTGCACCAACAACCTCACAGAGAAGATGGAGTTTTCCTTGTGTCTTGTCCCAGATGAACTAACAAAAATCGACAAGTACGCCAAGGGACTCCCATAAGAGTATGCGGTGCCGGTACGTCAAGCACTTACTCTGGAGGCGGCTATCTGGGCTGCCAAGTCTGTGGAGGAAATGATCAAGGGAAGAGCTGCCAGCAAGGTTGAGGTTGGCGAGAAAAGGAAGTTCGAGGGGTCTACTAAACCCAATAAGAAGAGCAAGTTCAGTTCAAAGAAGTTTGGAGGAGGAGGGAATGAAGCAAAATGGTGCGAGAAGTGTAAGAAGAAGCACTTCGGGAAGTGTAGCGAAGAGGTGACCTGCTACAAGTGTGGGAAGACAGGGCATTATGCCAATGAGTGCACCACCAACAAAAGTGTGTGCTACGAGTGTCGTGAAGAAGGGCACATTGCTAAGGATTGCCCGAAGAAGAAAGATGTGGCAAGGCCCAACATTCCACTGAAGCCGAAGGCGAGAGCCTTCCAGATGACGCTCGAGGCTGCGAAGGAGGCAGCAGACGTCGCTTCAGGTACCTTTCTTGTAAATGGTTTGCCTGCCAATATACTGTTTGATTCCGTAGCCAACTACTCCTTTGTGTCACATAAATCTGGTGGGAAATTAGCATTGCCTGTAGAGAAACTTGATAATGCCCTGATTGTAGAAGTTGTCAGTGGCAAGTTCGTACCTATTAGTAATCCTATTAGGAACATAGTCATCGACTTAAATGAAAACGAATTCCATGAAGAGCTGTTGCCCATAGAGTTGAACGGTTTAGACATCGTTCTGGGAATGGATTGGCTTAGCGCCAACGATGCCGAGATATTATGTCGGAAGAAGATAGTAAGGGTAAATCCCCCTGGAAAGGAGTCATTTATGGTGTACTGGGACAAACGCAGAGTGAATTCTAGAATCATTTCCCTGATGAAAGCCAGTAAATGTTTGTCCAAGGGATGCACATCATATTTGGCATTCGTGATCGATGCTAAGAAAGAGAAAAAGGAGGTGCAAAATATATCGGTCGTGTGTGATTATCCGGAAGTCTTTCCCGAAGATCTTCCCGGATTACCGCCTGATAGACAAGTGGAGTTTCGGATAGACTTGTTACCAGGGACGACACCAATAGCAAAAGCACCATACCGATTAGCACCGACGGAGATGAAGGAGCTCATGACGCAACTGCAGGAGTTGTTGGACAACGGTTTCATTCGACCTAGTTCATCACCCTGGGGAGCTCCAGTGTTATTCGTGAAGAAGAAAGATGGAAGCAAGAGAATGTGTATAGACTACACAGAGCTGAACAAGGCAACAGTGAAGAACAAGTATCCATTGCCAAGGATTGATGACCTATTCGATCAGCTGCAAGGTTCGAGCTATTTCTCAAAGATCGATCTCCGGTCAGGATATCATCAGCTGAAGGTAAGAGAGCAGGATATTGAGAAAACTGCGTTCAGAACGAGATATGGACACTACGAGTTCTTGGTTATATCATTTGGACTAACCAATGCTCCAGCAACGTTCATGGATTTGATGAATAGGGTTTGTAAACCATTCCTCGATAAATCTGTGATAGTGTTCATAGATGACATACTAATCTACTTGAAAAGCCAGAAGGAGCATGGCAAGCATCTACAAGAAGTGTTGGAAGTATTGAAGAGGGAGAAACTTTATGCAAAGTTCTCCAAATGCGATTTTTGGATCCGAGAAGTACAATTCTTGGGTCATGTGGTTAATCAAGAAGGGATAATGGTTGACCCAACAAAGATCGAAGCTGTGATGAAGTGGGAACGACCGAAAATTCCCACAGAGATTCGAAGCTTTCTGGGATTAGCTGGATATTACCGAAGGTTTATCCAAGGCTTTTCGTCGATAGCTGCTCCATTGACAGCTTTGACCCACAAAGGAGCTACTTATACATTGAGTGAGAAGCACGAAGAAGCATTCGAGAAGCTAAAGAAGAAATTATGTGAAGCACCGATTCTTTCTCTACCCGACGGAGTTGAAGACTTCACAGTCTATGGTGATGCATCTGGAGTCGGGTTGGGTTGTGTTCTGACCCAAAGAGAAAAGGTGATAGCATACGCATCTCGACAATTGAAGGAGCATGAAAAGAACTACGCCACTCATGATCTAGAGTTGGCAGCGGTAGTTTTTGCTCTAAAAATATGGAGGCATTACCTCTATGGCACAAAGTGGAAACTTTTCACTGATCATAAGATTCTCCAGAATCACTTTAATCAGAAGGAATTAAACATGAGACAACGACGCTGGCTAGAGTTACTCAAGGACTACGACTGTGTGATACTTTACCACCCCGGTAAAGCAAATGTTGTTGCTGATGCTCTCAGTCGGAAAGTCAATCTCGAAAGAAAAAGGCCAAGAGTGCTGAGAATTGAAGTTGTCTCGACAATTGTGGAAAGTATAAAGAAAGCTCAGGAAGGAGCTACAGAGAAGAATGACCGAAAAGAAGAACCTTTAGGCAAAACGTTAGTGTTCGGTACAAACATTCAAGGACTGAAGGTATTCCAAGATCGGATTTGGGTACCTAAGACAGGAGGAATAAGAGATCTTCTGATGGAAGAATCTTACAAGACCATGTACTCAATTCATCCCGGCAGCACAAAAATGTATAGGGACCTAAAACCCTACTACAGGTGGCCGACGATGAAGCTCGATGTTGCAAAGTATGTGGCCGAGTGTGTAACTTGTACAAGAGTCAAGGCACAACATCAGAAACCGTATGGGAGTTTAGAACCTTTGCCTGTACCCATGGGTAAATGGGAAGACATCACCATGGATTTTGTGAGTAAACTACCCAGGATGAAGAATAGTGACGACATGATTTGGGTAGTCGTGGATCGTTTTACTAAGAGTGCACACTTCATACTGCCAACGAGAGGTGGGCTATGGATAAGCTTGCAAATGCTTACATGAAGGAAGTTGTAAGACTTCACGGTGTTCCTCTAACGATTGTATCTGATCGTGACAGTCGTTTCACGTCCAGATTTTGGAAGAAGTCTACAAGAGGAATTGGGTACGAAGTTGTGTTTGAGTACAGCTTACCATCCCTAGACTGATGGTCAGAGCGAAAGAACGATTCAAACACTGGAAGATATGCTGAGAGCATGTACCCTAGAGTTCCAAGGTAACTGGGATAAGCATTTACCTCTAGTAGAATTTTCCTACAACAACAGTTTCCACTCGAGCATCAAGATGGCACCCTATCAAGCTTTGTACGGAAAAAAGTGTCGTACGCCGTCTTGTTGGCTTGAGGCTGGATAAAAGCAGTTTATGGGCCCCGAGACAGTCCATGAGACTGCTGAGAAGCTGAATGTGATTAGGGAAAGAATGTTAGCAGCTCAGGATCGTCAGAAGAGCTATGCTGACAAGAAAAGACGACCGATGACTTTTGAAGTTGGGGATTCGCTTTTGCTTAAAGTCTCACCGTGGAAGGGACTTATAAGATTCGGAAAACGAGGAAAGTTGAGTCCAAGGTTTATTGGACCATTTAAAGTTCTTCAGAAAATTAGGAACCAAGCTTACAAGCTCGAATTACCCGAAGAACTAAATGATATTCATAACACCTTCCATGTGTGTTATCTAAGGAAGTCCACGGGAGAAGTTCCCGACATAATTCCAATCTCAGAGTTAAGGATGGATGAGAATAAGAGGCTAATCGAAGAGCCCGAGGCAATTGTTGACCGTAAGACTAAGAAGTTACGACGCAAGTTGGTCGATTTAGTGCTAGTCCGTTGGAAACATTCGAATGGGCCGAATCTCACTTAGGAAACAGAAAGTGACATGATGAGTCGCTATCCGCAT
Organism: Lactuca virosa; assembly: GCF_052849685.1. Lineage (NCBI taxonomy): Eukaryota > Viridiplantae > Streptophyta > Magnoliopsida > Asterales > Asteraceae > Lactuca > Lactuca virosa. Next base: position 52,340,714 of record NC_136432.1, read on the forward strand.
CTGTTTGCTGATGCATGATTCCGGGATGGAATCATCCTAAGGGGGAGAGAATTGTAACACCCGCGTTTCGGAGCTAAGCATTAGTAGATGATGTAATAGTCTAGGTCAACTATTGTAACTCTTTTTGAAGTAATAAAGATGAATTATTTGAATATTATGTGATTTATGTGTTTTTTACTTAATTATAATTAATAAAGAGTAAAAATAAGCGTCAAAATTAAAGTGTGAGATAAACCCGATATCTTTACAAAAATTTGTAGTGGTCGAAACAAGGATTCCGGGGATATAAAGAACGCCGAAATCCGAGTTATAACAAAGAAGTTATGACCCGTCAAAGTTTTGCGACGGAACCGGCACGGCACCGGGAAGCATAAATAGTGCATTTACGATAGAACGATTTTTAGCCTTAGCAATCGAAACAAAAGTCGTAGAATATGTTAAACCGAGAGCGTCCATAAAAAGAACGCCCAAATCTGACTTCGTATAAGGAAGTTATGATTTTCGAAGTTTCGGCTTAGCAGTGTACAGCCCGAAGTTCGAATATTAGATCGAGCGGTTTTTAACCGACACAACCTAAATGAGAATCGAAGATCTCGTTAATAGTAGCATAACGATAAAAAGACAGACGAAAACGGACGTCGGATGAAGGACTTATGAATTTTTAACGGACCAATCCTGTCCCGTCCTGTTAAAAATATAACTTTTAAAATAAAGTCGAAGTTAGCCGACGGAGTCTAAACGAAAGTTGTATATTACGTTCCCGCCTACGCGTGGATATAGAGAACATAAAAAACGGAGCTCATATCTGAAAGTTACGAGTTTTAGAAGTCGAGTATGCAAATTGCGAAACTTATGCGAGATTGATGGCGTGGCTTGATCTAAGCCGTCGCTTGCTGATCACGGTGCTCACTTCGGATGATGACACGTCGCACTTCAGACGCCCATCGTAAGCTTCGGACGCCCCGTGTACCGTGTATTCCTCGCGTACGAGCCTCGTACGTGCAACGTTCTACCCTTCCTCGGTCGAGCATCGTCCACGTCCTCCCACCGAGGTCTCGCCACCTGTCGTTCCTATCCGAGTTACGCCCCGCGTAACAGAGGGCTACGCCCAGCGTAGTCCGAAGATCAACTACTATAAATACCTTGCTAAGGCAGCCAACTTCTTCACTCATTCCACCACAACTTTGTCTCTCTACTTTCTCTCACTACCCCCTTAACCCCCCCCCCCCCCCCCCAAGCCTAAGTAAACCCCCTAGCACCCGAAGGAAGCCCCGAGGCTCTCTGAGTCCCGAGAAAAAAGGTCTTTCGGTTCGGAAACGCTGCTCCAAGCGAAACACGGTTTTTGAGAAAAACCCGTTGTAAGTGAGCTACGCCTATGCTATTTTTAATATAACATCTAATTAATTATAGTAACATTATTAGGACCTTAAAATAATTATTTGGGCTATTATTATGAGTTATATAAGAGTGTTGATTAACGCTTATATAATAGTAATAATGGCTAGACTATTAATTAGTCTCGGTAAATATTAGACTAAACCCTAGTGGTAATAATACTAGGTTTTGTCGAAGGAAATTGTTTTAAAAGTAACGAAGTACTGTCCAAGTGCAGAGTCACCACCTAATCAAGTGAGTGCATAGTTACTTTCATCTTACACATAGATATGAAGTATTTTATATAAATTACGTGCTACGTGTGCATTTTATCTATATACTTGCTATCTATGCTGGATGAACGATTTTATACATGTTTTAAATGATTTAAACTGTATATGTATTTTATATCTACAAAATGTGTTGGGTAAAACATGGGTAGATGTAATAGTTGTGTGAAAAAATAAAATAATGAGAGGCCTCGTTATAGATGTTATTGATGATCTAGTCATCTAGCGGAGTATAGATGACGACCACAGACTATTCTAGACAGTCCAGTGGAACGCTAGCAGGATCGCAAGCTGTAGGTGTTTATTTGAACTGTGTGCTCACCAGCAGTACTCCATCCCCCACATGGTTTCCTTATTTGACATGAATTGATGAGGAACCCCTGAAGCATATGTTGTCACCCCGATGAAAGTCCTTAGACTAGGTCCCTTGTGTTAGATGTTTTAGGGACGTAAAGTGAGGATAACGGGAAGGGGTAATCAGGTTTGTTTGGTTGATGAAAATAATAAACTTATTTATTGTGGGTTGAAAACCCTATGTGCTCACCGGGCTCCCAAGCCTGACCCACTTAGTTTCTTGTATTACAGGTAGTGGCGCATAAGCATAGATGCTTGGATGAGAGATAAGGGATTGTAGGCCTGTAATTATGAAATAATGTAGTAAGGCTTACATTGTACTGATTATGCTTTTGATCTGTATCGAACATGACATCCCGAGGTTTTAATGAAATACATTTCTTCGGAAATGCTTTGATAAATCTTTATCATATTTTGTTTTGGGAACAAATTCCGCAACACTTTTATTTAAAATGTTACTCTGATTTTTAAACAAAGCATAAACAAAATCGGTCTTTTCTGGCCGTGAAAATGGGGATGACAAATTACCTGAAGTAGAACCATACAATTTGATTCTACCATCTCTTAGATCTATCAGGTAGTTAGGGCAGCTTCGCTTCCAATGCCCCTTTTCTTGGAAATAGAAACAAACAAACTCCTTCGGAATGGTTCACGAGACAATCACATACTTAGCCTTTCTATTTGATTCTTTCCCATTGGGAAGAGAAGACTTTTCTGGACTTCCAATGTTGCCATTGTCAATGTCCATGGAAGTTTGGGAAGTAGATCTTCCAATCAAATTTTCATTACCAGTGCGCCAAATCATTGCTGATTCAGCAACAATTAGCAAGTAGGTAAGATCAATAAGGGTCACATCGCAGTCTGTCATATATTAGTCTTTAACAAACTGACTATACGACTCGCGAAGTGACTGAAGAAGCAAGTCAACAGCCAACTTCCTCGACACAACGACTCCTAACATTACCAGCCTGTCAATGTGTGACTTCATCTCCAAGACATGTGCACACACAGACCTTCCATATTGGTGTTGGCTTGCCAATAGGGCTTGAGTGACCTTGAACTTTTCAAGTCCTTGAATTTGTGGGTTAGGGAGAATTATTGGAGGAGGTGGAGGAAGTGAAGTTCCACTACAGCATGAAGAAGGGATTAATCTTTCACCTTGATTGTCTTGTGGAATATCATCTTCATGAGGAAAGCTTTTTCTAAAAGATTCGGAAGGGAGAAATTCAAGTTAGTTGATTTAAGTCCTTAATATAACACCTAAAATGAAATATTAAAGCTAGGACCCAACACAATATTCTGCAACTCGGAAGAGGGATGTCGTAATCCAATTGCAAAATATTTGAAGGTAGGTAAATGACGATTTACCAATTTGCACCATGAAAAACGAAAGTGAATTTTAAGTTTTAAATGAATTGAAATTCCTAGATCTTTTGAGATTCATTGAACTTTTCAATGGCATGTTTAAATCTCGATTATGCCCTTCAAGTTTGTGAGTGGGATGCCGAGGATCACAAACAAGGTGTTAATAACCATGCAAATTAGCTTGGTACTCTTAATGTTACAAATCAACCAATCAATGTGCCGGTTAACCACACACGCTCCATGGATCCATGATTAACATCGAGCTACCCATTGCCATCCTTCATTAGTCCCATATTAGTGTGCTGGTTAACCACACACGCTCCACTAACGACTAATAAGGTGCAATGTGGAATTTCATGGGCTAACATCAAATTCACATTTTTCCTAAGTAAATAAGATTGAGAATTTTTAAAAGTATTTAGTTACTTGGTATTTCATTATACTTTTAATGAGAATTAATGTCCTATCCTACCCGTTCGGCTAACGACCCTTCACCAGTCAAGGAAACGGTGGGTGAGAATGGACACCCATTAAACCACCATTTTATAGGCAGTAACCTTATACCCCCCTTATAGACCGACTTCGTGAATGAGGCCTACTAACGGTAAGACTGACCTTTTACTTATACATATATAATATATTAAACTTTTAATTTTATATTGTATAAGGGTGTATTTTATACATTTAAAATACTTGATGGTTTAATCTTTTAATAAATTATACTCTTAATTAAATTAATCTTAAACCATGTTATTATGGATTTATTAAACTTCTCTTTTAATTAAACACTTTAATTAATTTAATAAAGTCCATAAGGTGTAATTGAACTATTCAAAACATCTAGGTTATTAAAAATTCAAAATTAAAACTATTTAATAAAATTTTAAGTTATGAACCCAAGAGTTGCATCTTTTGAAACCTTTCAATTACTAGAGTTAATGTTTTTCATAATTTGAGACTCTTCAAATACCAAAACTTGAGGGCAAGTTTTGTAACTCTTACAAACCTTTTCATTTCCATAACTTATAAAAACTTATGAGTTTTAATGTTCATGAATGAGATGCTTCATATAACTAGAGGAAAGTTACAAAACTCACTTCAAGAACAACTTAGATCAATTTTAGCAAACAAGATTATCATATATTTCACTATTCATCTAATCTAACTCATAGCAAGGCAATTCATATCAAATAATAAAAATAATTACTTAATTATCTTAAAATTTGACAATTGTCCTTTATTTGGATGAGGATCATCATTACCAAATCAGAAAATACTTTTTTTATGATTACAAAACAGTTTGTGGTAATGATCCTAATCCAATTCTGGCCAAAAACTCGAAATTCTGCAACTAGAAGCATCTACTCGACGAGTGCATGAACATGACTCGTCGAGTTGCCCTTTTAATGAGTGGACTCGGCGAGTTCATCAGTCAGAGGCTAGAACCGATTTTTTTCAGCTTTGAAAATCAACAAGCATCAAATATAACAGAAAACAATCCTAGACTCTGATACCACTGTTGGGTTTTAAGCACTATAACACTCCTATGGTGTACATGCAACCCTAGATCCTTTGGATCTATGTTTTCTCTAATTATACATGCATTTTCAATTTTCCAAAGCATACATCCTAACTAACATACAATGGAGGATATACAATACAAAACTCATAGTTAGATGAATACCTCTTGATGTAGTTGTAGTTCTTGGCCTTAGAAAGCTTTAGCACCTCAAGTGTGATGCCTCTAATGTGTCACAAACACCAAATGCAAGAGGAGACTTGAGAGAATAGGCTAGTTAGCACAAAATCAATATCACTCTCTCAGAATGAATGGGTAAACGATTTTGGGTCTAGGGGTGTGATTTTATAGTGTTGCAAATGCTAGGGTTTCATCCATGAATACCCTAATGCACCATGACCTTTCGTATTACTTAGGCTCCATGGGTTAAACCTCCATGGACTATCCATATTGGTTTATCCCATCCTAATTAACCATGGATCTTTGGCCCACACTATAAGAATCATTGATTTACTTAATCGGTCTGCGTATATTTAGTTTGTCTCTTTTGATCACTAAATTATTTCCAAATTAATTGTTGATCAATACTAATTAAATAATATGATTTATCAATTAATATATTTTACTTATAATATATTAATAAATCACAAACAACCTTATTCTCATAAGTCCATCCTATCAAATTGCACTGGTGAAGGCAACCCAAAAGGACCATGCTACAATCGGGTCAAGTACATCCCAGTTATAGTTTTGGGCTTAGACACTAAATCCAACAGATTCTTGCGCTTCCCGAGGTTTTGGATGATTTTGTGGTTTATTGTGATGCCTCTATTTTGGGTTTGGGATATGTCCTTATGTAGAGGGGTCACGTGATTGCTTATGCTTTGAGGCAGCTGAAGCCTCATGAGGCGAATTATCCTAACATGATTTGGAGTTGGGGGCAGTGGTTTTCGCCCTCAATATTTGGAGGTATTATCTATATGGGGTTTGGTGTATTGTTTACACTGACCACAAGAGTTTGAGATACTTGATGGATCATCCAAATTTGAACATGTGGTAGAGGAGATGGTTGGATGTGGTAAAGGATTATGATTGTGAGATCTTGTACCACCCTGGGATGGCCAATGTGGTGGCCGATGCTTTGAGTCGTAAGGTTGTGAGTTCTTATATCATGGATATCTACATGAGGATGGTTGTCACTTTAACTTTGTTAGATTTTATCAAGAAGGATTAGGTGGAGGTATTGAAAAAGGAGAACTGGAAGACTGAGCGGATCAGGGGACAAATTACCTTATTTCTCAGAGAAAATCGGGGGTTGTTGACTCAGTGTGGTAGATTCTGGGTTCCGACGACAGGCGGGGTGAGGTAGACAGATTTAGACGGGATGCATAAGTCAAACTTCTCTATCCATACGGGGGCCACGAAGATGTATAGGGATCTGAGGTTGAGTTATTGGTGGCCCTGTATGAAAAGGGAAATAGCTTGGTTTGTTGAACGGTGCCTGACTTGCAAGAAAGTTAAGGCCGAACACCAGAGACCCCACGACAAGATGTAGCCCTTACATATTCCCATGTGGAAGTAAGAAAAGATTACCATGGATTTCATCACAAAGCTACCAAGGACGGCACATGGAGTTGATGCTATCTGGGTCATTGTTGATAGGTTGACCAAGAGTGCGCATTTCATACCGATTACCGAGAGCATATCTGCGGAGAAGTTAGCTTACATCTATGTTCGGGAAGTGGTAGTTCTGCACGAGGTGCTAGTTTTGGTGGTTTCAGACCGGGATGTTCGTTTCACATCCAGGTTTTGGTGGATGTTTCATGAGGAATTGGGTACTCAGCTGCATTTTAGTACATCATACCACCCCCAGACTATCGAATAAAGCGAGCGAATGATTCAGACTCTCGAGGATATGCTCCTGGATTGTGTACTTGATCTTTGAGGAAGTTGGGATACTTACCTTCCACTGACCTATTTTTCCTAAAGCAACAGTTATCGTGCTAATATTGACCGACCACCGTTTGAGATGTTATATGGAAGGAGGTGCAGGACCCCGGTTTGCTGGGGGGGGGGGGTTGCCGGACATCGGGTCATAGGGAGTAATGAGGTTGTACTAAAGACCAATGAGTTCATTTAACAGGTGCGCGATAGGTTGTGAGTCGCGCAAAGCCGACAGAAGAGTTATGCAGATCGGCGACGTTCGGACCTTGAGTTTCAGGTAGGAGACTTGATGCTTCTGAAGGTGTCACCTTGGAAAGGTGTCATCCGATTTTGGTAGAGGGGCAACCTGGGCCCCAGATTCATTGTTCCTTTCAAGATATCTGCCCGGGTGGGCAAGGTTGCATAATGGCTGGATTTTCCTGAGGATCTCAGCCAGATCCATAACACCTTTCATGTATCTCAGCTTTGGAAGTGTGTGGCCGACGAGTCCACATTAGTTCCTCTAGATGACATTCAGGTTGATGATCGCCTGAATTACGTAGAGAGATCGGTGGTGATCTTGGATCAGAAGAAGAAGGCTTTACACAACAAGGATGTGTCTCTGGTTAAGGTCCAGTGACAGCATCGAAACGGTTCCGAATGGACGTGGGAGCTTGAGGCGAAGATGCGAGAGCACTACCTTGAATTATTCACGACGGCGGACTTCGAGGATGAAGTCTAGTTCAAGTGGGGGAGCGTTGTAACATCTTGTTCTTCCAGATCATCAAAGAAGTGGTTTTGCTCTCAATTCCCTAGATCTAGTATTTTCTTTTCATTGTGCACCATTTGGAGGTATAAAGCTCCAACCTTGACTCATGTTTCTCTAGATTTTGGTTAAGCTGAGATTTTTATCCCTTTTGTCCCAAAACCTAGGTCTTTGTGAGTATGAGGTACTCCAAAGCCTTTAAGATGTGCTTTCAGACATTTTAGGGTATTTTAAGTCATAAAAATGCAAGCTTGGATCTTGGTTTGTCCCCATGCAAGAGCTATGGTGTAGCAAACGAGTGAATAAGTTAGGTTATTAGTGTTAGGCTCTTTGTAGCCATGAAAAGGCATAAAGATTGCAAATTTATGGACATAGTGTTGGATTAGGTGTCTAAGTTCATAACTATTTTTGGGTTGTACTTGACCCGACCCGGCATGGTCCATTTGGGTTGCATGGCATCATGCATTTGGATAAACTAAAATGAGAGAAATAACACTTATGGTTTATTAATATATTATAAGTTCTAATATATTAATAATATTATTTAATTAGTATTGATCAAGAATTAATCAAGTATTAATTAAGTGATCAAAAGATGACTAATTAAATATATGGGTTGATTATGTAAATCATCCATAACTTGTATAGTAGGCTAAAGGCTCCATGGATTATCAAGTTGGGATAAGGTCCATAGGATGCTCCATGGATGCTCCATGGGAGTTACAAACCCATGGGTCATGGAAATGAAGAGCCATGTTACATTAGGGCTTACATGGTGTAACCCTTATTGTAACACACCATATAAAGGATATGAAGCTCACCAAAATCGGCACTAGAAGCAAGATTAAGGGCAAGCCGATTTCTAAGTGTGACATTCTCTCTCAAAGTTTATTCCAAGTGCATTTGGTGTTGTGTGAGACATTTGAGGCATCACACTTGGGGTTCTAGGCTCTCAAGGTTTTCAAGGAATCAAATCAATTACAAGGTATGTAACTCTAGCTAACTTTTATGTTTAGAAGTTCCCCATGTATGCTAGATATGATTATGAACCTTGGAAAAAGTATTTTTTCATGTATTTTAGACAAACATAGATCCAAGGTTTCTAGGGTTGCATGTACACCTTAGGAGTGTTAGAATGCTCAAAACTCAATAGTGGTATCAGAGCCTAGGCTTGTTTGTAGATACTTGATGCAAAATAGTGAAAAAAAAAAGTCGAATTTCTTGCTGTCTGCACAGGGGACTCGCCGAGTCCATGGGGGAACTCGACGAGTCCAAGCATAAACTCATCCTACTCGTCGAGTAGGTTCTTGCACTCGACGAGTAGGAGCACCTGAGTGCAGATTTTCGACTTTTGCTGCTGCAAATGGACTAGAAACATTACTCTAAACTGTTTTGGTGTTTTAAAACTTGTTTTTGATGGTGTAATAGTTGTTCTAATCCATTTACAATGGCAAATATCAAAATTACATGATTATATGTGTTCATATGTTCTTGAAATTTTGATATGACTATTCTTGTTCTTATGAGTTCTTGATAGATCATAGGAATTACTTGTTTAATGCTTAATTCATGATCTTTATGTGTTTTAATGGAGTCCATAACTTGTCCTCAAGTTATTGATAACCAAAAGTCACTTTGTATTAAATCCATTAAAAGAACACATCAGTTACAAAAATGAAGAGTCTTCATTTTAATAACTCATAAATTACGAATTGAAAGGTTTTGTAAAGTTACAAAATTTGCCCTCAAGTTTTGGAACATGTAAAGTCATCTAATAAACTTTAATTCCAACCCCTAGAATTTTAAAAGTTAAAATTTAACCCTTATACTTTATAATATTACAAGTTTAATAATAATGATATATGTATAAGATTAAGTCGTTTTACCGTTAGTAGGCCTCATTCACGAAGCCGGTCTATAAGGGGGTATAAGGTTGTTGCCTATAAAATGGTAGCTTAATGGGTGTCCACTCTCACCCACCGCTTCCTTGACTGGTGGAGGGTCGTTAGCCGAACGGGTAGGACAATGACTTAAAATTCTCATTAAAAGTATAATGATTATTATAAAGTACCTAAATGTTTTATAAATTTTCAATCTTAGTTACTTTAGGAAAATGTGAATAAGGTGCTAATCCATGAAATTACACTTTGCACTTTGATTGAGTCGTTGGTGGAGCGTGTGTGGTTAACCGGCACACTAACTTGGACTTAACAAGGTAGGCAAAGGATGACGTAAGGTTTTTCATAGGTCGGTGGAGCGTGTGTGGTTAACCGGCACATCGATTAAGTGAAAAACATTAAGGGTACCAAGTAATTTGCATAGTTACTTCACACCTTGTTTTGTGATCCTCGGTATCCCAGTCACAAAACATGAAGGGCACACTCGAGATTGAAACATGCCATTGAAAGTTCAATGAATCTCAGAAGATCTAGGAGTTTCAAATCCAATTAAAACCTAATAATTTATTTCGTTTTTCATGGTGGAAATTGGTGAATCGTCATTCACCTACCTTCAAATATTTTATAGCTTGGATTACGACATCCCTCTTCCAAGTTATAAAATATTGTGTTGGGTCCTAGCCTTAATATTTCATATTGGGTGTTATATTAAGGACTTAAAATCAACTAACTTGAGTATCTCCCATTGCAGATGTCTGGTTCAAACAACTATGATCTTCCCAAATCTCATGGAAACCACACCTCTCTACCTCCACCTCCTCCATTTATTCTCCCTAACCCACAAGCCCGAAGACTTGAAAGGTTCAAGGTCACTCAAGGTCTACTAGAAATGAAACATAAAGATGGAAGACCTGTGTGCACTCATGTCTTAAGAATGAGGTCACACATTGACAGGTTGAGAATGTTGGGTGCTGTTATTTCAAGGAATTTCGCTATTGACTGGGTTCTTCAGTCTTTTCCTGAGTCGTATAGTGAGTTTATTAAAGACTACTATGTGACAGATCACGACATGACCCTAATAGATCTATCTTATTTGCTTGTTGCTGCTGAGTCAGAAATGATGTGGCGCAATGGTCAAGCAAATATGGGTGGAAGGTCTATTTCTCAAACTTCCATGGACATTGACAATGGTAACATTGGAAGTCCATAAAAGCTTTCTCTTCCCAATGGAAAGGGATCGACCTTGGTCAACCCGGTTGACCAAAAGGTAAAGGGAAAAACTAAGTCTGTGATAGTCCCGTGTACCATTCCGAAAGAGTCTATATGTTTTCATTGTCAAGAGAAGGGGCATTGGTTGCGAAACTGCCCTAACTACCTGAAAGATCTAAGAGAAAGAAAAAAAAATCAAGAAGATTTGACTCTGCTTCAGGTAAGTCCACTATCTAACTCTGTTAAGTTCCTTATTGATGATTCTTAATACAAAATGTGACTCGGTTACATTTTTTTGTGTTTTTCAGGATCAAGCAAAGGGAAGGAAACTTAAAGGAAAGGTATGCCGAATCTGATCGTGGAGATGGATTTCAATCGCATGGTTTGAAGATCGGATTCTTGAGCTACTACTTAAGAGTTATGATAGATTGCTAGAAAAATATGTAATAGCATAGTTTTCATTTAAAGTTTCATTGTAAGGATAATTTTTTTCTGCATTTATTAAATAAATAAAATTTTGTTTTACTTTATTTTATATCTCCCTGCAATGGCATTTATGGAAAATTGATGTTTGTATGGTTCTAGCAATAATGGAAATATGAATTTGATTTCTTCGTTTATGGTAGTGTCATAATTTACCAAATAAAGAAAGATTATCATCACCCAAGGTTTTCAATTGGACCGAAACTTGGAATCATGAAAGTCATATAGTATGATGAGTGAGAACTTTCAGCTTTGGAAAATTAAGACTAATTCCTTGTTCACATGTATATGTGAGTCAAGTGAAGGACTAAGGGATCGAGTACACATTCTTGTGCACTAGTCAAGTCCACCACAAAAGATTGATAAGACTATTCGTCATGATTTACAAAGGTTTAGTAAATATGGTTATACTTACAAGTTAAGTATAATTCTGAAACATTGGAAAAACTTCGATGTATGGCAGAACGAATGAGAAGAATCAAATTAGGCAAAAGGATAAACGTTTCTCAAATCTGGAAAGATGGGAAAGTACTTTAGTAACATGTTTTGTGATCATCTTTATGATTAAGAAACCATGTCACAATTGATCCTCTAAGGACATCTTAGTGCATTCCTATGGCTAAGAATAGGAATCAAGAATTGCTGAAATGGTTGAATCAAGAAGATGAGTCATACTTCGTTCCAAAACAAGTCTTAGAGTCATACTCCAAGACTGTAATTTGAGTGACATATCTTAAAGAAAGGTTTATAACACTTGTCAAATGTAAGAGTAAAAGTGTCCTACTCTTGTACATTTGAAATTGGTAAGTTGTGATGTTTTGGATAAAACAAAGACCAACTAAGGCCAATTGTGCGAAGTGTTTCTATTGATAAAGAATCCGCACTATCTCTTGAATATTTGGCAAGTGAGTCTTACATGTCAAGAGGACAGTGGGAGTCTTAAAGATCTTGGAAAAAGGCTTCTAGATCTAATCAAGAAGGAAAACCTATAGTTTATCACTAGCACACGACTTGAGGTTTATAACCTATCGTGTTGACATATTCTTATTTCTGTACCCATTCCAGTTAAATTTGGCTTTGCATATGAGTTCTGAGAGTTCTCAATTGGTTGCATAACAACCTGGAAGCACTGGAAGGCCCTTGTGTTTCCAGGCGGCAAAAAATTAAGATTGAGTTCAGTCCATATGAGTTTGGATTTGTCATTATTCTTGTCTTGTGATTATGGTTTTGACAAATTCACATGGATAAGAACACATACACCATAAAATCTAAGTGTCGTAAGGTTTCTCTCCGATTCATGAAAATGATGGTGAGGAAACACTTTCAGTAAGTAGATTTTAAGTAGATAACAGTTGTGATATTTGCATTCTCAAAGTCGTTAGTGGAGCGTGTGTGGTTAACCGGCACACTAACATGGACTTGTGAGAAATGGCAAAGGTCTAAACAATTTAGACTATGATTACGATATCCCTTTTCATAGTTCTGAAAGTGTTTAGACACACATATGTGCTACCTAAGGAAATGTGTATGATTTTGATAAAGTTTTATCAAAAGCATCTCGTATCAGAAATGTGAACTTTGGGAAGAAGGTCAATAAAGTATTTATTTCTAGAAGTCCAGCTGATTTCTGACTACATGTCGAAGCTAGTAGGAGCATAAGTATTATGCTAATAATCATCATGCAAGTGGGAGCATGATAATTATGATAAGTGTTGCAAGTTAGCAATGTTAATTATAGAAAACAAAAAGGTTTCAATTGGGAAAAGTTGTTTTGCTAAAATTAAGGTAGAGAAAATTATACTTCACTTCAATTCTAAAAGCTTAGATTGAGGTTTTAATCATATTTAGTCAAGGATATATATATATATATATATATATATATATATATATATATATATATATATATATATATATATATATATATATATATATATATATATATATATATGAATTTCATGTTGGAACGGCTCAAGATAAGGAAATTCTATATATGGGTCCATTATTTGCGTTCTAAAATTCGATTATGATTACGGCATCCCTCTTCATAATCTGAATTATGAGAACTTGGCAAATAGAAATAGAAATATTATAGCAAAAGACTGGTCTAGTATCATGTCTTTATGAATCGTGTACCATATGCTTCGGAAATAGGATCGATTGCATGTGCTATAATATTCATCTGTTCTAAATTTTTCCAAATGCCCAGAGTATTAAGAAGAAAAAAATACTAGAACTAGATATGACTAATTTGATTAAGCAATTGTTGAGGACAATCTAAGGTTTACCAAAGATTGGTTGCTCAGGGACAGTTGGAAGTATAGTGTTAATTTTGGAAGGACCATATTGACATATTCTGAAAAGAGGCAACTCTTGTTCAAGAGTAATAGTCAAAAGGGAATATGGAAATGTTCCCATAGGTGGAAGCTATTCATTAAATCTGTGTAAGATTAGGAAGCTTAATGCAAGAAGAATGTTCAAAGCAATGAACTTTGAATATGAGACTTCGTTTCCATGGAATTGATCTCCATTGGAATACTCTTTAATGTCTGTTGACAAGTCTTTGTGACTTTGTGCATAATCATTACAAGAGGACCACTGCATATAAGTTTAGAATCTAACAGATTTAAGTAAATGCCAGGAATCTGGGATTCATGCATTTGCAGTATGGATTTGGGATTGTGAAATGAGAATCATTGGAAGTATGTTCAATCGATCTATTTCACAGAGTAAAGATCATAGACAAACTTAGTGTGCATACTTGATGTATTTAATAACTAATGTTTAGACAAACATAGTGTGCATACTTGGTGTATGGCATGACTAGTGTTTAGAAAACATAGTGTACATGCTCGGAGCATGGGACAACTATTGTTTTAATTCAAGAATAGAGTTGATAGTTTGAAACAGTATACAATGAATAATGTGCAATCAATATGGTGATATATAGAAGGTGTTTTTATTTATATTCATAAGTTCTGAGACCATAGTTGATTCGATTATTCTTGTGTTTCACTTTGCATGTTTTGACTTCCAGAATAACTAAGTCGCTCTTACTGAATGACTAAGTTATTCAAACCATCCACAGTCGGTCATATGTTGGAAGTAGATATGAATCAAGACTGTCATGGGTTGGATTATAGAGGTCTAAGATGTTGGACAAAGTGGTGCTACAGCACTCATGAGTGCTCATAAGTTCTGAGTATTGGATTCAACCCACGCTCACTGGTATCACTTCATGGAATTTTATCTCGAGTGATCGTGAGATGGTAATATCATATAAGTCTTCAAACCTAGAGATATGACTTGTTGCCTATGAATTGGTTATATATTGATCGTACGAAAACGCATTGGTAACTCGATTTTATAAAACGTGCCTTTGTGTATGATTCAACAAGTAGTAGAACAAGCATATGGGTCGAAGTTTATCTATTCCTTCTTGTATTAGAAGCGATATCTGGGCCCCTCGATGATTTTGTTTTGACCTATGTACCGGGCCCGGTCAGAACTAAGTTGATCTGTTCACTTAAGTTCTATGTCAAACAAATCGAAAATCGAGAAACAAACTGTTGGACAATAAGTAAGACATTGTTCCATGTATTTGTCCGGCTGATATCTAGAACAGAGGATTATATGATCACTTATCTTAAATGGAGTATCATCATCATCTCAGTTCCGCGAGACCTTGAAAAGAGCTACGATTGCTGATCGGTTCCTGAAGTCATACTTGTAGTTATAGTTATTAGACTTATCCAAGTGGGAGACTGTTGGATTAGGTGTCTAAGTTCATAACTATTTATGGGTTGTACTTGACCCGACCCGACATGGTCCATTTGGGTTTCATGGCATCATGCATTTGGATAAACTAAAATGAGAGAAATAACACTTATGGTTTATTAATATACTATAAGTTCTAATATATTAATAATATTATTTAATTAGTATTGATCAAGAATTAATCTAGTATTAATTAAGTGATCAAAAGATGACTAATTAAATATATGGGTTGATTATGTAAATCATCCATAACTTGTATTGTGGGCTAAAGGCTCCATGGATTATCAAGTTGGGCTAAAGTCCATAGGATGCTTCATGGATGCTCCATGGGAGTTACAAACCAATGGGTCATGGAAATGAAGAGTCATGTTACATTAGGGTTTACATGGTGTAACCCTAATTGTAACACACTATATAAAGGATATGAAGCTCACCAAAATCGGCACTAGAAGCAAGATTGAGGGCAAGCCGATTTCTAAGTGTGACATTCTCTCTCAAAGTTTATTCCAAGTGCATTTGGTGTTGTGTGAGACATTTGAGGCATCACACTTAGGGTGCTAGGCTCTCAAGGTTTTCAAGGAATCAAATCAATTACAAGGTATTTAACTCTAGCTAACTTTTATGTTTAGAAGTTCCCCATGTATGCTAGATAGGATTATGAACCTTGGAAAAAGTATTTTTGCATGTATTTTAGACAAACATAGATCCAAGGTTTCTAGGGTTGCATGTACACCTTAGGAGTGTTAGAATGCTTAAAACTCAACACATAGAGTTTTTAATAAGATCAGATATGAATATTGGACGTAAGGTCTTAAGGAATTAAGACCTTAATGGGAGTTTTGACCTAGGGTGCATACGTCGGGCGTAAAAGCATGTACGTTGTGCATACTACACCTCGACCCCGATTCCCTTTTTGCATTGGACGTTATACGTGGGGCGTACAAGGTGGCAAGTTAGGCGTACGACCTAGTTCCAACGTTTGGGCTATTCTTTTGGGCCTTGGACCATTAGGTGTTGGGATTTTTAGGATTGGTCCGAATAGGAAGGGCAAAAGGACCTTTTTGCCCCTAATTAAGATATGGTGATTTTTGGACCATTTATTATGGGTATATAAACCCGGATTATTGATTAGGGTTACTTTTGGGATTTAATTAGTATGAGGAGTTGTGTTAACAGTAGCTCGAGTGTGTGGGTCAGTTATCTTCTTTTGGAGGTGAGTCGCCTCATTAGATCCATTGGTCGAGGGAACCAATGTCAGCCCAATACTTTGTTGTGTAGAATGCAAATTGTCTTTGTGAAATTGTATGAAAGACCAAGATCTGGCCTTTGGCAATTGAATGAAAGATCAAGATCAGGTCCTTGACAATTATATGAAAGACCAGGATCTTCCTCTAGAATTTATATAAAAGACCGGGATTTGGCCCTCGACATTGCAAGGAAAGACCGTGATTTGGCTCATGGAAAAAAGTGACTATAAGACTATGATTCGGCCCATAGCATTCGTTATCTTGTGTGATGTATGTGGTACTTTGGGGAAATCACTAAGCTTTGTGCATTTAGTTTATGGTTTCAGGTCCTTCTGGTTAGAAAAGGAAGTGTCCGACGTGATGGCACATCATCTTCCCCTCGTGATTTCCGTATTTCGATTAATTGTACTATGATGTTTTGAATGTTATCACTATGTGTTTGATTTTAAACAATTTATGAATGAATTGATGAAATTCCAATTGAAAAATTTTATCATTGTTTTTGGGATGTTACAACCGCAAGAGGAAGAAATTACGACACAAGATGATTGACTTAGTGCTTGTGTGATGGAAACATTTGGCGGGGCCAAACCTCACCTGGGAGACCGAAAGCGACATGAAGAGTCGATATCCTCATCCGCTTGTTGATGCAGGATTTTATGAAGGAATCATCCTAAGGGGAAGATAATTTTAATGCATGTGTTTATTGTTAGGCGTAGTTATGAATCTATATGTATGTCGTTCGACGATTGAAATCATCTCTAAATAAATAAAAGTAAATTATTCAAATATATATGTGATTGTGTGAATTTTATAGATATTCGGTGTATATGATATCTTTATGAAATCTTACGTCGAAACATAATAAATAAGGCTACACATAAATTAAAAACAAAAGATTATTTTGGATAAATAATCTAAACAAAAGTCGTGAGAGGAAGTTACGTTTTTTTGAAGTTTCAACCTAGCAGTATACAACTCAGAAACCGAAATTGAAATCGGTCGATTGTTAGCAAAAAACATCTAAACGAGAGTTGAAGATCCCATAAATTCCTATTCGACGATACAAAGATAGTTGAGAACAGACATTGTATGAAAAAGTTATGATTTTTACACAGACTTTAGCAATCTAAGCCTTCTAAAAATATTGCTATAAAATAAAGTGAGAGTTAGCCAACAGAGTCTAAACGAAAGTTGTAGTACTTGTCGATAGCAACGCTTGGGTAAAAAGAACGTCGAAAACAGAGATCGTATGAAGAAGTTATGAATTTTTGAAATCCTGATAAAAATGAATGCGCTTGGGCACGCGTCTGACGCTCCACCGGATTTCCGCAATGCATCACCACCCAGAGCAAGCCATGTCACCCTTCCTAAACCAAGTGCACGACACACGTCTCAAAAGCAAGGTTGTAGAACTCTCTACTCGGTACCTGTTCGGCCGACTACCGTGTAGCGAGTACTCGGGAGTACTCAGGAGTACTCGGATTCAGTAATTCATGTTGAAATATTTTTAGGGAAATTATATATATCAAAATCATAAAATCATAATTTGATTGAAATATATAACAAAATTAGATACATGTGCATACACAAAACCTAAAAAACACATAATGGTTTACTTCGTGAATAATTACTGAAAATTTAAGATATATATCTAGTACTAATTACATGTGTGTGTGTTAAACAATAAATCATTAAGTATATTATACATATTAATCATCAAGTTGACTGAGTTTTAAAACACTGTTGGCTTCAGTATAGTGTCGATCAGGGAGTACTTGGGTACTGTAACTCGCCTCGGTAAGGGGCCGAGTAGGGAGTACTCGGGCGAGTAATTGGCCAACTCGACGAGTTTTACAACACAGCTCAAAAGGCGTGGCACGCCTTATTTCCCAACCAATATATAGGAGCGTTTCCTAGCTCATTTCTCACATATTTCCTCCAAAGTCTCTATGGAACTCCCTCAAACCTTTAACCCTTTACTACCTAGTTCCCAAACACTTTAGAGAAGCTTTGCAACATCAGAGATCCAGGGAAAAAGAAGTTCTCAGGTCAGAATTCTGTCCGCGCAATTATGGGGTCTTGCTAGAAAACTCTGTAAGTTACGCTACACTTATTCTAATTTAAGTGTAACTTATATTTATTGTCATAGTCCTTATTATTAACATATAAAAAGATTTATTAGTGATTCCAAGTCATTATACTGATCGATCTACTTACCTGAATGATGTCTAGGTTGGATTTAGTGAGGTGTTTAATGTGGGATTTCCAAAAAGTATACTCTATATACCAAATGGACCCTACCCCCGATATTATCCTACCTAGTTATTCCTTATTTGATAGATCCTGATGTAGACATTAGGATTATTGAGAAATTTCGACTATCATTATTATAGTCACCAAAATTATGAAAACAGACTAAGACTTAGTGCCATTTTAATCTAGGTATTTTGAAAGGATAAGTGTTTTAAAGTGTGGCGTTGCCCTAACATCAAATCACCTACTTTTGTCAGGTGAATGCGTAGTTACTTTCAAGAGCATAACTTAATAAACGTATTTATTAAATGCTAATTGTATTAATTATTATTTGTGCTACTTGTATAACTATAGTAGAACTGCTTATTAGGAACTGTTTTAGAATCAGATTTGCCTTTAGATATAGTTTGGGTTAGTTATGGACTTATAAAAGGTGCTTAGTTCAAAATAAGTTGAATGTTGGATAGGTCTCATTCTAAGGTATAGTGTGAGATCAAAAAGGAGTGTAGTAGTCCTCCTCTTCTTGGATGACCAGAAATGGTGGGTCAAAATCAGACAATTGGCAAGTATGTCTGGGTCATCGACCAGAGTAGATGACAACACTTGACAATTCTAGGCGGTGTAGTGAATTACGTTGCTAGTGTGGACTTATAACCCACATACACAGATAACATGGGATACTATATTTATCAAATAATATGTACATTGGTTGCCTTTATATGACTTACACTGGCTAAGGACTCCGCTAGCTTTGTAGTCAAACCGTTGCTCAGACGATTCATAAGTTAAGGTGATTCATCCAGATGATCGTTGAATTCGTATTTGTGAGAATCAATTGGGTAGGGTGGATGGTCTTACATTAGACTATATACACCTATAATGTTTGTTTGCATGGATGTTATTATGATTTATTTATCATTAAATTATTATGGGCTAGAAAACCTTATGCATCTCACCAGGTTTCCCAAACCTAACCCACTCAATTTATATGCATCACAGGGTAGCGGATCTAACGTTGCGGGAATCTACTTAGGATGCCAAGTGAATAAGAGATGAGCCTGTATTAGTCTTTTTAGAGCCTTTTTATTTTTAGGTTGTAACCTATGTTTGGATATTAATGGTGACATCCATGGTATTTTAATAAAATGAAATAACTTATGTTATCTCAATTGTTTTAGTTAAACTGGGATTTTTTGTAATACAACAACATAAAGCGTCAAGAAAAAGTTTCAATCGCTTCTGAAAATAAGAGGATGTCACAAGTGTGTCGAGGATCAACATGTTATAGGTGTGGCAGGGAGGGACACTACCATAGATATTGTAGACATGATATGTTGATATGATATCACTATGATTAGATGGGCCACATCAGGGCCGATTGTCCTTTGCGAGTAGTGAGCGCAGTATCGTCAGACAACAGGGAAGGACTGATGTTGCAGGATTCGGGAGCGACATCTTCAAGAAATGATGGTACCTACTCTACTAAACTTATTTTACACATATATTTTGTTCTTCCCTTTCATTATTCTCTCCATGAGAACTGATATGTTTTCTAGTGAATATTTTATTGTTTATGTCACACCCCCAAACCGGAACGGCGGAAACGTTCGGGGGTGGATGACGTCATGTGCAGTATCACAACAATTGCATAATAGTAATCAAAGTACAACAACCATTACATTGATAAAGTATAGTTTTACATTCGTGTTCAAATCAATCTATACTTGACACCAAAATGTATAGCAAAAGTTAAAAGACATGAGTCCATGAAGCTCCGTCTTCTCAAAACCTGTGGATACCTGTTTACTGATTTCCTGAGAATATAAGTAGTTTTGAAAAGAGTGTCAACAATTAAGTTGGTGAGTTCATAAACATGTTTGTAATTGGAATATGTCATTTGTTCCTTGAAATGTAAGTATATTTTCCCAGAAAATCCTATATTTTATGTTGTAATCGTGTTGTAGTATTAATACCCTAATACCAAAACGTGTAAATGTTATTGTACTCTGAAATAGTATAATGTAGTTTTAATTAACATATAACCATGAAAAGTATGTTTTCTCTGTACTGGAATAGTATTCTGTATTTGTACTTGTATAAAAACCGTGTAATTGTAAGTGCTTGGATTCACCATCTGTACTGTAAAATATTGTATTAAAGTTTTATTATTTAATAAAACTATGTGAAGTTGTTTACTTATTTATACACTAATCGTATTGTTCAATACCAAATTGTGAGTTATTATAACCATGCTTGATGACCTAAGATGGCCTGGACACAACGTTCTTCAGGCGTCGCAATCGGTACGACATTTGTCACCCCAGGCCTGCCGGCCTAACTGTAGCTAACAGTTAAGCTGCGAGATTGTCAGTCCCGTATAGATATATACACAAGTGTCACGCTCTCCCTCCAGGAGACTCTGGTTATAATTTCAGGACTTTTTGTGATAAATAACTGTACATACGTTCCATAAACTATATTTATTATAGTTTATATCTTTGTTTTCTGTAATATATTCTGAACTTGGTAATATAGTACAAATGATCCATAAACTATAATAAATAGTTTATTTGTTTTTTTTCCGTATTGTATCTCAACTGTGTTAACTGATATGTAAGTTCCATAAACTATACCTATTATAATTTATATGTATGTCTTCTACTGAAATGAAAACCTTTGTATTTTTAACGATTTGGCAAGTTTAAATCGTAAAATCCGTGATAAAGTTGTTCCGTAATTTTTAACATTTGTGTCCAAATGATACTAAAATAGATTGCAAAAATAATATTTTTGTTTAACAAGTTTAAATGATTTTATACTTATATAAATATAATATTTATATAATTATGATTAAAAAGGCGGTCGAATAAATAATTTCACCCTAAGCCCACAACCAAACAATGAACAGGAAATAGAGCAAAATCATCAATTCTAAGCCTGTTGAACCTTATATATATATATATATATATATATATATATATATATATATATATATATGTGTGTGTGTGTGTGTGTGTGTTTTTAATAACGACAATGATTGATAAAATATTAAAACCATTTAGATATTAACACAAAATTTCTTGTGTTACACTTGTATTCCCCCCTAAAACATGGAAAAATCGTGAAAACGTAGGGGTATGAACTCATCTTGTATGTAGTCGCGGTTAGTTAATATGATAGTAACGGTGACTTCGGGGTAGAACACGGGAAGTTAATCGTGTCCTAATTTTTTTAAACACATAATAATGTATAAATATTATGATCTAACATAAATATGATTGTAATAGTACTTGTTTATAAAGACTTACAATGATTCCTTAATGATCTTGCTTGAAGAAAAGAATTTCCAGGGAGTTTTTGATCATTAAACTTTGAGAGGAAAAAATGGGGATTGTTTTGGGACGTAAATGAGAGAAATGGGAGGGTTTTCGGTTATGTGCTTATATATTGGACTAATATTTGATGTGATAAATGCCTAGGGAAGTGTAATTTATCACTTAGGGAGGTGTTTTCGGCTTATCCTCTAAACCGAAAAGCAATGATTTCGGTCTAAAGTCCACCGAAAAAGAAGTTCTCGGTCAAAGGTTTGCGGTCCGAGGTGGAGTTTCCTTCGAGGGTTCTCGGTCTTGACCGAAATCCGATTTCGAACCTAGGGGAAACCTCCTTCGCATTGTTTTCGGTTCTAAAGTGGTCCAATATTTTGAGTTTTCGGTTAACCCACATGGTTTTGGTCCCCATAAAAACGAAATCTTCACTATTTAGAATACTTTATAACTAAGAAAACATTACCATTAAGAAACCTTTACAATTAAGTAAATGTTAATAAAGTTTTATTTAAGTTATTTTTTTTATCTTTGACTTTTGTTGACTTATAACATCTTATATAAACATGCCCTTAAGGCATTCATGTTCTTATTGTATTAATGTTATGATATGGATTCACTTGTGTCACACCCCCAAACCAAGGATGGCGGAAACGTCCGGGGGTGGAGGACTTCATGTATACTATCACAACAATGAGTATAATAGTGCTCAAAGTAAATACAACCATCATAAATATAATTGAAAAGGTTACATCATAGTATATGTTTACATGTTCAAAATCAATTACATTATGATGACAAAATGAACTGTTTGACGATTTAACGTCCCATCCTCAAAATGCTGTTGGTTTCCTGTTTCACTGATTTCCTGAGAATACAAGTAGTTTTGAAATAGTGTCAACAATTAAGTTGGTGAGTTCATAAGATTTTTATTTGAGAAAGAAATCGTTTTTCCTTTGTAAAAGAGAATGAGTGTGATTCCAGAAAATCCAATATTTTCTTTATGAGATGTGAAATGAAAGTTTCTATGTTAGGAAATAATGTACTCTAGAAGATCCATAGGTTCCTTCTATAATCACCCAATGTATATAAGTTATATAAAATTTAGTTAAATAAACTAAGTCTTGAAGCTTTTAAATACTTTAAACTTTTATATGTGTATAAAGCCTTATCCATAAAAGTATTCATGTATAGAAGTCTTAAAACTTTGGAATACTTTAAATTGGTAGTATACATATCATATGAGACTAAAAAACAAATGAATGTTTCGAATTAATGAACATATGTACATGTTTAGGTTGTCGTAAATACGATTTAGTGATAGAACACCGCGTAAATCTTATGTTTTGCGAATACCCTAAGTGAGTTATTATAACCATGCTATGACCTGGTTGGCCTGAAACGACGTCCTTCAGGCGTCGGAACTGATATGACATTTGTCACCCGTAGACCTCGAGGTCCTACTACAGCTAACAGCGAGGTGTGGGGTGTCAAGCCCAATATAGATCTATATACAACTATCACGCTCTCCCTCCAGGAGACTCTGGTTACAATTACAGGACTTTTGATTTCGTTACCTTGGAAGTAACGTGAAGCGAATGTCTCACAAAGTTATTCATTAACAGATTTACGTGTGGTGATCCGAAAACTCTTTTATGTAGAAATACAACCTTTCGTAGGAAGTTTGCTCGTATAACATAAACTATCTTTGTTATAGTTTATCAAAACGTTTGTAATGTATAGTTTTCTTGTAAAAGTAGTGTTTGTTATGTAAATGAATCATAAACTATAACTATTATAGTTTATAACATAGTGGTAGTAGTAGTGAACATAAACTATACTTACAATTGTTTATCAAAATGTTTGTATGTAATGGATATAAACTTTGTTTATTGTAATTAACTACCATACTCGTGGAGGTAAAAATCCATTTGTTTTATGATGTATGTCTATTTACCAAGACAAAATGACATATAATATAACACATATATGCACATAATGATACACACCTTGCTCAACATGTTACAAGGTGTAAGTAAATTTGATAACATTTTTCTAGTGTTAACCTTTCTATTCCTGTTCCTAGAAGATTTATAGAAAAATCATCAAAGGTCCAAATCAGAATCCGTAAATTCTGAGAGTTTGGAAAATATGTCTAGTTTGATTATAAATTTTATTATGATTTTTAGTGACTTCCCACTTGTGTGAAAAAGTCCATATTCACAGACTGGTCCGGATTTGTTCTTGAAATGATAGACAGTTTTGTAAAAATCACCGTAAATTGTAGAAAAATTGTATGGTGATGTGCAAATAGTCATTTTAAAGGTATGGACCTGAACTATTTGCAACTAATACAGTTTTGAAAACTAAAATATTTAAGTTGACCAAAACAGTCTGTGAATGGAGTTAAACTTTTCTGAAAAACATGAAAAGATAGGGGTATGAACTCACATTGAGTGATTTCAGTATATGGATGATGAAGAAAAGGAGTGTTCAACTCAAGAACACTTAGAAGATGCTTTGATGATTCGAAGATCTAACAACAAATATGACGATCTTTGTGTAAGGAACCCGTGATTTGAGTGAAGAAGTGTAAGGAAATCAAGTGTGGGAAGGGATTTACTTACCAAGGTGTGTGAAAAGCTCAAGATCAGCCTTGAATCTCGAATTCTTGGTGAGAGGAAGTGAGAGAGAATGTGTTTTGCTTTTTGTGAAAAGTGAGTGAAATGGGAGGAGAGAGGAGATTTTCAGCTTTTGGGTGAACCTTTACAGTTGGAGAGAGGTGGTGAAAGGACAATCATTGACTAGGTATGGGTGAATAGTGACTGGGAATAGTCAAGGAGTGGGTATGGGAGGTAACTTGTGTCCTTGCCCAAAGGATAAGTCAACACTCCACCTAAATATCTCACCAAGTAGATTTTATTCTTAAGCAAGGATTTTCCCTAAAATATAATCAAAATATGAATATTTAGGGTTTATTATGTTAAAATACGAGTTTGGGTGAAAATCCCGCGTTAAAATCACGAAAAACGGGCTCAAAACGCTAAAAATATTGAAAACCGGGTAAAAAGTGCCAATATCTGAAACTCAGGGCCGGAGGTTCGGTCCTAGCCCTTAGAACCGAGAGTAGATGGGGAAACCGAGAGTAGGGTTCGGCCTTCAGCTGCGCATCTCGGACCGAAGGTGAAGCATGGGACCGAAGGTAGTCCTCTCGGACCGAAGGTTACTTTCAGTTCCTTAGTATTTTCGGTTCAGGAGGTTCGGTTCCTAAGAAGGTTCGGTTTCTAAGAAGGTTCGATTCCTAAGGAGGTTCGGTTCCTAAGAAGGTTCAGCTCCTTAAGAGGGTTTTTCGCGTAAACTTCCGTTTTCGAGCGGTTTTCGATTAAATTAAGGGTCGGGATGCCCCGAGTGATTATAAGAAGTTGAGAGAGATTTTGAGAGAGATTTGGGAGAGATTTGACATATTTGGAGAGATTTGACATACTTAGAGAGATTTGGGAGAGATTTGACATTCTTGGAGAGATTTGGCATACTTAGAGATATTTGGGAGAGATTTGACATACTTGGAGAGATTTGGCACACTTAGAGAGATTTGGGAGAGATTTCACATACTTGGAGAGATTTCTCCTACTTAGAGAGTTTTGGGAGAGATTTCACATACTTGGAGAGATTTCTCATACTTGGAGAGATTTGGGAGAGATTTCACATACTTGGAGAGATTTCTCAAACAGAGAGAGAGAGATTTGGGAGAGATTTCATATACTTGGAGAGATTTGGGAGAGATTTCACATACTTGGAGAGATTTGGGAGAGATTTCACATTCTTGGAGAGATTTCTCCTACTTAGAGAGTTTTGGGAGAGATTTCTCCTACTTAGAGAGTTTTGGGAGAGATTTCACATACTTGGTGAGATTTCACATACTTGGAGAGATTTGGGAGAGATTTCACATACTTGGAGAGATTTGGGAGAGATTTCACATACTTGGAGAGATTTCTCCTACTTACAGAGTTTTAGGAGAGATTTCACATACTTGGAGAGATTTCTCCTACTTAGAGAGTTTTGGGAGAGTTTTAGAGTGAAAGAGGTTGAGAGAGACTACGTTTGTGACCTTTTTGAGTGTTTGGCTTCCCAACGCAAGGTTCTTACACTCTGTTAAGCCTTGTCATGGATGTTATACGCTCTCGAGGGGTATGGGAAAATGTTTTATCGAGTAGATTCATCACTTACCCTGATTAGGGTTTAGAATTTCCGAACACGTGAAAACTCTAAGTGATACTTTATATTAAGATTGCGAGTAGTACAATATGAATCATATTGGAAACCCTAATATACAAGGGTTAGATGAGTTGACCGGTTTGACTTGATGACTTTGGTTGACTTTGACTTGACCAAAAGTTGACGGTTGTCACAATTTGTATACGATTGTAGTTAGACTTTTGTTTAAATATTGTGTTCTTTTGATTTATGTTTTTCAGATGTTTTTATTTCCGCGAGTTTCACCGAATGTTGTTTGATATTTTTCTAAAGTGCTTAACTTGTTTTGTTGTCACCCAACAAACTTGTATCAGAGCTATGGATGAATATGGGAGAGTTAAGATCGACAAGTTCAATGGAAAGGATTTCGGTTTCTAGAAATACAAATTGAAAACTACCTCTACCAAAAGAATTTACATGAACCTTTTTTAGAAGATAAGTTTTTCCTTACGAAGCAGGAGGATTAGGAGTTGTTAGATCGGCAAGCAGTTGGTATGGTGAGATTATCATTGGCAAAGAATGTTGCTTACAAAATTTTCAATGAGAAGACAACTTATGGGTTGATTAAAGCGCTATATAACATATACGAGAAACCTTCAACAAGGAATAAGGTTCAATTGATTCGATAATTGGTAAAACTGATGATGAAGGAAGGTGGCTCAATGACTGATCATGTTAATGAATTTGATTCAATCCTGTCAAGGTTGACATCGGTTGAGATTAAACTTGATGATGTAGTCCAAGAATTTCTACTATTATCATCATTGCCCGAAAGTTGGTTAGGAATAGTGGCAGCAGTTAGCAACTCAGCTAGAGGTGCCAAGCTGACATATGAAGGCATATGCGACTTAATCCTTGGTGAGGATGTGCGCAGACGACGTACATGAGAATTCTCTAACAATTTTCTTAGTACCGAGGAAAGAGGAAGGAAGTCCAATAGAGGGAGTGGGGGTAGAGGAATATCAAATTCGAGAAAGAAATGTGTATCAAAGAACAAGAAGGACATCACATGTTGGAACTGCAATGAAAAGGGACATTTAAAGAAGCAATGTTTGAAGCCTATTGTAGACAATAGAAATAATGAGATGAACATTACATTGGACTCTAAATGAGATGCTCTTATTTGTTAAGTTGAAAAATCAATAAAATATTGGATGGTGGATTATGGTGCATCATTCCATGCTAGTCATTCCAGAGATGTTAATATCAGTGTGGAAACTTGATGATGAAGGTCACCATGTCACATTTGGTGATCATCAGTGGAAGGTTCCGAAGGGAAACTTGGTGGTTGTTAGGGGTCAGAAACGGGGTACACTTTATACGGTGGAAGTTTATGATGTCGACGCACATGTTGTTAAAGAATTTGGGGTATCCACTTTATGGCACTAAACACTTAGGCATATAAGTAAGAAGGAAATGAAGATACTCGTCTCCAAAGGAAAACTTCCAGATTTGAAGAACTTGACAGTAGATTTCATCGACCCATGTTTTCTTGGCAAACAGAAGAAGGTTACTTTTGCAAAGATGGGACATCCACCTAAGACAGGGAAATTGGAGCTTGTTCATTCAGATGTTTATTGTCCCACTTCAGTTGCTTCAGTGGAAAATCCAAGTATTATGTTACCTTCATTGATGACCGCACAAGAAAATTTTGGGTTTATTTCTTGAAACAAAAGTATGAAGTTTTCAGTGCTTTCTAGAAATGGAAAGCGATTGTGGAGAATGAAACCAACTTGAATATCAAGTGTTTCAGATCTGATAGTATGGGAGAATAAAATATTAAGGTTTTCATTGACTTCTGTGTTGACCATGGAATAAGGATGCAGAAGAGCGTTCCAAAAACACCTCAACAGAATGAAGTAACCGAGAGGATGGATTAAACATTGAATTATAGGACGAAGAGCAAGAGACTATATGTAGGTTTACCTAAGATGTTATGGGAATATATGGTCAACATAACTACATACTTATTCAATAAAGGACCCTCAGTCCCCATATGGTTCAAGATTCGAGATGAAGAGTGGAAAGGTCCTGAAGTTTCACTCAACATATGAAGGCCTTTGGCTATGTCTCGTATGTTAATGTTAAAGATTATGAGAGATACAAGATACAGGAAAATTCAAGGAAGTACACCTTTATAGGTTATGGGTTAGACGACATGGGATATGATTTCTAGGATAACGAGCACAAAAGAGTTATCAGAAGTTGGGATGTGATGTTCAACAAGAATGTGCTATACAATGATGAACTTGCTAAGAGCTCCAATAGTAATAAGCAACCATAAAAGGAAGAACAAGTTAAGTTAGAAGAAACTTTAGATGACGACATCATAAAACCTATCAGTACTCCATAGATAGGTGAAAGTTCGGGAAGCAGTGGGAGCTCTGATGAAACTGGAGATAGTGGGAGCATGAATGATAGTAGTATAGAGGATGAAGGTGTAGAGCCTGAAGCCCCTACCATTCATATATCTACTAGAGTACGATGGCCTCCAGTCAGGTATTATCGTTAAGCAAACTTCTTGTTGCTGACATAGAATGGTCAACATGAGTCTTATCTAGAAGCCTTAAGGATGAAAGACTCTATACAGTGGAAGAAGGCTATCGAAGAAGAATTGATCTCGGTTGACATGAATTATCCTTGGACCTTGGTCAAGCTCCACCAGGGAAGAAAGCACTACAAAAAAGTGGGTGTTTCCGGTTAAAGATGAGATTGACTGCTCCAAAGGATACAAAGAAGGTTTGTGGTCAAGAAGTTCCAAAAGAATAGACGGGTTGACTATAATGAGATGTTTCCTACAGTTGTGAAGATGACTACAATCAAAATGGTTTTGGGTATTAATTGTGGCCTCTAAAGATCTCCATCAAGAGAAAATAGATGTGAAAACAACTTTTCTCGATGGTGACCTATAGGAAGACATCTACATGATATAACTAGAAGGCTTTCCCATAGTTGGAAAGGAAAATATGTTGCGCAAACAAAAGAAAAGTCTGTCTGGTTTTAAGCAAACTCCAAGGTAGTGGTACTTGAAGTTTGATAGCTTCATGCAGCAAGATGGGTACATTAGATGTGAGATGGATCACTGTTGTTATTTGACGAAATTTAAGTCCTCTTACATCATCCTGTTGTTATACGTTGATGGCATGTTGATTGTTGGATCCGACATGCAGGACATCAACATGGTAAAGAAGAAGTTGTCCAGTGTGTTGCAAATGAAGGACTTAGGATCTGCTAAACAAATATTAGGCGTGAGCATAGACAGGAATAGAGTTACCGATACACTAAAACTTTCACAAGCCAAGTACATGAAGAAAGATTTAGAGAAGTTTAGCATGGCAGATGCAAATACCAAAAGTACACCATTGGGAAGTCAGTTGAGACTCTTAAAGAAGCAATCCCCAAATACGGAAGAAGACAAAGAATACATGGATAAAGTTCCCTACACATCTATAGTTGGTAGTCTAATGTATGCAATGGTTTTCACCAGACCAAACATTGCTCATGAAGTGGGAGTTGTGAGCAGGTTCATGTCGAATCCGGGAAGAAAACATTGGGAATGAGTGAAATGGTTGACATGCTACTGAAAAGTAATAGTTGAGTGTTCCTTATGTTTTAGAAGAAAATTAGTAGTTTTAGAAGGGTTCGTTGATGAAGACTTAGGTGGATGTCCATATTCAGGAAAGAGAACAATCTGTTATGTGTTCATGATTGGAGGTACAATAATCAGTTGGATGTCAAGGTGACAAAAGATTGTCTCTCTTTCAACCACATAAGTAGAATACATAGCACTTGCAGAAGCTACCAAAGAACTCATATGGTTGAAGATTTTCTTGTCAGAACTTGGAAAGCACTAGGAGGATTATGTAATGCATTGTGACAATGAAAGTGAAGTTCACCTAGAAAAGAATCCAGTGTTTCATAGTAGGACGAAACACATTCAATTGAGGTACCATCTCATTCGAGAGTTAATGAATGAAGGAACTCTAAACTTAAAAAAATCATTGGAATGAAGAATCCTGTTGATATTTTCACCAAGGTGATTACCACTGAGAAGTTGAATCTTTGCATGGCTTCAACTGGCCTTTCAGAAGTTTGAAGAGAAGGGCTTGGCAGCAGAGAGATTGCATACTTTTAGGAATGGTGAAATTTGAATGGCAGATGAAGTTGTTCCAGCCTTCAAGTGGGAGATTGTTGGGGTATGAAGTCTTGTCCAACATTTAGATCACTTGGAACTCAATGGATCGCTTGGAGTTAAATGGTTCATGTAAGAAAGGAATGGATCATGTGATAAAGGAACGAATCATCTTAAAAGGGTTATAGAGCACATGGGAAAGGAATGGATCATCTTGGAGTATGGATGTGCCATCCATGATGAAGATGCGCCACTTTGGAATCAAGATGTGTCATCTAGAAGGAGGACATGCCATCTTGATGGAGGATGTTCCATAAATGGATTAATATGCCACACATGTTCCTGGTGTGCCACATGAGTTCATGATGTGCCACACATGTTCCTGGTATGCCACATATGTTTCTGATGTGCCACGACATCCATTGATGTGCCATCTGACACCTTGACGAAGTGTCATGCATAGAAGATGCCACCAAGTGACAGGAGGTGCCACCAAGTGATAGGAGGTGCCACAAAGTGCTGGGAGGTGCCACTAAGTGGCAAGAGGGGCTACTCAATGACACCTGATGTGCATGTGGTGTTTTGATGGAGCCAATACAATGTCTCTGAAGGATGAAGGTTCTAGAAGTGTCTGCATGACATTCTATGATTGGTTGGAAATTAGGGCATCCCCTTTATGGGATAACTATGGATGGGGCTTTCCCATGCTTTCCTATAAATAGGCTCATATCCCCATCATTAAAAATCACTAGTTTTCACTGAGAACAAAAGTGATATACAAGTTGAGTGTTTGCAATTGTCCCTAAAAGGTAATAAAATCATCTCTATCTCTCGTTCGCCCATGGACATAGGTCACCTTGACCGAACAACGTTACATATTGTGTTCTTGTGATTTATGTTTTTCATAATTTTTATTTCTATGAGTTTCACCAAAGTTGTTTTATATTGGCATGAAGTATTTAATTTGTTTTGTTTCCACCCAATAGGGTTTCCTTGAAATTGAGTGAATAGTTTTCATTTGGAGGTTCATCTTATTATGTGCTATAATAATTTGTATTGGTATGTAACTATTTGAGTTGGTCCAAGATTTTTTCTTTTACAAACGTCAATCGGTGACAGTTCGAACCCAAGTGGGGAAGAACTGAGCATTCTAATTAGCGGGATACCGTATTGTCCAATCTACGGTTCAACTATGTGAGGTTTTAGTTTAGGTTTATTTCTGCATAAGGATGGAAACTAAGTTACCCTTGAAGTGCTCAGGTAATTTTATCATTGTGTTTCGCAAGGATCCATTGGCGTCCTCCATGGTCATGGAGAACTTAAGGATTGGCCAGATCGTGAGTGTTGAGCAAGTTACCATGAGGTTTATGTCTTCAAGGATGCATGTGCTTTTTTAACAACATAATGTTGTTGGGCAAGGAACTCATTATGGTCAGTAGCTCCTTTTGGAAGCGCCAAGGATCTTGGGAGAGGAGCGGTTGAGCCGCTCAGGTTGGGAATTGGATGTAGAGAACATCGTTAGCTCGTATTATGGGTCGGTTAGTTATGGTCGAGGATGGGCAGTTATTGATTTGTTGATCAGATTTAGAGTTTGGTATGTGTATCTTCATGTGGCTTTTTTTCAACGGGGCATAGGGACAATGGGTTTGGATGTCAATACATTTCCAATCAATTGGTCCTTCCACTCTTAGTCAAGCATCTAAGGGTCATTCAAGGGTCTTCGAGCAGTAATAGTTGAAGGCGCAGTTGCTGCAACGAACTTGAATCAAGTTTTGTCAGTGATTTATCTAGGGTTTTGGGTGTGTGTATCCTTGGTGGTTTGGTTGAGGAATTATAAGTTCTACCAGGGTCGAATTTGGCAGTTGTCTTTGGATAGTGAAAGTTCGGATGTTGTAACGTCGTAGTCAATCGTCCAGGTGTGCCCTCAGGCCTATACATAGTTCAGTTTTGGATGTCATGTATTTGGGATTGGTATTTAGGGTCGATTCAATCAGAATTTTGATAACATTTTGGGTGATTTTGGGATTTTCCACCAAGGTTGGTAGTTTTATCTGGTTAGTTGTGCATCGAGGACATCGGTTTAGTTTATTCAAAGTTTAGGATCTTGTTTCGGTTGTTTAGGAGAATGTTTCCTTAAATGGATGCAGTTCTTCATTTAGATAGATCTGATTAAATTTCACCTTTTGAAAGGGTTGAGACGAAGAAGAAACATTGTTGGCCTGAGGAGCGTTGTATGTTTATGTGGGGAGTGTAAAATATTAGGGGTTCAACAATTATTATGGTGAGAATGTATGTGGACTAGGTAAGATCGCCTGAGAACATGTAGTTCAAATTTATGGCATGGTTCTTCTTGGATTTATTTTTATCGAGCTAGAACAAGCGTTCAACTATCTATCTTGTCTACTGACTGCAAGAAACCATGTTTTGGTATGGCGTTGTGTCGATAGTAGTCTAGATTGTTAAAGGGTTTGCATGTTAAAGAATGGCATGACACGTGTTGTTTTTGGCAAGTACTGGGTGGGATGGTAACTAGGTTCCTACAGGCCGGTGGGGTGATGGCCGTATGCCTATAGGCCCATTGGGTGTTGGCCGTGAGTCTTCATGCCCATAGTTAGATGACGACGAGAGCTGTGTAGAACCATGAACTTCTCATTCTGATGGTTAGATGGTGTCACAGCATATCGTGGACCATCGTGGATTTGACTTATGTGAGTTGGACCCAACAGTAGTGTAGTGGAGACCCATGTTTCGGATCATTATACGTTTGACATAATTGGGTGTGTGAGCAGTATGAGAATACCACTTATGACTCTGTAGCCGATAGGTTTGGGTCAGGCTTTAGTAGGATGTGGACTTGTTGAAAACGTCATGTGTGACAAACCGAAATTTCTATCTTGTACAACATTTCAACTCAATCAAAGTCAGACCTGTTTCTGCTATCTTTTAGCATTGTTTAGGGTCTGTTTGAGCGTTCTAAGCCTAGTACATCCAAAGAATGAGTGTTAGGAAGTATCTGCTGAAGCTCAAAACCACCAATCAAGCCATAAACTCCTTCATGAGGAGTTTACGGCCACATCACATGAGTTTACGGCCGTAAACTCAAGGTGGCCGTAAACTCTTGGCCTTAAGGATGATATTCCTTCACTTTTTCTCATTATTCACCATTTCAAGTCAAGAAACCCGAATTCTCTCTCAAGTATCAAAAGGATCTTCATTTTTATTTTCAAAAATGTAAGTGTTTCATCCTTTGATTTGTTGATACATCTCCTTAACTAGTATCACCCTTTGATTTCATCCATGAACTTTATCTTTTGAGTTAGATCTTCAAGAACACCAAGAACACACACTAGTTCTTTGGGCCGAAATAAACCCTTTTTGCTTCCATATCGTAAGTATCCTTTCCCTATACTTGTTATCTAGTAGAAGCTCCCGATTTACATCCTTGAAATAAACCAATTTCCTAGATCAATGAGAGTTTACGGCCAGGAGCATCTCCCTTGGCCGTAAACCCTTGTTAAGGCTACTAGTTTGGCCATAAACTCTTCTTAAGGCTAGGAATGGGTCTAGAACACTTCCTTGATGCTTGAAAGACCTTAAAAACACCCTTTGGCACAAGACTTCATGAGTTTACGGCCGTAAACACATAGGGCCGTAAACCCTATGGCCGTAAACACATAGGGCCGTGAACACCTTGGCCGTAAACACCATTGTGTGGCCATACACCGCTTAGATGCAATCCTTTGTGATTATAACACTTCCGTATAAGTGTTTCCTAGTTCCTAAGGTGAATCTCTATCATGATTAGTTGCTTAAACACTAATTATATACATATATGTGTCATTATATGCTTATTAGGATCCGTTGTGCTCAAGGCTTCACTTGGCACTTAACATCCTACATATCGATCTTTCATTCGTATCTCTCACTACAGGTGATTTTATACCCCTTAAATTATAATTTAAATGATTTAAATGCTTTTATGGGGGGGAATACAAGTAGAACTATTATATTTATTATATCAATCGCATGTGATTAATAACTATCAAACAGATAGATTTCTTATACTTCAAATTGTGTTTTCAAATCAACTGCTTCAAATCGTTTTACAAACTCTTTTATATTTAAAACCCTTTATCAAAATCTTTTAAACTTATACTTTGTCAAATCATGTCTATATGGATATAGTTATATAAGTAGGATTGAAAGGACTTACGACTGATAACTCGCCTTATTTCCTATTCCTTGTTTGGTTGTGGAGTTAGGGTATCTGTTGTTTGTCCGAAGGTCGTTTGAATCTTAATTATATATTATGTGTATGTATATAGATATAAAAGTTCTTCGTTCAGTTCAATACCTTAGGGTAGCAAAGGTATACAAACATGTTCATTCATACAAACAAAATTGCTAGTAAACTATAATAGGTATAGTTTAGGAAGTCACTAATACTATTTCTAGAACAATGAAACATACAAGAGTCAGTTCATACATGAGTCAGTAGAAACATACTATAACGAGATACAATGCATACTACACACTATACACTAGAGAACATACAATAACGAGAGACAATACTCACTATAAAGAGAAACAGATAGAACATACTATACACTAGACAGAAAGAACATTCACTACACTAGAACATACTATACAAATACAAGAATACTATAACAATAATGTGAGATACTACTTCATGGCTGGGCAATATACTGCTGCGTCACATTTTGTACCCATAGTGTCCGGGATGGAGAGCGTGAATTTATGTATAGATCTATACGAGACTGACCCTCCTACACCTTGCTGCTAGCTACAGTGGGACCTGCATGTCTATGGGTGACGAATGTCATATCATTTCGACGTCTCGAACGTCGTGTTATACTAGTCGATCAACTATGGATACAATCATATCACATTTTACCTTAATTAAACTAACAAGTTTAAGGTAGTTATTACATTGGTAGTTACCTAGATAAAACTACAGTACATCTTTATTTTCCCATTTCATTCACATTGTAATCTTCTCACATAAACGGTAATGAAAAACTATATTTTTGGTAATGATAGTCATACTTTGGAAAACTCACACTTTTACAAAAGAACAAACATAGAGAACAGTTGAGTCTTGGTAGAAGACTACTTTAGTAGAAAATATAGGATTTTCTAGGAAGTTTACAAACATTTACATCAAACACTTACAAACTTTTACATCAAACATTTACTAGTACTTTCTTCAAACTTATACAAACAATGACACTAATATACTTATAAACTCACCAACATTAATGCTGATCTATGCTTTCAAAATAACTTGTATTCTTAGGTCACCAGTAGACAGGTACAGATGACCAGGTTTTTGAGAAGACGGAGCTTTCAAGACTCGTCTATATTTTGATCATTAATTTGGGTGTCTTATAAACTACAGATTACACTTGTATTAAAATTTTACTATTAATGCAATGGATGATATTGTTGCTTGTTTACTATTATGCATTGTTGTGATACTGTACATGACGTCCTCCGCCCCCGAACGTTTCCGCCGTTCTGGTTTTGGGGTGTGACAGATTGGTATCAGAGCATTGTTTATAGTGAATTGAGTATATCAACCCATAAAAGATATACAACTATAAACACAACGAGATTAAAATACTCTGACCAAGAGTTTATACTTTTAAACAATAAAATATTTAACCAAAGTATACATACCTGCATTCATGCTAAAATCAGTGTCACTAGGACTGAACAAAAGTATTACGATTGTTGGACAACACAAGTAGGCTTGGGGACATATAATCAGATCTGGGAGTGATATAGCCTGATCAACTATATCTTTCCAAGAAGTGATTGCATGTGCCTAGGAATGGTTGTAGTAACGCAGCAAGTCTAAAAACTTACCAACACTACTACAATGAAAATATTAGAACAGAACATAAACTTAAAATACTATAGGAGTATTTTTGTTACTATAATTACTTATGTGCAAACTAAAAAAAAGGTCTTTACTAGTATGTCAATAGTTGCTGAGTGGATACGCTAAGGTTGTATATGACTAGGGTGTTATAGACTTAGAATCTGTGATCTTTGCTTTACTTCATGTTCCTTGTTTGGTTGTGGGCTTAGAGTTAGGGTCACTTATTCGAAGGTCTATCCTGTTTTGGTTACATATGACTGGTATGCACTACGCAAATGTTGGAGTAACTAGTAAGGATCATCTTATAAATTATCTAAATTAGTATGTCTATTAATTATTTCTTTTACCCCTATTCTCGCGTAGATAACATGGATGGATTCCATATCCCCGGCGACCCGTACTGTGACATCCCCTGATTTCTCGGCCAGAAAAGACCGATTTAATTTATGCTTTTTAAAATAAAATCAGAGAAATCTTTTCAAAAGATGTTGCGGAAATTGGTCCCTAAACAACATATGATAAAAGTTTATCAAAACCTTTCATTAAGAAGGTATATATTTTTCATATATATCAAAACCTCGGGATGTCATGTTCCGATACAGATCAAAAGCATAAACAAGACCTTATAAGCCTTACTACAGTTATTTACAACTACTGGCCTATAATCCAAAAATCTCACGTCATCCACCGACTAAGCTCGGGGTCCACTACCTGTAATCATAAAAAAAAACTGAGTGGGTCAGGCTTGGGAGCCTGGTGAGCATATAGGGTTTTCAACCCACAGTAATAATAAACTTATTAAGTTCACCAATCAACAATAACCCTGATTACCCATTCCCGTTATCCTCACTTTACGTCCCTAAACACTTTTCACAAGGGACCTAGCCTAAAGAATATCATCGGGATGGACACTACTGCTAAGGGGTTTCCTCAGCCATACATGTCCTAAAGGCAACCATGAGGGGGATGGAGTACAGCGAATAAACACCCAAGTTCATTAACACCTACAGGTTGCGAACCTGCTAATGTTTCCCACTAGACTGTCTAGAAAGTCCGTGGTCGTCATCCAAACTCCGCTAGATGACTGAATCACAAATCACAACGAGGCCTCTCATCACTTTTATTTTATCACACATCACTATCTACCCATGTTCTATCCAACATATTTGTAGATAAAAATACTTATACAGTTTAAAACTTGTATAAAACATCAACTCAACAGTCACCTCAAATAAACAATTAATATATTTACACATAGCACGTATTATAAAGT
Organism: Lactuca virosa; assembly: GCF_052849685.1. NCBI lineage: Eukaryota > Viridiplantae > Streptophyta > Magnoliopsida > Asterales > Asteraceae > Lactuca > Lactuca virosa. Next base: position 52,378,059 of record NC_136432.1, read on the forward strand.
AAATATTTCATATCTATGTGTAAAATGAAAGTGACTATACACTCACAAGTTTTGATGATAATCGGGCAGCAATTCGTTTCCTAAAACGTTCGTTTCTAATAAAACCGGGAGTTTTATTGAGAAACCGGGCTCTGCAAAAGTCGGCCTTCGAAACCGAAAAGATAAATTTTCCGAGCTTTACGGGCTCTTCGTGGCGTATTCCGGGGCATATAATCGATACCGGGGCTTCGGGGGATGTTAATATGAAGAAAATATGAAGAAAGGGGTGAAATATAGCAAATTTCCAAAAGTACCCGAGAAGGCTCGCAGGTCCCCTTCTATTTATATGGTCCGAAGTCCCGATCCAACCGCTGAGAAGAGGCCACGCACTGCAGATCCGACGGCTCGCAGGAAGGCTCGCACATGGGTTCACACATGGCTGCGCATGCGAGGGCTTGCTGGCAGTCTCCTACTGGAACGAGGTCTAGTCCGAAGTAGGGTTGGTTCGTGGCATGCAGGCGAGGGTTCGGACACGCACCAAGGGCACGCGTCGGATTATTAGTGGACCGCGGTTACTGTTCATGCGAGGGTGACTCAGCAGATTTCGCCACGTGGCTTCGCATGACTCACTGATTTCGGACACGTGTCACATTCTAAGTGAGGGTGACGTGGCAAATTGTGACTATGCGAATGTTCTCGGTTTTTGTGCAAAAACTTCTAAAATCCATAACTTTCGCATACGAGCTCCGTTTTTGACGTTCTTTATATGCACGCGTAGGTAAAATTACGCTCTACAACTTCTGTTTAGACATCTTCGGCTAATTTTGACTTTAATTTTTATATTATTATTTTTAACAGACCGGGACAGGAAATCCGTTAAAAATTCATAACTTCTTCATCCGACGTCCGTTTTCGTCAGACTTTTTACCGTTGTGCTACTAATGACGAGATCTTCGATTCTCGTTTAGGTCGTGTCGGCTAAAAATCACTCGATCTAAAATTCGAGTTTTTAGCTGTCTACTGCTAAGCTGAAACTTCGAAAAATCATTACTTTCTCATACGAAGTCAGATTTGGGCGTTCTTTTCATAGAACTTCTCGGTTTAACGAACACTACGAGTTTCGTTTAGATCACTAAGGCTAAAAAGTAGTTTATCGAAAACTCACTTTTTACGACATTCAGCACCGAGCCGGTTTTGTCGTGAAACTTCGACATGTCATAACTTCTTCGTTATAACTCGGATTTCGGCATTCTTTATATATTAGTAATCCTTGTCACGCCCACTACAAGTTTCTTAATAGATATCGTCTTTATCTAAAATTTAATTTTTTTGACGCTCATTTTTATTCTTAATTAATTAAGCCCTAATAATTAAGCATAAAACACATAATTCACATAATTCCTTTTCATTTCTTCAAAATGAGTTACAAAGGTTAACCTAGACTATAATGTCAATATAAATGCCTAGCCTAGAAACACGGGCATTACAATTCTCTCCCCCTTAGGATGATTCCGTCCCCGGAATCACACATCAATAAACAAATGCGGGTAGCGACTCATGATGTCACTCTCCGTTTCCCAAGTGAGATTTGGCCCATTCGTATGTTTCCAACGCACAAGCACTAAATCGACCATCTTACGTCTCAGCTTCTTAGTCTTACGGTCAACGATTGCCTCAGGTTCTTCGATCAACCTCTTGTTTTCATCCAACCTTAACTCAGAAATGGGAATTATGTCGGGCACATCTCCCGTGAACTTTCTCAAATAGCACACATGAAAGGTATTATGAATACCCTCCAGTTCTTCCGGTAATTCTAGCTTGTAAGCTTGATTCCCGATCCTCTGAAGAACTTTAAATGGTCCAATAAACCTTGGACTCATTTTTCCCCTCTTACCAAATCTTATAAGTCCCTTCCACGGCGAGACTTTAAGTAAAACCGAATCTCCAACATCGAAGGATATCGGTTGTCTTTTCTTGTCAACATAACTCTTTTGTCGATCTTGAGCAGCTAACATCCTTTCTCTTATCACTTTCAACTTTTCAGCAGTTTGATTGACTATCTCAGGTCCCATAAACTGCTTTTCCCCAGCTTCCAGCCAGCATGATGGCGTTCGACATTTCTCCCCATACAAAGCGTGATAAGGTGCCATCTTGATGCTCGAGTGGAAACTATTATTATAGGAAAATTCTACTAGAGGTAAGTGTTCATCCCAGTTACCTTGGAATTCTAGGGTACATGCTCTCAGCATATCCTCCAATGTTTGAATCGTTCGTTCGCTCTGACCATCGGTTTGAGGATGGTAAGCTGTACTCAAACACAACTTGGTACCCAATTCCTCTTGTAGACTTCTCCAAAACCTTGAGGTAAAACGGTTGTCACGATCGGATACAATCGTTAACGGAACACCGTGTAGCCTCACAATTTCCTTCACGTAAGAATTCGCAAGTTTATCCATAGACCATTTCTCGTTAGCGGCTATGAAATGCGCACTCTTAGTGAAGCGATCAATGACCACCCAAATCATGTCGTGACCGTTCCTTGTTCTGGGCAGTTTAGTCACAAAATCCATAGTGATATCTTCCCATTTACCCATGGGTACAGGTAAAGGTTCTAAACTCCCATACGGTTTCTGATGTTGTGCCTTAACCCTAGCACATGTTACACACTCGGCCACATACTTAGCAACATCGAGCTTCATCGTCGGCCACCAGTAATAGGGTTTTAGATCCCTATACATTTTCGTACTGTCGGGATGAATCGAGTACATGGTTTTGTGAGCTTCTTCCATCAGAAGACCTCTTACTCCTTCCGTCTTAGGTACCCAAATCCTATATTTGAATACCTTCAATCCTTGACCGTTTGTATCAAACACCAACGTTTTTCCAAAACGTTCCTCCTTCCGGTCATTTTTCTCTAAAGCTTCCTCCTGAGCTTTCTTTATACTTTCCACAATTGTCGAGACGACTTCAATTTTCAACGCTCTTGGCCTTCTCTTTTCAAGATTTACCTTCCGACTGAGAGCATCAGCAACAACATTTGCTTTACGAGGGTGGTAAAGTATCTCACAATCGTAGTCCTTGAGTAGTTCCAGCCAGCGCCGTTGTCTCATGTTCAATTCCTTCTGATTAAAGAGATATTGAAGACTCTTATGATCAGTGAAAAGTTTACACTTAGTACCGTAAAGATAATGCCTCCATATCTTTAAGGCGAATACTACCGCTGCCAACTCCAGATCATGAGTGGGGTAGTTCTTTTCCTGTTCTTTCAACTGCCTCGATGCATACGCTATCACTTTATCCCTTTGGGTCAGAACACATCCTAACCCAACTCCAGAGGCATCACTATAAACTGCGAAGTCATCAACTCCTTCAGGTAACGAAAGAATCGGTGCTTCACACAGTCTCTTCTTTAACTTTTCAAAGGCCTCCTTATGCTTTTCATTCCAAGCATAAGTAGCTCCTTTGTGGGTCAAAGCTGTTAATGGAGTAGCGATCGAAGAAAAGCCTTGGATAAATCTTCGATAATATCCAGCTAATCCTAAAAAGCTTCTAATCTCCGTAGGACTTTTTGGTTGTTCCCACTTCATCACAGCTTCAATCTTTGCTGGGTCAACCATTATTCCTTCTTGGTTAACCACATGACCTAAAAATTGGACTTCTTGAATCCAAAATTCACATTTAGAGAACTTTGCATACAGCTTCTCCTTTTTCAAAACTTCTAGCACTTCACGCAGATGCTTGTCATTCTCCTGCTTGCTCTTCAAATAGATCAAGATATCGTCTATGAATACTATCACGGATTTATCATGGTATGGTTTACAAACCCTGTTCATCAAATCCATGAAAGTTGATGGGGCATTGGTTAACCCGAACGACATAACCAAAAATTCATAGTGTCCATATCTTGTTCTGAACGCAGTCTTTTCGATATCCTGCTCCCTCACCTTCAGTTGATGGTATCCTGACCTAAGATCGATCTTCGAAAAGTATCTCGAACCTTGCAACTGGTCGAACAGGTCATCGATCCTCGGCAACGGATACTTGTTCTTTATTGTCGCTTTATTCAGCTCTCGGTAATCGATGCACATTCTCATACTCCCGTCTTTCTTCTTTACAAACAAAACAGGGGCTCCCCAGGGTGATGAACTGGGTCGAATGAAACCTTTGTCCAATAACTCCTGAAGTTGTGTCATAAGTTCTTTCATTTCGGTTGGCACTAATCGATACGGTGCTTTGGCTATCGGCGTCGTTCCTGGTAACAAGTCGATACGAAACTCAACTTGTCGATCATGGGGCAATCCGGGAAGATCTTCGGGAAAGACTTCCGGATAATCACACACCACCGCAATATCCTGCACCTCCTTCTTTTCCTTCTTAGCATCGATCACGAACGCTAAATATCATGTACACCCCTTGGCCAAACACTTTCTGGCTTTCATTAGGGAAATGATTCCAGAGTTTACTCTGCGTTCGTCTCCGTACACCATAAACGACTCTTTCCCTGGCGGGTTTACTTTTACTATTTTCTTCCTACGCAATATTTCGGCGTCATTGGCGCTAAGCCAATCCATTCCTAAAACTATGTCGAATCCATTTAACTCGATATGCAATAATTCCTCGTGGAACTTATTCCCATCCAAGTCAATAAGGATATTTTTCATACGATGGCTAACAGGTACAAACTTGTCACTAGCAATCTCGACTAATAAGGCATTAACTAGTCTATCTACAGGCAAAGCTAGTTTTCTACCAAATTCATGCGATATAAAGGAGTAATTGGCTCCAGAATCAAACAAAATTTGGGCAGGCAATTTGTTTATGAGAAAGGTACCTGAAGCGACATCGACTTCTTCTTTTGCAGCTTCAAGAGTCATCTGAAAGGCTCTCGCCTTCGGCTTTAGTGGTAGATTGGGCTTTGCTGCATCCTTCCTCTTTGGACAGTCTTTAAAAACATGCCCTGCTTCATGGCAATCAAAACATACCCTCTTGTCGGATGGACACACGTTGGCATAATGCCCAGTCTTTCCACATTTGTAGCAAGTCACCTCCTCGCTACATTTCCCAGAGTGCTTTTTCTTGCACTTCTCACACCATTTCACTTCACCTCCTCCTCCTCCAAACTTCTTAGACTTAGAAAATTTGCTTCTCTTGTTGGAACCTGAAGTTCCTTCAAATTTTCTCTTTTCACCAACTTCTGCCCTCTCCAGACCCTTCTCCCTGATCTGAACCTCCACATTCTTAGCAGCCCAGATGGTGGCTTTCAAAGTGGTTGTTTGCTTAACCATCGGACCAAAGTCCGCTGGTAATCCGAGGGCAAACTTGTTGACCTTAGAGAGTTCAGTTGGAACTAGGTAAGGAACAAGCTTCATCTTTTCAGTAAAACTAGCAGCGTATTCAGTAACACTCATCTTTCCCTTCTTTAAATTCTGGAACTCATTATTAATTTCCAGAAGGTCCTGCTCAGAACAGTATTGCAGTTTCAGTTGTAGCACAAAGTCTTCCCAAGACATCTTACTAGCTTCTCCTTTGGGCATCGAATCAGCTAGTAATTTCCACCAGCTCAACACACCAGACTTTAACAGAGGAATTGCAAGTGCAGTCTTTTGTTTGTTGCTGCACTCACAACTTTCAAACATTGTCTCCATTTCGGAGATCCAGTTCATGACTTCCACCGGTGTCGGACTTCCAGATAGACATGGTGGTTTAGATGCCATGAAATCTTTATATTTGCACCCGCTTCCATCAGCTCCTCCATCCTGGTTGTCTTGTCTAACTATCGGTGGGTTGGCTTGACCAAGAGTCCCACTATAGTTCCCTCCTACTGATTGCCCTTCATTTAATACGGGCTGTTCAACAGGCATCGTAGTCTCTTCCTTATGCTGTTGTAGTAATCGCCTTGTCTCCTCCATCTGGTGATCTAACATCATCTGCATCATTGCTTGTACCCCAGCCATCGTCATTGGCTCAGGTGTAGCTCCTACAATAGGTACTTGCTCAACTCCTTGAGGTTGAGGCTGTTGATCCCTGTTTCCATTTGCATTTGCAGCTCCACTACGAGTTCTTGCCATTACAATCTATATACCGAATAAGGCGAATTTAGGTCTTTATCCTTGTTAGACATGTCAATTCCCTTATCACTCCGAAACGTTTACATGTTAGTTCTAATCTCGTAATCATACGCTTAGAATCCTACACACATAAGGTTTCCAGATCCGGTCGGCAACAGACCATAGATCCGAACAAATAATGGCATATATGGCAACATATAGCATTTAGCACATAAGGGCATTTTAGGCGTTCTTCCTAAAATAAACTAGTGCTCGTGTCTAAAATATGATAGACACTCATCTCACAATCATCACTTAGCATTCTAAGTTTAAGTCTAGAAATTGTAGGATATTTCTTAGTTCGCTTAAACTAATGCTCTGATACCAACTGTGACATCCCCTAATTTCTCGGCCAGAAAAGACCGATTTAATTTATGCTTTTTAAAATAAAATCAGAGAAATCTTTTCAAAAGATGTTGCGGAAATTGGTCCCTAAACAACATATGATAAAAGTTTATCAAAACCTTTCATTAAGAAGGTATATATTTTTCATATATATCAAAACCTCGGGATGTCATGTTCCGATACAGATCAAAAGCATAAACAAGACCTTATAAGCCTTACTACAGTTATTTACAACTACTAGCCTATAATCCAAAAATCCCACGTCATCCACCGACTAAGCTCGGGGTCCACTACCTGTAATCATAAAAAAAACTGAGTGGGTCAGGCTTGGAAGCCTGGTGAGCATATAGGGTTTTCAACCACAGTAATAATAAACTTATTAAGTTTACCAATCAACTATAACCCTGATTACCCATTCCCGTTATCCTCACTTTACGTCACTAAACACTTTTCACAAGGGACCTAGCCTAAAGAATATCATCGGGATGGACACTACTACTAAGGGGTTTCCTCATCCATACATGTCCTAAAGGCAACCATGAGGGGGATGGAGTACAGCGAATAAACACCCAAGTTCATTAACACCTACAGGTTGCGGACCTGCTAATGTTTCCCACTGGACTGTCTAGAAAGTCTGTGGTCGTCATCCAAACTCCGCTAGATGACTGAATCATAAATCACAACGAGGCCTCTCATCACTTTTATTTTATCACACATCACTATCTAGCCATGTTCTACCCAACATATTTGTAGATAAAAATACTTATACAGTTTAAAACTTGTATAAAACATCAACTCAACAGTCACCTCAAATAAACAATTAATATATTTACACATAGCACGTATTATAAGGTAAATACTTCATATCTATGTGTAAAATGAAAGTGACTATACACTCACAAGTTTTGATGATAATCGGGCAGCAATTCGTTTCCTAAAACGTTCGTTTCTAATAAAACCGGGAGTTTTATTGAGAAACCGGGCTCTACAAAAGTCGGCCTTCGAAACCGAAAAGATAAATTTTCCGGGCTTTACGGGCTCTTCGTGGCGTATTCCGGGGCTTATAATCGATACCGGGGCTTCGGGGGATGTTAATATGAAGAAAATATGAAGAAAGGGGTGAAATATAGCAAATTTCCAAAAGTACCCGAGAAGGCTCGCAGGTCCCCTTCTATTTATAGGGTCCGAAGTCCCGATCCAACTGCTGAGAAGAGGCCACGCACTGCAGATCCGACGGCTCACAGGAAGGCTCGCACGTGGGTTCACACATGGCTGCGCATGCGAGGGCTTGCTGGCAGTCTCCTACTGGACCGAGGTCTAGTCCGAAGTAGGGTTGGTTCGTGGCATGCAGGCGAGGGTTCGGACACGCACCAAGGGCACGCGTCGGATTCTTAGTGGACCGCGGTTACTGTTCATGCGAGGGTGACTCAGCAGATTTCGCCACGTGGCTTCGCATGACTCACTGATTTCGGACACGTGTCACATTCTAAGCGAGGGTGACGTGGCAAATTGTGACTATGCGAATGTTCTCGGTTTTTGTGCAAAAACTTCTAAAATCCATAACTTTCGCATACGAGCTCCGTTTTTGACGTTCTTTATATGCACGCGTAGGTAAAATTACGCTCTACAACTTCTGTTTAGACTTCGTCGTCTAATTTTGACTTTAATTTTTATATTATTATTTTTAACAGACCGGGACAGGAAATCCGTTAAAAATTCATAACTTCTTCATCCGACGTCCGTTTTCGTCAGACTTTTTACCGTTGTGCTACTAATGACGAGACCTTCGATTCTCGTTTAGGTCGTGTCGGCTAAAAATCACTCGATCTAAAATTCAAGTTTTTAGCTGTCTACTGCTAAGCTGAAACTTCGAAAAATCATTACTTTCTCATACGAAGTCAGATTTGGGCGTTCTTTTTATAGAACTTCTCGGTTTAACGAACACTACGAGTTTCGTTTAGATCACTAAGGCTAAAAAGTAGATTATCAAAAACTCACTTTTTACGACATTCAGCACCGAGCCGGTTTTGTCGTGAAACTTCGACATGTCATAACTTCTTCTTTATAACTCGGATTTCGGCATTCTTTATATATCCGTAATCCTTGTCACGCCCACTACAAGTTTCTTAATAGATATCGTCTTTATCTAAAATTTAATTTTTTTGACGCTCATTTTTATTTTTAATTAATTAAGCCCTAATAATTAAGCATAAAACACATAATTCACATAATTCCTTTTCATTTCTTCAAAATGAGTTACAAAGGTTAACCTAGACTATAATGTCAATATAAATGCCTAGCCTAGAAACACGGGCATTACACGTACTTTCCCAACCAAGGCAATAGAGGATGGCTCGATGTTGAGCCAGAAGAGGAACCTGCAATTCCATTGGACGATGACTTTGCTGAGAACTTCCCGGAGGATTCTGACTCTGGGCAGAAGTTAACGACCAACCCCTGGTAGCTCCAAACCCGAATCCAAACCCTCGTCCGGGTTTTCAAGGCCCGACGCCTTTGTGGGTGGAAAGTTTGGAGACATGGAGTCAGGAGCAGGGTCAACCCATTCCATACAACGGAGACAAAAGTTTCTACAACGTGAGCGAAGGAGGCTCAGCGGACAGAGTCCTGCCTATTCTGATCCGCAGAGTTGCTCGTAATGAAATTCAGGGTAGGACAGCCCTCAACCGAATTGTGGAAGTTGATGCCAATGCAGGAGTCAACACTGTCCGCATTCGTCGGCTGGAAGATGCTCGTGAGAGAGCTGAAAGAGACAATGAGACTCTACTGCAAGCACTAGCTGAGACTAGGGCTGAAGTCATAGAACATCGTGTGCGCCAGCGAGTGTACGAGCGACGCTTCTTGACTTGGAGCATCAGATGGATGACTTAAGGGTTCGCCCAAGGGGTTCCCGTCACCAGTAGGGAATGCTCTGCTCAAATTTCCTTCTTATCTAAGGATTAGCCTTCTTATCTATGCTCTAATTAGTATTTTTCCCTGTAATTTCCTGTTATTTTAAGACCTTGAACTTTCGGTCGATAGGTCTTTATTCTGTCAAAATTTTCTTATCTTGGTTTGATGTAAGACCTACTCCTAGGTCATTTTTCCCGAACATGTTACATCTGTAATACCAGTATTATTGACAGATATCTAATCTCATGGAAATTATTATCCGAAAACTTTCATCTTTCTAGTACTAGATTTCTATTCAATCATACTCTCATCTGTGTTGTTAGGCTATGGAGAGTTAGTCCATGAGTCCCTCTCATCATTCTCTCTATTAAATTCTTACCAATATCTTCATCCTTGTGATTTTATAGCTTCAAGATGCCTCCCCGTCGATCAACAAGATGCACTACTCCAATAACTCCGAATCAAACTCCTCCTCCTCCTCAATACAACCCAGCAGCTATCCAAGCTGCGGTGAATGCGGCTGTTACGGCAGCTCTAGCACAATTCACCTCGACCGGTACTAGTGGGAGTGGGACTAATGTGCCTCCCACTATCCTTGAAGCTCCAGTGCGCTCTAGGGAGTGCTCGTACAAGGACTTCACCAGCTGTAAACCCAGGGCCTTCAATGGAACTGGCGGAATCATTGCCCTCTCACAATGGTTCGAGAAGACGGAGTCGAACTTTGAGATCTGCTACTGTCCGGAAGGGAGCAAGGTCAAATTTTCCGCCTGCACCTTCGCGGACCGAGCCCTGACGTGGTGGAACAGCCATGTCAAGTCACTATCTCTAATAGTGGCAAATGCTATTGGCTGGGAAGCTCTTAAGGAGCTCATGATCGAGGAATACTGCCCGAGGGGCGAAGTTCAGAAGTTGGAGCAGGAGCTCTGGAGCCTAACCATGAAGGACTCCGACATAGTCTCCTACACTGCCAGATTCAGCGATCTGGTAGAACTATGTCCGGGAATGGTCCCTTCGGAAGCAATGAAGGTGGAGAGGTATATCTGGGGGATGGTGCCTCCATTTTAGGGGAATGTCCTAGCTTCCAACCCCGCTACCTTCGATAGTGCCAAGCGATTGGCACAACGGCTCATTGACCATGGGGTTCATACCCCGTCAACAACAACAACCCTAGCCATCTCATAACCGTCCAAAACCGCTGACAACAAGCGGAAGTTCTGGGATGACAAGAAGAAGAAGAAAGCTGCCAAAAAGCAGCAGGTCGTAGCTGTTCATGCTGCGATAGCACCTGCCGCTGCTGCACCGGTAAAGCAGTACGCTGGAAACTTGCCGAAGTGCAACAAATGCAGCTTCCACCACAACGGACCCTGCCGGGAAATGCAGTGCTCAAACTGCAACAACAAGGGGCACACTACACGTTTCTGCAAAGCTCCGACAAGGCCAATCACCCAGGTCCCCGGCGCTGGTGTGGGCCAAGCTTGCTACGGTTATGGCGAGGTGGGTCACTACAAAAGGAACTACCCGCTGACAACAAGCGGAAGTTCTGGGATGACAAGAAGAAGAAGAAAGCTGCCAAAAAGCAGCAGGTCGTAGCTGTTCATGCTGCGATAGCACCTGCCGCTGCTGCACCGGTAAAGCAGTACGCTGGAAACTTGCCGAAGTGCAACAAATGCAGCTTCCACCACAACGGACCCTGCCGGGAAATGCAGTGCTCAAATTGCAACAACAAGGGGCACACTACACGTTTCTACAAAGCTCCGGCAAGGCCAATCACCCAGGTCCCCGGCGCTGGTGTGGGCCAGGCTTGCTACGGTTATGGCGAGGTAGGTCACTACAAAAGGAACTACCCGAAGGCAGGGAATGTCGGCGGAATGGGAAGGGTTTTGGCTATAGGCCACGAGGAAGCAGTTGCCGACCCCACATTGGTCACTGGTACGTTTCTCCTCGATAACTCTTATGCATGCATTCTGTTTGATAGTGGAGCGGAGAGGAGTTTCATGAACCAGAAATTTGCTCACTTGCTTAAGCATAAATCGCATGCACTTAAAGAACCGTTCACCGTAGAAATGGCTAACGGAAAGACATAGAGCACTAACTGCATATGCATAGGATGTACACTAACGCTAGATAGCCATTCATTTCCAATCGACCTCATGCCGGTCTCAATTAAAAGTTTCGACGTCATAATCGGCATGGATTGGTTGAGTTCTCATCGTGCCGACATTATGTGTTACGAAAAGGTTGTTCGCTTTAATCTTCCGTCTAGCGAAACTCTAGTTATCTACAGCGACAAACGTGGCACGAACCTTCGTATCATCTCGAGTATTCAAGCCCAGAAATTCCTGCGAAAGGAATGTCGCGCGTTCCTTGCTCATGTTGTCGATGTGAGCCAAGAGACGAAGGACATAAAGAACATTCAAGTGGTACGCAACTTTCCCGACATCTTTCCAAAAGAACTCCCAGGATTACCTCCGCAACGTCAAGTCGAGTTCAGAATCGACTTAGTTCCAGGGGCTACCCCAGTAGCCAAATCGCCCTATCGTCTAGCTGATGGGTTTTGAGCATTCTAACACTTCCTAAGTGTACATGCAACCCTAATAACCTTGGATCTATGTTTGTCTAATAATCATGCAAAGTTGAATTCCAAGGTTATATTCCTATCTAGCATACATGGGGAACATTTTTAACTTGAATGAAAGATAGAATAACTTACCTTGTTATTGATTATGATCCTTGAAACCTTGTGAGCCTAGCACCCCAAGTGTGATGCCTCAAATGCTTCACACAACACCAAATGCAAAGGAGTAAACTTTGAGAGAATCTTACACTTGCAAAATCGGCTCTAGCCCTCTTGTTTCTTAGTGTAGCCTATTTTGGTGGAGAATGGGTTTCTTATATAGTGTTGACACATCTAGGGTTACACCATGTAAACCCTAATGTGTCATGACTCTTTATTTCCATGACCCATGGGTTTGTAACTCCCATGGAGCATCCATGGAGCATCCTATGGGTGGAACCCAACTTGATAATCCATGGAGCCTCTTAGCCCACTATATAAGATATGGAAGATTTACATAATCTACCCATATATTTAATTAGATCACTTAATTAATTCTAAATTAATTCTTGATCAAACTAATTAAATAATTTTATATCATATTAGAACTTATAATATATTAATAAACCATAAGTGTTATTTCTCTCATTTTAGTTTATCCAATTGCATGGTGCCATGCAACCCAAATGGACCATGCCGGGTCGGGTCAAGTACATACCAGAAATAGTTATGGACTTAGACACCTTATCCAACAGTCTCCCACTTGGATAAGTCTAATAACTATAACTGCAATACTTCAGGAACCGATCGGCAATCGTAGCTCTTTCAAGGTCTCTCGGAACTAAGAAGATGATGATACGCCATTTAAGATAAGTGATCATATAATCCTTTGTTCTAGATATCAGCCAGACAAATACATGGAACAATGTCTTACTTTGTGTCCAGCAGTTTGTTTCCCGATTTCCGATTTGTTTGACAAAGAACTTAATTGAACATATCAACTTAGTTCTGACCGGGCCCGGTACATAGGTCAAAACAAAATCATCGAGGGGCCCAGATATCAGCTTCTAATCCAAGAAGGAACAGATAAACTTCGACTCATATGTTTGTTCTACCACTCATTGAATTATACACAAAAACACGTTTTATAACATCGAGTTACCAATGCGTTAACGTACAATCAATGCATAACCAACTCATAAGTAACAAATCATATCTCTAGGTTTGAAGACTTATATGATATTACCGTCTCACGATCACTCGAGATAAATTCCATGAAGTGATTCCAGTGAGCGTGGGTTGAGTCCAATGCTCAGAACTTATGAGCACTCATGAGTGTTGTAGCCATGTCTAACAACTTAGACCTCTGCAACCAATCATGACAGTCTTGATTCATACCTACTTCCGACATATGACCGACTGTGGAGGTACGAATAATATGATATACCAAACATAATTATTCTGGAAGTCAAAACATGCAAAAGAAATATAGTAAACGATCGACAAGAGATAGCAACACTTTACTCATAAATAAAACACCTTTTATTCATCATCTAATGTCAATTACACTTTACAAATTTCAAGGTTATCTAACTACTAAATCTAATATCATCCTTCAGCCCTATGCTCCGAGCATGCTGGAGATGCTTAACCCGAGTCAGTCCCTTCGTGAGGGGATCTGTTGGATTCTCATCCGATGATACCCTCTTTGCCACGAGGAGTCCTTCTTCTATTCGATGTCTGATGAAATGGTATTTTCTGTCGATGTGTCTGGATCTCCCGTGATCCCTTGGTTCCTTAGCTAAGGCAACTGCACTTTCACTATCACAGAAAATTTCCATTGGCTCTTTAATAGCTGGTACAACTCCAAGGTCTCCAATGAAGTTCTTATGCCATATCGCCTCCTTTGGTGCCTCGCTAGCTGCTATATACTCTGATTCGCAAGTTGAATCAGCCACTGTCTCTTGCTTGGAACTCTTCCAAGAAATTGCTCCTCCATTTAAGGTAATGACCCAGCCTGACTGAGAGCGGAAATTATCCCTATCAGTCTGAAAGCTAGCATCACTATACCCTACAACTCTCAAGTATTCACTCCCACCGAGGGTAAGGACCCAGTCCTTAGTCCTCCGTAGGTACTTGAGGATATTCTTTACCGCAGTCCAGTGTGCCTTGCCAGGGTTCCCCTGATACCTGCTAACCATGCTCAATGAAAAGGCTACATCAGGTCGAGTACACGTCATAGCATACATGATCGATCCTACAGCCGAAGCATAAGGTATTCGACTCATTTCTGCTATCTCAGCCTCAGTACTAGGGCTTTGTGTCTTACTCAATCTGGCGTTACTCTGGATGGGTAACTCTCCTTTCTTGGAGTCCTGCATGCCGAATCTCTTCAACACCTTATCCAAGTAAGTACTCTGACTAAGTCCAATTAGTCTTTTACTCCGGTCTCTCAAGATCCTTATCCCTATAATATAGGCAGCTTCTCCTAGGTTCTTCATAGAGAAACACTTCCCAAGCCAGGACTTAACTTCCTGCAGAGTTGGGATGTCATTTCCTATGAGTAGTATGTAATCCACATACAATACCAAAAAGCTAACTATACTCCCACTAGCCTTGACATATACACAAGATTCATCTTTACTCCTAGAAAAAACAAATTCCTTGACTTTCTCATCAAAGCAAAGATTCATCTGCGAGGTGCTTGCTTTAACCCATAAATGGATTTCTCAAGCTTACACACTCTATTAGGGTACTCTGTGTTGACAAAATCCTCTGGCTGACTCATGTAAACATCCTCAGCCAACTTTCCATTAAGGAAAGCGGTTTTGACATCCATTTCCCATATTTCATAGTCATGAAATGCGGCTATGGCTAACAGAACCCTAATAGACTTAATCTTGGCCACTGGAGAAAGGTCTCATCATAATCAACTCCCGGAGTTTGTGAGAAACCCTTTACAACCAGTCGTGCCTTATAAGTGTGTACATTACCATCCATGTCGGTCTTCTTCTTGAAGATCCATTTGCACCCTACAGTCTTACGACCTGGTACATTCTCAACCAAGTTCCAAACTTCATTGTCATACATGGACTGTATCTCGCTGTCCATTGCCTCTTTCCACTTGGCTGACTCAGGGCCTGCCATGGCTTCCGCGTAACTGTTAGGTTCATCCAGACCTATCAGTGTCTCATCACTGATAAGTGTATCACCTTCCGCAGTAATATGGAATCCATAGTAATGCTCAGGTGCATTCCTAACCCTTGTGGAACGCCTCAGAGGTACAGACTTGTCAATTGGCTCAACAGAAGTTTCTTCCTCAAGTTGAGTGCTAGGGTTTGAAGTTCCTTCACCACTTGACTCTTGAATTTCTTCAAGGTCAACTTGCCTCCCATTGTCTCCTTGGCTTATGAACTCTCTCTCTCGAAAGAAAGCCCTCCTAGCTACAAAGACCACATTCTCACTAGGTCTGTAGAAGAGGTAACCAAAGGATTTCTGTGGGTAGCCGATGAAAATACACCTCTCACTTCGAGGTTCGAGCTTATCATGAGTCTCGCGTCTCACGAAAGCCTCGCAACCCCAAATCTTAATGTGGTCTAGTTTGGGTACTTTACCAGTCCACATCTCATGAGGAATTTTGGCAACTTTCTTTGTGGGAACTAGATTAAGGATATGGGCGGCAGTCTCTAAGGCATACCCCCAAAATGAGATTGGTAGCGAAGCTCGACTCATCATGGAACGAACCATATCCAACAAGGTTCGATTACGCCTCTCAGCTACACCATTCAACTGCGGTGTCCTGGGAGGTGTCAATTGTGAGACAATCCCACATTCCCTAAGATAGTCGAGGAACTCTGAACTAAGATACTCACCACCTCGATCGGATCGAAGCATCTTAATGTTCCTGCCCAATTGATTCTCGACTTCCTGTTTAAACTCTTTAAACCTCTCAAAAGTCTCTGACTTATGCTTGATTAAGTAGACATATCCATATCTACTGTAATCATCAGTAAAAGTCAAATAATAACGATTAGCATCCCTTGTGGCATGTTTGAAGGGCCCACACACATCTGTGTGTATAAGATCCAACAAACCTTCACCCCTCTCACAAGAACCTGTGAAGGGTGACTTTGTCATTTTTCCAAGTAAGCATGATTCGCAACTATCATCTGACTTTAGGTCAAATGACTCAAATACTCCATCCTTTTGGAGTTGGCCTATGCGTTTCTTGCTTATATGTCCAAGACGACAATGCCATAATGATGCTTTATCCAAGTTATTATTATTAACAGAATCAATACACAATACATTATTTCCTAAGTTATCAACCACAGATACAGTTTCATACACGCCATCACAAGGTAATGCTTTAAAATAAAGAACATTATTAAAGAAACCATTAATCGAACCAACTTCATTATCAAATGAAAAGGTGAAACCTTGTTTATACAATGCATGAAAGGAAATAATGTTTCTTGCCATTTCTGGCGAATAACAACACTTATTCAAATCTAAACTAAACCCACTACTTAGCAATAAAGTATAAACTCCAATCTTGGTGACAGGTAAAGCTTTCCTATTCCCCATGATTAAGTTTATTCTTCCATGCTCCACATTCTCACTTCTTCTTAGTCCCTGCAAATCAGAACAGATATGAATACCACAACCGGTATCAAGGACCCAAGAGTTAGAATGGGGTGAGTTATTAGATAAGATAGTGTAAATACCTGCATGGTTGGGTTTAACCTTCCCATCCTTCACATCTTGCTGGTATTTTGGGCAGTTCCGCTTCCAATGCGACTTTTCATGGCAATAGAAGCATTCAACATCTTTTGGGTCAGAAGAAGGAGTGACGAAACCTTTCTTGGTTCCACTTGAAGAAGAGCCATCAAGGGTCCTAGCCTTAGTACCCTTCGAAGAGCTCTTCCTCTTCTTCCCTCTACCTTTCCCGATTGCCAAAACCGGGGCGGAGTTTGGAGTAGGAGTGTTAACAACCGACTTACCCTTAAGACCTGTTTATGCGGTCTTGAGGAGTCCCTGAAGTTTGTTGAGTGTGACCTCTTCCTTATTCATGTGATATGTCATGCGAAATTGATCATAGCACGATGGTAAGGAGTGCAAAATGATATCTATTGCAAGCTCCTCAGGGAAGTTCACATTAAGCTTCAGCAACCGATCCACATACCTTTGCATTTTCTGCATGTGGCTCGTGACGGATTCCCCGTCCTTCATCATGGTTGTTATGATAGAGCATATGATTTCATACCTCTCTTGTCGTGCACTTTGATGGTATCTTTCCATCAGATCTTGGTGCATTTCAAAAGGGTAGAAGTCTTCATAGGACTTTTGGAGTTCCGCTGTCATGGTGGCCAACATGATGCATGCCACTTTTGTAGCATCGCTTTCATGTGCCCGGAAGTCAGCGATCTCCTGGGGAGTTGCAGTGGTCTCATCAATCTCCTTAAGCTCCTTGTCAAGGACATATTCTTTGTCCTCGTAGCGGGTAATCATCCTGATGTTTCTGATCCATTCATTGAAGTTGGATCCATCAAAAGTGACTTTCCCACACAAGTTCATAAGGGTAAAGGAGCCATTAGGATTAGAGCCAGAAGCAGCATTGTTTGAAGACATCTGAAAGAAGAGAACAAGATTAGTTTAGATATTAAGAGAGTCCTTAATAAAACACCCAAATGTAATATTAAGGCTAGGATCCAATCACAATATATTATAACTTAGAAGAGGTATGCCGTAATCCAAGCTATAACATATTTGAAAGGTAGGTGAATGACGATTCACCAATTTCCACCATGAAAAACGAAATATAAATATTAGGTTTTTAATTGGTTCTTAGAAATTCCTAGATTCTTTTGAGATTCAATGAACTTTTCAAAGGCATGTTTCAATCTCGAGTGTGCCCTCCAAGTTTTGTGACTGGGATATCGAGGATCACAAAACGAGGTGTGAAGTAACCATGCAAATCACTTGGTACCCTCAAGGTTTATCACTCAATCGATGTGCCGGTAAACCACACACGCTCCACTGATGCTATGGTAAACCTTAAGTCACCCTTTACCTACCTTGTTAAGTCCAAGTTAGTGTGCTGGTTAACCACACACGCTCCACCAACGACTTAAACAAAGTGTAAAGTGTAATTTCATGGATTAGCACCTTATTCACATTTTCCTAAAGTAACTAAGATTGGGAATTTAATAAAAGCATTTAGTTACTTTATAATATTCATCATACTTTTAATGAGAATTTATAAGTCCTTGTCTTACCCGTTCGGCTAACGACCCTCAACCGATCAAGGAAGCGGTGGGTGAGAGTGGACACCCATTAAGTTGCCATTTTATAGGCAACAACCTTATACCCCCCTTATAGACCGGCTTCGTGAATGAGGCGTACTAGCGGTAAGACGACTTGTTGTTATACATATATATATTAGTAACTTATAATATTATAAAGTATAAGGGTTGAATTTTAACTTTTAAAATTCTAAGGGTTGGAACTAAAGTTTTAATCAAGACTTTACATGTTCCAAAACTTGAGGGCAAGTTTTGTAAACTTCCAAAACTTTTCATTTCTTATAACTTATGAATTAATTGAGTAATAAAAATGAAGACTCTTCATTTTTATAACTCTTGTGTTCTTTTAATGGCTTTAATAAAAGTGAGACTTTTGGTTTTCCATAACTTGAGGACAAGTTATGGACTCCATTAAAACACATTATGATCATGAATTAAACTACCATAAAGGTTACAAACAATTCCTATGATCATCTAATCTTCATAAGTTCAAGAACATGAATATGAACACTTTCAAGAATCAAAAATTACACTTAAAAAAAATTGTAATTTTAATAATTGCCATTGTAAATGGATTAGCATAAACATTACACCATCTAAAACAAGCTTTAAAACATCAAAACAGTTTAGGGTAATGTTTCTAGTCCATTTCCAGCAACAAATGTGCAAACTTTCATACGAGCAGAAAACAGAAAAAATATTTTTTTTCAAGCTGTTTGCACACAAAAAACAACAACAAACAAACCTTGGCTCTGATACCACTGATGGATTTTGAACATTCTAACACTTCCTAAGTGTACATGCAACCCTAATAATCATGCAAAGTTGAATTCCAAGGTTATATTCCTATCTAGCATACATGGGGAACATTTTTAACTTGAATGAAAGATAGAATAACTTACCTTGTTATTGATTATGATCCTTGAAACCTTGTGAGCCTAGCACCCCAAGTGTGATACCTCAAATGCTTCACACAACACCAAATGCAAAGGAGTAAACTTTGAGAGAATCTTACACTTGCAAAATCGGTTCTAGCCCTCTTGTTTCTTAGTGTAGCCTATTTTGGTGGAGAATGGGTTTCTTATATAGTGTTGACACATCTAGGGTTACACCATGTAAACCCTAATGTGTCATGACTCTTTATTTCCATGACCCATGGGTTTGTAACTCCCATGGAGCATCCATGGAGCATCCTATGGGTGGAACCCAACTTGATAATCCATGGAGCCTCTTAGCCCACTATATAAGATATGGAAGATTTACATAATCTACCCATATATTTAATTAGTTATCTTTTGATCACTTAATTAATTCTAAATTAATTCTTGATCAAACTAATTAAATAATATTATTAATATATTAGAACTTATAATATATTAATAAACCATAAGTGTTATTTCTCTCATTTTAGTTTATCCAATTGCATGGTGCCATGCAACCCAAATGGACCATGCCGGGTCGGGTCAAGTACATACCAGAAATAGTTATGGACTTAGACACCTTATCCAACACTAGCACCAGCCGAGATGCAGGAACTACTAGTCAACTTAACGAACTGCTCAGCAAGGGCTTCATTAGGCCAAGCTTCTCACCCTGGGGAGCACCGGTCTTTTTCGTCAAGAAGAAAAACGGATCGTTCCGTATGTACATCGACTAGAGGGAACTTAACAAACTAACCGTCAAAAATCGTTACCCTCTGCCTCGTATTGACGATTTGTTTGACCAACTTCAATGGGCGAACTTCTTTTCAAAGATAGACCTGAGATCCGGGTATCACCAGTTATGAGTGCTTGGGGAGGATGTTCCGAAGACAACCTTCACAACTCATTATGGACACTACGAGTTTGTAGTGATGCCGTTCGGATTGACCAATGCGCCCGCAGTATTCATGGACTTAATGAATAGGGTGTGCCGTCCTTACTTGGATCAGTTCGTCATTATCTTCATCGACGACATACTTATCTACTCTCATAGTAAGGAGAAGCATAGTCAACGTCTACGTCAGGTCTTAGAAACGCTGCGATCAGAGAAGCTCTATGCGAAGTTCTCAAAATGCGAATTTTGGATCCGAAGAGTCGAATTCTTGGGGCACGTGGTTAGCGAAGAGGGAATACATGTGGACCCTTCCAAAATCAAAGCCATTGAGAACTGGTCAGCACCGAAGACGCCTACAGAAATTCGTCAATTTCTAGGCCTCGCTGGCTACTACCGCAGATTCATTCAGAACTTCTCGCAGATTACAAAACCTCTTACAACATTGACCCAGAAGGGCGTGGCCTTTGACTGGGAAGAGAAGCAAGAGAAAGCGTTCCAAACGCTAAAGCGAGCCTTATACACCGCACCGATACTGTCCCTCCCCGAAGGGATAGAAGACTTTGTGGTTTATTGTGATGCATCCAACCAGGGGCTCGGCTGTGTTCTGATGCAACGAGGTAAGGTCATCGCCTATGCCTCAAGACAGCTGAAGACGCACGAGGTCAACTACACCACACATGATCTTGAGTTAGGAGCAGTAGTGTTTGCTCTGAAGATTTGGAGACACTACCTGTATGGTACGAAAAGCACTATCTTTACAGACCATAAAAGCCTACAACACATATTCGACCAGAAGGAGCTCAACATGAGACAACGACGGTGGGTCGAGGTACTCAGTGATTACGAATGCGAAATTCGTCATCATCCAGGCAAGGCCAACGTAGTAGCTGACGCACTAAGTCGGAAAGAATACTCTGGTCGCAGAGTCAAATCTTTGACTATGACTATCCATTCACACTTGTCCACACAAATTAAAGAGGCTCAGCTTGAAGCTTTGAAACCTAAAAATATGGTGGGTGAATCCCTGAGAGGGATGGATAAGAACTTGGTGGTCAAGGGTGGTGGAGCCTTATATCTCATGGATCGGATCTGGACACCGAAACACGGTGGTTTCAGAGACTTGGTCATGACAGAAGCTCACAAAACTCGATATTCCATCCACCCAGGTTCAGATAAGATGTATCTGGATCTTAAAAAGTTATACTGGTCGCCTAACATGAAAGCAGAAATTGCTACCTTCATAAGTAAATGCCTTACTTGCGCCAAGGTTAAGGTCGAATACCAGAAACCATCTGGTTTACCTCAGTAACCGGAGATACCGAAATGGAAGTGGGAGCGGATCACAATGGATTTCATAACCAAGTTTCCCAAGACAATTGGTGGTCTCGATACCATATGGGTGATCGTAGACCGGCTAACAAAGTCCGCACACTTCCTGCCTATCAAAGAGACTGACAAGGTGGAGAAACTAACAAGAACATACATTAGGGAAATCGTATGATTGCATGGTGTTCCCATATCCATTATCTCAGATAGAGATAGTAGATTCACTTCGAGGTTCTGGCAGTCGCTACAAAGCTCCCTAGGAACAAGGCTGGACATGAGTACAGCCTACCATCCGCAAACCGACAGACAAAGTGAGAGGACTATTCAAACCTTGGAAGACATGTTGCGAGCCTGCGTGATAGACTTTGGGAAGGTATGGGATACTCATTTACCCCTTGTCGAGTTTTCCTACAACAATAGTTATCACACGAGCATAAAGGCTGCTCCATTCGAAGCCCTCTATGGTCGTAAGTGCAGATCCCCTCTGTGCTGGGCTGAGGTGGGCGACACGCAGTTAGCTAAAGGACGAGTTCCTGACAGCACTCTCGCAGGTCCGGATATCATTCGAGAAACGATAGAGAAGATCGTTCAGATTCGTGAACGATTGAAAGCCTCTAGAGACCGACAGAAAAGCTACGCAGACAAGAGAAGGAAACCGTTGGAATTCCAGGTGGGCGACCATGTTCTATTGAAGGTCTCACCCTGGAAGGGCTTGATACGCTTCGGAAAGCGTGGAAAGCTAAATCCAAGATACGTAGGGCCTTTCGAGATTCTCGCCAGAATCGGCCCTATAGCTTAAAAACTCAAACTACCTCGCGAACTTAGTAACGTACATTCTATTTTCCACGTCTCAAACTTGAAAAAGTGTCTGTCCGATGAGACTCTTGTAATCCCACTCGAAGAGATCGAGATCAACGAGAGCCTCAACTTCGTGGAAGAACCAGTAGAGATCATGGACCGAGAGGTCAAGCAAACGAAGCAAAGTCGTATCCCGATACTGAAGGTTTGCTGGAATGACAAGCGAGGACCTGAATTCACTTGGGAGCGCGAGGATCAAATGAAACTGAAATATCCTCATCTTTTCGCTTAATTATTTGTAATTACTTAAACTCTAATTTCGGGATGAAATTCTCTCTAACGGGGGGATGATGTGACAACCCGAAATTTCTATCTTGTACAACATTTCAACTCAATCAAAGTCAGACTTGTTTCTGCTATCTTTTAGCTGTGTTTAGGGTCTGTTTGAGCGTTCTAAGCCTAGTACATCCAAAGAATGAGTTTTAGGAAGTATCTGCTGAAGCTCAAAACCACCAATCAAGCCATAAACTCCTTCATGAGGAGTTTACGGCCACATCACATGAGTTTACGGCCGTAAACTCAAGGTGGCCGTAAACTCTTGGCCTTAAGGATGATATTCCTTCACTTTTTCTCATTATTCACCATTTCAAGTCAAGAAACCCGAATTCTCTCTCAAGTATCAAAAGGATCTTCATTTTTATCTTTAAAAATGCAAGTGTTTCATCCTTTGATTTGTTGATACATCTCCTTAACTAGTATCACCCTTTGATTTCATCCATGAACTTTATCTTTTGGGTTAGATCTTCAAGAACACCAAGAACACACACTAGTTCTTTCAGCCGAAATCAACCCTTTTTGCTTCCATATCGTAAGTATCTTTTCCCTATACTTGTTATCTAGTACAAGCTCCTGATTTACATCCTTGAAATCAACCAATTTCCTAGATCAATGAGAGTTTACGGCCAGGAGCATCTCTCTTGGCCGTAAACCCTTGTTAAGGCTACTAGTTTGGCCATAAACTCTTCTTAAGGCTAGGAATGGGTCTAGAACACTTCCTTGATGCTTGAAAGACCTTAAAAACACCCTTTGGAACAAGACCTCATGAGTTTACGGTCGTAAACACATAGGACCATAAACCCAATGGCCGTAAACACATAGAGCCGTGAACACCTTGGCCGTAAACACCATTGTGTGGCCATACACCCCTTAGATGCAATCTTTTGTGATTATAACACTTCCATATAAGTGTTTCCTAGTTCCTAAGGTGAATGTCTATCATGATTAGTTGCTTAAACACTAATTATATACATATATGTGTCATTATATGCTTATTAGGATCAGTTGTGCTCAAGGCTTCACTTGGCACTTAGCATCCTACATATCGATCTTTCATTCATATCTCTCACTGCAGGTGAGTTCATACCCTTTAACTTATCTTTTAAATGATTTTAAATGCTTTTATGGGGGGGGGGTGGGGAATACAAGTAGAACTATTATAGTTATTATATCAATCGCATGTGATTAATAACTATCAAACAGATAGATTTCTTATACTTCAAACTGTGTTTTCAAATAAACTGCTTCAAATCGTTTTACAAACTCTTTTATATTTAAAACCCTTCATTAAATTCTTTTAAACTTATACTTTGTCAAATCATGTCTATATGGATATAGTTATATAAGTAGGATTGAAAGGACTTAGGACTGATAACTCGCCTTATTTCCTGTTCCTTGTTTGGTTGTGGACTTAGGGTATCGGTTGTTTGTCCGAAGGTCGTTTGAATCTTAGTTATATATTATGTATATGTATATAGATATAAAAGTTCTTCGTTCAGTTCAATACCTTTGGGTAGCAAAGGTATACAAACATGTTCATTCATACAAACAACATTGCTAGTAAACTATAATAGGTATAGTTCAGGAAGTCACTAATACTATTTCCAGAACAATGAAACATACAAGAGTCAGTTCATACATGAGTCAGTAGAAACATACTATAACGAGATACAATCCATACTACACACTATACACTAGAGAACATACTATAACGAGAGACAATACTCACTATAAAGAGAAACAGATAGAATATACTATACACTAGACAGAAAGAACATTCACTACACTAGAACATACTATACAAATACAAGAATACTATAACAATAATGTGAGATACTACTTCATGGCTCGGCAATATACTGTTGCGTCATGTTTTCTACCTAGAGTCTCCGGGATGGAGAGCGTGAATTTGTGTATAGATCTATACGGGACTGACCCTCCTACACCTTGCTGCTAGCTACAGTGGGACCTGCAGGTCTACGGGTGACGAATGTCATATCATTTCGACGTCTCGAACGTCGTGTTATACTAGTCGATCAACTATGGATACAATCATATCACATTTTACCTTAATTAAACTAACAAGTTTAAGGTAGTTAGTACATTAGTAGTTACCTAGATAAAACTACAGTACATCTTTATTTTCCCATTCCATTCACATTGTGATCTTCTCACATAAACGGTAATGAAAAACTATATTTTTGGTAATGATAGTCATACTTTGGAAAACTCACACTTTTATAAAAGAACAAACATAGAGAACAGTTGAGTCTTGGTAGAAGACTACTTTAGTAGAAAATATAGGATTTTCTAGGAAGTTTACAAACATTTACATCAAACACTTACAAACTTTTACATCAAACATTTAATAGTACTTTCTTCAAACTTATACAAACAATGACACTATATACTTATGAACTCACCAGCTTTAATGCTGATCTATGCTTTCAAAATAACTTGTATTCTCAAGTGACCAGTAGACAGGTACAGATGACCAGGTTTTTGAGAAGACGGAGCTTTCAAGACTCATCTGTATTTTGATTATTCATTTTGGGTGTCTTATAAACTACAGAACACACTTTTATTAAAGTTATACTATTAATGCAATGGATGATGTTGTTGCTTGTTTACTATTATGCATTGTTGTGATACTGTACATGACGTCCTCCGCCCCCGAACGTTTCCGCCGTTCTGGTTTTGGGGTTTGACATCATGGTTATATAGAAATAATTTCTTGTTGAGCTTCTCCTTAGTGGATTCTTGTTTGATTTTTAGAAAGATTTCAAGCGAGTTAAGTTCCCAGTGATGGAGTTCGTTGTAGGACTCTTGGATGAATTGTCAAAAAGTGGTACACCTGAGTATATGGGAGTTTTGGATGCCATGCGAGATTTTGGGTTGGCCACGGTTACACTCATAGGAGCGGTGGGATAGTAATGACTTGCTGGGAAGTCAAGTTTGTACTTGAGGTCCTTTGGGTATAATTTCCGGATTTGGGACTAGTTGAAATTCAGGATTGGAATTTTTTGAGTGTCCGTTATGCACGCTCAGGTGGTGTTCCTAGTCTGGGACTAGGGGTAGGTACGACGAATGGATGACCATGACTCATTAGGTGGGATTTCTAAAGTTTAGATAGACGGGTTCCCGATTTTGTGAAGTATATTGATGGAGTTTGTTAGTAGATCCAGTTTTGAAAAGATTCTCGAGTTGAGTGGTTTTCGCTATGAATTGAGTCTTATAGTTGGGAAGAGAGAGATAGTTGTTGCAATTGCGTTTTTTCAAGTGACTGGTTGTTTTATGGCATCAGTTGAATTCTGAATGGTCTCTTGAATTTTCGATTTGGATGCCTTGATTTTATGAAGTGGTTGAAGGGAGCTGTGGATTATGTTACTACAGCTTCCAGAAAATTCTAAACGAGTCTGATTTTAAGAAAAAAAATCTAATTCAAGTGGAGGAGAATTGTAAAACCCTTTCCAAGTACGATTCTTTTGGGAATTATATCATTTTAGACTCTCAAAATTTGGGATTTTTGGTGACCACGATGTAGTGGTGGAGGAACACCACGACGTGGTCACAACAGAAAAGGAACACGCATCTTTTATCCATCATGACGTGGCAAGGCCATGGCCACGACGTGGCGGTTGAATATGAGAAAACCCTAATTTTGGGTCTTGAGCCCTCTAACATTCTCGGGAAATACATGGATTGGATTTAGATTTTTGTATTGTATAATCTTGTTGCGTTAATTATGGTTGTAATATGGTTTGTACACCCGCTAAGTTTCTCGAAAAAACGTTATATGGTTTTTGAATGATGATGTATAAAACTCTGACACATTCCTAGAAAATAATATTAAAATGTATCTAAAAGTTTTGGGTGTTACAAGTTGGTATCAGAGATATACTTTAAGTGAATTAGATTTGGACTATCCACACCTAGGCTTAAACTATGATGATTGAATATCTCTTTAAGTGAATTAGATTTGGACTATCCACATCTAGGCTTAAACTATGATGATTGAAAAGAACCAGAGTACGGTAGGATCATTGTTACTAATATTAGGAAGTGATCTGATTAATAAAATGTTTTATATAAGAATTGTTACGTTAATAGTAGTACTTATCAAAGTGATACGATGATATCAGTTTAGTAACAAATACCATTTCAGAAGATGGTACGTACTAGAAGCACCCCAGTACAGGCTCATGAAGGTGAAGGGAGTACTGGAGGAAATCAAGGACCACATGCGGTCACTTTGGAAGCTATAAAAAAGGCTTTTGGGAAAACGTCATGTGGTTTTTGAAACTCATGTTTTTGAATGATGATGTATAAAACTCTGACAAATTCCCATAAAATAATATTAAAATGTATCTAAAAGTTTTGGGTGTTACATAACATATAGTTGGACTGCTCTCCTTGGGCCTACGGTAACAACTGGACTGCCCGGGTATCTTGGCCTATAGCATAGAGCAGGACCGCCTCAACCCAAGTCGACATATGCAAACAAGCAAACAATAGCCAACAAACAAAGGTAATCTTAATAGATCTACCAATCTAACAGATCACTATAGTATATCAACATCCTACAGAAAAAGGATACATACAGCGGTACAAAGTATAGTGAGAAAACTCACCTTGTAGACTAGCAGATAATCAACACAGCTCACACCAAACAAAAACTAGTGGTATGAGCCACCTATACAAAAATCAAAGGCGCATCCTCAATCTATAGCTTAAAACCCCCAGGTTGACCAAAAGTCAACTTGGTTAAAAACTCAAAGGTCAAAGTCAACCCTGTCTGACCACCATGTCGTGGCCAAGCATATGTCATGTCGTGGTAGCCTCACGACAAAACAGTCGCAAGAGTGCTTATCACCACGTCGTGGTGATCAAACCATCGTGGCATCTGTTCTGGCCAACTAAATGGATTAAGTTCTTAATCCCTTAAACCATTCATCCATACTTTTCAGGAGGCTTTCTTACACGCAAATACATCATAAAGATCTTTGCTTTATGGACATGCATGTCTGATGCATGTCTTTTCCAAGTTAGGTCAAAAATGAAAGAAATGAGCTCAAAACTCTTCCACAAGACCAAGCATTCCATAGAACATTAGATTTGGAACATATAACCACAAAGGGACCTTAAGGATCAATAAATTTCCAACTTTATGGAATCCATCCAGTCAAACCACCTTAAACAAGGAGAAAATTGCTTAAAAGCCTAGATCTAGAGTTGTTACACATAAAAGTTATGATCTTGAAGACTAACAAAGGTCCATAATGAGTGTAAGAAGGCAGTGAGGAGCTTGCTTGCTGAATATTGAACTAAGAACACCTTCTTCTTGCTTCAAAATCACAAAACACCACCAAAAAGCTTTAAGATCCAACCAAGGAAGAATAGTGTTTGTTCTGAGTGATGGATGTTGAGGGTGAGCAAACCATACTTTATCTATTAATACCATCACAACGTTTCATAAACACCAGTTCACTTAACCGTCCATCAATAACTTTTGTAACTGTTAACAAATCTTAATTACTAATTAACCCTTAATAAATACTAGAAACGTTATCTATCTTGAGTTTCAATATGACTCTGATACCGGTGTATTGGTGCGAGAGGAAGAAGATGAAGTGTGGCAATTAGATATAAGACAAACAAATATTTCTTTTATTTACGTATGTACAATTTGATATAATACATACAATACATACAATAATACACACTTATATACAACTATATATAGATATATATCACATAGTAAACTGTTGCAACCCTCCGGTCATAACGGTTGAATAACTATCATTAACTGTCATAACCGCCATCTTAAGTGTTTGTGTCTAGCTTATACTTCGAATAACATTCACTATTTAGATCCATATCGATACTACATGTAAAACATGGAGTTCATAACTACTCTATAGATTATTTGTATGTCAATCATGTTCAATTTATGTTTTATTTGTTTCTAGCTTATACTTCGAATAACGTCAACCAAATTATTTTACGATAAAACATGACTAGGATATTTGATCAAGTTTCAATTGCTTCACTGCTTCTTATTTTCATTTTCTCGATAAATGTCTTTCCATTGAGCTTGCGGGAGAAGAAGTCCTTGAGGTACTGTTCCATTACGAGTGTTTTGTACAGCGGTGGGTCTCCTGTGTTTGTTAGGAGACTCTTTGCTGGTCCAACATCTGCATCAAGCTTTGGATTAAAGAACATGGCTAATGAAATCCTCTCTTTTGTTGTGTTAACAGTCGCTCTATGCTCAATGCTGTTGTACATACCATTGCTCATTATCTGCAAATCCATATAATTTAAAACTAGTAAGCATGCAAATGGATTGTTGTAGCACTTGCCATCAATATTTGATTTGTGTGAAATTCAATGTGATATTTCATGAAAAATATTAAGCCTCATTCGAATATATGATTTTTCATAATATTTGTAGGATATATCAAAATAATCCACCAAGTATAGTTTCTGTATGCTGCTCAAAAAAGAAGTATAGCACTATAGCTTCTGTATACAGAAAATATGAAAACCTTTAGTATAAAACCTAAACATAAATTCTTTTTGCAGACTAATTAATACATCCCACTTTTCAAGAAAACTTAAACTTATAAGTTAAATGGTCTAGATACTCATTAAAGATATAAACCAAAGCTTAGGTGGTTACATCTATATAAACCGAATTAAAGCTGCACCTTCGGGTAGCTAGTACCGAATTTACGTTTGTAATAAGTTTGTAGTTGCTCTAGTTTGAACTGGAACATGAATGTTCCCTGCCTAATAAATCATAATATCATAATAAAACATATAACTAATTTGGTGAAATCTGGAAGAAAAGAAAACCCTAGTGCATAACAACTATGACCCGGAGAGATACTCAACTACAAATGGGTGATATTTAAATGTTTCAGTAGGGCACAACACCATAAAGTAAGTCGCCTGATCTCAAATATATATATATATATATATATATATATATATATATATATATATATATATATATATATATATATATATATATATATATATATATATATAAACGGAATCAAAATGCATGTATACCCACGTTTCAAAATTGCACTATAAAATAATTAACCATTCATTTGTTTTGGATTTCTTTCCGGTTTTTAAACTCATTTTGCAGGTCGCCTTTATTAAGTAGATTTATTATATTTGAGATTGTTAGCCAGTAGCCTAACCTCAAGAATGTCTCCAATATTTACGACCAAAGCATCTGGAAGAAAATTCACAGGGATCCATACCCCATCTTTCTTGACTTGCAAACCGTCGACATCGTTGACTTGGAGAAGAATGGTAATTCCAGTAGCATCAGAGTGAGGGGTAAGACCGATGACCAGATCTGGTTGGGGACATGGAGGATAGTAAGTCATCCTCACTGATTGGATTCCATCTTCAAATATATCTACCATCTCTTGCTTGTCAATATCTACTGCTTGCCCAATTAAACCCAACAAATTAATGGCAAGTTTTTGCAGTTCTTGCAAGTAGTTCTCCATGGTATCTCTGTTGAAAAAAATGGACGAAATATAGAGAGTTGTATAACTTATTAAGATTGTATCAAATTATTTATCAAGCTAAATATTTATTTTTTGTGACGAGAGATCACAGTATTGCTTTTGGCCGACTTTATGATTCCAGTTGCACTTCAGTTAGTATATATATTGATTGTTTTATGACAATATGATACATATGTTTATTGAGATATATACTGGTCACTAAAAGTATGTATTTTGCAGATGGGGAGATGATGGATCAAATCTCTGTACAAGCTTCTCGATCGAGTACTCTCTCAATGCAAATCAATAAAAAAAGTTATCTTAATGTGCCCTCTTATGTGCAGCGATATCTAAAAGCTTATGCATAGACATATCATCGAGAGATACAAATAAACAGTTTCAAAAAGCTGAGAGAGACCGAGACCTTAGTGATGGAGGGAACTCTGGAAGTAAATGGGATTTCCTTCTGTTAATAGGATTGGTGATCATATAAAAGCGATCAGCCCAGTCAATTTTCTGATCTTGAGTATGGAGTATGGTTTGACCATACCCCTCATAGTCACCTCCCTCCAACTTGTACCTCAGCTTCTCTTCCACAGGCATGTTGAAAAATTGTATGGTTTCCTTCTTCATTTTCTCCACCAACAATTTGTCTACTCCATGATTCACCAACTACATATTAATTCAATTCAAGGTCATCTACAATAGATATTGAACATAAGTTTGAGCTTTATAAAGATATATACTTTACCTGAAAGATTCCCCATTTTTGGCACACGGAGCGCAGACTTTTCAGGTTATCGTCATTCTTTCCTGACATATTGATAAAATCTTTCAAATCAATGACTGGGATAGAGGTCAAAGGTGAAGAGCCATTAAAGATAACGGTGGGCTCTCGATGCTCCTGAACGTAGCGATCAGGGACAGCTACTTTGAATTCTTTTGCAAGCTCTTGAAGACTCACATGGATGGGTAGCAATGGTTGTGAGGAAGCCATTCAAAAATCAGTTGTTAACAGTTGAAGTGTTTGTTATGCTACAAAGTGAGAAGTCTCTTGGCTAGACAAATAACAATAGTTCCCTGTGTGTTGGTTTAAATAGAAAAGATTTGCTTGCCAGAACGTGATATATCAAAATGCCACATAGGTGACAGTAGTTGCATGGACTTGCTCAATGCATCCATAGTTCTTGCATGGGACTTGCTCAATACATCAATAGTTCTTAGAACATCCGCAAACTCCATAAAGTTCAATGGATTGCTACGTACATCATCATTCACTATTCTATAAAACTCTACCAATTTTTTGTGACTCTCCATTAAGGTCTACCAAGTTCAATGAAAACATATTTTAAACAATTATTTAAGAATTAGAGAACTTTCTTTTTCCGGTTGAATATTTCAATAAACATTGAACTCCAAATTCGTTGAATGTCAACATCTTACAATGATAACGTTTCATCTATTGAATGAAAACTTGGTACACATGTCACCTCATTGAAACTTCCACTGAACCATAGCTCTAAGTTTATGTAAATTTACAGGTTTTTTCGTTAAAACACTTTCAGATTATTTAATAACTCATCGCCTGATTTTCATGTTTCTCACAATTATCATTCATTATATCCCTTTTCTGTCCAAGAAATATTCTATTTAATTATTATTGAAAAGTCGGGCAATAAATCTGCGGTCAAAGATTTTTACTAATTAAATTATATATAGAATCAGGCGTGCATTGCAGTATTTACAAAGGAGAATATAAGTTTTCATTGATAAACAACATATGTAAATAAGGGACCCATATATATATAAAAAATGATATGTTCCTGATACGAAGGCAGATCTTTAAATATTCCTTGGTATCCTTTTGTTTTTTATTATCTAGTAGGATATAGGGCTTTTCCGGCATTTGCAGGTCTAGGTATCACAATCCTTGGTTCTAGAAGATATCTACATGACAATTTCAACAAGTGTATTCTGAAGTTGTAGTTTCTATGAGTGATATTATGGTGGAGGGATCAGGAAACTCCATCAACTCCCAAATCACACATCAGAACACACGTCATATATACTCTAATTCTGGCAGCCCTTTTTTAATAGATCAAGTCAACTCATACATAATAAAAATACAAAAAACAGCATTTGTGGGATGTACGAAAACTGTTGGCTGTAACTTTAAAATATTTTAGAGATGATAATATGAATAGAAAACGAAATTTCTTTTTTTCCTTTTCACTTCTTACTTGAAAACAACAAAATGAAGACGATTTATAGACTTCACTTATCACCTACATAATTTATGCTGAAAGTTAACTAGACATAGCGTTGGTTTTGTAATTATGTGATGGTATGGCAGTTAATTCCTGAAGTTAATTGGTAGCTAATTGTGGAAGTTATAGGTTAGTTATTAGGGTAGTTAATGGTTATCTATTTATGGAAAGTTGCAATGGTTGTTGAAGAGTTCCAACGGCTACTATATGTTTGTGTCTATGTATTAATGCAAACTAGTAAATATGCTCGTATTCGCAAGGGATTGATTAGGGATGTCAAAAAGTCTCGTGGGACCCCGACCCATATGGGGGATATTTGTTAAATAAATTAGGGGCAGGGGCAAGTTTAGCCCCTATTTTAATTTCGGGGCGGGGACGGGGGTCGGCAGTCCTATCCCGAACCCCCTATGGGGTCCCCGTTAATATATATATATATATATATATATATATATATATATATATATATATATATATATATATATATATATATATATATATATATATAATAACAATGATTTTGAGGCTTCCAAAATTCAACAAAAAAAAATCATGTTTTTAAGTTGTTAGTATAACATTTTTGAAATGTGATAACATCTTTGTTTTTAACATATAGAATTATGTTGGGAAATCTCCGGAAAAGTCACAATATTTTACCCTAATTTACGAAAAAATCTCAAACTAAAATTTGTTTACGAAAAAAGTCTCAATTACCGGTAAAAAACGACGATTTGACCCTATTTTCCCGGTTTACTGGTTTCATTACTTACCCGATTTTAATTAAGTCCCATTATTTTACCATAATTTACGAATAAGTCCCAAATTATGGTAAAATAATGGGACTTTAATGAAAGTTATGGTAAAATAATGGGACTTTAATGAAACCGGGTAAGTATTAAAACCGATAAACCGGAAAAAAAGGTCAAATCGTCATTTTTTCCGGTAATCGAGACTTTTTCATAAACCAATTTTAGTTTGGGACTTTTTCGTAAATTAGAGTTAAATATTAGGACTTTTCCAAAGATTTCCCAATTATGTTCTAATAACTATTTTTACAAAAAAAAAAAAAAAAAAAAAAAGGCTTCGTGAAGCCCAAAAAAACTACTTCTTTTACTACAATAAAAAAATCCCAAAATCAATCGGGGGGGGGGGGGGGGGTGTTCTTATCGAAGAATTCGGGGGCAGGGGCGGGGTGGGGAGGCTGGAAAATTTGGGGGCGGGGGCGGGGGAATGGAGAAATTTCGGGGGTTGGGGCGGGGGATGCAACCGTCCTGTTTACCCTTGTTGACATCCCTAGGGTTAATATTTATCACAGTTAATAACCAAACCAAGAAGTTATACACTCGATGTTCTTTTTTTTTCAATTGCATGCTACACAAACCGAATTGAGTTTCAGGGATAAATGTAGGAAATAGCATCCTACTTTAATATATTTAGAAATCAATAAACAACATTGGCACAATGGTGGTTCAATGAGTCATCACCACACTAAAATTGATGTGACATCTTATGAATTTGCTTGTGGTGAATGATTAAACTAGCTAAATTAGTCTTGAGCTCACTAAAATTGATATAGTTGTGGAAGTATGATGCTTTGTCCTTACCACACTAAAATTGATGGTATTATAGCATCCTACTTTTACTTCTGTTTGCTACAGTTGTGGAAGTATGATGTTATTGTCCTTTTAATTTATATCTACTGTCATTGGTTTTACCCTTGAACTCACATCAAGGATCTTTTGCATTGAAGCAAGTCAATCTTTGAGTGATGGATCATTCAGGTTACTGTCTTCCCAGAATTCTTCATCAACCTCTTTATGTTCACTTTAAAATACATCAAGATCATTTGCTACTCCCTTTTGATTATGGATCTACGAATTAGTTGCATCTTTAATAATGGACACTTTTTTCTTTAAATCATCATTATCGTGAAAGATCATAACATATAATGTGATTTAAAAACAACATTTACTTTCAAGAATCCTGCCACATAAGCCAAATTTTACTATCAACGATCTGAAAGGTGGATGAGGTTTCCATGTGTCCGAATTCGAAAATAAAATTACAATTTTTTTGGACCGCTTTCTTTAATTGATTTGTTTATTATAGCATCCTATTTTTAATTTTTTTTCCTATTATAGCATCGTATTTTGACCAATATGATTCATATACAAAGCAATTTTCAAAAAGTATAATGTTATAACGGACATACCTGATATTTGACATCATATTTCATTGGATATTTGAGAAAGTATTTGAACTGTAGCAAGAAACAACAATAACTAGTTTTAAAAGCATAGAATTTACTATTTTAAAATTGTAGATTAACTATTTTAAAAGCATAGAATTTACCTGAAGAAAGACCTATGGAGCAATTAACATGATGAGGGCTAAAGCATAATATAGTTTACCAACACCTAAAAGGTAACATGCCACCAAAAAATCACGTCATATGTAGGTCAAGAAAAAGAAATATATCAAAAAAAGTTGTTAAGTTATGTGTATGGCACCAACTCATATCCATTTACATTTGTCCTCACCATAAGCCACTGAAAGGGCTTGGTTAAGTTTGCATAATATACCTACGTCAAAATCATCATAATTTATATTATATCAAATTGGATGTAAATAAATAAAAATAAAAAATTAAAGTGTAAAGAATTACATGAAGTCCCATTTTTCTGTCTTCTCCGACACTTTTGAAGTCATTGACCAGCCCACCTGTCATGAAAAAGTCAAACATATATAACACATTACATAAATTTATAGATTTGGAGCTTCATGTTGTTTTTCCTCCAGTGGCTAGTGTGTGTAGTTTAGTAGTGGATACATTTTGCCTTCTTACCTATTATTGTTTGGACCTGATTTACTCTAGTTGGTGGGGTTCTTTATTTTATTTTTTACTCTTAGCTTGCTATTTTTTAGTCTTTTTCCTTTTTTCACTTTTTTATTTCGCAGATAAAGCAAACCCCAGTGCAAATCTACCTCCTGCGTTTGATCCAAATACATGTCAAAGTGTGTGAGTGGTTTATAGATGATTTTTCTAGTATCTATTTTTTTCTATTTTCATTTTCATGTTTAAGCATGACAAAAACCTTGATCTACTCCCTCAACCTAAGTGTTTTGTTAAATTGGTATATCTATAACATTTTCTTTATATATCCATATTCTAAATTTTTTAGTTGCTGTGTAAAAAGAGATACATAAAAACATAAGTCAGAATGTTGTTACAGAGACAAAGCAAAGTAAGATCCTATAATAAACACATGAATGAAAGTACATGGCTACTTCTTTATATTACATCAACGTACTTTCATATACTTGTGTATTGTAAGCATTTTTATTTTTGTTCTCTCTGTTGCAGAATTATACTTGTGCTCCCATGATAAGGGTGAAGTGAACTTGCCAATGTTTTCCCAAAGAGCACCTTCCACTGCATTGATTCGGTCAGCCATACCCTGAAACTTTTAACAAGAAAAAATAAGTGATGCTTATAACAAATTACGACTTATTTCTTTATTAGGTCATTCTTTTTGCATTGACTAATAAATAAACCCATATATAGCTTATCCAATTAAGGGAAATGTTTATTTTTTTGTATGGATAAATGATGTCTAGTTGAAGTAAGTGGCTAAGTACTATATAAAATTAGGTATTTTTTTATTGAATAAACTATGTGAATGTAGGTAAATGACCATTTTGACCTTCTAACACTCCAATAAGAGGCTAGAAATATTATGAGTACCTTGAATTCATTGAGCTAGAATTGCTTTAGATCTGGATCGCCAAGAACAGTTACAATAAGTGCACCACCTGATAAACTCATTAATCATATGTGTATTTAGTAATTAAAAAACAATATATACATATGTAAATAAATCGCATAATAAAGAAAGATTATGAGATTAAACCACATGTATTTGTATCGTGTACTTGCGTACCAACATAATATTTCAAAGCTACAACAACGATCATGACAACCCACATTGCATTTCCACTAATACCATCATAGAGTGGTCTCATGCAATACAAAAGTGAGACCAAAGAAAGAACAATCCTTACTTTCAAACAATGGATCGGTTTCTTTGGCTTAGTTGCTGTAATTTCCCTAGCCTTGTTAAAAACACCCCAATCTTCATCAAACATTTCATAATCTGCCCATATATGTGTACATGCTTTTTTTAGCTACCCCTACCTCAGACTCCTCTACTACTAAAGCATCATATGATGAAGTTTTTCCCATATTTACCTTCCATTCTACTCCCACTCCCACTCCATTATTAGATTTAGATGCCACTAATTCAAACCATGTTGTCACTTTTTATGTTTAACTACCAACCCCTACAACCTTCAAGGCTCCTACACGTACAACTTTGGTTTAATTCTATTATATAACATTTTTGGTTTCACACTTTCACCAATAAAGCGGAAGTCGAGTTGGTACAGGTGTCACCCTGTACTTGATACCAAAGACCAATAACTGTTTTTTTCCCTGAAAACCTTTCAGTTTCCCATGATCTCGAACATACATTCCTTCCCTAAAATTTCAGAAAATTCATCAAAAAAACATTTTTTTGAAGAATTATTTTTTTAAATATTAATTTCGAAATATAATGAATATTTTCGTGGATTTTAAAAATTAATTAAAAAACTTAAAAAAATTCAAGTAAGCAAAAGTTTACCTTATATTTCAAAATTAATATTTAAAAACTATTCAAAAAATACATTTTTAATAAATACTCATATTTTTAGTGCATATGCACATTCTAAAAATAACATGTGTATATGTACATGCATATAATATTTTTTTACATTTCTCTTAGATATGTATATACATGTGTACATGTGAAATTTGATACCTAAATGCATTGTGGAGAAAGTTTTTATTGGTTCTCTCCCTTAAATATGGTTTTCTATTGAACTTGCTTATATATATATATATATATATATATATATATATATATATATATATATATATATATATATATATATATAATATGCAACCATATGTGTTGATGTAATGCTAGTGTTCCAGGTATTTTCATTTTAGCATTGATTCCTTAAAAGATTGCAAAATTGGTCCCTACATTGGGCGTACAAGATGGGTATAACGGGCGTAGGTACTTAAAGATGGTCGTAGATTCCCTCACGTATGTTGGGCGTATGTGTGTGTACGCTGGGCGTACTCATGTAGAGGGAAAACCCTAATTTTTAGGGTTTGGGCCCTATTTAAAGAGCTTTATGGCCTTAAATCATTTCTTACCTTTAGCCTCCATCTCTCTTAGCCTCCATCTCGAAACCCTAATTCTTCGGTGTGAGTTTTGAAGCTTAAGAGTGACATTTTGGTATTTTTTTTGTAGTAAAGGAAGACCTTTGGAGTTGTGGTGTTGCTCTCAAGCCTTTGGATCCAGATTCTTCTCATCTTTGTGCATCTTCAGGAGGTATAAAGTTCAAATCTTGATGCTTTCCTAGCTATATCTTGTTAGGTTGCAAGTTATGACCTTTTTTGTCCCAAAACCTTGGTCTCTTGAGTATTGTCTACTCCATACCATTTGAGTTGTCCTTTCAAGCATTTTAGAGAGTTTAGTGTCATAAAATGCTAGCTTAGACCT
Organism: Lactuca virosa; assembly: GCF_052849685.1. Taxonomy (NCBI): domain Eukaryota; kingdom Viridiplantae; phylum Streptophyta; class Magnoliopsida; order Asterales; family Asteraceae; genus Lactuca; species Lactuca virosa. The sequence goes on from NC_136432.1 coordinate 52,415,939, forward strand.
TGGTATTCTTCCATTCAAGATTTATGGAGTTTTAGATGGTTAAATAAGTTAGGTTTTTGGTATTGGGTTCCTAGTAGCCATGAAAAGTCATAAAGCTTGCAACTTTATGAATTTAAATGTTGATTAGGATTAGATATGAAGTTTGGATGTTAAGTATTAATGCATTAAGACCATTAGTTTAGATTTGGACTTCAGGGTATTACGTTAGGCGTAATTCTCTATACATTGAGTGTAGTGGACTGATGCCCCGTAACTCTTTCGTGATCGAGTTGTACGATGGGCGTAGCAAGGAGTATGTCGGGCGTACTCTCAAAAAACCTTTTCGGCGTTGGGCTCTAGGGGTTTTGGGGCCTTTGCTAGTTAGGTCATGAATGGGAAGGGGAAAATGGTCTTTTACCTTTAGATAGACAAAGGATGAATTAGACCTTCGTATATGGATTAAATCCCAATTATTAATTAGGGTTGTCATTGGGTTATGATTAGTGTGAGGAGTCGTTTTAGCAGTAGCTCGAGTGTGTGGTTCACTTATCTTCAGTTAGAGGTGAGTCTTCCTACCACACTAGTAGGTCGAAGGCACCAAGGTCGGCCCACTAATTCATATGTATAGAATGTATGTTATTATGTGGCTTTTACTGATGTGATCATATGATGTATGCAAGGGGCCAATCTGGTCTCAGAGTCATTATGGACTCGGGGTTGATACGGACCTGGGATTCATTTGGAACCGACACAGGTATTCATTGTTCCATGGGGTTGATACGGACCCGGGGGTTATTACGAAACTGACACAGCCACGTGTTGTTATATTTATGTGTATGGAATATGTGGTATTTTGGGGAAACTCACTAAGCTTTGTGCATACAGTTATGTTTTTGGTTTCAGGTACTTTTGATACAAAAAGGAAGGGCCCGGCATGATGGCACAGCATTCTGTCCCTCATCATTTTCACATTTAATCTGATATTGTGTGATAGTTGTATTTTGGATGATTTCAAGACATGTGATGTTTGGGATTGATGAACTTAAAAATAAAACTTTTACTTATTAATTTTGGGTCGTTACAAGTTGGTATCAGAGCCTTTGTTTGAGGGATTCGGTCACACTCCCGGGTGTGTCAGAACTCAAACTGAGGAAATGATAATGTTTTCAAAAGAAAATTCAAATTCTAAAAATAATTTCACCAAGTAGAAGGGGGGTGCATTGTGTGCGATCATTCGAGCGCAAGTAAGTGATTCCTAAAATACCCATATCAGTGTGTTGTGATTAGTATGCTTGATATATGAATTGCATGCTAGAATAGGGCTAAGGATACCTTCAGGGATTGTATGATAGAATTGTCTAATTTGTGTGATGCCTTATAGACTAGTGGATTTCGATGCTTTGTATTGCTTGGAATTGATATCGGGTCAATTAACTGCTAAGTGTATGCTTTAAAAGTTGTGTACGGTTAGGATCATGGAGCTTAGAATGATCGATTTAGCCTTATTTTCTGTTCCTTGTTTGGTTGTAGACTTAGGGTAGAATGATTATTTGACAGTCTATATGATCCCATTTGGTGTATAACTTGCATGCAGAAGGCAACCGACAGTGTTAATTAAGATTATATGTATGGTAGAAGCGGTCAGATTAAGAATTCCTAGGAGAGCCTAGGTAATGTCATAGTAGATTTTGTATTTTGTATAACATAGGATTGGTATATGGATTTAGTGTGGTGACTTAGAGGAATCTGTACGGTCTTGAGGAATGTACAAATAGGTGTGGAAGCTAGTATTGGGCCCATACTACTGGAAGCACATGATATGTACTCGATACAAAGACGAACCTGGGGATTATAAGGAGAACTATATAGTGAGAGTTCCCTTGATTTTTATGTTGATCATTTATATGTTTGTGTTTCAGTTTGAGTATGGTGGTGATCACTCGAGGAGGAGGTTGTGGCTCTGGTTATGGTTATGGTTCTGGCTCGGGCACAAAATCAATTGATGAGAGGCTACTCGAGTTTACTACGGCCAAGGTCACTCATGGTATTGTGGATGCTACTCATGTGTTGTTTGGTACCATCAAGGAAGGGATTATGGAGCTTACGGATGAGCGGTGTAACGCCCGGGTTTCGGGGCTAAGCATTTTTAGACGATGTAATAGTCTAGGTCAACTATTGTAACTCTTTTGAAGTAATAAAGATGAAATATTTGAATACTATGTGAATTATGTGTATTTGTGTGCTTATAATTTAATTATAAAGGTATAATTAATAAAGAATAAAAAATAAGCGTCAAAATTAAAGTGTGAGATAAGCCCGATATATTTACATAAAGTTGTAGTGGTCAAAACAAGGATTCCGGGGATATAAAGAACGCCGAAATCCGAGTTATAACGAAGAAGTTATGACCCGTCGAAGTTTCGCGATGGAACCGGCACGACACCAGGAAGCGTAAATAGTGAATTTAAGATAGAGCAAGTTTTAGCCTTAGCGACCTAAAAAAAAGTCGTAGAATATGTTAAACCGAGAGCGTCCATAAAAAGAACGCCCAAATCTGACTTCGTATGAAGAAGTTATGATTTTTCGAAGTTTCGGCTTAGCAGTGTACAACTCAAAGTTCGAATATTAGACCGAGCGGTTTTTTACCGACACAACCAAAACAAGAATCGGAGATCTCGTTAATAATAGCGTAACGATAAAAAGACAGACGAAAACGGACATCGGATGAAGAATTTATGAATTTTTAACGGACCAATCCTGTCCCGGCCTGTTAAAAATATAACTTTTAAAATAAAGTCAAAATTAGCCAACGGAGTCTAAAAGAAAGTTGTATAGTACATTCCCGCCTACGCGTGGATATAAAGAACGTCGAAAACGGATCTCGTATGCGAAAGATACAGATTTTTAAAGTCAAGTGTGCAATTTGCAAAATCTGATGCAAGATATGATGACGTGGCACGATCCCAGCCTTCCCTTGCTCCCCACGGTCTTGCTTCGGATGAAGGACACGTCGCCTTGCATTACGCCCTGCGTCCGAAATTGGGTACGCCCGGCGTACTTGATCTTGTGCGGTCCGAGAGATGGCTACGTAGCCCCACCGAAGCCTCGCCACCTGTACCCCTATCCGAAGTTACGCCCCGCGTAACCTGCTGAATGTGCAGCGTAGGTCCGAAGTCTAGCGTCTATAAATAGGCTGCGAACCTTTCCGAGTTTTTCACACCAATTCTCTTTCTCTCTCTAATTTCTTTCTCTCTCTAGGGTTTTTAACCCCCCCCCCTAAAGCCTAGGTGAAAACCCTAGCACCCGAAGGAAGCCCCGAGGCTCCCGGAGTCCCGAGAAAAAGGGTCTTTCGGTTCGGAAACGCTGCTCCAAGCGAATCCCGGTTTTCTATAAAACCCGCTGTAAGTAAGCTACGCCTACGCTATTTTTAATATAGCTTTTATTTAATTATAGTAACATTACTACGACCTTAAAATAATTATTTGAGCTATTATTATGAGTTATATTGAGTGTTATTTCAACGCTTATATAATAGTAATAATAGCTAGACTATTAATTAGTCACGGTTAACGTTAAAACTAGTGGTATTGATACTAGGTTTTGGTCAAGGAAAAATTGTTTTGAGATAACGAAGTGTTGTTCGAGTACCGAGTCACCACCTAATCAAGTGAGTGCATAGTTACTTTCAGCTTACACATAGATATGAAGTATTTTATATAAATTACGTGCTGTGTGTGCATATTATCTGTATACTTGCTATGTATGTTGGATGAACGATTTTATACATGTTTTAAATTATTCAAACTGTATATGTATTTTATATCTACAAAATGTGTTGGGTAAAACATGGGTAGATGTAATAGTTGTTGTGTGACAAAATAAAATAATGAGAGGCCTCGTTATAGATGTTATTGACGATCCAGCCATCTAGCGGAGTATAGATGACGACCACGGACTATTCTAGACAGTCCAGTGGAACGCTAGCAGGCTCGCAACCTGTAGGTGTTTATTTGAACTGTGTGTTTACCAGCAGTACTCCATCCCCCACATGGTTGCCTTATTTGACATGAATTGCTGAGGAATCCCCGAAGCATGTGTTGTCACCCCAATGAAAGTCCTTAGACTAGGCCCCTTGTGTTAGATGTTTTAGGGACGTAAAGTGAGGATAACGGGAACGGGTAATCGGGTTATTGTTGGTTGATGAAATTAAATAACTTATTTATTGTGGGTTGAAAACCTTATGTGCTCACCAGGCTCCCAATCCTGACCCACTCAGTTTCATGTATTACAGGTAGTGGCGTTCGAGCATAGATGTGATGTTTTGGATGAGGGATTACGGATATAGGCCTGTAGATACGAAATAATGTAGTAAGGCTTATGTTGTACTGTTTATGCTTTTGATCTGTATCGAACATGACATCCCGAGTCTTTTAATGAAATACATTTCTTTGGAAATGCTTTTGATAAATCTTTATCATATTTTGTTTTGGGACAAATTCCGCAACACTTTTATTTAAAATGTTACTCTTATTTTCAAACAAGCATAAACAAAAATCAGTCTTTTCTGGCCGTGAAAATGGGGATTTCACAGTTGGTATCAGAGCATTAGTTTAAGCGAAATAGGAATTTGTAGGATTTCTAAACTTAAACTTAGAATGCTAAGCGATGATTGTGAGATGTGAGCACTAGCTTATTTTAGAAATTATGCCTAAAATGCTTTTATGTGCTAAATGCTTTGTGCCTGATATGTTGTTATTTGTTCAGATCTATGGTCTGTTGCCGACCGGATCTGGAAAACTTATGTGTTTAGGATTCTAAACGTACGACTACGATATTAGAACTAACATGTAAACGTTTCGGAGTGATAAGGACGGTTTAAACGACCATCCTAAATAAATATCTAATTTCACCTTATTCGGTGTATAGATCAAAATGGCGAGAACCCGCAGTGGAGCCGGGAATGCAAATGGAAACAGAAACCAACCTCCAGTGATTGAGCAAATACCGGTTGTGGTAGCCGATCCTGAGCCAATAACGATGGTCGGAGTGCAAGCAATGATCCAGGCGATGTTAGATCGTCAAATGGAGGAAAACAGACGTTTGCTCCAATAGAATCGAGAGGAAGCTACCATACCAATCGAACAGCCCGAATTGAACGAAGGGCAATCTGAGGAGGGGACCTACAGTGGGACCGTTGGTCAAGCCAACCCACCAATAGTTCGACAAATCAATCAGGATGACGGAGTCGAGAGGAATGGATGCAAGTACAAGGATTTTCTGACTTGCAAGCCATCGACCTTCACTGGAAAGGAAGATCTGATCGGGGTCATGGATTGGATCTCGGAGATGGAGTTAGCTTTCATGATGTGTGGTTGCAGAGGCAAACTACAAACCATATTTGTTGTACGTCAGTTCTGAGGGGGCACTGTGCGTTGGTGGAACACCCTGGGGAAGACTTTGAACCCGAATGAGCCCCTACAACTGACATGGGCCGAGTTTTTGGTGCAATTCAAACGAAAGTACTGCTCAGCCCAAAACTTGCTCGAGCTAAAGAACCAGTTTCTGACCCTGAAGAAGGGAAGCATGTCAATCGATGAATACACAAACAACTTCACAGAGAAGATGGAGTTTGCCTTGCGTCTTGTCCCGGATGAGCTAACAAAAATCGACAAGTTCGCCAAGGGACTCCCATGGGAGTATGCGGTGCCGGTACGTCAGGCACATACCCTAGAGGCAGCTATCTGGGCTGCCAAATCTGTGGAGGATATGATTAAAGGAAGGGCTGCCAGCAAGGTTGAGGTTGGCGAGAAGAGAAAATTTGAAGGGTCTGTTAAACCCAACAATAAGAAGAGTAAGTTCAGTTCCAAGAAGTTTGGAGGAGGAGGGAAAGAAGCAAAATGGTGCGAGAAGTGCAAGAAGAAGCACTCGGGAAAATGTAGCGAGGAAGTGACCTGCTACAAGTTGTGGGAAAACAGGGCACTATGCCAATGAGTGCACCATCAACAAGAGGGTGTGCTACGAGTGCCGTGAAGAAGGGCATATTGCTAAGGATTGCCCGAAGAAGAAAGATGCGGCAAGGCCCAACATTCTACCAAAGCCGAAGGCGAAAGCCGAAGGCGAGAGCCTTCCAGATGACGCTCGAGGCTGCAAAGGAGGCAGTAGACGTCGCTTCAGGTACCTTTCTTGTAAATGGATTGCCTGCCAATATACTATTTGATTCCGGAGCTAACTACTCCTTTGTGTCGCATAAATTTGGTGGGAAACTAGCATTGCCTGTAGAAAAACTTGATAATGCCCTAATTGTGGAAGTTGCCAGTGGCAAATTCGTACCTGTTAGTAACCGTATTAGGAACATCGTCATCGACCTAAACGGAAACGAATTCAACGAAGAGCTATTACCCATAGAGTTGAACGGTTTCGATATTGTTTTGGGTATGGATTGGCTTAGCGTCAACGATGCTGAGATTCAATGCTGAAAGAAGATAGTAAGGGTAAACCCACCCGGAAAAGAGTCATTTATGGTGTACGGGGACAAACGCCGAGTAAATTCTGGAATCATCTCCCTGATGAAAGCCAGAAAATGTTTGTCCAAGGGATGTGCATCATACTTGGCATTCGTAATCGATGCTAAGAAGGAAAAGAAAGAGGTGCAGAATATATACCGGTTGTGTGTGATTATCCGGAAGTCTTTCCCGAAGATCTTCCCGGATTACCACCTGATAGACAAGTGGAGTTTCGGATAGACTTGTTACCAGGTACAACACCGATAGCAAAGGCACCTTACCGATTGGCACCGACGGAGATGAAGGAGCTCATGACGCAACTTCAGGAGCTGTTGGACAACGGTTTCATTCGACCTAGTTCATCACCCTGGGGAGCTCCTGTGCTATTCGTGAAGAAGAAATACGGGAGCATGAGAATGTGCATAGACTACAGAGAGCTGAACAAGGCAACGATAAAGAATAAGTACCCTTTGCCAAGGATTGATGACCTATTTGATCAGCTACAAGGTTCGAGCTACTTCTCAAAGATCGATCTTAGGTTAGGATATCATTAGCTGAAAGTGAGAGATCAGGATATTGAGAAGACTGCATTCAGAACGAGATATGGACACTACGAGTTCTTGGTTATGTCGTTTGGACTAACCAATGCTCCAGCAGCATTCATGGATTTGATGAACAGGGTTTGTAAACCATTCCTCTATAAATTCGTGATAGTGTTCATTGACGACATTCTGATCTACTCGAAAAGCCAGGAGGAGCATGGCAAGCATCTACGAGAAGTGTTGGAGGTATTGAAGAAGGAGAAGTTGTATGCAAAGTTCTCCAAATGTGATTTTTGGATCCGAGAAGTCCAATTCTTGGGTCATGTGGTTAACCAGGAGGGAATAATGGTTGACCCAGCAAAAATCGAAGCTGTAATGAAGTGGGAACGTCCAAAGAGTCCCACGGAGATTCGAAGCTTTCTAGGATTAGCCGGATATTACCGACGATTTATCCAAGGCTTTTCTTCGATAGCTGCTCCATTGACAGCTTTTACCCATAAAGGAGCTACTTATACATGGAGTGAGAAACACGAAGAAGCATTCGAGAAGCTAAAGAAGAAGTTATGTGAAGCACCGATTCTTTCTCTACCCGATGGAGTTGAAGACTTCACGGTCTATAGTGACGCATATTGAGTCGGGTTGGGTTGTGTTCTGACCCAAAGAGAAAAAGTGATAGCATATGCCTCTTGACAATTGAAAGAGCACGAAAAGAACTACCCCACTCATGATTTGGAATTGGCGGCGGTAGTATTTGCCTTAAAAATATGGAGGCATTACCTCTATGGTACGAAGTGCAAGCTTTTCACTGATCATAAGAGTCTCCAATATCTCTTTAATCAGAAATAATTGAACATGAGACAACGACGCTGGCTAGAGTTACTCAAGGACTACGGCTGTGAGATACTTTACCACCCCGGTAAAGCAAATGTTGTCACTGATGCTCTCAGTCGAAAAGTCAACCTTGAGAGAAAAAGGCCAAGAGCGTTGAGAATAGAAGTTGTCTCGACCATTGTGGAAAGTATAAAGAAAGCTCAAGAAGAAGCTTCAGAAAAGAATAACCGAAAGGAAGAACGTTTGGGAAAGACGTTGGTATTCGGTACAAACTGTCAACGACTGAAGGTATTCCAAGATCGGATCTGGGTACCTAAGACGGGAGGAATAAGAGACCTTCTGATGGAAGAAGTGCACAAGACCACGTACTCGATTCATCCCGGTAGCACTAAAATGTATAGGGACCTAAAACCCTACTACTGGTGGCCGACGATCAAGCTCAATGTTGCGAAGTATGTGGCTGAGAGTGTAACATGTGCGAGAGTTAAGGCACAACATCAGAAACCACACGGGAATTTAGAACCTTTACCTGTACCCATGGGTAAATGGGAAGACATCACCATGGATTTTGTAACTAAACTGCCCAGGACGAAGAACGGTCACGACATGATTTGGGTGGTCGTGGATCGTTTCACAAAGAGTGCACACTTCATAGTTGCCAACGAAAGGTGGTCGTGGACCGTTCAAAGTTCTTCAGAAGATTGGGAACCAAGCTTACAAGTTGGAATTGCGCGAAGAACTCGATGGTATTCATAACACCTTCCATGTGTGTTATCTGAGGAAATTCACGGGAGAAGTTCCCGACATAATTCCAATCTCAGAGTTAAGGATGTATGAGAATAAGAGGCTGATCGAAGAGCCCGAGGCAATTGTTGACCGTAAGACTAAGAAGTTACGACGCAAGATGGTCGACCTAGTGCTAGTCCGATGGAAACATTCGAATGGTCCGAATCTCATTTGGGAAACAGAAAGTGACATGATGATTCGCTACCCACATCTGTTTGCTGATGCATGATTCCGGGACGGAATCATCCTAAGGGGGGAGAATTGTAACCCCCGGGTTTCGGGGCTAAGCATTTTTAGACGATGTAATAGTCTAGGTCAACTATTGTAACTCTTTTGAAGTAATAAAGATAAAATATTTGAATACTATGTGAATTATTTGTATTTGTGTGCTTATAATTTAATTATCAAGGTATAATTAATAAAGAATAAAAAATAAGCGTCAAAATTAAAGTGTGAGATAAGCCTGATATCTTTACATAAAGTTGTAGTGGTCGAAACAAGGATTCCGGGGATATAAAGAACGCCGAAATCCGAGTTATAACGAAGAAGTTATGACCCGTCGAAGTTTCGCGACGGAACCGGCACGACACCGGGAAGCGTAAATAGTGAATTTATGATAGAGCAAGTTTTAGCCTTAGCGACCTAAACAAAAGTTGTATAATATGTTAAACCGAGAGCGTCCATAAAAAGAACGCCCAAATCTGACTTCGTATGAAGAAGTTATGTTTTTTCGAAGTTTCGGCTTAGCAATGTACATCCCGAAGTTCGAATATTAGACCGAGCGGTTTTTAGCCGACACAACCAAAATGAGAATTGAATATCTCGTTAATAATAGCGTAACGATAAAAAGACAGACGAAAATGGACATCGGATGAAGAAGTTATGAATTTTTAACGGACCAATCCTGTCCCGGCCTGTTAAAAATATAACTTTT